>NC_091987.1:130428494-131108235 GCF_044704955.1 Pristiophorus japonicus
ACTTCCTGTTGGTGAGCTCTCTCTAATCTCCCCCCCTTTTTTATCCCGCCTCCACTCGTAGTCATGCTTATCTTTCAGTGTTCACTGCTGACAAAGAGCTTTACTCAATTCACTGAGCTGTCTGTTTACAGATACCGATTGCCCTCCTGTGTATAGCCAGCATTTTAAAAGATATTGGGCCTGAAATTGGTCCCAGCTACGGCCCGCCCATTTCTAAGCGGCCCCCGGGCAGGAGGTCCGTTTTTGCCGCCCGCTGCCGCCGGGTCCTATCGGGAGCCATTTTCGGCTCTGTTGTGTGGGCGGCAGCGGGATCGGCAGTCGGCAGCTGGGAGCGGGCAGGATTCGGCGGCAGAAGTCACTACTGTGCATCAGTTGGAGGTCTCTCCACTCGGGGATCTTTGGAGGGCCTCCACTGCGCATGTGCGAGATTTCGGATTATGTTTTTTTTGTAGTTTTCTTGATCCGATGTGTAGTCCTTTCGTGGCCCTTGGAGGCCGATTGGGGAACTGCCCATGCACATGAAAGGAGAGCACTTTATTCCACCTGTGAGTGTGAGGGGGGAGAGGAGAGAGTTGGAGGTTAGAGAGAAGAGAGATGGCATTGGAGGTGTGCCACCCCTGAGATGACATGGTCATCAGTTACATTGCAATACATTGTGTGACACAATTAATGAATCAACTTGGATGTGCAAAATGTGATATGCTGAACACTTTTCAGTTACTCATAATAATTTTCCCTTCGCCATTGGGCTTCTCACTGAAGGACTTTCAGCAAGGTCCAACAAAAAAGCCTCCATCAGCTTAGATACATTTCAGTCGATTTTATGACATCCAATTTAAACATCACCATCAGCAATAAAGTAATGCAACATGCACCTAACGTTTTTCCAGCAGTCCCACTCATATAGTGCAGCATTCGCCCGGCTGTCGTGATGTGATGGCCTCTAGCACTCCCTCCCACCCATTCTCCATGCTGCCCGACTGTCATGAAATCACCAGCTTCCCGTTCTCCGTGCTGGCCGACTGCCGTCCGCCCCTCCCTCCCTCCCACCCGATCCCACTGCTGACTGACTGCCATCCACCTCTCCCTCCCTCCCACCCGATCCCACTGCTGGCCGACCGCCGTCTGCCCCTCCCTCCCACCCGATCCAACTGCTGGCCGAATGCCGTCCACCTCTCCCACCCTCTCACCTGATCCCACTGCTGGCTGACTGCCAACCTGGTCAGACCTGCTTTTCCCGAGTGGTCCTTCTGGCAGGTGGCAGGTCGACCGGAGGCCAGCATAACTGATGAAAATGGCACTTTTCCAACATCCGGCATGGGCAGGCAGCACGATCTAACGTTGGCGGAACTCTTCCCCACCAATCTTGCGCCGGGCAGAACCTCGACGCAAGATTGGTGGTGGAGCATTGACCAAGTTCGGCACTGTTGTTTCAGGTTTCCAGCATTTTCGGTTTGCTTCCTCTTTTTTTTGAACTTATTCATTGAGTTTCAGAAAAATGCTGTTCAAGATTTTGAGCAACTACATAGAAAGCAATAAAGAAACCTATTAAAAAATTCTGAATGGTAGCTGATTGTATTGCACAGATGAAAAGAAATGAAAAATGCATCTCATTGTCCCTCTGCAGCGTGTTCGTTATACAGTCCCTGGACTCCATTCAGATTGGCACTCGGGTAAAACAAAACAAAGTACAGTTGAGACCGACCAAATACTTTGCTGGTTTTCCGAGCGTTCTTTAGCTGAGAACAGGATTATGCTTGGTGCCAATTTACAATTCACTGTACTGCAGTATATTTAATCATACTTTCCGCAGCTCAGTCTAAACAAGCAGGGCAACACTCACTGGAAAGATATTTTATGCCTGATATATGGGACAGGCTAGACAGTGCTACAAACCGCTTTCTTAAAATATTAAATTGTTTTTGTCAATTGAATGGGATTTGGTTTCTGTTAGTGACATTTTGAAGTAACTGGTAATGTTTATATTTTTACCCATCTCCCCTGTGCTCGCCGACCTACACTGGCTTCCGGTCCAGCAACGCCTCAATTTTAATATTCTCATCCTTGTATTTAAATCCCTCCATTGCCTCGCCCCCTCCCTATCTCTGTAACCACCTCCAGACTTACAATACTCCGAGAACTCTGTGGGCTGGATTTTCCGGTCCTTTGCGTTCCGGGTTTCGCCTCGGAGCGGCATGAAAGGCGGCAGTGAGGTCTCCGGTGGCACCGCTGGGAAGAGCTACACCGGATGTGTAATGCCCCTGGTTGCGACACCGGCGTGAGTTTGAGCTCCTGCGCCCACAATGACTGCCTGGAGAATCAGAGTGGTCCAGCCATGCCGGTGGTAGAGAGGAAGGTAATGGGCTCCAGAAGTAAGTGCGAGTGTTTTTTGTTTTAATTTTTTGTGTGATTTGTGTTGCGGTGGTGTGGACAATGTTTTAGGAATGTGGGTTTTTTAGGTTCCCGCCTCCCCCACCCGCCCGCTCCCAGACCTCACTCAGAGCGTTCACGGCCACACTCTTTCACTCGGGAGTTTCCCATCCTTGCGGCATGAAAGATGTACAACGCCTCCTTTCGTGCTGTGCCCCCTGACGCAGGGCCCAGATGCCCAAACTTTCATACAAAGCACAAACTATTCTCGGCCGCTAACTTTCCCGCCCAGAAAACTATTCTCTGGCCTCTCGTGCAATCCCGATTTCCTTTACCCCACCATAAGTCATTGGATAACCCATTAAACATATTCATAAAGCTAGACACAGTAATTCTTACAATTGGTGCCCGTGCCTCCAACTGCCTAGGGCCTAAGCTCCCTAAACCTGTCCATCTCTCCGCCTCTCCCTCCTCCTTTAAGATGCTCCTTCAATCCTACCTCATTGACCAAGCTATTGCTCATCTGTCCTATCGTCTCTTTCTTTGGTAAAGTGTCAACTTTAGTCTGGTTACGCTCCTGTGAAGCTCCTTAGGATGTTTTACTATGTTAAAGGTGCTATATAAATGCAAGTTGTTGTTAATGTTTAAAGTCTCCAATTAACTTATTGATATTGTCAGTGGTAACAATGGGCTCAAAATTGTCCCACCCCTTTTTTCGGCGCACTCACCGGCGATGCGGCGCTTTTTGCATGGAAGAGTGCTCCTAAAAAAATCGCTCCCCACTTTGGCCGCTGTCCGGCCTCTCCCGGGTCTTCACGCAGTGTGGCCAGTCGGGTCAGGGGCGGAGCCAGCGTCCCGCGCTGAAAACAGTGCCGGGACGTCTGCACATGCGCGTTGGAGTGTGCGCGCATGTGCAGTAGCTCCTCGCTCCTAGCCTCTCAGTGTGCGTGCTGCAGCGTGGGACCCGATCATCATCACCATCATCATAGCGGCTACTGGCGCGTCCCGCCCCTATCCCAGGCCGAGTGGCCTATTGCACAGGCTGGCCCGCTGCCTTCCCGGGCTGAAGATGAAGGTAGGGTTGGACTTACTTACTTCTATTTTTTATTTGGATATTTTGAAAAAATTATGTAAATATGTTTTGTCTCTTGTGAATAGTGGTGACCATTTGTCAAGCCTAGTTGCCTGGTACTGTTGTGAAAGAAGAACATAAGTGACGGAGGAACACAGAATATCTTATTTATTGAAGTAGACTTTATTTAGATAATATGAGCTCAATTTTGGCCCAGTATAATTATTGCAAACAAATAGTTATTTAAATTAGTTGTGAGATTAGGGCAATTTAATTCAGCTATTTTTACTTCTTTTATTTTTGTAGCTTAAGCTTCCATGAATGCTTCTGTTGTGTAGTAAATTAACTTTGCGAAGTTTGTCATATGATGTCTTGTATAGCTGTTTGATCCTATTCACATTCTTTAGTCAAGCCATTAAGTTCTGCTGGCCTCCGATGTACCTACCTGCACTGATTTCTTAACTCTCTGCAAGAATTTTCACAAGTGGCCACAAGTGGCCACATACGCTGGCCTAAGTAGATTTGGAGTAACAATTTTCTGGCCAAAGTGGCCTAAATGGCCAAAACTGGCGTAGGTGGCTGGTAACGCCCCCTTTTGAGAAAAACTAAACTAAACTAAAAAAAATCGTAACTAACTCACTTACACTGGCGCAAATTGAATGTGCAAAATGGGAATTTTTAAGATACTCCAGAAAAATCAAGTTGCTCCAAAAAAAACGGAGCAACTCCTGGCCAATTTTGAGCCCATATATAATGCTATTAGTAATTTAGTAAATTTGGACAAATCCAAATATGGTAATGGCTATCACTTTCAGGAAAATCGTCCCCCGGAAAATAACAAAAGAAAGGATTTATGGTGCTACTTCTAATTGGACAGCTGTGGCCAATAGAGAAACCCAATTCTCCTGGAACAAAACAATGGCTCAAAAATTTCTGTCAAAATATTTAAGTGCAAATGGCACAGCAACCGATTAAACGCGGAAATCGAGAAGTTGCTATCGTGTTTGTATCACTCCGCCGTTATCTTCGCGGAAATAACATCTCGCTGTCTGACTCCCCATTCAACTGCACTGAGCGGCATGAAGTTGCTGTACTTGCACTGTCAGCACGAAGTGAACTCGCCGCAGAAAGTTAGCTCAAGTCATTTCGAGTCTAAGTACCCTTTTAACGATGTGATAAATGTCGACCTCTCTGGTACTGAAAACTAACTATTGCAAGTGTGGAGACTCATTCCTTCAGGTTTTAATTGTTGTTGGAGATAATTTTTAAATATTAAATTTTTTAAGAACTTTTATCCTGTCTCTTTCTCCCTCTCTTAATCCAATCTTTCTTTCCCTGTTTACTTCACTTTCTGTATTTGATTTAACATTGAATTCAATATTCTAGCTTACACATCCTTGTTCAGACCTTGCATTGTTCATTTCACAATCCCTCAAACTGATTGGTTAAGGAGAGACACCGTGGCTTGCTCTGTTCACTCAGATGCCCTGTAGAGGACGTTGCGCCATTTCCATTTCGTACTTCCAGCACACAATATCATGGTGATGAAGTGGGCAAGAGCAGTTTATCATCATATCCATCACGGACTCACTGACCACATCCTCTGACTCGCTATGAGCAATGGCATGGGATATCCACCTGTGCGTATTCATTTTTCAGTGTTGCACTCTGGAGACAGTAAACACACAAAAAATAATTCTTGCATATCTTTATTTTAAACAATGGGCTAGAAATTGGTCCCGTGTAGTGGTGCAAATTGGTCGGTATCGGATTAGCTGCCCGCTTTACATTGCAGTCAATAGAACTAAATCTCAGGCGCTGTGTAGAACGGGCATCCGATCGACACCACCTGTTTTGCGCCACCATCCGAGATGAATTTCTAGGCTGTTGTAATGTCTTTCAAACTATTTTATCATGCTCTGTTATATTGAGAAATTATTTTTTAGTGGCAATAAAATCTGGGAACATGCATTCTTAAGATTGAATTCTATTAATTTGTCAAACCCTTGTCAAAAAGATTTTTTTTGGTTGTAGATTAATTGTGCAGTGTATTTTTATATCTTTTAATGTGTCACTGTTCATACCCTTTGAATGAAATGACAAATATTTAAGCACTCCATCTAACTGAGGAAGTTATAATTGCTTTCAAGTTTTTATTATAAGCAGCTGCACAAGTGTTATGGCAAGACAGGTAGAACCACCAATGCAATCACATAATGTGCGAGGGGCAAAGAACAGAAAGGAAAAACGGTCAGAATTTTAAAACTTTGTACCATTGAAAATCAATTTCAGAATGATTAAAAAATTTGGGGGCTAGAATCTTCACATTTTTTGCCTGCTTAGCGCCCACTTAGCGCCCATTTTACGATGAGATGATGTATAACGCCCATATATTGCCCATTTTGGCACAAAATGGAAACTGACGGGAATTTTTCGGAAACTTATCGCCAAGTGTTACTTTCCCCATGAGCTTAACGCCGAGAAAAAATATTAACGCCCGCCCACTTTTTTTTGTCGTAAAGAGCATATTTACCAAAACTAGCAGCCATGAGATCGCCCTGTGTCAATTTCACCACCTTGCACACATATCGCCCACAATATTGCTCGCCCAAAAAAACGCCCATAAAAAGTGGAATAAGCGGAACTAATCACAGCATTATGGATCACATATCACATCCTTTAAAAGGCTGCTTCAAACTCTGTGGAGTTCAGATGTACTCTGCAGGTCGTTGGAATTGATGTGAACATCTGTAAAAACATCTTGACCATACTGTGACCGATTGGAATTGAAGACGTGTCTTCGTGGGGACATTCTTTGTTGGTGACCAATCGTTGGAAAACAGAGAGCTACTGCAATGGGGCCTGTCCTTTCTCACCCTCGCTTGGTGAACAAATACATGCAGCAGACTCAACATCGCTGAAGGTACGCTCCACTGCATTATGTGTCCAATGTAAGACGTGACAGACAGATGAGGAGGACCAGATGTTACACCCCCCGCAAGTACAAGGAGAAGCATTCTTACCTCGACTTGCCCGGCACCACCTGCCTTCGGAGACTGCGCTTCCACAAAGAGTTAATCAATGAGGTAAGCCAGCTGATAAGGGCAGATCTGCAGCCTGCCAGCACCATCAATACTGCACTGTCCGTCGAGGTCAAAGTCACTGCAGCACTGTTGTTCTACGTCTCGGATTCTTTTCAGGCCACAGCTGGCGACATTTGTGGACTTTCTCAGCATGCCATTAGCTGCATTAGACAGGTCACTGAAGCCCTGTATGCATGCAGGAGGGATTTGATCAGCTTCCCGATGACCAGGGAAGCACAGAGTGAGAGGGCTCTAGGATTCTCCAGAATTGCAAAATTCCCCAAGGTGCAGGGAGTAATAGACTGTATGCACATCACGATGTGGGCACCTTTTCAGGATGCTGAGGTTTTCAGGAACAGCAAGGGATTCCACTCTCTGAATGCCCAACTGGTTGTCGACCACGAGCAAATTATACTGGCAGTGAATGCTCAATTTCCGGGCAGCATCCATGATGCTCACATCCTGCGTGAGAGCACTGTATCTGACTTAGAAACATAGAAACATAGAAAATAGGTGCACCGCCATTCAATGAGTTCATGGCTGAACATGCAACTTCAGTACCCCATTCCTGCTTTCTCGCCATACCCCTTGATCCCCCTAGTAGTAAGGACTACATCTAACTCCTTTTTGAATATATTTAGTGAATTGGCCTCAACAACTATCTGTGGTAGAGAATTCCACAGGTTCACCACTCTCTGGGTGAAGAAGTTTCTCCTCATCTCGGTCCTAAATGGCTTAACCCTTATCCTTAGACTGTGACCCCTAGTTCTGGACTTCCCCAACATTGGGAACATTCTTCCTGCATCTAACCTGTCTAAGCCCGTCAGAATTTTAAACATTTCTATGAGATCCCCTCTCATTCTTCTGAACTCCAGTAAATACAAGCCCAGTTGATCCAGTCTTTCTTGATATGTCAGTCCTGCCATCCTGGGAATCAGTCTGGTGAACCTTCACTGCACTCCCTCATTAGCAAGAATGTCCTTCCTCAAATTAGGAGACCAAAACTGTATACAATACTCCAGGTGTGGCCTCACCAAGGCCCTGTACAACTGTAGTAACACCTCCCTGCCCCTGTACTCAAATCCCTTCGCTATGAAGGCCAACATGCCATTTGCTTTCTTAACTGCCTGCTGTATCTGCATGCCAACCTTCAATGACTGATGTACCATGACACCCAGGTCTCATTGCATCTCCCCTTTTCCTAATCTGTCACCATTCAGATAATAGTCTGTCTCTCTGATTTTACCACCAAAGTGGATAACCTCACATTTATCCACATTATACTTCATCTGCCATGCATTTGCCCACTCACCTAACCTATCCAAGTCACTCTGCAGCCTCATAGCATCCACCTCGCAGCTCACACTGCCACCCAACTTAGTGTCATCCGCAAATTTGGAGATACTACATTTAATCCCCTCGTCTAAATAATTAATGTAAAAAGTAAACAGCTGAGGCCCCAGCACAGAATCTTGCGGTACCCCACTAATCACTGCCTACCATTTTGAAAAGTACCCATTTACTCCTACTTTTTGCTTCCTGTCTGCCAACCAGTTCTCAATCCACGTCAGCACACTACCCCCAATCCCATGTGCTTTAACTTTGCACATTAATCTCTTGTGTGGGACCTTGTCGAAAGCCTTCTGAAAGTCAAAATACACCACATCAACTGGTTCTCCCTTGTCCACTCGACTGGAAACATCCTCAAAAAATTCCAGAAGATTTGTCAAGCATGATTTCCCTTTCACAAATCCATGCTGACTTGGACCTATCATGTCACCTGTTTCGAAATGTGCTGCTATGACATCCTTAATAATTGATTCCATCATTTTACCCACTACCGATGTCAGGCTGACCGGTCTATAATTCCCTGTTTTCTCTCTCCCTCCTTTTTTAAAAAGTGGGGTTACATTGGCTACCCTCCACTCCATAGGAACTGATCCAGAGTCTATGTAATGTTGGAAAATGACTGTCAATGCATCCGCTATTTCCAAGGCCACCTCCTTAAGTACTCTGGGATGCAGTCCATCAGGCCCTGGGGATTTATCGGCCTTCTGCACACATTTCAGGAATTCGGCTCCCTTCTTATATTACTTCCACCCCCTCCACTCCGCCCCCCGCCCCACTCCCCTCCGGTCGATATTAGAATAATTGAAGTTTCCCATTATCACGACTCCATAGGCTAGAACTTCCACTTTTGCGTTTATCGCCCAAAAAAAGGCGTTATTTCGGATGTGGGCATTAAAAAAGTGTTTTCAGATCGCCGGCTTCTCGCCCATTCTCAAAACACCTAGTTTCCATTTTTGAAAATGGGCGTTACCGCGAGCGATATCAAATGGGCGGTAGCGTTAAATTTTTTTGACCTTCTGCCGTAATGTATGTTCCATGTGTTGGTCAGTTTTTGTATGAAGATCTGTCGAGCCTCACTCGGAGGTTTGCCCTGCACCCGTATGAACCTGCGTCCCTTTGGCCGAGGTCAAGATTTTGTTTGAAATGTTGATTGTAAGGAAACAACATGGTCTTACACTGTATCAGCCTTCACTTCAAAACAAGCCGAACAAAGCCTATAGTCCCATGCAATCCATAGGGCTAGACATGTTGGACCTCCATCGAGCCCCTCAGTAACCAGCACCACTGCTACACCTCCCTCATCAGTGCTGGTCCCTGGCTTCTTCCCAACCTTACTATGATATTTTTCCAAAAGGGGTTTTTAGATGAGATAGGCAAACATAGAAACATAGAAAATAGGTGCAGGAGTAGGTCATTCGGCCCTTCGAGCCTGCACCACCATTCAATATGATCATGGCTGATCATGCAACTTCAGTATCCCATTCCTGCTTTCTCTCCATACCCCTTGATCCCTTTAGCTAGAAGGGCCATATCTAACTTCCTTTTGAATATATCTAACGAACTGGCCTCAACAACTTTCTGTGGTAGAGAATTCCACAGGTTCACAATTCTCTGAGTGAAGAAGTTTCTCCTCATCTCGGTCCTAAATGGCTTACCCCTTATCCTGAGACTATAACCCCTGGTTCTGGACTTCCCACCATCAGGAACATTCTTCCTGCATCTAATCTGTCCAATCCCGTCAGAATTTTATGTTTCTATGAGATATCCTCTCATTCTTCTCAATTCCAGTGAATATAAGCCTAGTCGATCCAGTTTTTCTTCATATGTCAGTCCCGCCATCCCGACTGGTGCCTTCGCTGCATTCCCTCAATAGCAAGAATGTCCTTCCTCAGATTAGGAGACCAAAACTGAACACAATATTCAAGGTGTGGCCTCACCAAGGCCCTGTACAACTGCAGTAAGACCCCCCTGCTCCTATACTCAATTCCTTTCGCTATGAAGGCCAACATGCCATTTGCCTTCTTCACCGCCTGCTGTACCTGCATGCCAGCTTTTAATGACTGATGTACCATGACACCCAGGTCTCGTTGCACCTCCCCTTTTCCTAATCTGTCACCATTCAGACAATATTCTGCCTTCCTGATTTTGCCACCAAAATGGCTAACCTCACATTTATCTACATTATACTGTATCTGCCATGCATTTGCCCACTCACTTAACCTGTCCAAGTCACCTTGCAGCCTCTTAGCATCCTCCTCACAGCCCACACTGCCACCCAGCTTAGTGTCATCTGCAAACTTGGAGATATTACATTCAATTCCTTCATCCAAATCATTAATGTATATTGTAAATAGCTGGGGTCCCAGCACTGAACCTTGCGGTACACCACTAGTCACTGCCTGCCATTCTGAAAAGGACCTGTTTATTCCTACTCTTTGCTTCCTGTCTGCCAACCAGTTCTCTATCTACGTCAATACATTACCCTCAATACCATGTGCTTTAATTTTGCACATTAATCTCTTGTGTGGACCTTGTCAAAAGCCTTTTGAAAGTCCAAATACATCACATCCACTTCTCCCTTGTCCACTCTACTAATTGTATCCTCAAAAAATTCTAGAAGATTTTTCAAGCATGATATCCCTTTCATAAATCTATGCTGACTTGGACTGATCCTGTCACTGCTTTCCAAATGCTCTGCGATTTCATCTTTAATAATTGATTCCAGCATTTTCCCCACCACCGATGTCAGGCTAGCTGGTCTATAATTCCCTGTTTCCTCTCTCCCTCCTTTTTTGAAAAGTGGGATTACATTAGCTACCCTCCAGTCCATAGGAACTGATCCTGAGTCAATAGAATGTTGGAAAATGATCACCAATGCATCCACTATTTTTAGGGCCACTTCCTTAAATATTCTGGATGCAGACTATCAAGCCCCGGGGATTTATTGGCCTTCAATCCCATCAATTTCCCTAACACAATTTCCTGAATAATAAGGATTTCCTTCAGTTCCTCCTTCTCGCTAGACCCTCGGTCCCCTAGTATTTCCGGAAGGTTATTTGTGTCTTCCTTCGTGAAGACAGAACTAAAGTATTTGTTCAATTGGTCTGCCATTTTTTGTTCCCCATTATAAATTCACCTGATTCTGACTGCAAGGGACCTACATTTGTCTTTACTAATCTTTTTCTCTTCACAAATCTATAGAAGCTTTTGCAGTCAGTTTTTATGGTCCCTGCAAACTTATTCTCATACTCTATTTTCCCCCTCCTAATTAAACTCTTAGTCCTCCTCTGCTGAAGTCTAAATTTCTCCCAGTCCTTAGGTTTGCTGCTTTTTCTGGCCTCTTCCTTGGATTTAACACTATCCCTAATTTCCCTTGTTAGCCACGGTTGAGCCACCTTCCCCATTTTATTTTTACGCCAGACAGGGATGTAGAATTGTTGAAGTTCATCCATGTGATCTTTAAATGTCTGCCATTGCCTATCCACCGCCATTACTTCAAGTATCATTCGCCAGTCTATCCTAGCCAATTCACGTCTCATACCACCAAAGTTGCCTTTCTTTAAGTTCAGGACCTTAGTCTCTGACTTAACTGTGTCACGCTTCATCTTAATGAAGAATTCTACCATATTATGGTCACTCTTCCCCAAGGGGCCTCGCACAACAAGATTGCTAATTAATCCTCTCTCATTACACAACACCCAATCTCAGATGACCAGTTGACTAGTTGGTTCCTTGAAATATTGGTCCAGAAAACCATCCTTTATACACTCCAGGAAATCCTCCTCCACCGTATTGCTACCAGTTTGGTTATCTATATGTAGATTAAAGTTACCCATGATAACTGCTGTACCTTTATTGCACACATCCTTAATTTCCTGTTTGATGCCATCCCCAACCTCACTGCCACTGTTTGATGGTCTGTACACAACTCCCACTAGTGTTTTCTGCCCTTTGTTGTTCCGCAGCTCTACAGATACAGATTCCACATCATTACAGATTCCAAGCTAATGTCCTTCCTTACTATTGCGTTAATCTCCTCTTTAACCAGCAACGCTACCCCACTTCCTTTTCCTTTCTGTCTATCCTTCCCGAATATTGAATACCCCTGGATGTTGAGTTCCCAGCCTTGGTCATCCTGGAGCCATGTGACCGTAATCCCAATTATATCACATCCATTAACAGCTATCTGCGCAGTTAATTCATCCACCTTATTATAAATGCTCCTCGCATTGAGACACAGAGCCTTCAGGCTTGTTTTTTTAACACTCTTTGTGCTTTTAGAATTATGTTGTAATGTGGCCCTTTTTGATTTTTGCCTTTGATTTCTCTGTCCTCCACCTTTCCTTATCTCCTTTCTACCTTTTGCTTCTGCCCCCATTTTACTTCCCTCTGTCTCCCTGCATAGATTCCCATCCCCCTGCCATATTAGTTTAAATCCTCCCTTACAGCACTAGCAAACACTCCCCCTAGGACATTGGTTCCGGTCCTGCCCAGGTGCAGACCATCAGGTTTATACTGGTCCTACCTCCCCCAGAACTGGTTCTAATGTCCCAGGAATTTGAATCCCTCCCTCTTGCACCATTCCTCAAGCCATGTATTCTTCTTAACTATCCTGCTATTTCTACTCTGACTAGCACGTGGCACTGGTAGCAATCCTGAGATTACTACCTTTGAGGTCCTACTTTTTAATTTAACTCCTAGCTCCCTAAATTCAACTTGTATGACCTCATCCCATTTTTTATCTATATCGTTGGTACCTATATGCACTACAACAACTGGCTGTTCACCCTCCCCCTCCAGAATGCCCTGCAGCTGACCGAAGACATCCTTGACCCTTGCACCAGGGACGCAACATACCATCCTGGAGTCTCGATTGCAGCTGCATAAACGCCTATCTATTCCCCTTACAATAGAATCCCCTACCACTATAGCTCTCCCACTCTTTTTCCTGCCCTCTTGTGCAGCAGAGCCACCCATTGTGCCATGAACTTGGCTGCTGCTGCCTTCCCCTGGTGAGTCATCTCCCCCAACAGTTCCCAAAACGGTATATCTGTTTTGGAGGGAGATGACCGCAGGGGACCCCTGCACTACCTTCCTTCCATTGGAAAAGGAGAAGGGGCAGTCCTGATAATAAAGGTTGGGATAAAGACAGTAGAGAGAAAAGATCTTAGCTCTGAAAATCAAGAAGTAGAATCAGCTTGGATGGAGCTAAGAAACAGCAAGGGGCAGAAAACATTGGTGGGAGTTGTTTATAGCCCCCAAACAGAAATGGTAATGGTCCCTGGTGCAAGGGTCAAGGATGTCTCGGAGTGGGTGCAGGACATTCTGAAAAGGGAGGGTGAACAGCCAGTTGTTGTGGTACATATAGGTACCAATGATATAGGTAAAAAATGGGATGAGGTCCTAAGAGATGTATTTAAGGAGCTAGGAGTTAAATTAAAAAGTGGGACCTCAAAGGTAGTAATCTCAGGATTTCTACCAGTGCCATGTGCTAGTCAGAGTAGGAATCGCAGGATAGCTCAGATGAATATGTGGCTTGAGCAGTGGTGCAGAAGGGAGGGATTCAAATTCCTGGGGCATTGGAACCGGTTCTGGGGGAGGTGGGACCAGTACAAACTGGACGGTCTGCACCTGGGCAGGACCGGAACCAATGTCCGAGGGGGAGTGTTTGCTAGTGCTGTTGGGGAGGAGTTAAACTAATATGGCAGGGGGATGGGAACCTATGCAGGGAGACAGAGGGAAATAAAATGGAGGCAGAAGCAAAAGATAGAAAGGAGAATAGTAAAAGTGGAGGGCAGAGAAACCCAAGGCAAAAAACAAAAAGGGCCACATTACACCAAAATTCTAAAGGGGCAAAGTGTGTTAGAAAGACAAGCCTGAAGGCTTTGTGCCTCAATGCGAGGAGCATTCGGAATAAGGTGGACGAATTAACTGCGCAGATAGCAGTTAACGGGAATGATGTCATTGGCATCACGGAGACATGGCTACAGGGTGACCAAGGCTGGGAACTCAACATCCAGGGGTATTCAGCATTTAGGAAGGATAGACAGAAAGGAAAAGGAGGCGGGGTGGTGTTGCTGGTTAAAGAGGAAATTAATGCAATAGTAAGAAGGGACATTAGCCTGGATGATGTGGAATCGGTATGGGTGGAGCTGCGGAATTCCAAAGGACAGAAAACGCTAGTGGGAGTTGTGCACAGACCACCAAACAGTAGTAGTGAGGTTGGGGACAGCATCAAACAAGAAATAAGGGATGTGTGCAATAAAGGTACAGCAGTTATCATGGGCGACTTTAATCTACATATTGATTGGGTGAACCAAACTGGTAGCAATGCGGTGGAGGAGGATTTCCTGGAGTGTATTAGGGATGGTTTTCTCGACCAATATGTCGAGGAACCTAGTAGAGAGCTGGCCATCCTAGACTGGGTGATGTGTAATGAGAAAGGACTAATTAGCAATCTTGTTGTGCGAGGCCCCTTGGGGAAGAGTGACCATAATATGGTAGAATTCTTTATTAAGATGGAGAGTGACACAGTTAATTCAGAAACTAGGTCCTGAACTCAAGGAAAGGTAACTTCGATGGTATGAGGCGTGAATTGGCTAGAATAGACTGGCAAATGATACTTAAAGGGTTGACGGTGGATAAGCAATGGCAAACATTTAATGATCACATGGATGAACTTCAGCAATTGTACACCCCTGTCTGGAGTAAAAATAAAACGGGGAAGGTGGCTCAACTGTGGCTAACAAGGGAAATTAAGGATAGTGTTAAAGCCAAAGAAGAGGCATATAATTTGGCTAGAAAAAGCAACAAACCTGAGGACTGGGAGAAATTTATAATTCAACAGAGGAAGACTAAGCGTTCAATTAAGAGGGGGAAAATAGAGTACGAGAGGAAGCTTGCAGGGAACATATAAAACTGACTGCAAAAGCTTCGATAAATATGTGAAGAGAAAAAGATTAGTGAAGACAAACGTAGGCCCTTGCAGTTGGATTCAGGTGAATTTATAATGGGGAATAAAGAAAAGACAGACCAATTGAACAAATACTTTGATTCTGTCTTCACAAAGGAAGACACAAATAACCTTCCGATTGTACTAGGGGACAGTAGCTCTAGTGAGAAGGAGGTACTAAAGGATATCCTTATTAGGCGGGAAATTGTGTGAGGGAAATTGATGGGATTGAAGGCTGATAAATCCCCGGGGCCTGATAGTCTGCATCCCAGAGTGGCCCTAGAAATAATGGTGGTCATTTTCCAACAGTCTATCGACTCGGGATCAGTTCCTATGGACTGGAGGGTAGCTAATGTAACACCACTTTTTAAAAAAGGAGGGAGAGAGAAAACGAGTAATTATAGACCAGTTAGCCTGACATCAGTAGTGGGGAAAATGTTGAAATCAATCATTAAGGATGAAATAGCAGCGCATTTGGAATGCAGTGACAGGATCAGACCCAGTCAGCATGGATTTATGAAAGGGAAATCATGCTTGATGAATCTTCTGGAATTTTTTTTGAGGATGTAACTAGCAGAGTGGACAAGGGAGAACCAGTGGATGTGGTGTATATGGACTTTCAAAAGGTTTTTGACAAGGTACCGCAAAAGAGATTGGTGTGCAAAGTCAAAGCACATGTTATTGGGGGTAATGTACTGACGTGGATAGAGAACTGGTTGGTAGACAGGAAGCAGAGAGTTGGGATAAACAGGTCCTTTTCAGAATGGCAGGCAATGACTAGTGGAGTGCCGTAGGGCTCAGTGCTAGGACCCCAGCTCTTTACAATATACATTAACGATTTAGATGAAGGAATTGAGTGTAAGATCTCCAAGTTTGCAGATGACACTAAACTGGGTGGCGGTGTGAGCTGTGAGGAGGACGCTAAGAGGCTGCAGGGTGACTTGGACAGGTTAGGTGAGTAGGCAAATGCATGGCAGATGCAGTATAATATGGATAAATGTGAGGTTATCCACTTTGGGGACAAAAACACAAAGGCAGAATATTATCTGGATGGCGGCAGATTAGGAAACGGGGAGGTGCAACGAGACCTGGGTGTCATGGTTCATCAGTCACTGAAAGTGGGCATGCAGGTACAGCAGGCGGTGAAGAAGGCAGATGGTATTTTGGCCTTCATAGCTAGGGAATTTGAATATAGGAGCAGGGAGGTCTTACAGGGCCTTGGTGAGGCCTCACCTGGAATATTGTGTTCAGTTTTGGTCTCCTAATCTGAGGAAGGACATTCTTGCTATTGAGGGAGTGCAGCAAAGGTTCACCAAACTGATTCCAGGAATGGCTGGATTGTGAGGAGATACTGGATCAACTGGGCATTTATTCACTGGAGTTTAGAAGGATGAGAGGGGATCTCATAGAAACGTATAAGATTCTGATGGTACTGGACAGGTTAGATGCGGGAAGAATGTTCCCGATGTTGGGGAAGTACAGAACCAGGGGACATAGTGTTAGGATAAGAGGTAGGCCATTTAGGACTGAGATGAGGAGAAACTTCTTCACTCAGAAAGTTGTTAACCTATGGAATTCCCTGCCGCAGAGAGTTGTTGATGCCAGTTCATTGGATATATTCAAGAGGGAGCTGGATATGGCCCTTATGGCAAGGGGATCAAGGGGTATGGAGAGAAAGCAGGAAAGGGGTACTGAGGTGAATGATCAGCCATGATCTTATTGAATGGTGGTGCAGGCTCGAAGGGCTGAATGGCCTACTCCTGCACGTATTTTCTATGTTTCTATATTTCTATAACGGTATAAATCAGGAAATTAGAGGTGCATGTAACAAGGATAATACGTAATCATGGGGGACTTTAATCAACATATAAACTGGGCAAACCAAATTTGCAGTAATAATGTGGATGACGAATTCATGGAATCTATACAGGATAGTTTTCTAGATCAGTAAGCTGAGGGAACAGGCTATTTTAAATCTAGTATTGTGCGATGAGAAAGTATTCATTAATAACCTTGTAGTAAAGGGGCCCTTAGGGAAGTGTGAGCATAATATGATAGAATTTTACAATGAGTTTGAGAGTGATTTTGTTAAATCTGAAACTGGTGACTTAAATCTAAACAAAGTAAACTACATAGATATGAGGGGTGAGTTGGCTAAGGTCGATTGGGAAACTACATTAAAAGGTATGATGGTAGATGAGAATGGCTAGCATTTAAAGAATTAATACATTATTTACAACAAATATATATTCCTTTAAGGTACAAAAACCCCACAGGAAATGTGATCCCACCGTGGCTAACAAAAGAAGTTAAAGATAATATTAGATCAAACAAAGAGGCTTATAACGTTGCCAAAAAGAGCAGTATGCCTAAGGATTGGGAGGATTTTAGAATTCAGCAAAGGAGGACCAAGAAACTGATAAAGAAAGGGAAAATAGAATATGAGCGTAAACTAGCAAGAGACATAAAAACAGATTGTAAAACCTTCTATAGGAATGTAAAAAGGAAAAGATTAGCGAAAGTAATTGTGGGTCCCTTACAGGCTGAATAGGAGAAATTATAAGGAAATGGCAGAGAAATTAAACAAATACCGTGGGCTAAAACTTCAGTATAGCCGGTGGCAGCGACTAGTCGCTAACTTTAGCGCTGGGCAATGCTTACCACCTCCAACCGGGATATTCATTTTTAGTGCTCCAAGAGGGGAGTGGAGCACTAACTGAACTCCTCTTAGGGTGCTAACGGGGCAGTAGCACGGAAGCGCTACTGAAGTTGAGGTACTAGGATACCGACATTCTAGCGCCTAAAGAGGAGGTGAGATGAACTGGCAAAAACTGCAAGGAAATGGAAGAAACATTAGCAACAGTCTTCTAGAGGTCAGAAAGGTAAGTAACTGTAAATAAAGTGAAATCTGAACACTTACCTGGTCAATCCTTCAGCTATCGCCCTGGGATCCTCTTTGAAGTACCTTCTTTCCCTGTCGGGAGTAGTGCCGGGCGCTACGGCAGGTGAAAACAGTCAAGTTGGTGAACGCGGCGCTAAGAGGGCATTGCATGTGTGTGATGTCACCAAATGGGTGGTGCCAGACTGCGCTAAACCAGCAATGAAGTTCATGGCAGGCGCTTGGGTGGTAGGTGCTTAACGGCCCATTAGTGTCCCATTCGAGGTGCTAAGCCAACAAATTTCTGTCAGTCTTTACAGAAGACGATGTAAAAAAAACTCTTGGAAATAGTGGAGAACCAAGAGTCTATCAGCAATGATAAACTGAAAGAAATCAGTATTAGTAAAAAAATAGTGCTGGAGCAATTAATGGGACTGAAAGCCAATAAATCCCCTGGACCTGATGGCATACATCCTAGGGTTTTGAAAGAGGTGGCTATAGAGATAGTGGATGCATTGGTTGTCATCTTCCAAAATTCTCTAGATTCTAGAACAGTTCTCACGATTGGAAGGTAGCAAACGTAACCCCGCTATTTAAGAAAGGAGGGAGAGAGAAAACAAGGAACTACAGACCAGTTAGCCTGACATCAGTAGTAGGGAAAATGCTAGAATCTATTATTAAGGACGTGGTAATAGGGCACTTAGAAAATAATAATAGGATTGGGAAGAGTCAACACGGATTTATGAAAGGGAAATCATGTTTGACAAATCTGTTATAGAGTTTTTTGAGGTTGTAACTAGCAGAATAGATAAGGGGGGACCAGTAGATGTGGTGTATTTCGATTTTCAGAAGGCATTCGATAAAGTGCCGCACAAGAGATTATTGAACAAATTTAGGGCTCATGGGATTGGGGGTAATATATTAGCATGGAGTGAGGATTGGTTAAAGGATAGAAAACAGAGAGTAATAATAAACGTGAATTTTTGGGTTGGCAGACTGTAACTAGTGGGGTATCGCAAGGATCAGTGCTTGGGCCTCAGCTATTCACAATCTATATCAATGATTTGGATGAGGGGACCAAATGTAATATTTCTAAGTTTGCTGATGATACAAAGCTAGGTGGGAATGTAAGTTGTGAGGAGGATGCAAAGAGACTTCAAGGGGATATGGACAAGCTAAGTGCATGTGCAAGAACATGGCAAATGGAATATAATGTGGAGAAATAGGAAGTTATCCACTTCGGTAGGAAAAATATAAAACCAGAATATTTTTTAAACGGTGAAAGATTGGGAAATATTGGTGTTCAGAGGGACCTGGGTGTCTTTGTACACGAATCACTGAAAGTTAACATGCAGGTACAGCAAGCAATTAAGAAAGCAAATGGTATGTTGGCCTTTATTACAAGAGGATTTGAGTATAAGAGTAAAGGGGGCTGAAATTTCCCCTATCAATACACACAGCTGCGTGGAATGGCTGCCGACACTCTGCAGAGGGGCCGACATTTTTAAAATTGCCATTGCTAAGGTTTGAAGCGGTGTCTAGGATTGCCACGTTCGTTTTCCCGCTGCGGCGTGCAGGCACCAACCCCTTAACATCTAGCGGGCCCCTCTCGTGAAATTGGGTCGTGAGAGCGGACCCACCGCTGGCTGGTGCCCCCAACAGCTTTTTCAGTGTGTAAAATGATGGTTTGGCCGCCATTAAATGGGAGGGCGCAATGCCCTTGGCCAGCATCTTATTTTTTTTGTCAGCCGACTGCCAGGTTGGCCCGACAATTATGCCCCCAGGTTCGGCCAGGCCGCCACCACCGTCCCTTGTGGCCCAGTGGACCTAACTAAAATATCTGCAGAGTTCGCAGCGGCCATCCCCTTTAACTGAAGGGGAGTGACATTGTGACGCACCAGCGCGATGGCAGCTGCGGACACTCCGTCAAGCCTACATCTCCACCCCGCTAGTGGCGGTCACTCCGCTCCTGCCCCCATTATGACCGACTTGCGCCCTCCTCCAAAAAAAGTGACAAAGAGCTGAATTTCTAGCTGCCGCATGCATCGCGGTGGCCAGAAAAATGATAGGTGCGCCCCATTTCTGGCAGAGGTGAATTTCGGCTCCACAATGTCTTACTGCAATTATATAGGGCCCTGGTGAGACCACACCTGGAGTATTATGTACAGTTTTGATCCCCTTACCTAAGGAAGGATATACAGGGTACTTGTCATATAGGGAGTGCAACGAAGGTTCACCAGACTAATTCCTGGGATGGAGGGATTATCCTATGATGAGAGATTGAGTAGACTTTGCCTATATTCTCTAGAGTTTAGAAGAATGACAGCTGATCTCATTGAAACATACAACATTCTTACAGGGCTTGACATCGTAGATGCAGAGAGGATGTCTCCCCTGGCTGGGGAGTCTAGAACCAGGGGGCACAGTTTCAGAATAAAGGGGCAACCATTTAGGATTGAGATGAGGAGAAACTTCTTCACTCAGAGCATGGAGAATCTTAGGACTTCTCTACCCCAAAGGGCTGTGAATGCTCAGTCATTGAGTATATTCAAAAGAGAGATCGATAGATTTTTGAATATTAAGGAAATCAAGGGATATGGGAATAGTGCAAGAAAGGATGGCAGATTTCCTTCCCAAAAGCACATTAGTTAACCAGTTGGGCTTTTCTGACAATCTGCTAATTTCATGGTTTTCCTGACTAGCTTTATAACTGCGGATTTATTTGATGAAGTGAATCAAAATTCCCCAGCTACCATTTGAACTCAATTCTCTGGATCATTAGTCCAGGCCTCTGGATTACTAGTCCAGTAACATAACCACTATGCTACCGTATGATATGTCCTTGCTATACAGTATAAATGCACACGAGGCCCATACTTGAGAGAAGGTTACTCTGTGACCAGTTACCTTTATTGCCAAGACCTCAAGTGATGAAGGTGGGTGGAGCTTCCCCTTTTATACCTGAAAGTCCAGTTTAGGAGTGTCTCCCACAAGTTCGCCCCTGTAGTCAATATTCTCAAGGTGTACAACTTAGGTCAGCTTATACATGGGTAACAATGATAGTTGAATACATGACATCACCTCCCCCCCAAAGTCTTATTGGGATCACAGGTTAAGTCTCTCTGGTGGTTTACGCTCCCTTGTAGAGCGCCTGAGTTGGGGCTCCGGTTATTGGGCGCTGGCCTGAGTGTCTGATGTTTGTGGTGCCTCAGGCCTGTCCGGACTGCCCACAGTGACTGGGCTCTCCTCCACTTGGTTCTGGTGTTCGGTCACCTATGTGGAGTAAACTCTACATCGTGTTCTTCCTCTGCTTCTTCTATGGGGTTGCTGAACCTTCTTTTAGTTTGATCCATGTGTTTGCGGCAGATTTGTCCATTGGTAAGTTTACCTACCAAAATCCTATTTCCCTCTTTGGCAATCACAGTGTCTGCAAGCCATTTGGGCGCTGCAGCATAATTAAGGACAAAAACAGGGTCATTGACATCAATACATCGCGCCCTCGCATTCCTGTCATGGTAGTCACATTGTGACTGGCGCCTGCTCTCAACAATTTCTTTCATAGTGGATAAAGGATAACCCGGTTTAGAGCGTCCTTTTCATTAGCAGCTCTGTGGATGAAACCCCTGTGAGCGAGTGTGGTCAGGATCTGTAGGCCAACAGGAGGCGTGATAAGCGGCTTTGTAGGCATACCCCCTTGGATTCTGAGCATCCCCTGTTTGATTATCTGCACTGCTCGTTCCGCCTGGCCATTTGAGGCCGGCTTAAACGGTGCCGTTCTGACATGGTTGATTCCATTGCCTACCATGACATCCTGGAATTCAGTGTTTGTGAAGCACGGGCCATTGTCGCTGACCAAGACATCCGATAGACCATGGGCGGTGAACATTGCCCGTAGACTTTCTACCGTGGCAGAGGATGTGCTTGAATTTAAAATGGCACACTCAATCCATTTGGAGTAGGCGTCTACTACAACCAAAAATAATTTTTCCCATGAAAAGACCTGCGTAGTCCACATGGATGCGTGACCATGGCTTGGCGGGCCAGGACCAGGGGCTAACGGGGGCTTCCCTGGGTGCGTTGCCCAGCTGAGCACACGTGTTGCACCTGCGAACACAAAGTTCCAGGTCTGCATCTATCCCTGGCTACCAAACGTGTGACCTGGCAATTGCCTTCATCATGACAATGCCCGGGTGCTCATTGTGAAGTTCTCTGATAAACACCTCTCTGTCCATCTGGAGCATGACTACTCGGTTTCCCCACAGTAGGCAATCGGCCTGAATTGAGAGTTCATCCTTGCGCCTATGAAACGGTTTAAATTCCTCAGGGCATGCCCCGTACATGGCTGCCCAGTCCCCATTCAGGACACATTTCTTGACTAAAGACAGTAGCGGGTCTTTATTTGTCCAGACTTTAATCTGACGGGCTGTCACAGTTGAGCCTTCGCTTTCGAAAGCTTCAACAGCCATGACCATCTCAGCATCATGCTCAGTTGCCCCCTCAGTAGTGGCTAGTGGGAGCCTGCTGAGTGCATCGGCGCAGTTTTCAGTGCCCGGTCTGTGCCGAATTGTGTAGTCATAGGCGGCTAGCATGAGCGCCCACCTCTGTATGCGAGCCGATGCATTCACATTTATGGCCTTGTTAGCGGCCAAAAGAGACGTTAGGGGTTTGTGATCTGTCTCCTGCCAAATTTCCTGCTAAACATGTATTGGTGCATTTTTTTTTTACTGCATATACACAAGCTAGTGCTTCCTTTTCTACCATCCCGTAGCCCCTTTCTGCCTGGGACAGACTTCTGGAGGCATAAGCTATCGGCTAGAACTGATCATTGGCATTCACATGTTGTAACACACACCCGACCCCATAGGACGATGCATCGCATGTTAAAACAAGTTTCTTACACGGGTCATATAACATTAACAGTTTGTTGGAGCATAACAAATTTCATGCTCTATCAAAAGCCCTTTCCTGGCTGTCCCCCCAGACCCATTCGCGATCTTTGCATAGGAGCACATGTAGCGGCTCTAACAGTGTGCTCAATTTGGGAAGAAAGTTACCAAAATAGTTCAGGAGCCCCAGGAACGAACACAGCTCCATCGTGTTACGGGGTCTGGGTGCTCTCTGGATCGCTTCCGTTTTGGATGCAGTAGGTCTGATCCCATCTGCTGCTACCCTCCTCCCCAGGAATTCTACCTCTGGAGCTAAGAAGACGCACTTCGCCTTTTTCAGTCACAGCCCTACCCGGTCCAATCTGCATAGCACCTCCTCCAGGTTTTGGAGGTGTTCTTCAGTATCGCGACCCGTGATGAGGATGTCATCTTGAAAAACCACCATCCTTGGAATCGACTTGAGGAGGCTTTCCATATTTCGCTGAAAGATCACAGAGGCCGAACGAATCCCGAACGGACATCTGTTATACTCAAACAACCACTTGTGTGTCGTGATGGTGGTCAGCTTCTTCAACTCACTCGCCAGCTCCTGGGTCATGCAAGCTGAGGTCAGGTCCAATTTTGAAAAAAGTTTGCCATCGGATAGCGTCGCAAAGAGGTCCTCCGCTCTCAGTAGCGGGTACTAGTCTTGGAGTGACACCCGATTGATGGTGGCCTTGTAATCGCCACATATCCTGACCGACCCATCCGTCTTGAGCATTGGCACGATCGGGCTCACCCAGTCACTGAATTCGACTGGCGAGATGATGCCTTCCCTCAGCAGGCGGCCCAATTCGTATTCTATCTTTTCCCGCATCACGTATGGCACTGCTCTGGCCTTGTGTGTGTACTGGCCTGGCGTCCGGGTTTATGTGAATCACTACCTTGGCCCCCATGAAAGTGCCAAAGCCGGGTTGAAATAATGAGCCAAATTTGTCCAGGACCTGTGAGCATGATACTCGCTCCACAGAGGAAATTGCATTGACATCGCCCCATTTCCAGTTCATGACAGCAAGTCAACTCCTCCCCAGTAGTGCGGGACCATCCCCCGGGACAATCCAGAGTGGCAACCTGTTCTCCGAATCTTTGTGGGTCACAACTACCGTGGCGCTGCCTAGCACTGGAATGATCTCCTTTGTATATGTCCGTCGCTGTGCGTTAATCGGCAATAATTTTGGCCTCCTGGCCTTGGACACCCAAACCTTTCAAACTGTTTGATACTCATCAGGGACTGGCTGGCCCCCGTGTCTAACTCCATTAACACTGGGATACCATTGAGGAGCACTTTCATCATTATCGGTGGCGTCCTGGTGCTCCACATGAACTCGCTGAACTTCAGCTTCCAGCGATTTTCCCCAGTATTCATTTGGCCTCGTAGGGCTTACATCAGGCCCGTCCTCCTCGTACATCAACCTGGCTGCAGGCTTCCTGCACATACATGCCAAGTGACCGCTGACGTTACAGTTTCTGCAGGTATATTGCTGATACCTGCAAGCTCTGGCTGGGTGTTTGCCTCCACACCTCCATCATGAGCTGGAGGCCCCATTGTTGGAAACAAAAGGTCCATAAAGTTGTCCCAATCATCACCAACAGAGTACCTCTCTTCTGTGCTGCTAGTGGCCATGTTCGCGTGGTTTAAATCCCAGTTTCCCGTCGCCAATAATATGTCCAATAATATGTATAAATGCACACGAGGCCCATACTTGAGAGAAGGTCACTCTGTGACCAGTTACCTTTATTGCCAAGACCTCAAGTGATGAAGGTGGGAGAGTTTCCCTTTTATACCTGAAAGTCCAGGTTAGGAGTGTCTCCCACAAGTTCACCCCCTTGTGGTCAATGTTCTCAAGGTGTACAACTTAGATCAGCTTATACATGGGTTACAATTACAGTTGAATACATGACACCGTACTCCTGTCAACTTTACTGTAACGGAGTGCCCCAATGCCATCTGATAAGGGCTCAGGATGAGACCACGATCATTTCAGGTAAGAACCCCTATTTAAATGCATGTTTGGTCATATTAAACACTATGCGAGTGTCTAACGGACTGAGTGCTGAGTGGATGCAGCAGTGAGAGCTTCTGGTCGTTCTCCTGTCAACATGCTCAGGGTGGACTCGTCGAGCATGTCACCATCTTCCCTGCTACCAACCGCATCCTTCTTACAGCTGGCATGTGATGTTCTGCTCTGCTTGTGAACATTCATTATTTCTGCAGCATGAAGCTAGCTTTAAATTGTCCATTTGATAACGTCGGTTGCATGCATAACTGGTAGATGTGAGTGAGCATTCAAACCAGGATCCGGGAGATATGAAGGTCTATTTTTAAATGGAGTTTGACATGAGAGTAAGTTAATAGATATCAGTGTTGGCTGAAGTGGAACAGGGTAGATCAAACTCCACTCCTTTGGCTGTGAGGTATGGCTGCACATTTTTGAAAAGCCTAATTGATTTTTCCAGCTGAGAGGTGTTTATATAAGCAATTATTATATATCCTCCATCTAGAGAAGGACAACATTGTTCATGGGATGTAAAGTTTTATTTTGCACCTTGTGACATTAATCACTGCTAAGGTCAATCAACAATACGAGTTTGCTTCAACACGCTTATAATGGTGTGTTAGCTGACCTTGTAGGGAATGCTAATAGCTGTTTTGGTGAAAGCTGTTTATTTACAGTAAACTGAGAATGTTGTGGAAGATTTTGGTAGGAATTAGACAATGATGCTGCTAGGTAACATTGTAACCTTGAATTCCCTCATTCCATGTGATTATCCAGCTTTATGTGACAATAATTAGTTAAAAGATCACTGGGGACAGAGTTATGAAGAAAGGCTCAAGCCACGACATTAATTTTTGATGGAAAAAAGATTGAGAGGAGACTTGTCTTTATTCTTTCATGGGATGTGGGTGTCGCTGCAAGGCCAGCATTGATTGAGCATCCCTAATTGCCCTTGAGAAGGTGGTGGTGAGCCGCCTTCTTGAACCGCTGCAGTCCGTGTGGTGAAGGTACTCCACGGTGCTGTTAGGGATGGTGTTCCAGGATTTTGACCCAGCGACAATGAAGGAACAGCGCTATATTTCCAAGCCAGGATGGTGTGTGATTTGCAGGGTAACTTGCAGTTGGTGGTGCTCCCATGCGCCTGCTGCCCTGGTCCTTCTAGATGGCAGAAGTCGTGGGTTTGGGAGATGCTGCCGAAGAAGCCTTGGTGAGTTGCCGCAGTGCATCTTGTGGACACAATGGTACACACTGCAGCCACGGTGTACCGGTGGTGGAGGGAGTGAATGTTTAACGTGGTGGATGAGGTGCCAAACAAGCGGGCTGCTTTGTCCTGGATGATGTTGAGTTTCTTGAGTATTGTTGGAGCTGCACACATCCAGGCAAGTGGAGAGTATTCCATCACATCCTGACTTGTGCCTTGTAGATGGTGGAAAGGCTTTGGGGAATCAGAAGGTGAGACAGTCGTCGCAGAATACCCAGCCTCTGACCTGCTCTTGCAGCTGCAGTATTTATGTGGCTGGTCCAGTTATGTTTTTGGTCAATGGTTATCCCCAGGATGTTGATGGTGGGGGATTTGATGATGGTAATGCCATTGACTGTCAAGGGGCGGTGGTTAGATTCTCGCTTGTTAGAGATAATCATTGCCTGGCACTTGTGTGGTGTGAATATTACTTGCCACTTATCAGCCCAAGCCTGAATGTTGTCCGGGTCTTGCTGCATGTGGGCACGAACTGCTCTATTTTCTGAGGAGTTGCGAATGGCACTGAACACTGTGCAGTTATCAGCGAACATCCCCACTTCGGACCTTATGATGGAGGGAAGGTTATTAATGAAGCAGATGAAGATGGTTGGGCCTAGGACACTGCCCTGAGGAACTCCCACAGTGATGTCCTGGGGCTGTGATGATTGACCTCCAACCACCACAACCATCTTTCTTTGTGATGCAGGTCTTTATCTGTATTAAAGGTATAGATGAGGCGGAAGTAAGCAAATTATTTCACTTGGACAACAAGCTTTGCACGACAGGATATAAGGGAAAAGTTCACAAAGTCCGAGGAAGGTTCGTGATTACAATAAAAATGTTTTTATTCCCCACAGGATAGTCAGTCTGCAGTAACAAACTTCCAGAGGAAGGATTAAATTCAAGGTCAATTGATACTTTTGAAAAGGAACTGATCACTATCTGTTGAGAAGGGGATTGATGGTTATGGAGATATTAACTGAATTGCTTGCATTTTGTAAGGGGAGGCAGGGAAAACACCGAAAGTTCTCTAAAGTAGGGGATCAGCACGTGTTGTCAGATGGAATTCCATGATAGAACGGACATTGGCTGCAATATTAAGCAAGATTCGCGCTGGGAGTGAGGGATGGCTGTCCAATATTGCGTGGGAAACCCGGAATTATGTTCATCGCTTCGGTCTGTGTTTTTTTTTAATGCAGCCACCTCATTAAAATTTTACTTCTGGGTTTCCAATCAGCTGCAGCGGGCGTGATGAGGACCCAAATGATGCGATCTTAAATCCAGCGTTTAAAGGGTTAATCCAAAAATACAATTTGCTGGAGCTTGGAGTTGGAAGCAGTGTCAGTATGGAATCAGGATGCTCAAAGGCTGCGCCCCGCTTCACTGACGCCTCCCTTGATGTGCTACTGGGGTCGGTGAAGTGTTGGAAGAGGTTCTATTCCCCAGCAATAAGAGGAAGAAACCTGCTGCTGACACCAAGAAGGCAGGGCTGGAGGTGTCTCAGGAGATCAGCTGCAGGAGCTTTGTGCCACGCTCCTGGATTCAGTGCAGGAAGCGCTTTAATGACCTAACAAGATCAGGAAAGGTAAGTACAGTTACACATTGACCTACATCTCTGCTGTGTACATCACAGCCACCACCCCTCATTCTGCCTTGTCAAGCCTACTCCATTACAATACTCCTCCCAACCAATTACCTTCCACGCCCACCCATCCTTCTCTTTCTATGCACTTTCTCATATCCGCTTCTATCTCGCCACCACTCCCATTCATCCTCATTCTTATGTAACGTCAGGACTCTTTCTCATAGTCACCAAATGCACTCCGTCCATAGGCTGAACTCATGCCATTACGCTCACTCATTGGTCTGTTCTTTCCCTCCTTGCAGGAGAAGAGAGGACAGACCGCCAGAGAGAGTGGGAGAACCGAAGGGGGCACTCCATGCACTTCCCAATGTACAAGCACAGAGGAGGAGACGCTGAAAATGAGTGGAGTCTCGGCGTGCCTGGCTGTCGGAGATGGGAAAATGTGGAGCTCCCAGTTACCTGGTGACACAATTAAATATCAGCCACCCACATGTGATATGGTACTCAGCCATTTTGACTTGGTTTCAACAGCGAGTGAAATATGATCAACTTCATAATGATAATTTGCAGCATTCTTGCATTGACAATATTCAGTCATGTCCTTTATCTCCGACAGGGTCTGCACGCATGCAGCAGGAAGAGCTGAATCCCTCTGAGGGTGCACTGTCACATGGACCATGTACAGTAGACACCTCAAATCGCTGGAGAAATATCACCAATGATGTCTCCGTAAGATACTGCAAATCCCCAGGGAGGACAGGCGCACCAACATCAGCGTCCTCGACTAGGTCAACATCCCCAGCATTGAAGCACTGACCACACTTGATCAGCTCTGTTGGGTGGACCACATTGAGCACCTCGAGTCTCATAGCCGAGAGCATGCAGAAACAAAGTGCAGGCAGCGGAAAGAGTGTGAGGCAAACCAGTCCCACCCACCCTTTCCCTCAACGACTGTCTGTCCCACCTGTGACAGAGTCTGTGGTTCTTGTATTGGAGTGTTCAGTCACCGAAGAACTCATTTTTAGAGTGGAAGCAAGTCTTCCTCGATTTCAAGGGACTGCCTATGATGATGATGACCGTGCACCAGCTCAGATACTCGCTCTTCAGGGTGGCCAGTAAGGCAGATAATTGGGTGTTCACCAGGTCACTCACAATTCACAAATGAGCAAGAACAGATAGCAGTCGCAGGAACAGCTGTGGGAGAGTCTGTGCCGGAGGGCGCAGCCTTCTCCAGCCTCTGCTGAGTTGGACACAGGTGCTGTATCTCGATAAAGAGGATGATCATTGAGCAGGCAACGTGCGATGAACGAACAGGCGTCCCAAACACACTGCGATTGCAGAGAGGCTGGAGCAGTCCGCCTCAATCATGTGTGGGTCGATGGCGCAGGGCGTTGCGATGATGTCTTCTTGCATGGATAGACTGGCCAACTCCGTGGATCATCAAACACAGCAATCACATGAATCTCTGTAGGCCTTGAGCAAGGGCTTGCAGACCCTCAATACTATCTTAAATAGAATGACCGGTACTCTAGCCTTGGCCTTGTAGCCTCCCACTAATTTGCAGCAAGGTGCACTCCAGCACAGTGCGAGTAGGGAAGTGTGGCTGGGCCATGAGAGGGATGATGGTGAAAGAGGACATGGAAGTGGCAACTCCACTCAAAACAATTCCACTTCTCACCCATTGACCCCCTCTCAGTCACTACCCCACATGCTGCCTTGTTTGGCCCAGTCTGTTCCTGCACTGGTGCAGGTGGAACAGTCTTTGGCGGGGCCCTCACAAGCTCCAAAACCCAGAGGTCATCGGCAAGAGCATCTCAACAGTCAGATAGGGATGTGAGCAGCCTGCCTCCATCTCTGTGGAAGCCACACGGGCTGCATCACATAGGAGCACTAGGAAAATCTAAAATTAAAGTGTATGAACATGGGTGTCTTAGACATTGTTAGATTGTTAAGTTTTTGTTCTTGAAGCACGTAAATATTATTCTTTTTCACCACTTTCCCATCTTGTTTGTTCTTGGTTGCTGGCTGGCAAGTGGACTTTTAAATTGTTTGATGATGAGTGCGAAGACATGGATTGACAGTGACCAATGCGGGACTCTGAAAGGGAGGCTTGGTTGTTTGCAGGACTGCTTTGTATGAGTGGCAATGGTGGGGATGGAAACCTGACTGTTCCATGTGGTTGTGAGATGGGTCCACTGGTGCAATCTAAGTGAACCTCGCAATAATCAGGGCATTCCTGGCAACCCGGCCTGCAATGTGCCCCGCTGGTGGTGCATTGCCTGCATCAACTTCCGCCTCCTCCCACTCCTCGTCTTCCGAAGAGATTCTGTGCTCTGTGCCTTGCTCCTCCTGCAGGGCCAATCCTCATGGTTGGGCGATGTTATGCAGAGCACAGTACACCATGACCATTCTGGAGACCCTGGCTGGTGTGTACTGAAGGGCGCCTCCAGGTGATCATATGGCAATGATTCATCATCATAGGCAGTCCCTCGAAATCGAGGAAGACTTGCTTCTACTCTAAAAGTGAGTTCTTAGGTGACTGTACATCCAATACGGGTGTTGTGTATTGATGCTTGGGGTCACTAGACACCGAGGAGCACCACTGTTGGAGGTCATTGGGCTGTATGCGCGTGTGCGCGGGCCCTGGTATATAAGAGTGAGTACCATGTCAGATGTGTACTTTGGGTGCAAATAAAGTTGAACCAGGTTTGCACCTGAGTGAGTTTACAGTAACGAGTCTTTCAAGTCATTATTTACATTACATTTGGCGACGAGGTAACTTAAGAAGCTTCGCATGCACAATGGGCACCATGGGAATTCTGGAGAGATTCATGGATGACAAGGATTGGGCGAATTTTATCGACCGCCTGGATCAGTATTTCTTGGCCAACAAAATGGAGGAAGCTGGTGATGCAGTTAAGTGCAGGGTGGTTTTCCTCACCGTTTGTGGTCCAAAAATTTATGGCCTCATGAAGAATCTTCTCTTGCCTGCACGTCCAACGGACAAAGAGTATGGGGATTTGTGTGCTCTGGTGCATGAACATCTCAAGCCAAAAGAAGGGATCATCATCTCACGCTAGCGCTTCTACACACATATTCGTGCTGAGGGCCAGGATGTGTCGGGATTCGTCGCCAATCTAAGACATCTGGCTGAGCCGTGTAAGTTCGGAAACACGTTGGAAGACATGCTGCGAGATTTCTTCATGATAGGCATCAACCATGATGTGATGCTTCGGAAATTATTGGCTACAGAAACGCTGGATTTGAGCAAGGCCTATTCGACTGCTTATGTGAAACCTGTAGCTACTCAAAGTCTGGCAACTGGTACGAATCCGATTTCACCCTGTTGGTGTTGTGGGGGGCTATCATCGGCCTGATCAGTGTTGGTTTAAACAGTACATCTGTAAAGGCTGTTCGAAAGTGGGGCATCTTCAGCGAATGTGCCCACAACTGAGCAAGCGTGCTGCTGCTCATCACATTGATGATGATGACCAGTCCAGTGCTGGCCCGGATATGCAACCCAAGATACCAGAGGAAGAAGTGTACGGCCTGTATTCGTTCCTGACAAAGAGCTAACCGATAATGGTTAATGTGAAGCTGAATGGTGTGCCTGTCTCAATGAAGCTGGACACAGGTCAGTCGATAATGAGCCAAAAAGACATTCGACAAGCTGTGGGACACTGAGTCTGTGAAGCCTAAGCTGAGTCCAGTCAATGCCAAGTTGCGTACTTACACTAACGAACTCATACCAGTGATTGGCAGTGCAGTAGTCAAGGTGTCACATGATGTTGTGGTTCATGACTTACCATTATGGATCGTCCCAAGCAATGGTCCAATGCTGTTCGGCAGGATTTGGCTCGAGAAAATCAAGTGGAACTGGAATGATATCAAAGCGTTGCCCTTGGTGGATGACACTTCATGTGCTCAAGTGCTTAAGAAGTTTCCTTCTTTGTTTGAACCGGGCATTGGCAATTTTACTGGAGCCAAGGTGCAGATTCTGATGCAAGACCTGTCTATCATAAAGCTTGGTCAGTCCCGTACATGATGAGGGAGAAGGTCGAAATTGAGCTTGACAGACTCCAAAGTGAAGGGGTCATATCACCGGCCAAATTTAACGAATGGGCCAGTCCTATTGTACGTGTGTTAAAGAGTGATGACACTGTCAGGATCTGTGGAGACTACAAGGTTACGATTAATCGATTTTGAAACAGGATCAGTATCCACTACCGAAGGCTGATGACTTGTTCGCCATGCTAGCTGGTGGAAAGTCATTCACTAAACTGGATCTGACATCGGCCTATATGACACAGGAGCTTGTCAACACTTTGAAGAAACTCACCTGCATCAACACCCATAAAGGTCTGTTTGTCTACAACAGGTGTCCTTTTGGAATCCGTTCGGCTGCAACCATGTTTCAGAGGAACATGGAGAGTCTACTGAAGTCCGATCCTAGAACCGTCGTGTTTCAAGATGACATTCTGGTCACAGGTCGCAACACTGCTGAACATCTGAACAATCTTGAAGAAGTCCTACATCGTCTGGACAAAGTGGGACTCAGGCTGAAACGTTCGAAGTGTGTCTTCATGGCACCTGAAGTTGAATTCCTGGGGAGGAAGATTGCTGCTGATGTCATCAGGTCTACTGATTCGAAAACCAAGGCCATCAAAAATGTACCCAGACCTCAGAATGTGATGGAGCTGCATTCATTCCTTGGGCTACTCAACTACTTCGGTAATTTCTTTCCCAGATTGAGCACTTTATTAGAGCCACTGCACACGCTGCTCAGAAAAGGTGACAACTGGGTCTGGGGTGTATCTCAAGATAGAGCTTTTGAGAAAGCCAAGAATATGCTCTGTTCGAACAACCTGCTTCTTCACTATGATCCGTGTAAGTGTCTTGTGTTGGCTTGTGATGCTTCATCATATGGTGTTGGCTGTGTACTCCAACAAGCAAATGAGTCGGGTAAGCTACAACCTGTTGCGATTGCTTTGAAAAGTTTGTCAAAGAAGGAAAGAGCTTACAGCATGGTAGAAAAAGAAGCCTTAGCTTGTGTGTATGGGGTCAAAAAGATGCATCATTACCTGTTTGATCTTCGTTTTGAACTCGAAACGGATCACAAGCCACTCATTTCATTGTTTTCGGAAAACAAAGGTATTAATATCAATGAATCATCCCGTATCCAGAGGTGGGCGTTGACATTGTCTGCCTATGATTATGTTATTCATCATAGACCTGGCACTGAGAATTGTGCCGATGCATTGAGTCGTCTGCCGTTGCCCACACCTGAAGTGGAGATGCCTCAACCTGTAGATCCACTGTTAGTAATGGATGCTTTTGAGAGTAAAGGAACTCCTATCCCTGCTCAACAAGTGAGGATCTAGACCAGCCATGATCAGATTTTATCGGTTGTGAAACATTGTGTCCTCAGTGATGATTGGTCTGCAATGCCTATGGAAATATGTGATGAGATCAAACCTTACAACCGTCGCAAAGGTGAACTATCCATTCAGTCAGATTATCCACTGTGAGGCAATCGTGTTGCTATGCCTAAGAAAGGCAGAGAAAAATTTGTATGAGAACTACATAGCATTCATTCTGGTATCGTCATGATGAAAGCCATTGCCAGGGCTCATGTTTGGTGGCCTGGAATTGACTCTGATCTGGAATCATGTGTGCATCAGTGCAATACTTGCATGCAGCTAAGTAAAGTACCAGCGGAACTCCCGTTGAGTCTTTGGTCATGGCCATCCAAACCATGGTGGAGGATACACATCGATTTTGCGGGCCCGTTCCTGGGAAAGATATTTTTTGTTGTGGTGGATGCATATTCAAAGTGGATAGAGTGTATAATCATGTCATCCAGAACATCCACAGCTACTATTGAGAGCCTTCGTGTCATGTTTGCTACTCATGGTTTGCCTGACATTGTTGTGAGTGATAATGGATCTTGCTTCACAAGTCTTGAGTTTCAGGAGTTCATGAAACTCAATGGTATCAGACATGTAAGGTCTGCTCCATTCAAACCTGCTTTTAATGGTCAAGCAGAGCGTGCAGTTCAAACGATCAAGCAAAGCATGAAACGTGTGACTTAGGGTTCATTGTAGGCTTGTTTGTCATGTATATTCCTTAATTACAGGACAAGACCTGGGGTCTCCCCTGCTGAACTACTGATGAAGAAAAGTCTCAAGACCAAGCTTTCTCTTGTCCATCCTGATTTGAATGATCATGTTGAAAACAGACGTCAAAATCAGCAATGGTATCATGATCGTGCAGCTGTGTCACGTGATATTTCTGTCAATGATCCAGTTTATGTGCTGAATTATGGTCACGGTCCAAAGTGGATCGCTGGTACTGTTACGGCCAAGGAGGGTAACAGAGTGTTTATTGTCATGCTCAAGAATGGGCAAACATGCAGGAAACATGTTGATCAGATAAAATTGCGGCACACGGATGAACCGGAACCGGTTGAGGAAGATGCAGTCAGTGACCAACCAATGTTCATTCATCAGAAGACTCTACTGTCATTACTGAATCTGGACTTTCAGTCTCTGATAGGGTCATAACCACTCCCATTAGATCGGTTACTCAGCCTCCAGTCATAACTGACTCAGAACGCTCGCTCAGAACTGGAGTTGAACTGAGATGATCAACTTGTGAACGGAAAGCCCCAGATTGCCTTAATTTGTAAAGAGATTGATACTAAGATCTTGAAGGGGGATGTTGTTATGTGTTGATGCTTGTGGTCACTAGACACCAGGGGGCGCCACTGTCGGAGGTCATTGGGCTGTACGCGCGTGTGCGCGGGCCCTGGTATATAACAGTGAGTACAATGTCATGGGCGCACTTTGGGCGCGAATAAAGTTGAACCAGGTTTGCACCTGAGTGAGTTTACAGTAACAAGTCTTTCGAGTCATTATATACATTACAACGGGAATTACAGTCGCTGTCATAGGTGGGACAGACAGTCGTTGAAGGAAAGGGTGGGTGGGGAGTCTGGTTTGCTGCACACTCCTTCCACTGCCTGCACTTGCTTTCTGCATGCTCTCGGCGCCGAGACTTTACTTCCTCCACTTAGGGCGGTCTTTGGCCAGGGACTCCCAGGTGTCGGTGGGGATATTGCATTTTTATCAAGGAGGCTTTGAGGGCATCCTTGAAATGTTTCCTTGTGGAGACATCGTTGGTGGTATTTCTCCAGTGATTTGAGGTGTCTACTGTACATGGTCTACGTCTCTGACCCATACAGGAGGGCGGGTATCACTGCAGCCCTGTGGATCATGAGCTTGATGCCAGGTTTGAAGGCAATGATTGTAGTGCACTTGGGCCTCATTCTGAGAGCTGTCTTCAGCCATGTTTGAAGTGGGTACCCTTGTCTCCGAGCAGCCATCCTTTAACCCTGATTCTAGTTGTGAAGACGTCAGGAAGGTTGGACTGTTGCAGGATGAAAGGATCATGTCAGCAGCCTGGGAATCTCGCAACACCAGCAGAAAAACCTTTTTGTGGTTGCACATTGATGGAGTGGAAGCCCTTGCAGTTGACAAACACTCCTGGATGATCTATGGGTGCCCTCATTGCCACGGGTATGCAATCAATGACTCACTGCACCTGTGGGAAGCCAGCCTGAGCCGCAAACCCGAGAGCCCGCTTATTCTCACTGGCAGCAGACCCCTGGAAGGATCCAGAGTCAAAATAGGTTGAGGGCGATGGTGACTTCAGGACCACCACTGGGAAAGCGCGGGCACCAGGTCCAGCTGGCAGCAGGTCTTCATCCAGTAGGCTGCAGCTGGCTGCCACCACCAGTCGCACCAGCCTCAGCCATCTGAGACACTGCTGTTCCGACATGTCAAGGAAGCTGGTCCTCTGCCTGTACACACTGTCGTGGCTTTGGCCTCTCCACCGCTGCCCTCCCCCTCGCACCACTCCCCCTCGCACCCCTCCACATCATATCTCTCCCTGTCGCACCCCTCCCCCTCGCACCCCTCCCTGTCGCACCCCTCTATGCCGCTCCCCTCCCTGCTGTTCCCCTCCCCACCACACCCCTCCCTGCCATACCCTTCTATGATGCTCCCCTCCCTGCTGTTCCCCTCCCCGTCACTCCCCTCCCTGTACCACCCCTCCCCGTCACACCCCACCCCGCTGCTCCCCTCTCTGCTGCTCCCCTCTCTCCTGTGTAGCTACAGGTCTGTGAACCGCAGTTGCGGGTCACCTTGGTCCAATCTAGGGCAGAATAAGCGGCACCCATCCTGATTTGATAGAGCAAACCTTCAAACTGTAGAAGAAGCCTCCAAAATGTAGAAAGTCTACTCTCAGCAAGAGGACTGTGAACCCCCTTTTGCGCGAGCAGGTCAGAAAGCAGTTGTGAGTACAGAGTCTGCAGTGTCACATTTCCCTGAGATTGATTCAGCCCCCTCAATTGCTGCTGTGTCCTTGCCTTGCATTCACTGGCGAGTTTCAGGAAGCCCGGGAAACCCACGGCTCATACATGAAACTGAAACATCTGTGTCGGTATCGCTCTAATTGAGCGACTAACATATGCTAATTGTCAACCCGCCGCTCCCGAGGGGTTTGCGTGCAGCCTAATGCGCTGAAGTGAAACCTGGACGTCGGCAGGGGGAAGCTGGCTTCCCGATGCGCTGTCGATTTCCGTAGCTTTAACCCCATCCCACTCCCAAACACACGCGCTCCTCCATGTTACAATACAACCCCCAAGGACTCTGGATGGAACAGTCTTGATGCGCAGAATGACCTTTTTTCGCTTTGGACCTTGTCACAATTGTAAAGTAGATCAGGTCAGTAAGTGTGTTTTTAAAAATTTGTTGCTGGGATGTGGGTGTGGCTGGCAAGGCCAGCATTTATTGCCCATTCCTAATTGTCCTTAAGATGGTGGTGTTGAGCCGTCCTTCTTGAACCGCTGCAATCTCTGTGGTGAAGGTACTCCCAAAGTGCTCTTATGACGGAGACCCAGCGACGATGAAGGAACGGCGATATATTTCCAAGTCAGGATGGTGTGTATCTAAACGTTGGAGAATTACTGCTCTAAATTATGGAGCTCAGCATGTTCAGCCTGACAGAGTAAGAGAGAAAGAGAGAGTTGGTGGGAGTTTTGAGATTGTAGACATTTGTGACTGTGGCCTGGTTGTACAATAAAATCATTCTGTTCTTAAAGAACTGGGGTCAAAAAATGCTCAGGCTGCGATCAAATGAAATCGCAGCCGCCTCCAACAAAGGCCCTTAGAAATTCCAGGCAAGTCCAGGTCCCAGCCTAGTCTGCCTCACTCCTGCTAGCAGGCCCAAGCATTTTCGATTTCCCTTTGGAGTTCTCTTGGACTTACTCCACCGTTTAATAAGGTTCAGAAGGCTAGGATTGCATTGTCGGTTGGGTTCGTTAGATGTTGCAGACCACGTCTTTAGAAAATATTTCCCAAGCTCTGTGTTTAATGATCTCAGAAAAAAAGGCTAAGAAATCAATCAGTGGTTCATGTGGGACAGTTTTGTGTGCTGCAGACTCATGTCCTTTGGGAACTAAATTGAGTGAGTTTGAAACCTCGTCACTAGCCATAATTCAGATCTAGACATGATGTGGAAGGGATTGTGCTGACTGTTGATCTTTACACAAGTTGTAATTACTTAGCTTGTGTGGGATTCTTCCACCTGAAAGTGAGTAAAATGGCAAGTTTATTTTACATTCTCTTCAACAATTCTTTGGTTGGGAATTTAAACCTCAGAAAGGGATGGCTTTGGGTCGGGTGGGATGTTAAAATTTTTAAAATCTCAAACTCGAACACAGCCCACCTCGAACCAGACCATTTCTGGTTTTAATGATGACAGGACAGGGGGCGGGCAACCAAGCTGCTCCCAGGAGGCGGGTCACTCATTTTAATGCCTCAGATTTGATCTCTGTTCCAGGTTTAACCCAGGCCTTGGCACGCCCTCCCCTCCCCTGCGATCGGACCCCCCCATCCCACAATTGGACACCACCACCTCCCCCCATCCCCCGCAGCGATCGGACTTCCCCAATCACCGACCCGCCCAGCCCACGATCACTGACACCACCCCCTCCCATCTCTCCCTGACCCACCCCGCTGTAAGAATCGGCGGAAACATCGACAGACTTCAACGCATTTTGGACTTTAAGTTTTGGACTTTGTTTTGGACATATTTTCTGTTACTGCAGAAGAGCAGACAGCATGACTTGGGACAGGTCCAAACATGTTCCACAGGAATACACATCAGGTGGGCGGGGATGGATCAATGGCTGAAATCACAGGAAGATGGCTGATGGGACCCTTTGTCATGTAATGGGAACCCATCAGTGAGAGATCAAGTAAATTGGTCAGTGCTTAAGCCATTGAAAAGACTGAGAACCTCAGGACAAAAGAAAGCTATTGACCACCCAGACTCCCCAGAAGAGCCCAGTAACAAAGGCACAGGATTCATTGCTCTTTCAGTTGGACTGCCTCAGGCAAAGAAGTGGTTTTTGGCGCAAAGAATTCAGAAGTATTTTTCAGATATAAGAGAAGGCAGTTTTCTGCCATCTCTCTCTCTCCTCTTCTACGCTTGCTTGCTTTATTCAAGGCACACAAGGACCGAGCACTCCGTCTGGGACGAAGAGAAGAAACCACTATCTGTGAGCAAAGAGAGCCTCGCTCATTGGGAGAAGCAGCAAGTAAGCCAGAGGGGTAACTGGTGAGCATTATCCCAGCCCACTCATTCTTTAAGACCACTGCATAGTGTGAAGGGGCGTCGTGTGTCCCAACTAAGCCTTAGGGGTTTAGTGGGGAGGTTTCTGCGCAGGATCATAGGCGTACGCACAATCTGTTGGACAGACTCGGTGGTGCCCTATTGAAGCAAGCAGGGATGTTTTAGTCGTGGGTACTTCGCACTAGGGGCTTGTTCAGATGGGCCAGGGTTGTGTGTTGTACTGTGTTTGTTTGTTTTAAACCACCAGGGTGTGTTTTACTGAGTGCAGGTGTGTGCTTTAACTTGAAAAAAAGCATTGTGACCATTGAGATTGAAAGATCTGGCTACAACTGTGTATTCTGTTCACTACTATAATTCCGGTGTCGAGAACTGTTGTAAGGGGGGTGATTCGAAACCACCGAGGGAAAAAACACTTACACCATGTCGTCCAGTTTTCCCGACAAGAACCCCCTTTACTTGCTTGGAAATCCTGCTGCAGTAAATATTGGGACAGTGTGTCAATTTATTAAGATGTTTTAATTAACCTCCAAAAGATAAATTTCTTCAGGAAGTCAAATATCAAATAAAGCTACTTATGATATGCACAAAAGCACAGCAGTGTAGCGAGACCTGACATTATATCAAGCAGAAGTAAATGTAGGAATAATTCAGGATAATTTTAACCCCGTCCTTTCTGATTGGAAACTAGGTGGGGTGGGCAGTTGAAATGGACTTACCTGCTCTGTTCCCAGCCCGATGAGCAGCCCCCCAAAGCCAGTGGGATCCTCCTTTAAATAAGCAGATTGCGTTTTGATGGTATCTTCCTCCTGCGGCTTGAGCACGGTGGGCAATTGTGGCTTTCCCACCGGGCCAAAGCTGCTGTGAACAGGACCCAGGGCCAAGAAGGTCATTCATTTTAATTTTTTTAATAAGGTTCCTTGTGGGCTAGGAGGAGCAGGAGTATGGTTACAGACTCCACAAAGAAATCTTGGGCGTCCCCTCAGGGCGGGCCTTCCCCTCCCCTCCTCCCGACCCCGATTGTCCTCCTTGACCTCTTGCCCTGTCCCACAGGTCACGTGATCTCAGTGAGGGGCTCCTCTCTCTGGGCTGAATTCACACCTTCCAGGCCGCGTTCCCATCCAGGGGATCAAAGAGACAACCAAATGGCCCCTTCTTGCGAATCCCTCCTCGACGCTGGCATTGTCATGTCATTGTGAGTGGCTATGCCGTGTGAACTAATAAAAGGTTTGTGCTGGCTCCCCAGCTGCTCAGGATTTGCGTGAATGGATCTGTAACTACATGCCATAAACATGCCAGCAATGATTGTGCAGCAGGATAATTGGACTTCCTTTACTCACATTTGTGCATTTTATCACAAAACAAACACTGGCTGCTTTAATCGTACCGTTATTATAAGCCGATGACCTGTGTTCTGTTGAAGTTCTCATAAGCTACTCTCTGTAACTTTTTCCCTGTGACTTTCTTTCATCTTTGAATCTGGAAAGAAAGATTTGCATTTATATAGTGCCTTTCATGACCACCGAACGTCTCAAAGTATTTTACAGCCAATAAAGTACTCTTGGAGTGTAGTCACTGTTGTAATGTGGGAAACGCGGCAGCCAATTTGCGCACAATAACTCCCACAAATAGCAATGTGATAATGACCAAATAATCTGTTTTGTAGATTGAGGGATAAATATTGGCCAGGACACCAGGGATAACTCCCCTGCTCTTCTTCAAAACAGTGCCATGTGATCTTTTACATCCACCTGAGAGAGCAGACAGGGCCTTGGTTTAATGCCTCATCCGAAAGACAGTACAACACTCTTGCAGCACTGCACTGGGGTGTCAGCATAGATTTATGTGCTCAAGTCCCTGGGGTGCGACTTGAACCCACAATTTTCTGATTCAGAGGTGAGTATGCTCCCCATTGAGCCAAAGTATTGTTTTGGTCAAGTCAGATCCAATTTCAAAAAAGTTTGTTCATGCGATGTGATCGATGCTGTCAAGGCCTGAAGAGGTGGTGGAAGTCGATTCAGTGTAACTTTTAAAGGGGAAATGGAGATAGAGCGGGGGAGTGGGACTAATTGGATTGCTCATTCAAAGTGCTGGCACAGGCACGATGGGCCGAATGGCCTCCTTCCGTGCTGTAAGGCTCCAAGGTGCTATGAACGTAGAGCTGTTCACTGATGATTCCAGTGTTCTGTTCCATTCACAGCTCTTCCGATAACAAAGCAGTTCACGCCAATTGCGGCTGGTGTACACCGTCAATCAAAGTATCAAACCTGGCCTTCCTCGGCTGTATCTTTCCATTTCCAGCCTTTAACAAGTGGACCGAGGGTCCGAAAATATACAAACCAACCGAACATTTATATTGTGGCGATATTTAGCACCCATCTAAAGCTTTTAGTTTGATATCAAACTGAGATTTCTCCTTTAAAAAAACAACAAAATAATTGAAATGAAAGATTGGCCAAATGATCTGCCTGATAGAACTCAGTTTAGTAGACTGGCAGAACTTGTAGCAAGTTAATTTGAACTCAGGAATAATGAGACTAACTCTATGTTATTCGGGTTAGAAGGTAAACAGTGATTTAATCCCAGCTCTGATTAATGGCCATCGACCTGAAACATTGGGCCCGATAATAACTCGGAGCTGGGAGGAGGATTCGCAGACTGGAAACTGAAAGTAAGGGTTTCCTGGACATCCTGTTGAATTTAACTGCAGGGTCTGTTTTAAATAATCTCAATAGGTTTCCCACCGAACAGCCAGACAGATTGTCAGGCTGGCACTCTGTCCGACTGGAAAGCAGCCAAAGAGGGGATAGCAGGTAGTCCGATATCGTGAGGGGGTGGGGGGGGGGAGCAGATTGGTTGCCTTGCCCAGACGTATCTCTGAGAGCGGATTGGTTGCCCAGACCAGACGTGTCTCTGAGAGCGGATTGGTTGCCCAGACCAGACGTGTCTCTGAGAGTGGTTTGGTTGCCCAGCCCAGACCTGTCTCTGAGAGCGGATTGGTTGCCCAGCCCAGACCTGTCTCTGAGAGCGGATTGGTTGCCCAGCCCAGACGTGTCTCTGAGAGCGGATTGGTTGCCCAGCCCAGACGTGTCTCTGAGAGCAGATTGGTTGCCCAGACCAGATGTGTTTCTGAGAGCGGATTGGTTGCCCAGCCCAGACGTGTCTCTGAGAGCGGATTGGTTGCCCAGACCAGACGTGTCTCTGAGAGTGGTTTGGTTGCCCAGCCCAGACCTGTCTCTGAGAGCGGATTGGTTGCCCAGCCCAGACCTGTCTCTGAGAGCGGATTGGTTGCCCAGCCCAGACCTGTCTCTGAGAGCGGATTGGTTGCCCAGCCCAGAACTGTCTCTGAGAGCGGATTGGTTGCCCAGCCCAGACGTGTCTCTGAGAGCGGATTGGTTGCCCAGCCCAGACCTGTCTCTGAGAGCGGATTGGTCTCTTGCCCCCTGATAAAACTGGAAGTGGGCGAGTTGGGGACAGGTTTCCCATTTTTTTATTTTTAACACCGCTACCTCTTCTTCCACTCACCCTGGGGGGTGAAATTGTTCCCATTAACACTGTGGTGCAGTGGGTAGCACTCTCGCCTTTAAGTCAGAAGGTTGTGGGTTCAAATCCCATTCCAGAAACTTGAGCACAAAAAAATCTAGGCTGACACTGCCAGGGGAATGGTGTTCTGTTGGAGGTGCTGTATTTTGGGTGAGACGTTAAACCGAGGCCCCGTCTGCTCTCTCAGGTGAACATAAAAGATCCGATGGTACTATTTTGAAAAAGAGCAGGGGAGTTATCCCCGGTGACCTGGTCAATATTTATCCCGCAATCAACGTAACAAAAAAACAGATTGGGGGGAAAATTGCGGTCGGAGGCTTCCTTCATACAAACACCTCCGACCCGAAAAAAATCTACGAAAGTATCTGGTAGCCCTGGAGGAACGTAAGATCCCAGTCAGAGGCCGAGATTCATTGTGCAGTGCATGGGAAGATGACTTCGGGGTAAGTACACTATGCAGAATTCTCATTGATAAAAATGGGAGCTCTGTTTGTAAGGACTCCCATTACTACTAATGAGAAAAACCCCTAAAACAGCATAATAAATAAAACACCTCACATACTTAAAATTAAATGTTTTAGAATAAAAACATACTTTTTGGAATTTTTTAATGTGTTTTAATAGTGTTAAAAATAAACTTACCTTAATGGACAGTTTTTAATATAAAAGTGCAAAATTTAATTTTTATATGTTTTAAAACACTTATGCTGGTAAAAGTAAGCTATGTGCCTGCTTTTACCAGGTGTAAAAGTTTGAAGGACATTCGCTGGACATGAGTAGGGAAACAGCCCAATCTCTCCCGTGCGGATGTCCTTCTCCCGGGCATGCAGAGGATCTGTCAAAAAAAATCTTCACAGATCGGAAAAGCCAGTTTTCGGCACATGCATATCGCGCCCTGAAAACCGGCTTTTGCGAGGCCTCGCCGGATTCGTACGCACCCAGCGAGGCCGGAATCTTCAGCCCATTATCTGGTCATTATCACAGTGCTATTTGTGGGAGCTTGCTTGTGTGCAAATTGACTGCTGTGCCTACACTTCTCACATTACAACAGTGACTACACTCCAAAGTACTTCATTGGTTGTAAAGCGCTTTGAGACGTCTGGTGGTTGTGAAAGGCGCTATATAAATCCAAGTCTTTCTTTTTCTTTCCCTATCTCTCTCCACAGATGAGGCCTGACCTGCAGAGTATTTTCCAGCAGTTACGATTTTTATTTCATGATTTAATGTGCAACAGAAGCTGGTTTAAAGGTCTGCCGTAATATAATTGACTTTTAATCAGAGACATAAAGCAAAGGACAGAATGGGATGTAATAATTGCACGATTTCACTGCAAGCTGGGATATGGAATCTTAAACAGCACAGATAAATCAGAAAGTGGATAATGGCTAGTCTGCTTCAGCTGAATGCTACCATAAATTAGCTAGTGAACAATAGAATTAAACAAACAGACAGCTCCTTGTTACTAATATCGAACGAGATCAAAGCTGAGCTATGGAATTGCGCGAGTCATTGTACCACCTTGTAACTATAATTACGAATACAAGCTATGTTCAGAATCTCTTGGGATCCAGATGAATATGTTTTCATTTATTTTTTTCCCTACCAATATTACATTCCAGAGTTGCCTACTCTACAAGTATGCTGTGTCCCGTTAGTCCTCGACTGGATAGAGTGTGCACTAAAAACAGAAGATGCTGCCAAGGGTCTAACACTTGTAACATGAGCCTTTGCAGTTGCTGAATGACCTGCTGTGTAGTTCCAGCATTATCTGCTGTTATTTGCTGCTTTTTACAGTCCTCTCCACTGAATGCAGTGAATTGAAAGAAAGACTTGCATTTATATAGCGCCTTTCACAGCCACGGATGTCTCAAAGCGCTGTACAGCCAATGAAGTACTTTTAGAGTATAGTCACTGTTGTAATGCGGGAAGCACGGCAGCCAATTTGTGCACAGCAAGCTCCCACAAACAGAAATGTAATAATGACCAGATAATCTGTTTTTGTTATGTTGATAGAGGAATAAATATCGTCCTGGACATCGGGGATAACTCCCCTGCTCTTCTTCGAAATAGTGTCATGGGATCTTTCACTTGAGAGAGCAGACATTTAACATCTCATCCAAAAGATGGTGCCCCTGACATTGCAGCACTCCCTCAGCACTGCATTAGCGTGTCAGCCTAGATTTATGTGCTCAAGTTCCTGAAGTGGGACCTGAACCCACAACCTTCTGACTCAGAGGCGAGTGGGCTACCCACTGAGCGAGGTATTCGCTCTCAGGGGAAGGAGAGAAAAAAATCTCCCCTTTATCTCCCCATTCCCCATACTTTTGTCTTCATTCACCCTTTAACAGTTCAGAGAACAAGTGGAAACAATATTTTGTTAATTACCTTCTCAAAGCCTTTCATAATAATATATGTTATGTATTGTCCAGGTACATTCGGTGTATAAGTACAATGGTGCGCCACAGAGGGCGCTGTGGTGGGAGACCTGAAAGTACCTGCAAGACAGAGTATAAAAGGCTGCCCACCACACCTGAGAGGCACTCTGGAGTTACACAATAAAGGACTAAGGTCACAACAGTTACTACAACACCAGACTGTGTGGAGTCAGTGATTTAAGTGCTACATACATTACATTGGCGACGAGGACACGGACGAGCTTCAATCAACCATGGCTACTCTGGGCTCGTTAAAGGATTTTACGGTGGGCAATGATTGGGAGGCCTTTACGGAAAGGCTCGAGTACTACTTTACAGCAAACGACCTGACGGGGGGCACGGACGCACTGAGAGAGAAGTGTAAGTCGATATTACTCTCCAGTTGTGGCAATGACGTTTACTGTCTCTTCAAGGATTTGCTGGCACCTGCAAGTGCCAGGGACAAGTCATATGAAGAGCTGATCGAACTCATTCGTGACCAACTGAAACCGAAGGAGAGCATCCTCACGACCAGGCACAAATTCTACCATCACTGCAGACCTGAGGGCCAGGATGTCACCAAATAAGCTGCGGACATCAGGACGAGGCGTTGTGAGACGTTTTTTTATGGGGATTGGCCATGAGGATCTCCTTCACAAGCTGCTATCCACTGAACCTACAGTCACCCTGAAGCAAGCCATCACCATCAGCTGGGCATTTATGAACTCGACTTGCAGTACCAAGCAGATGATCATCCACACAGTCTCGAACCCGGCAGCCACTGTCCACAGGATAGTGCCCGCCATGGACAAAACTGCAGAACGTGGCTCTGCCTGGGGCAGAGAGCATGGACCTCGGGGTCCTGGAACTCAGAGTCCGCCGAGGGGGGCTAATCGAGTAGCACCATGCTGCGCTGCGGAGGAAGCCATGGGGCTCACCGGTGCAGGTTTGCGGAGTATACGTGCAATACCTGCCACACGAAAGGCCGCCTTCAGCGTATGTGTAAAAGAAACCTGACTCTGTGTGGCTGAGGAGATGATAGAGGATCCACCATCCAGCGAGGAGCAGGCAGAAGAAGATGAGACGCTTGGACGGTACACGTGTACCGACGATTCGGCCCCAGTGATTATGGAAGTCAAGATCAATGGAGTCCCAGTGAGTATGGAAGTGGACACTGGATCGGGTCCGTCGTTGATGAGTCAGGAAACTTTTGATAAACTGTGGGTCAACCCAGCTGCACGACCCAAGCTGGTCCCGGTCACGGTGAAGCTGCGCACCTATACCAGGGAACTGATACCGGTTCTTGGCAGAGCAGATGTGCAGGTATCTCACTGTGGTGAGGCGCATGGCCTACCTTTGTGGGTCATTGCAGGCGATGGGCTGACGCTACTCGGCAGAAGATGGATGGGAAAGGTCCGTGGGAGCTGGGAAGACTTCATTCCTCCACAGACCGCTGTCCCCCGGGTTCCCAAAGAGGAGCGCCGACCGAGCTGGAGGAGAAAGAAGCAGTTCATCGGCAGTCTAAATCCCCACACAGACGTATAGACCCTGGAAGAGCAGTTTTGTAAGTACGGGCCGATCGCTGAGGTGCGAGTCGGCAGTGCGCTGCAGGCGATGAACGGGAAATGCATCGATGGCCGACAAATCCGGGGGGCCCACGCGGAGAAAAAGTCGGGCGGTGGTTGCGGCTGCGGGGGTGGCGACTACTGGGACAACGACAGGAGCGGAGGCTACAGCGGCGGCGGAGGCTACGGCGGCGGCTGGTATATCTCGGGAGAACGCGACAGCTACTCGGGCGAGTACAAGAGCCAGAGCGGCGGATACGGCAGCAATTATGGAGGCCGTTCTCACAGGGACTATGACTGATCGAATCCAAAGAACCACTTCTGCCAGATTCAAGACCAAATCATTCTTGGCCGTTTTTCTTCTTTCTTTCCTCTTTATCCCTTCTATTCCTTCTTTAAACTCCATCCACAACTGCACGAAGAGAGTAAAACAGCATGCCAGCGAGTTCAAGATGATGGCGAGCCTCGTGGCAGCAGAGTTCTGCAGAACAAAGGCAAGCAGAACAAAGCAAGCAAAACAACTAAAATGGTGACGCCCAGTGGAAGCCTCATGGGAACCACAAGATGGCATCTTAAAAGGGAAATGCACCCGGGAGCCTTAAAAGGGCCTTACACCGTTGGCGGTCCCCACAAAGAAACTTTTACAAGGCAAGAGCTAGTCTCAATGAGTAATGTGATTTGTATGATGATGTGATTTAGGATACGAGTTAATATTTTGATGCTGAATGGTTACTGTATTTAAAATGATGGATATGAATGATTTACGAAAAGAGGTACAGGTAAAAGGATTAATGGATCCGTGACTAACATACCTAATGGACCAATGCGATTTTTGATTTTATGTGATTCATGCAATGATTCAGCAGCTGCAGATGAGCCGCTAAGGCGACTGCTGAGAACAGAGGCAACGCACTAGTTGCGATACCCTGTCTCAGTGCAGCCCATTACCTCGGGCAAAAAGGGGCAGTATACCACCACGTGCCTCACCCAGTGGAGCTGGGATTAAATAACTGTTCAGTGTACCTGCAACCTTTTGACATAACATCTGTACCATATATTATATGTACCATACAAATGTACTGTCTATGTATACCTGCTTTCTGTTGGAGGTTATGCTCGTGTACTTCATCACCCATGTAAGGACTGCTAATACCACAGGCTTGCACCGGATCGCAAGCATAATCTCTACATGGGGGTGAAGAGGGAAGTGGATGGTCATGGACTCACACTCACAAATCAACCAGGACGAACAAGGCCGAGGTTACCGGCAATGACTTTTGGAACTGGGGGGGTGAGTGACATGTTATGTATTGTCCAGGTACATTAGATGTATAAGTACAATGGTGCGCCACAGAGGGCGCTGTGGTGGGATACCTGAAAGTACCTGCGAGACAGAGTATAAAAGGCTGCCCACCACACCTGAGAGGCACTCTGGAGTTACACAATAAAGGACTAAGGTCACAGCAGTTACTATAACACCTGACTGTGTGGAGTCAGTGATTTAAGTGCTACATACACCACAGTATAGGCCTCTATTAGATCCCTCTGTATCCTTCTCATTTTCAGCAAATAGCAATCCACATATTTTTTGAGCCTTACTCCATATCTCAAAACTCTAAATCCTGATTATAATTGAAGTGGCTCTTCATTTTACCGTTTCCACAGCACCTTCCCGTAATGAGGTCCCAGAACTGCATCAATTACTCTAATTATGGCTTATCCAATGAACTAGTGCACACATCTGTGGCACAGTGGGATTGCCATTCATTACCAGATTTGGCTGGACCACATCAAGTGCTATCGGGTCCTGCTTTCCTCTGCCAAAACTATTCACTGTTCCAGGATCATCCTGGATCCTGCCCGCTCCACTCTCACCTCTGCCAACAGTGCGAGCGGTTCGTGGACTTCTTTGTCACTAAGATTGTGATCATGTTTCTGCTGTTTCCCTTCCTTTCCTATGCCCATCAAACCAATCTGCTGTCATCACCTCACCTCCTCAAACAACCATCGACCCCTCCGCCCTTACAGACTCATACTTCCCATACCTCTCCAAAGTCCTTGAATGTGTTGTCGCCTCCAAAATCTGTGCTCATCGTTCCCGGGACTCAAATTTTGAGCCCTTATCAAAGTCACAAATGAAATCCTATGTGACCTTGACCATGGAAAACTATCCCTCCGGATCCTTCTCGACCTGTCTGCAGTCTTTGACACGGTTGACCACTCCAACCCCCTCCAACGCCTCTCCTCTGTCGACCAGCTGGGTGGGACTGCACTCGCCTGGTTCCATTCCTATCTATCCAGTTGTAGCAAGAGAATCTTCTGCAATGGCGTCCCTTCTCGGTCCTGCATCGTTACTCTGGGGTTCCCCAAGGATCTATCCTTGGCCCCCTCCTATTTCTCATCTACGTACTGCCCCTCGACAACATCACCTGAAAGCACAAAGTCAGATTCCACATGTATGGTGATGACACCCAGCTTTCTCTCACCACCCCCTCTCTTGGCCCTGCCACTCTCTCTGATTTGTTAGACTTGTTTGACATCCAGTACTGGATGAGCAGAAATTTCCTCTAATTACATTTTGGGATGACCGAAGTCCATGGGGTAGAAATTTGGTCTGTTGCTGCCTTTGTTCACATCTCGGAGGGGTGCTAATGGCAACCAAAGTAATTTGTGGGAGGGCGACCATCATCCAGCGCCCTGCTGGGACATTCGGCTTCCCGCTGTAACATCGCCCGTCTCCGCCCCTGCCTCAGCTCATCTGCTGCTGAAACCCTCATCCATGCCTTTGTTACCTCTAGACTTGAATATTCCAATGCACTCCTGGCTGACCTCCCACTTTGCACCCGCCGTAAACTTGAGCTCATCCAAAATTCTACTCCTAGTAACCTCCTCCAGCCTACAACCATCTGAGATCTCTGCGCTCCGCCAATTCTGGCCCCTTACGCATCCCTGATTTTAATCTCTCCACCATTGGAGGCTATGCCTTTAGGTGCCTAGGCCCTAAGCCTCTCCACCTCTCTTTCCTCCTTTTTGACACTTCTTAAAACCTACTCACCTGCCCTAATATCTCCTTACGTGGCTCGGTGTCAAGCTTTGTTTGATAATCGCTCTTGTGAAACGCCTTGGGACGTTTTATTACATTAAGGTGCTATATATATACAAGTTATTGTTGTTGGATACAGATTAAAAAATAAAATTTATAATGTAACAATCAGGTTTAAGGGAAAGTATTTGCGAAATATATTTGAACTTTGCCACAAGACTGCCCAATTCTGTTAAAAAGGCATGGGTGAGGTTTTGTCTGGTCAGTCTATCCGCTGGGAGAGTCCAAGTGGTTAGTAGTAGTTAGGGTGAGTGGGTGGGGAAGGAGGTGTTCTATAGTAGCTATGGGCTCACTGGGAGGGAATGTCAGTAGGAGAGAAGGTGCAGGTCGTTGGAGTTGCTACTTGTAAGGAGTCTTCACGGGTCCTTTGGAGAATGTCAGTCAAGGCTCAGAGGGTAACTGTGGGCTTATTCAAGTGAGACTTAAGTCTGGTACATTGGCAGGAGAGTAGAAAGGCCGAGGAGAAGCAATGGATTGGGATAAGGATTGGGGAGGTGGGCAAAATATTGAATCCCTACCCCAGTCCATTCCTATTTCATTGGGCAGGAATAAATAAAAGGTGACAGGAAGAAGAGGAGAGTGGGGCCCAAAGAGGGGCCAAGAGAAAGAAAGGAGATAAATGGGGAAGAGCAAAACTAGTGGTCATCAACATAAGATAGTCACCAAGAAATCAAATAGGAAATTCAGAAGAAACTTCTTTACCCAGAGAGTGGTGAAGTGAATAGTATGGATGCATTTAAGGCAAAGCTAGATAAGCATATGAGGGAGAAGGGAATAGAGGGTTATGCTGATCGAGTTAGATGAGCAAAGACGGGAGGAGGCTCGAATGGAGCATAATCTTTGGCATGGACTGGTTGGGCCGAATGGCCTGTTTCTGTGCCGTATATTCTATATAATCCTATGTGATGTGCTTGGGTTCAGAACAGCAGCCAAATGTACATGCGAATGGACACACAGGGAATTCAGGTTATATAGGCATACGAATACGAACAATGACGGATAGGTAAAGACCATTTGGTCCATTGAGCATGGCAGGGATTAGAAGAGAGATGTCCTTGCCTTAAAGGAGAACGGGGTGGAAACAATATGAAATAGCCCAATGTTAAATACCTATATAAATTTGGTACTTCAAACCTCCGGCAGATCATCACTGTATTTTCCCTTTCTCTCTCTCTTGTGCACAGACACACACACATAAACACACACATACACATACACACACACACAGACAAACACGTTCACACACACAGACACATACAGGCACACAGACTGACATACGCACAGGCACACAGACACACACACACAATCAGACAGACACACATGGACAATCTCACCACAGAAAGACACAGATACACAGACAAACACACACACACAGACATGCACATAAAGACATACACACACACACAGATATACACACATATACACACTCACACAGACACATACACAGACATACAGACACACACACACAGGCACACACACAGACATACACACAGGCACACAGACACACACACAATCAGACAGGCACACACAGACAAACTCACCACAGACAAACACACACACACAGACATGCACAGAAAGACATACACACACATACACATAGACACATACACTGACATACATACAAAGACACACAGACACAAAGACATACATAGACACACACACACATACACACACACACACACAGGCACACACACATATATACACAAACACACATAGACACATGCACAGACATACTCACACAGACACACTCACTCACAGACACATACACACACACTCAAACATGCAACACAGCCACACGCATACTCAAACACGCATACAAACACACACACACTCAAACACGCACACACTCAAACCCGCACACAGACATACACACATTCAAACACGCACACAGACACACACACACAAACACAGACACACTCAAACACGCACACAGATACATACAGACACACAGACACACACACATAAGTCTTCCCAACTGCCTGTAGCCTGGTGGGGTATTCCTCTGGTGTGTACATGTGGATCTAACATGCCCTTGTGCCAAAGGAAGCATGGGTGGGGACGCAAAACAGGTGGAATTGCATTTGCTGACCGTTATACCACACGCCCAATATCCAATGCTATTGAAGTCCGAGAGGCGGGAGTGCGTGGTTGGTGAGGCCTATAAAGGCCCAGCGGCAGCGAAAGGCGGCGGCAGTCCGAGAGGCGGGAGTCCGTGGTTGGTGAGGCCTATAAAGGCCCGGCTTGTGCAGCTGCAGTGGGGAGAGAAGGCAAAAAAGAAGTAGAAAGAAATCAAAAGGTGACGTCACAGCCAAGGGGGTAAGTGATTGGCTGGTGATTGGTGAGTAGCTTTTCTTCTTATTTTTTATATCAGTAAGTAACCGTTTAACATTGTTGTTGCCAACTTAAGGGTATCTAAGGGTTAAGTTATGGCAGGAGAGCTCGGTCACGTGATATGCTCCTCCTGTACCATGTGGGAACTCAGGGACACTTCCAGTGTCCCTGACGACTACGTGTGCGGGAAGTGTATCCATCTCCAGTTCCTGACGGACCGCGTTGCGGAATTGGAGTTGAGGGTGGATTCACTCTGGAGCATCCACGATGCTGAGAATGACGTGAGTAGCACTGTAGTGAGTTGGTCTTACCGCAGGTGAAGGGTCCACAGCCAGCTGGGAATGGAAGACCAGCAGGAAGAGCAGTGCAAGGAAGGTAGTGCAGGGGTCCCCTGCGGTCATCCCCCTGCAAAACAGATACACTGCTTTGAATACTGTTGGGGGGGATGACTCATCAGGGGAGGGCAGCAGCAGCCAAGTTCATGGCACCGTGGCTGGCTCTGTTGCACAGGAGGGCAGGAAAAAGAGTGGGAGAGCGATAGTGATAGGGGATTCGATGGTGAGGGGAATAGATAGGCGTTTCTGCGGCCGCAACCGAGACGCCAGGATGGTATGTTGCCTCCCTGGTGCAAGGGTCAAGGATGTCTCGGAGCAGGTGCAGGACATTCTAAAAAGGGAGGGAGAACAGCCAGTTGTCGTGGTGCACATTGGTACCAACGACATAGGTAAAAAAAGGGATGAGGTCCTACGAGACGAATTTAAGGAGCTAGGAGCTAAATTAAAAAATAGGACCTCAAAAGTAGTAATCTCGGGATTGCTACCAGTGCCACGTGCTAGTCAGAGTAGGAATCGCAGGATAGCACAGATGAATATGTGGCTTGAGCAGTGGTGCAGCAGGGAGGGATTCAAATTCCTGGGGCACTGGAACAGGTTCTGGGGGAGGTGGGACCAGTACAAACCGGACGGTCTGCACCTGGGCAAGACCGGAACCAATGTCGTAGGGGGAGTGTTTGCTAGTGCTGTTGGGGAGGAGTTAAACTAATATGGCAGGGGGATGGGAACCAATGCAGGGAGACAGAGGGAAACAAAAAGGAGACAAAAGCAAAAGACAGAAAGGAGATGAGTAAAAGTGGAGGACAGAGCAACCCAAGGCAAAAAACAAAAAGGGCCACTGAATATAAAGGGGCTGCAGGAAGGGTCAAAACTAAAAATCATGGTTTAAAAACTATGATTAAAACACTCTATCTAAATGCACGCAGCATTCGAAATAAAGTAAATGAGTTGACGGCACAAATCATTACAAATGGGTATGATTTGGTGGCCATTACAGAAACATGGTTGCAGGGTGGCCAAGACTGGGAATTAAACTTACAGGGGTATCTGACGATTCGGAAAGATAGACAAGAAGGGAAAGGATGTGGGGTAGCTCTGTTAATAAAGGATGATATCAGTGCAGTTGTGAGAGACGATATTGGCTCTAATGGACAAAATGTTGAATCATTGTGGGTGGAGATTAGAGATAGTAAGGGGAAAAAGTCACTGGTGGGCGTAGTTTATAGGCCCCCAAATATTAACTTCATGGTGGGGCGGGCAATAATCAAGGGAATAATGGAGGCATGTGAAAAAGAAACGGCAGAAGGGGATTTGAACCTACGTATCGATTGGTCAACTCAAATCGCACGGGGTAACCTGGAGGAGGAATTCATAGAATGCATACGGGATTCTTTCTTAGAACAGTATGTAACAGAACCAACAAGGGAGCAAACCATCTTAGATCTGGTCCTGTGTAATGAGACAGGAATAATAAACGGTCTCCTAGTAAAAGATCCTCTCGGAATGAGTGATCACAGTATGGTTGAATTTGTAATACAGATTGAGGCTGAGGAAGTTGTGTCAGAAACGAGCGTACTATGCTTAAACAAAGGGGACTACAGTGGGATGAGGGCAGAGTTGGCTAAAGTAGACTAGAAACACAGACTAAACGGTGGCACAATTGAGGAACAGTGGAGGACTTTTAAGGAGCTCTTTCATAGTGCGCAACAAAAATATATTCCAGTGAAAAAGAAAGGCGGTAAGAGAAGGGATAACCAGCCGTGGATAACCAAGGAAATAAAGGAGAGTATCAAATCAAAGACCAATGCGTATAAGGTGGCTGAGGTTAGTGGGAAGCTCGAGGATTGGGAAAATTTTAAACAACAGCAAAGAATGACTAAAAAAGCAATAAAGAAAGGGAAGATAGATTTCGAAGGTAAACTTGCGCAAAACATAAAAACAGATAGTAAAAGCTTTTATCGATATGTAAAACGGAAAAGAGTGACGAAAGTAAATGTTGGTCCCTTAGAAGATGAGAAGGGGGATTTAATAATGGGAAATGTGGAAATGGCTGAGACCTTAAACAATTATTTTGCTTCGGTCTTCACAGTGGAAGACACAAAAACCATGCCAAAAATTGCTGGTCACGGGAATATGGGAAGGTAGGACCTTGAGACAATCACTATCACTAGGGGGGTAGTGCTGGACAGGCTAATGGGACTCAAGGTGGACAAGTCCCCTGGTCCTGATGAATGCATCCCAGGGTATTAAAAGAGATGGCGGAAGTTATAGCAGATGCATTCGTGATAATCTATCAAAATTCTCTGGACTCTGGGAGATATCAGCGGATTGGAAAGCAGCTAATGTAACGCCTCTGTTTAAAAAAGGGGGCAGACAAAAGGCAGGTAACTATAGGCCGGTTAGTTTAACATCTGTCGTGGGGAAAATGCTTGAAACTATCATTAAGGAAGAAATAGCGGGACATCTAGATAGGAATAGTGCAATCAAGCAGACGCAGCATGGATTTATGAAGGGGAAATCATGTTTAACTAATTTACTAGAATTCTTTGAGGATATAACGAGCATGGTGGATAGAGGTGTACCGATGGATGTGGTGTATTTAGATTTCCAAAAGGCATTCGATAAGGTGCCACACAAAAGGTTATGCAGAAGATAGAGGTACGCGGAGTCAGAGGAAATGTATTAGCATGGATAGAGAATTGGCTGGCGAACAGAAAGCAGAGAGTCGGGATAAATGGGTCCTTTTCGGGTTGGAAATCGGTGGTTAGTGGTGTGCCACAGGGATCGGTGCTGGGACCACAACTGTTTACAATATACATAGATGACCTGGAAGAGGGGACAGAGTGTAGTGTAACAAAATTTGCATATGACATAATAATTCGTGGGAAAGCGGGTTGTGTAGAGGACACAGAGAGGCTGCAAAGAGATTTGGATAGGTTAAGCGAATGGGCGAAGGTTTGGCAGATGGAATACAATGTCGGAAAGTGTGAGGTCATCCACCTTGGGAAAAAAAACAGTAAAAGGGAATATTATTTGAATGGGGAGAAATTACAACATGCTGAGGTGCAGAGGGACCTGGGGGTCCTTGTGCATGAATCCCAAAAAGTTAGTTTGCAGGTGCAGCAGGTAATCAGGAAGGTGAATGGAATGTTGGCCTTCATTGCGAGAGGGATGGAGTACAAAAGCAGGGAGGTCCTGCTGCAACTGTATAGGGTATTGGTGAGGCCGCACCTGGAGTACTGCGTGCAGTTTTGGTCACCTTACTTAAGGAAGGATCTACTAGCTTTGGAGAGGGTACAGAGACGATTCACTCGGCTGATTCCGGAGATGAGGGGGTTACCTTATGATGATAGATTGAGTAGACTGGGTCTTTACTTGTTGGAGTTGAGAAGGATGAGGGGTGATCTTATAGAAACATTTAAAATAATAAAAGGTATAGACAAGATAGAGGCAGAGAGGTTGTTTCCACTGGTAGGGGAGACTAGAACTAGGGGGCACAGCCTCAAAACCGATTTAAAACCGAGTTGAGAAGGAATTTCTTCTCCCAGAGGGTTGTGAATCTGTGGAATTCTCTGTCCAAGGAAGCAGTTGAGGCTAGCTCACTGAATGTATTCAAGTCACAGATAGATAGATTTTTAACCAATAAGGGAATTAAGGGTTACGGGGATAGGGCGGGTAAGTGGAGCTGAGTCCATGGCCAGATCAGCCATGATCTTATTGAATGGCGGAGCAGGCTCGAGGGGCTAGATGGCCTACTCCTGTTCCTAATTTTTATGTTCTTATGTTCTTATGTAAGTCAATGGAATGGACTATCGGCCGGGGCGTATACCAGGTGACCAGTGTGCTACCACCTGTTTTGTGTCTCCATTCAAGTCTAATTCCCCCCCTCCCCTGCCCCCCCACCCCGCCCATCCCACACCGTGGAATGGCTGGAATTTTACCGCCGCTGAGAGAATGGGAGCAGAGCCGGATCAGCTGTCAAATTTGAAATGATTGACTGCGGGTCAGAGGCAATTCAAATTATGACTTTGTTAACCGGCACTTAAAAACTATTTTGAGCTCACCTTTAGACTTTAAGAGTTCACCAACGGCTTCCCCACTGCTCAGGTGTCATGTCAGGTAAGGAGGTCGAGTGTTGTGAGGGATAATTTCTTAACTTGACAGCTGCAAAAAGTCTATAAAAGTTCCCATTTCACAGGTGTTCACTTTCCAAGGTTAGAAGCTGTTGCTTACTTCATTTGAAAGACAAATTGAGCTTTATGCAATGTGCAAGTCTTTGGCGCAAACTCTTGATTCAGTGTCACCTCATTGGAAGAACCACTCTCACCTTTGACAGATCGCTTCTGTCATCTCAACCTCTCCTGCCATCTATTCCATCAGTTTCGGTACCCTTGATAAAATCTCACCTTGGTCCTCAGAATCTCACCACAATCAGCCCCAACACTTGCAGCACCTACAACTCCAACATTCTCCGCAATCAACTGATGCTGCACAGGACTGAGGGCATCAGCACCCGACCACATTGCTGCCTGGGATGGCCTCTCCATGGCCACATTTACTTCACTTGATGCTGTATACCCTGACTGCCACATGATACACCAGGTTGGCATCACCCCACACCAACACCATTAGGCATCCCTACAATGCCCAACCTGTTCCTTTCACACTCATCACCATCGCTATTCACTGCAACTCAATAAGCCATTTCCAAATGTCTTTTTCAGTCATTTAAAAATGACGAGCATTAAAACTTGTATGTGAAGCACTCTGTCAATCTTTGGAGGATTTATTTTATCTTTAGCTTTACATGATTCTAAAATAAGGAAATATATTTCTTTGCGAAATACAAATGGAAGATAAAGGCATATTTAATTTGCAGGGAGACAGCTAATAAAAGAGTTCTATTTGCCGTCTAGGGGCAGCAGTTTAAAAAAAAATAATGTATGCAGCTTGACAGATTACATTTCTTTGGTGCTCCAGTGACTCTTACTCAGGTGGCCATGTGTTCCATTACTTCTAAGCAAATTGTGATCCATTGAATACTGTGCTTGAGATTTATATCATTGTCACACAATATAGCACCATTATTATTTTTATGCCTAATGCTGATAGGCAACATAATCTTCAAGGAACATGCTTGAACTGCAAAGAAAACATGTTTGAAATTCAGAGAGTTTCTCATGGGCTTCGGCTTCCCTTCACTAAATAAAGGGCTGAAACAGAGAACAATCAGGTGCATATACCATCAGAGACTGTGGCTTTGTAAGAGCTTGCCAAGAAACGCTGCGCTCTGAACTATTTTAAAAATTGGCCCAGTTTACATGTAGTGCTAGACCAATTTAGTATAATTCATGGTATCTTGACTACTTCTGTATATTCTTTTATCTGTAAATAAATGTGACAGTAGTTTTAGCCTGCAATGGGATGATCCTGCAGTATTATCCACCTTATCGGGTAACAGGAAAACAAGGCAGACATACCACATATTTTTCAGCAGGCCAAGTACCAGGATTCTGGGTTAATTATTAGACCAAGACTACCTTAAACTATAAGCTGCACAGTATACAGACACTGGTTTAGGTTCATAAGACACTGCTAATCAAAACCTTGCTCAAGTCCCATAAGCATGTTGAGAAAGAGCCCAAATACAATAGTTTCTTTTGAAGTCATGGCTCTGCTGACTCCTTTAATCACTTCCTTGGAGGAATATTTATGTTTGTTTTTTAAGCTGTGTTATCCCTACCAGCATGCAGTTTAACAGTTTCCCAGTGTCACTGAGGTCCTGGTGGCTATGATACCTTTCAGGCTGTGACTGCAATCACCAGGCCCTGCCCAGGGGGAGGTCCACAATACTAAACAAATCGCTGCATCCTTAGAAGGATGGAGTGCTTTTTGCCCTTGGGTTCTTTGATATGTGTGCTCAATTGTCCATGTCCCAATGTTTCCGGGAGTGTATTGGTTATAGTACTGAACTAACAACACAGTTCAAATCCCACCATGGCAAGTTGTGCAATTGAATTCAATGAATCTGGTTATTTGTAGGTTGGCAACAGAAACAAAATGACAATGAAACGTCCAGATTGTTTTCAGAACCCAAATGATGTACTGATATCATTCAGGGAAGTGAACCTGCCACCCCTACCTGGCCTGGTCTACTTGTAGTTTTAGTCCACACTGCATGATGTGCAGTGTTTGTAGCAGGGTCACAGATGGTGGCTTCAGTCATCCCAATGTTCAACTGGAGGGAATTGTGGCTCATTCAAGGCTGGATGTCAGACACGCAGCCGAAAGAGGTGGCGAAGTGGTAGGGATAGGGGTCAACAGAGTACATATGGAAGCTGACTCTATGTCTGCGGATAGTCGAGGGGGAACCTATAGATGAGGAAGAGGAGGATCACAAGTATGGATCTGTGGGCCACTCCTGAGGTAATGATGCGAGGGTGGGAAGCAAAGCCATTGGTCTAGATTGTTTGGCTATGATCGGATAGGTAAAACGGAGGGGAGGTGTTGGAGGAAGATGGTGTGGACCAGGTGAAACACGGCAGAAAGATCAAGGAGGGATCATGAACCATGGTCACAGTCACAGAGAAAATTGATCATGACTTCGGTTAGGGCCATTTCAGTACTATTGGAGGGATGGAGATCTTATTGGATAACATTTTATTTCATGTTTGTTCAGTGCTTATATGTCAGCTTAGCTCAGTGGTACCACTCTGGAGTCAGAAGGTTATGAGTTCATGCCTCACCCCAGGATTTGAGCATATAGACACTTCAGTGGAATACTGAGGGAGCACTACATGCCAGAGGTGACGTCTTTTGGGTGAGATATTAAACTTACGCCCCGTCTAGAATGTTGAATGTTGAATATCCCATGATACTTCTTCAAAGATAGCAGTGTGTTGACTTGTAAACATTCATTCCTTGCTTAGCATTATCAAAATAGAATAATTGGTCATTATCTCAGTACTGTTTGAGGAACCCTGTTGTGCACAAGTTGACTGTTATGTTTCTCTACAAGAACAACAGTGACTGTACTTTAAAAGCACTTCATTGGCTATGAAACATTTTGGGACGCCCTGAAGTCGTGAAAGGCGCTTTATAAATGCAAGTTCTTTTTTTTGCTCTTAACTCAAAAAATGAATCAAAAATATTGTAATTGTGTTAATGTTAGGAAAAGAATTGAGAAATAATGCACTGCAAAATAGATTTGATCTTGTTCCTGTTGTCCAGCTGTTCTTATCCATTCCAACGCAGCAACATCACAAGCAACTAAATAACAAATATGTTCAAGAATTAAAATTACATTGCTCACTTAAACTAATTTATTTAAAAATATATACTTCCAATTCTTTATGTTAATTTAACATAAAAATTGTTTAAACAATTGATCTTGAGATTATTTTGGAGCAACTGAGAATTCAATTGGACAGATGTTTCGATATTGAATACAAATTTACCCGCTTTCTAACAAATGCCATAAAATAATCTTTCACAGTAACCAGGTTAGCCTTAATTAATTAATCAGTTATGTTGAACATCACACTGACTGCCAGAGACTGATTCTTATCCTTAGGGTGTTCCTCTCCAGAAGACTGACAGTTCATCAATTCACCTGTAATCAGCTTGAGCTCCTATTCGCTAGATTTCTGTTTGGGTCTTTTATTCTGAGCACGCTCTTTTTGCCTATCTGTATGGACGGTTCATTATTACTGAGCCATTCCATCTGAGACCATGGAACTGCAGCTGCTCTTTCCTTTTCTATATCTTTCTCACAGTCAAGGTCTGGCTCTCTCCGTAGTTTATCTCTCGCTATCTCTGGCTCACAAATGGCTGTTTCTGATTCCAGAATCAATCCTTTCACAAATAGTGACTTCCACAGTTCACTAAATCATCAGTATCTGCAAGTTGTTTAACCCACTCTTTGAATTGAACCTCTATCTTCCATATATACGGCCTAATTTTATACACCCCTCTCCGACCCACCTTGTGTGAATGGTATGGGTTGGGGGTTCAGATGGCAGAAGGGGGATTCGTGTTGCATTCCCAACGGATTACCGCCCTTCCCATCGTAATTTGCCTGGATTCAGGCAGCGGAAGGCCGCTCGCTCCAGTGAAGTGGGGGCCTAATTTAAATGCGAAAGTCACGTACTGATGACATCATCCCCATTTTAACTGTGGGCCCGACTTAGACCCACAAAGTCTCGAAGCTGCCAGTGAAAGCTGACGACAGCCAGGATCCAGGCCATAGGAGGCCCAGGTAAGTGTTATTTGTTTTACTTTTTAAAGGTTGCTTGTAAGCCAGAAGGAGTAGGATTGCTTATCTTGGCCCCACTTGGGCCTCTGCTGTCCCGAGCTTAAATCTCCTCCCTCAATCGTGGATTTTCCCAATTCCCACCCCCCCATTGCTCACCTACCTTGCCTGACACCATTTCAGTGGATTCCCGGCGATGGCCTGACCTCCCAAGGATTCCGACTCCGCCTGCTGGTGATGACACCATTGCCACCAGCTTCGGGTTGGAGTCAGTATCAGAACATGCTAATGAGGCCCGGAGTTAAAATCTGCTGTGATTCACGCTCCAAGTGGGGTTGGACTGATCGGCAACCTGCACCCCCGAATTAAAGTCAGGGCTAAAGAACAAAAAAAAAAGCAACAACAACAACTTGTATTTATATAGCGCCTTTAACGTAGTGAAATGTCCCAAGGTGCTCCACTGGAATATTATGAGATAAGAGATTTGACACCGAGCCGCATAAGGAAAAATTAGGGCAACAAGCTTGTAGTTATATAGGAGCAGAGTTTCTCAACCGCCCCCCCCAAGAGCTTACACTGGGCATTTGGATGTGAACCCCACAGGAAAGGAAAATTAATCAATGGAAAATTCTGTAGGGTACACTGTCCTTTGTGTTCCCCAAGTCTCCATATGTACTCCCAGCATGTGAAGCTCTGTGCTAAAAGAAAAAGTGTGTAAAATCTACCCTAAGTTTTAGCTGGCTAAAATTCTCAACCATCTCTATAAATCCTGCCATGCTCTCACTGCTCCCCATCTCTGTAACATCCTCCAGTGCTACTGCTCCCTCCCCTGCCACCGCACACTCCATTCCTCTGACTCTGGATTCTTGTGCATCAACATCGCCCCAACTATGCCTTCAGCTGCCTAGGTCCCACATCCTGGAGTTCTCTTCCTAAACTCCTCTGCTTTTTCACTTTCCTCTCCTCCTTTAAGACCATTCTTAAAACCCATCACTTTGACCCCTCTTAATATCGCTTTGGCTTGGTGTCCATTTCTACTACTCATGCCTCAGTGAAGTGCCTTGTGATGTTTATGTTCCAGATCCTATATAAATGCAAGTTGTCACAGACTGTAGTTTAATTACCAATTACAGTGTGGATGTTGCAACCCATAAGCTCTTTCTGTATCAGCTAGCTGATCAGTTGCCCGGCTTTGCTTGAATCTCTTTTCTGATTATCTGCTGGTCTTTCAGACTGAAGTTGCAATTGTTCAGTTGGTTAATCCTTTCACAGCCACTTCGGTCTGCAGTTTCTATGATCCACAGCACAGTCATTGCAACAACAGCTACTTTAACTCCCTCCAGCCCTACAAACATCCGAGAACTCAAACTAGTGCCCTGAACGTAAATAAAGGCAATTACAAAGTTATGAAGACAGAGTTGATTATTGTGGACTGGGAAAATAGATTAAAGGGCAAGATTGTAGAAAAGCAGTGGCAAACATTTCAGGAGATATTTCATAACTCTCAGCAAAGATATATTCAAGTGAGAAAGAAAGACTTGAAGAGACAGATGGACCATCCCTGGCTAACTAAGGAAGTAAAAGATGGTATCAAATTGAAAACAAGGGCATACAATGTTGCGAAGAATAGTGGAAGGCCAGAGGATTGAGAAATGTTCAGAAACCAACAAAGGACGACCAAAAAAATGATAAAATGAGAGAAGATAGCTCATGATAGTAAACTAGCAAGAAATATAAAACAGACAGTAAGAGCTTCTACAGGTATATAAAAAGGAAGAGAGTAGCTAAAGTAAACGTTGGTCCCTTAGAGGATGAGACTGGGGAATTAATAATGAGAAACAGGGAAATGGCGGAGACTTTAAACAAATATTTTGTATCGGTCATCACGGCAGAAGACATTAAAAGCATTCCAATAATTGATAATCAAGGGGCTATTTTTTTTGGGGGGGGGAGGGGACTTAAAACAATCACTACCACTAGAGAAAAAGTACTCCGCAAACTAATGGGACTAAAGGTGGACAAGTCTCCTGGACCCGATGGCCTGCATTCTAGGCTCTTAAAAGAACTAGCTGCAGAGATGGTAGATGCATTGGTTGTAATCCACCAAAATTCCCTGGATTCTGGAGATGTCCCAGCAGACTGGAAAACTGCAAATGTAACGCCCCTATTTAAGAAAGGAGGGAGACAGAAAGTAGCAAACTATAGACCAGTTAGCCTAACATCCGTCATTGGGAAAATGCTGGCATCCATCATTAAGGAAGTAGTAGCAGGACATTTAGAAAATTATAATGCAGTCAAGCAGAATCAGTATGGTTTTATGAAAGGGAAATCATGTTTGACAAATTAGCTGGAGTTCTTTGAAGATGTAACGAGCAGGGTGGATAAAGGAGAACCAGCAGATGTCATGTATTTTGATTTCCAGAAAGCATTCAATAAGCTGCCACATAAAAGGTTACTACTGCACAAGATAAGAGCTCACGGGGTTGGGGATAATATATTAGCCCACATAGAGGATTGGCTGACTCGCAATGGCCTTACTGAGGGTCGGTGTCTCTACAGTCAAAAGTTTTCATAGGATGGTCTCGTGGCCAATGCCCAGTACAAAAAAGTCTCTGAGCATTTGCTCCAGGTAGCCATCAAAGTCACATTGTCCTGCAAGTCTCCTTAGCTCGATGACGTAGCTCGCCACTTCCTGACCTTCAGATCGCTGGCACGTGTACAACCGATACCTCGCCATCAGCACGCTCTCCCTTGGGTTAATATGCTCCCGAACCAGTGTACACAGCTCCTCATACGACTTATCTGTGGGTTTCACCGGAGCCAGAAGATTCTTCATGAGGCTGTAGGTCGGTGCCCCGCAGACCGTGAGGAGGACCGCTCTCCTTTTTGAAGCGCTTCCTTCTCCGTCCAGCTCATTGGCTACAAAGTACTGGTCTAGCCGTTCGACATAGGCTTCCCAGTCCTCACCCTTCGAGAACTTCTCCAGGATGCCCACAGTTTGTTGCATCTTTGCGTTGGATGCGTATACTTGTCGCCAGTTATTGTGTTCCTAACACAGATGAGGCTGCATACAGGGAATTTAAAGTAACAGTGACCTCAGTCTTTATTAAGACACTCCAGAGTGAGGAACAGGCCTTAGGGGCCGGCTTATATACAGTGCTCCCAAGGGATGCTGGGATCCCTTGGGACTTCAGGGGATGCATTCCCTGGTGGCGGAACATGGGAGTGCATGCTTTACAGATACACAACATTTCCGTTGTTGTTTGAGCCAGGCATCAGAAGTTTCTCGGGGGTGAAGGTGCAGATCCACTTGGTTCCCGGTACACGACCCATCCACCACAAGGCACAAGCGGTGCCATACATGATGCAAGAGAAAGTGGAGATTGAGCTGGACAGGCTGCAGCGAGAAGGCATCATCGCGCCGGTGGAGTTCAATGAGTGGGCCAGTCCAATTGTTCCGGTCCTCAAGGGCGATGGCACAATCAGAATTTGTGGGGACTATAAAGTAACAATTAACCATTTTTCGTTGCAGGACCAGTACCTGCTACCCAAGGCAGACGACCTCTTTGCAACCCTAGCAGGAGGAAAGACGTTCACCAAGTTGGACCTGACCTCGGCCTACATGATGCAGGAGCTGGCGAAAGGCCTCACCTGCATCAACACGTACAAAGGTCTGTTCATCGACAATAGATGCCCATTTGGGATTCGATTGGCCGCAGCTATTTTTCAAAGGAACATGGAGAGTCTGATAAAGTCGGTTCCACGCACCGTGGTTTTCCAGGACGTCATATTGATCACAGGTCGGGACACCATCGAACACTTGCAGAATCTGGAAGAGGTTCTAAGTCGGCTAGATCGTGTGGGACTCAGGTTGAAATGCTTGAAGTGTGTTTTCCTGGTGCCAGAGGTCGAGTTCTTAGGGAGAAGAATCGCAGCAGACGGCACCAGACCCACCGACGCCAAGACGGAGGTCATCAAGAACGCGCCAAGAGCACAGAACGTGACGGAGTTGCGGTTGTTCCTGGGACTCCTCAATTATTTTGGTAATTTCCTGCCCTGGTTAAGCACCTTGCTAGAACCTCTACATGTGTTGCTTCGCAAGGGAGATGACTGGGTATGGGGGAAATCACAAGAGACTGCTTTTGAGAAAGCCAGAAATCTGTTATGTTCCAACAAACTGCTTGTTCTGTATAACCCATGTAAACGTTCAGTGCTAGCTTGCGATGCATCTTTGTACGGGGTCGGGTGTGTGTTACAAGCAAACGAATTGGGAACATTGTAACCGGTCGCCTATGGGTCCAGGAGTTTGTCCAATGCCGAAAGGGACTACAGCATGATTGAAAAAGAAGCTCCGGCATGCGTTTACGGGGTATTAAAAATGCATCAGTATCTGTTTGGTCTTAAGTTTGAGTTAGAAACTGACCATAAGCCTCTCATATCGCTATTTTCAGAGAGCAAAGGAATTAATATCAATGCCTCTGCACGCATCCAAAGATGGGCGCTCATGCTGTCGGCATAAAGCTATGTAATCTGCCACAGACCAGGCACAGAGAACTGCGCTGATGCTCTCAGTCGGCTACCATTGCCCACCACCGGCGTGGAACTGTCACAGCCTGCAGACCTGTTCTTGGTGATGGATGCATTTGAAAACAAAAAATCACCCGTTACGGCCCGCCAGATCAGGACCTGGACCAGCCAGGATCCTTTACTGTCCCTTGTAAAAACTTGTGTCCTCCATGGGAGCTGGTCCAGTGTCCTAGCGGAGATGCATGAAGAGATCAAGCCATTCCAACAGCGCAAAGATGAAATGTCCATACTGGTGGATTGTCTTTTGTGGGGTAATTGTGTGGTTTTGCCTAAGAAAGGCAGGGAAACATTCATACGTGACCTACACAGTACCCACCCAGGCATAGTAATGATGAAAGCTATAGCCAGATCCCATGTGTGGTGGCCCGGCATCGATTCAGATTTGGAGTCTTGCGTGCGCCAATGCAACACTTGCTCTCAACTGAGTAATGCACCCAGGAAGGCACCGCTAAGTTTGTGGTCATGGCTTTCCAAACCCTGGTCTAGGATTCACGTTGACTTTGCTGGCCCATTTCTAGGCAAAATGTTTTTGGTTGTTGTGGATGCTTATTCAAAATGGATTGAGTGTGCCACCAGCAAAAGCCTACGAGCCATGTTCGCCACGCATAACCTGCCTGATGCCCTTGTCAGCGACAATGGGCCATGCTTTACCAGTGTTGGATTCAAGGAGTTCAGGACCCGCAATGGGATCAAGCACATCACATCTGCCCCGTTCAAGCCTGCATCCAAAGACCAGGCAGAACAGGCAGTCCAAACTATCAAGCAAAGCTTGAAACGAGTGTCGGAAGGCTCCCTGCGGACTCGCCTGTCCCGAGTCCTGCTCAGCTACCATACCAGACCCCACTCGCTCATCGGGGTTCCCTCAGCCGAGCTGCTCATGAAAAGGGCGCTCAAAACCCTGATCTCCATGATCACGTCGAGGACAGGCGGCATCAACAAAACATGTACCATGATCGCGAAATTTGTCACACGATATTGAAGTCAATGACGCTGTATTTGTACTCAACTATGGACATGGTCCCAAGTGGCTTGCTGTCACTGTCATAGCCAAAGAAGGGAGTAGGGTGTTTCAGGTCAAACTCACAAATGGACTAACTTGCAGAAAGCATTTTGACCAAACCAAACTGCGATTCACAGACAGCCACGAGCAACCCGAAGAGGACACAACCAACTTCGACCCTCTGACACACACACAAGTGGCAACCGACATCACGGTTGACCACGAAGCTGAACAGCAGCCCAGCGAAGAACTAGCCAACTCACATACACCTGCATTTGTACCGAGACAATCGACTAGGGAGCGAAAGGCCCCAGATTGTCTCACCAGCATCCCTTGGGAGCACTGTATATAAGCGGGCCTCTCATGCTGTACCGAAACTCTAGAGTTAGAATAAAGGAACTAAGGTCACGCTTACTCACGTCTACAGTACTCAGTTACATTACTTTATTATGAACATAACAAAAATCGGCCATGATTATTGCCGTATCTTTCTTACAAGCCTCCATTATTTCTTGATTTATACTCCGCCCAATGCTGTAGCTATTGTTAGCGGGCCTATAGACTACGCCCACTGGTGACTTCTTCCCCTTATTATTTCTTATCTCCACCCAAACTGTAAACCTTGATCTTCTGAGCCAATATCATTTCTCACTACTGCTCTGATCTCATCCTTTATTAACAGAGCTACCCCACTTCGTTTTCCTTTCTGTCCATCCTTCCGAATTATCAAATACCCCTGAATATTCAGTTCCTAGCCTTGGTCACCTTGCAACCACGTCTCTGTAATGGCAATCAGATCAGACCCATTTGTATCTATTTGTGCCATCAACTCATTTATCTTGTTCCGAATGCCGCATGCATTCAGATAAAGAGCTTTTAATTTTGTCTTGTGACCATTTTTCTGTGCTTTGACCCCACTTTCTGATACACACTTATTTTTATACATTCTGGGACTGATATTTTCTCTGTACTTACAGTACGGATCCATAATGCGTTGGAAGAGCCATTTTCAGGACTTTGAAATGTTATCAAAGTCCCAGAGGAAATGTGTCATAGAGGGGGCGGGCCATAGACTCAAAGGCAGGCTGAGGGGCTGAATATGGGTCGGACCAGGATTCCGGCGCTGTCAATCAGCGGCGTAGTAGTGGTGACGTCACTGCACGTGTGCATCACCGCACTCCCTCCCCTCCGTTAAAGGGGAGAGAATCGGACATTCTAGATCTTCGGCCATTGGGCCACCAGGGAGGGTTTCGGTCGGGCCGGTGGCCTGGCACCCAAAAGGGGGTGCCAGGCTGCCCGTTGGATGCCTGGCCGAACCCGGGCAATAATTTGCCGGCCGATCGGGAAGTTGACCGGCAAAAATAAATCCATGGTGGCCGCGGCAGTGGGCCCTCCTCTTGAAGGGCCGCCGGGCTGCCGGGCTGCCGGGCCGCACACAGTCAGCAGAAGTGCACTGACAGAAAAACCTGTCAGGGGCACCACACTGCGGGGGATCGATATATGGAGCTGAATTTTGGTCGGAATTTTTAAGATGAAGGAAAGCGGCGGTGTGCATTCTGATTACGCACTTGCGGCGGTCATCAGCATTGGGCAGAATCGGATCCAGGCCAGAAAATCTCCTACCTGAATTTGGGTTGGGTCGGCCATTTGACCTCAAAGCGGCGGCTACGGGATTCCGACGCATGGCCTCCGCTAATGGACAGTAACGGGTCTTTCTGAGACCCTGAATTTTGCCCCCTCTGTCCCTTCCTGTCACACTCTGGTTATCATTTCCCCCACCGCTACCCTGCTCTATTGCCTTCTCCTTGCTATTTAACTTTTTAAATTTACACTCACCTGAATCCTCCCCCCCCCACTATTTAGTTTAAAGCTCTCTCTACAGCCCTAGTTATTTGATTCGCCAGGACACTAGTACCAGCATAGTTCAAGTGAAGCCCATCCCAACGGAACAGCTCCCTCTTACCCCAGTACTGGTGCCAGTGCCCCATGAATCGAAACCCATTTCTCCCACACCAGTCTTTGGGCCACGTGTTCATCTCTCTGATCTTATTTACCCTGTGCAAATTTGCTCGTGGCTCAGGTATTAATCCAGAGATTATTACCTTTGTAGTTCTGCTTTTTAATTTAGCTCCTAGCTGCTCATACTCCCTCAGCAGAACCTCTTTCTTTGTTCTACTTATGTCACTGGTACCTACGTGGGCCACGACAACTGGATCTTCCCCCTCCCATTCCAAGTTCCTCTCCAGCCCAGAGGAGATGTCCTTAACCCTGGCACCAGGCAGGCAACACAGCCTTCGGGACCCACGCTCTCGGCTGCAGAGAACAGTAGCTATCCCCCCAATGATACTGTCCCCTACCACTACAACATTTATTTTTACTCACCCCACTTGAATGGCCCCCTCTACCATGGTGCTGTGGTCAGTTTGCTCATCCTCCTCCCTGCAGTCCCTGCTCTCATCCAAACAGGGAGCAAGAATCTCGTACCTGTTGGACAAGAGCAGGGCTGAGGCTCCTCCATCACTACCTCCTGGGTCCCCATACCTGCCTCGCTCGTAGTTACACACACCTGTCCTTGACAACGGACCAAATGTGAAGTAATTAATCTAAGGGGTGTGACTGCCTCCTCGAACACAGCATCCAGGTAACTCTCCCCTTGCCTGAAATGTCGCAGTGTCTGAAGCTCGGACTCCAGCTCATCAACACGGAGCTGAAGTTCCTTGAGCTGCAGACACTTACTGCAGATGTGGTCACCGTGCACCGCAATGGGGTCAACCAGCTCCCACATGTAGCAGCAGTAACACATCGCCTACCCTGCCACCTCTAATGTATTTAATTAATTAGGTTTTCCAGTTTTGAAAGATTAGATGTTTGATCCCAGCTCTTAATTTAAACCAATGCCCAGGAGAGAAAAACTGACCAACCTTTCACTTCCTTGTTTTCCTGTGACATCACACTTTGATTCTTTTTACTTCTTATCCTCCCAGGTCAGTTGGTGCGGTTTGGTGAGCCGCTCCTGCCGATTTCGCGCCCTTTTATCTCCCTTCTGTCACACTAGCTTTGTGTGAAAAAAGTGCTTCCTGATTTTACTTCCAAACAGCCTAGCTCTAATTGTAAGGTTGTGCCTCCTTGGTCTGGATTCCCCACCAGAGGAAATCGTTTCTCTCTATCTATCTTATCGAATCCCTTTATCATTTTATCAGCTTGATTAAATCATCCTTCAACTTTCTAAACTCAAGGGAATACAAGCCAAGTTTATGCAACCCTGTCCTTGTAATTTAGCCCTTTTAGCCCCAGTATCGTCCTGGTGAATCTGCACTGCACCACTCACATGAGCTCAGAATCAACAGAGCAATCCCTCTCTCTAGCATTTGGCATCTTTAACAGCAGAGATAGAGCTTTCTGTGGGTATTTGATGGTATCCCTGTGGAGTCCGTGTGACATTTGCAAGTTGTTCCCATTTTTCTTCAACCTGAATGGCCGAACTCTTAGGTCAGTGATCATTTCGGCAGCATTTGTCAGTTTGCTGTAAGTCCCTGATTGTTAATCTTCCAGTGCTATAATTCTGCCTGCAAGCTTCTACCACTCTTTTCAATTCCTCGTTCTGCCTTCTGCTGCCTCGTGTGCTCAAATTTTTACCTCGTCCTCATTCCCTTCCTCCCTCGGCCTCTGTGCTGAGCGACTTCTCATCCTCAGTGATTTCAACCTCCATCTCAACTCAACTTACCCTTTCTCCTTCAATTTCACTGCTTTTCTAACCTTATTCATGATGACCCCCTCGAACTCACCATCTTGTGTGGTCTCTCTTGGTTTCGAGAAAGCTATCTTTGACTAGTTCTTTGTATCCATCATCACCCATATTCCCCTACTCCTTTTCCAAGTTTCCTTCTGCATCTATCCCTGAATAAAACTCTCCCCCATGTTACTTAAAATTGCACTTTCAGTTGCCAACTGTTGAGCCTTTTGTTCTCCATTCTCCATGAGACTTCTGCAGTGATCGATCTGCTCAATTAGTCCTTCACCTCCACCTTTTCATGCCTCCGTTCCTATACTTTACTCTCTCTCGTCTTGGTCTCTCCCCCTGTCCAAGGAGTTTAGGCTTTAGCATATCTGCCGCACAACTGGGTTCATCATCCATCACCAGATCTCGCTGAACCACATCAATCTCTGTTGGGCTTCACTCTCGTATGCCAAAACTGTCCATTTATGCAGGATCATCCTGGAGAGATAAGATAACCCCCGGCTTCTTATCTTCACTACCAACCATCTCCTTAAACCCTACTCCACTGCCACTTCCCTCCTCAGCTCCAACAACATGCCTAGATTTACATAGATTTCACTGAGATTGCAACCATTTGTTCAGCATCATCATCATAGGCAGTCCCTCGGAATTGAGGAGGACTCGCTTCCACTCCCAAAGTGAGTTCTTTGATGGCTGAACAGTCCGATACGAGACTCACAGACCCTGTTACAGGTGGGACAGACATTCGTCGGGGGAAGGGGTCAGTGGGGCTGGTTTGCCGCATGCTCCTTCCGCTCCCTGCGCCTGGCCTCTTCATGCTCCTTGCGTTGAGACTCAAAGAGCTCAACGCACTCCCGGATGGACTTTCTCCCCCTCGGGCGGTCTGCGACCAGGGTCTCCCAGGTGTCAGTGGTGCTGTCGCACTTTACCAGGGAGGCTTTGAGGGTGTCCTTATAACGTTTTCGCTGTCCTCCTTTGGCTCATTTACCATGAAGGAGTTCCGCATAAAGCATTTGCTTAGTGCGTCTCGTATTTGGCATGCGTACTATGTTGCCTGCCCAGCGAAGCTGATTGAGTGTGGTCAGTGCTTCAATACTGGGGATGTTAGCCTGGACAAGGACACTGATATTGGTGTGCCTGTCCTCCCAGGAGATTTGCAGGATCTTGCGGAGACATCGTTGGTGGTATATCTCCAGCGACTTGAGGTGCCTTCTGTACATTGTTCATGCCTCAGACCCATACAGGAGGGTGGGTATTACTACAGCCCTGTAGACCATGAGTTTGGTGGTAGATTTGAGAGCCTGGTCTTCAAACACTCTTTTCCGCAGGCGGCTGAAGGCTGCGCTGGCGCACTGGAAGCGATGCTGAATCTCCGCGTCAATGTCTGCCTTTGTTGATAAGAGGCTCCCGAGATATGGGAAATTGTCAACGTTGTCCAAGGCCCCGCCATGGATCTTGATGATTGGAGGGCAGTGCTGTGCGGCGATGACAGGCTGGTGAAGGACCTTTGTCTTACGGATGTTAAGCGTAAGGCCCATGCTTTCATATGCCTCAGTGAATACATTGACTATATCCTGGCGTTCAGCCTCTGAATGTTCAGCAGTCTCTTATGCGTCCCCTCCCCCTTCCTTTTGCCCACGAAGCCAAGCTCCCTCCTGCCCTAACCCTGAACCTGCGTTTTTCTCCAGTTTCTCTCCTATCTCCCCTCATGCCCTCTCTGAGCATACCTTGTCCATGAGAACCATCTATTGGTCCCTTCACCCCACTTGAGAGATGGACCGGAGAACTGCCTACATCTGTCTAACCATGAGTCAGTTGCCTTTAGAACAAAGCATTCCTTATTAATTGGAAAATTCTTGCAGCAAAAGTAGTCAGTTGCCATTGTGGGCAGATAGTTTCTGAGTGCTGGATACACAAGGGCTGGTTTTCCACACTTGAGCTTCAGAACCTGTCAGATCTGCAAACATTAATGATGCTGTTATCTTACAAGAATTCTCAACAATGAGAACTTAATAACCAGTGAAAAAAAATCACGGTCCTGTAATCAGCAGTTTCACTTCTCAATTTGGGCAACGCGATCTCACAGCGCTATAATGAATATCTTCAGAATTCCCAGTACTTACACCCGTACATGTGTAAAGAATTTAGTATTAGTAAAAAAATAGTACTGGAGAAAAAAATGGGACTGAAAACCGATAAATCCCCAGGATTGAGACTGGAAGTGATAAAGACATGCATAAGACATTGGTAGCAGATATACTGAAGGCAGGGTCAGAGGCAGGCGATGTTAGAAACATAGGGCCCAAGTTTCGGGCCGTGCCTAAAACGGCGCAGCCCGGACCTGGACGCGCATTTTTCGCGCCACAAAGTGTGCCTAAAAAAAACTTACCTATTCTCCGGCTTCCTGCAGGCCCTCTGGAGCTGGGCGCGGTGCAGCATGAGCTGTAGGGGGCGTAGCCAGGTCCCTGCGCTGAAAACAGTGGGTGCGCATGTGCAGTAGCTCCAGGCGACCAAAACTGTGGGAGGGGCCCGAAGCACGCAGCCCCTACCCTGGCCGAATGGCCTCACTGGGGCCGCGTGAATAAGGCTCCTCCCACCCGACCGGACCGGACCCGACCCGACCACTGCTTCCCTCCCCCCCCCCCGCGACTGCCCCCCCGGACCTCCGCAACTCTCCCCCCCACCCCTCCCCTCCCGCACAGACCTCCCCGACTCTTCCCCCCCCCCCCGGACCTCCGCGACCCCCCCCACCCCGAGACCCGATGCCACCTACCTGTAAATCCAGCCCGAAGTCTTGGGCCCAGCCATTCAGCCTCCTTCTCTCCCTCCCTCCCTCCCTCCATCCTCTCTCCCTTCTCCCCATCTCCCCTCCTCCTCTCCCCCACCTCTCACCCCTTCTCCCCTTCTCCCCCTCTCCCCCCTCCTCTCCCCCTCCCCCTCCTCCTCCCCCCCCCACCCCCCCTCCTCCTCCTCTTCCGTCCCCCCACCCCCGTCCTCCTCCTCCCTCCCCGCACGCCCTCCTCCTCCTCCTCCCCCCATCCCCCCTCCTCCTCCCCACCCCCCTTCTCCCCTCCACCCCCTTCTCCTCCCCATCCTCCCCCCCCACTCCACCTCCCCCACAGCCCCCCTCCACCTCCCCCCCAGCACCCCTCCACCTTCCCCCTCACCCCCCTTCTCCCCCTCCCCCCCACCCCCCTTCTCCCCCTCCCACCCCCCTTCTCCCCCTCCCCTCGCTGACAGAAACACAGACACTGACAGACAGAGAGATAGAGACACTGACAGAGACACACTGGGGGGGGGGGCATCCCAGCACATTGTTGGAGGACTTCCGAGGCTGCAGTCGGTAAGTAGAAAATGTTTTATTTATTGATTTAAAAAAAAAAAAATATTTTTCATTAATTTTTTTTGATTGATTTATTGATTGATTTATTGATGTATTTATCATTTATTATTGATGATGGCTCTTTATTTGTAAAACTGAAGTGTTTAATGTTTGTAAACTTCCCTTTATACCTTAGCCCCCCACCCCATTCCCTACGCCTGATTTGTAACCTACGCCTGATTTTCTAAAGTGTAGACAAGGTTTTTTCGAATGTACAAAAATCTTCACTTACTCCATTCTAAGTTAGTTTGGAGTAAGTTTTTACTACCTAAACTTTGAAAACAGGCGTAAGTGGCCGGACACGCCCCCTTTTGGAAAAAAAATTCTGTTCCAAAGTGAAACTGTTCTAACTGACTATAACTGGAGCAAACTAAATGCCGAGAATTCAAATTTCTAAGATACTCCATTCTAAACTAGTTACTCCAAAAAATCAGGAGCAACTCAGGCCGAAACTTGGCCCCATAAGTTTCGGCCTGAATTGCTCCTGTTTTTTTGGAGCAACTGGTTTAGAATGGAGTATCTTAGAAATTGTAATTCTTGGCATTTAGTTTGCTCCAGTTCCAGTCAATTAGAACAGTTTCAGTTTGGAACAGATTTTTTTTTCAAAAGGGGGCGTGTCCGGCCACTTTGAAAGTTTAGGCAGTGAAAACTTACTCCAAACTAACTTAGAATGGAGTAAGTGTAGATTTTTGTACACTCAGAAAAACCTTGCTTACACTTAGAAAATCAGGCGTAGGTTACAAATCAGGCGCAGGAAATGGGGGGGGGGGGAGGTTTAAAGGGAAGTTTACAAACATTAAACACTTCAGTTTTACAAATAAAGAGCCATCATCAATAATAAATGATAAATACATCAATAAATCAACTAATAAATCAATCAAAAAAAATTATTAAAAAATTTTAAAAAATCAATAAATGAAACATTTTCTACTTACCGACTGCAGCACCGGGAGCCCTCCAATAGCGTGCTGGGACAGCCCCCCCCCCACCCCAGTGTGCCTCTGTCAGTGTCTCTATCTCTCTGTCTGTCTGTGTGTGTGTCTCTCTCACTCTCTGTCTGTCAGTGTCGGGGAGGAGGAGGACGTGGGTGGTGGAGGGAGGGGGTGAGGGGGGGGAGAGGGAGAGAGGGAGGGAGGGGGAGGGAGGGGAGAGGGAGGGGGAGAGGGAGGGAGAGAGGGAGGAGGAGAGTGAGGGGGAAGCGGGGTGGGAGGGGAGAAGGGAGGGAGGGAGGGAGGGGAGAAGGGAGGGAGGAAAGAGGGAGGAAGGGGGAGAAGGGAGGGAGGAAAGAGGGAGAGGGAGGAAAGAGAGAGGGAAGAAAGAGGGAGGGAGGGAGAGGGAGGAAAGAGGGAGGGAGAGGGAGGAAAGAGGGAGGGAGGGAGGGAGAGGGAGGAAAGAGGGAGGGAGGGAGAAGGAGGGGGGAGGGAGAGAGGGAGAGGAGAGGGAGGCTGAATGGGCCCGGCTGGGCCCAAGATTTTGGGCGGGGCACGCCCCTAGCACCGGAGTTAAAGGTAGGTGGCTGGGATCGGGTCGGGTCGGGTCCTGGGGGAGTGGGGTAGGTGGGTCGGGTCCGGGAGCGGAGCGGGAGTCGGGTCGAGTCCGGGGCAGGGGAGCGGGAGTCGAGTCGGGTCCGGGGGGTGAGCAGGGGTCGGGTCCGGGGGAGGAGCGGGAGTCGGGTCGGCGGGGGGGAGTCGAGTTGGGTCTGGGGGGGGGGAGCGGGGGTCGGGTCGGGGGAGGAGCGGGTGTCGGGTCGGGGGGGGGGGGGAAGTCAAGTTGGGTCCGGGGGGTGAGCGGGGTCGGGTCACGGGGGGAGCGAGGGTCGGGTTGGGGGGGGAGTCGAGTCGGGTCCAGGCGGGATGTCGAGTTGGGTCCAGGCGGGGAGTCGAGTCCGGTCCGGTGGGGGGGAGTCGGTCGGGTCAGGGGGGGAGTCAGAGCGGGAGCTGCGGGGATGGGTTGAGAGCCAGCTGAAGGGAGGAAGCAGGAGCTGGGCGAGGGAGGTGCAGCCTGATCCACACTGCCCCAGTGAGCCCATTCAGCCAGGGCTAGGGGCGGCGTGTTTCTGGCCCCTCCCACACAGTTTTGGGCGCCTGGAGCTACTGTACATGCGCGCCCACTGTAGCGCACCTATGCAGAGGTCCTGGCACTGATTTCAGTGCAGGGACCTGGCTCCGCCCCCCACAGCTCGTGCTGTGCCGCGCCCAGCTCTAGAGGACCTGCAGGGAGCCGGAGAATCTGTAAGTATTTTTTAGGCGCACTTTCTGGCACGAAAAAACAGGCGTCCAGGTCGGGGCTGCACTGTTCTAGGTGCGGCCCGAAACTTGGGCCCATAGAAACATAGAAAATAAGTGCAGGAGTAGGCCATTCGGCCCTTCGAGCCTGCACCACCATTCAATGAGTTCATGGCTGAACATGCAACTTCAGTACCCCATTCCTGCCATACCCCTTGATCCCCCTAGTAGTAAGGACTACATCTAACTTCTTTTTGAATATATTTAGTGTATTGGCCTCAACAACTTTCTGTGGTAGAGAATTCCACAGGTTCACCACTCTCTGGGTGAAGAAGTTTCTCCTCATCTCGGTCCTAAATGGCTTACCCCTTATCCTTAGACTGCGACCCCTGGTTCTGAACTTCCCCAACATTGGGAACATTCTTCCTGCATCTAACCTGTCTAAAGCCGTCAGAATTTTTAACGTTTCTATGAGATCCCCTCTCATTCTTCTGAACTCCAGTGAATACAAGCCCAGTTAGGGAGGTGGAAGTCGGCACTCTTTGTGATAGAAAGGATGTGGGGTCATAAATTCAGGCTGAATAGAACAGTGAGGTTGTAAACGAGATGGTTCAGCCCGATACAGTAGTCGTGAAGAGGGATGGAATCGGTTGCAAGGGTATGGAGTTTATGGTGGTGGCAGAATATAATAGCTTTAGTCTTCCCAATGTTTAACTGAAGAAAATTGTTGCTCATCCAAGACTGGACGTTGGGCAATCAGTCTGAGAACACAGAGGCAGTGGAGGTTTTAAGATAGGTGGTGGAGAGGAAAAGCTGGGTGTTGTCAACGTATATGTGGAACCTGACCCCATGTCTGCGGTGAAGTTGCCAAGGAGCAGTATATAGATGAGGAAGAAGAGGGTGCCAAGAATGGGTCCTTGGGTGACTCCAGATGTAATGGTGCAGAGGTAGGATTGGAAGTCACTGTTGGAGATATTCTGTCTGTGATAGGTGAGTGGAACCAAGTGCGGTCTCACTGAGATGAACAATGGAGGAATGGCGCAGGAGAAGAAAGTTATAGTCAACTATGTGAAAGGTTGCAGAGTGGTTGAGGAGTATGAGGGCGGGTAGTGCAATATGGTCACTCATAGATTATGTTATTTGTGACTTTGGTTAGGGCCATTTGATTCTGTGGCACAGCCAGAAAATCAAATGCCTGCTGTTTTAGCGAATTGGCCATCCTAGACTGGGTGTTGTGTAACGAGAGAGGATTAATTAGCAATCTTGTTGTGCGAGGCCCCTTGGGGAAGAGTGACAATAATATTGTAGAATTCTTCATTAAGATGGAGAGTGACACAGGTAATTCAGAGACTAGAGTCCTGAAGTTAAAGAAAGGTAACTTCGATGGTATGAGACGTGAATGGGCTGGGATAGACTTGTGAATGATACTTAAAGGATTGACGGTGGATAGGCAATGGCAGACATTTAAAGATCACATGGATGAACTTCAACAACTGTACATCCCTGTCTGGCGTAAAAATAAAACGAGGAAGGTGGCTCAACCATGGCTAACAAGGGAAATTAGGGATAGTGTTAAATCCAAGGAAGAGGCATATAAATTGGCCAGAAAAAGTAGCAAACCTGAAGACTGGGAGAAATTTAGAATTCAGCCGAGGAGGACAAAGGGTTTAATTAGGAGGGGTGAAAATGGAGTCTGAGAGTAAGCTTACAGGAACATAAAAACTGACTGCAAAAGCTTCTAAAGATATGTTAAGAGAAAAAGATTAGTGAACACAAATGTAGGTCCCTTGCAGTCAGAATCAGATGAATTTATAATGGGGAACAAAGAAATGGCAGACCAATTCAACAAATATTTTGGTTCTGTCTTCACTAAGGAAGACACAAATAACCTTACGTAAATACTAGGGGACCGAGGGTCTAGCGAGAAGGAGGAACTGAAGGAAATCCTTATTAGTCAGGAAATTGTGTTCGGGAAATTGATGGGACTGAAGTCTGATAAATCCCCAGGGCTTGATCATCTGCATCCCAGAGTACTTAAGGAAGTGGCCCTAGAAATAGTGGATGCAATGGTGGTCATTTTCCAACATTCTATAGACTCTGGATCAGTTCATATGGATTGGAGGGTAGCTAATGTAACCCCACTTTTTAAAAAGGAGGGAAAGAGAAAACAGGGAATTATAGACCGGTTAGCCTGACATCAATAGTGGGGAAAATGTTGGAATCAATTATTAAGGATGTAATAGCAGCGCATTTGGAAAGCAGTGACAGGATCGGTCTAAGTCAGCATGGATTTATGAAAGGGAAATCATGCTTGACAAATCTTCTAGAGTTTTTTGAGGATGTAACTAGTAGAGTGGACAAGGGAGAACCAGTGGATGTGGTGTATTTGGACTTTTAAAAGGCTTTTGACAAGGTCCCACACAAGAGATTAGTGTGCAAAATTAAAGCACATGGTATTGGGGATAATGTATTGACGTGGATAGAGAACTGTTTGGCAGACAGGAAGCAAAGAGTAGGAATAAACGGGTCCTTTTCAGAATGGCAGGCAGTGCCTAGTGGTGTACCGCAAGGTTCAGTGCTGGGACCCCAGCTATTTACAATATACATTAATGATTTAGACAAAGGAATTGAATGTAATATCTCCAAGTTCCCCAACACTAAGATGACACTAAGTTGGGTGGCAGTGTGAGCTGTGAGGAGGATGCTAAGAGGCGGCAGAGTGACTTGGACAGGTTAGGTGAGTGGGCAAATGTATGGCAGATGCAGTATAATTTAGATAAATGTGAAGTTATCCACTTTGGAGGCAAAAACAGGAAGGCATACTATTATCTGAATGGTGACAGATTAGGAAAAGGGGAGGTGCAACGAGACCTGGGTATCATGGTACATAAGTCATTGAAAGTTGGCATGCAGGTACAGCAGGCGGTAAGAAGGCAAATGGCATGTTGGCTTTCATAGCTAGAGGATTTGAGAATAGGAGCAGGGAGGTCTTACTGCAGTTGTACAGGGCCTTGGTAGGGCCACTCCTTGAATATTGTGTGCAGTTTTGGTCTCCTAATCTGAGGAAAGACATTCTTGCTACTGAGGGTGTGCAGCAAAGGTTCACCAGACTGATTCCTGGGATGGCAGGACTGACATATGAAGAAAGACTGGATTGACTAGGCTTATATTCACTGGAATTTAAAAGAATGAGAGGGGATCTCATAGAAATATATAAAACCCTGATGGGACTGGACAGGTTAGATGCAGGAAGAATGTTCCCGGTGTTGGGGAAGTCCAGAACCAGGGGTCACAGTGTAAGGATAAGGGGTAAGCCATTTAGGACCAAGATGAAGAGAAACCTTTTCACTCAGAGAATTGTGAACCTGTGGAATTCTCTACCACAGAAAGTTGTTGAGGCCAGTTCGTTAGATATATTCAAAAGGGAGTTAGATGTGGCTCTTACGGCTAAAGGGATCAAGGGTTATGGAGAGAAAGCAGGAATGGGATACTGAAGTTGCAAAAATGATCAGCCATGGTCATATTGAATGGTGTTGCAGGCTCGAAGGGCCAAATGTTCTACTCCTGCACCTATTTTCTATGTTTCTATGTTCACCTTTGGAAGTTTCAAGAGTGTTTTGACGTTCACGCCCGAATGTCTTGGACAGCTCAGTTACTCAGGATTTATAAGAGCCTACTATTTCGGTGTGCAAGATGTTATTCAAAGGCAGGCATCCATCTGGCTCAAGGAGAGTTCCATTGTAAAGTAATGAGATCTGCAGGGGAAGGTAATTGAAGAATAAGCTACGAGATGCTGTAAATCCCCACAGAGAATAATATATTACAAGAGAGGAGAGAGGGAGGATTCTTCCAGCTGTTAGCTCTACTCATTTATCGCCCAGTGGGAAACTGGAAAGTGGGCAGAACGTGGGATTTGAGTTAAATTTCCATCTGTTTGAACCATTTCTCTTGCATTTGTGCAGAAAAATAATCTTGCACAGTATTGAAATCTTCCAATTGATGAGAATCTGTCTAATCAGGAGTTGGACGGAGCGTTCGCCATAGTTAAACCTGTAGTGAATAGAATTTAGATATACCCACACCATATTAAAACAACGATAGGACTGCTGGTTGTGTTAGAGGAAGAACACTTTTGTTTCTGTTTAACTTTCTTCTGATTGCTCTTGTGATGGAGGCATTAACCCATTGACCCATTGATCAGCGCCTGTGTAAATATGATAACGTCTTGCACATACATGGAGCCCTATAGAATTGAAAAAGATATTTTTCACTGAAATATAAGAACATGTTCCATAGATTACCTGGCCATACATTTTGTTGCTGTGTGTGGATCCTTGCTGTGCACAAATTGGCACGTTTGGATGTCCTGAAGACATGATCAGCGTGATCAGTATATGAACGGAAGTTTGTTCTTTCCTACGTTAAATCATGTTACTTTAATAATGGTAAATAAATGAATCTTGCATGTGTGGGCTGGTGCTAGCATTTAAAATATATAGATCAAGAGTGAGCAGTCTTTCAAAGCTCAAGGAGCTGGAAAAATACATTGCGGTAGTGTCCGCTTTGGGCACAATCGGGAAACTGGACGGAAATTGCACTTGAAATTGCGCTGGTTTTCAGAAGTGAAACATGAACCTCTTGGTCATCACTTTACTGGTGTAAATTGTGCAGAAGAGAGTTCAATTACATTTTTAACAATAGTCTTTTGAAGAACTCTTGGTGAGAATGGGATGTTAAATCTTTAGAGAATTGTGAACCTGTGGAAATTCACTCAGAGAATTGTGAACCTATGGAATTCTCTACCACAGAAAGTTGTTGAGGCCAGTTCGTTAGATATATTCAAAAGGGAGTTAGATGTGGCCCTTACGGCTTAAGGGATCAAGGGGTATGGAGAGAAAGCAGGAATGGGGTACTGAAGTGCATGATCGTATTGAATGGTGGTGCAGGCTCGAAGGGCCGAATGGCCTACTCCTGCACCTACTTTCTATGTTTCTATATTTCTATGTTAAAAACAGACTTCCAAACTTTGCATTTTATTTTATCAGTTAACTAGAAAACCCAATGCATAAAATTTAAGGAAATACAGCTTTGATTTTTTTCCTGAGATTATTACAACTATAGTATAGTAGAGTTTATTTAAAATGATTTACCTCCTACATAATGTTTGACTGACAAGGGGGGAGATTTGATGCATCTCATTGGAAGCAGTTTTCATTCCAATTACATAGTCTGTGCTCCCCAGTTATCCCAGCAGCTGTTTACTGTACGGGTTGGAGCTCACTGCCACTTTCTCCTGCCTCTCTGACCTGTCGACAGCTGCACGCTCTGAAGAGGACGGTAAGAGGAGCGGCGAGCTCTAAAATGGCTGAGCCTGCGCCGATTCGGTGTTGCACGCCGATTAACATCACTCTCCTGCTAATTAAAGTACTCACAGTGAGCGCAGGCAGCAGCAGCACTGCAGACCTGCCCAAAATGGCAGCCGCCGTGTTCCTGCCGGAAGTGGGTGGAAGCGAGGCAGCAGTCATTTTTTCCACAAAACTGGCCTTAACGGCTGGCGTTAATGCATCGAATTTCTGGGCCACTGTATCTGAATGTAGTGACATTACACTAAAATGTTAAAGTACTATTTGAAAAATCAGTGCAGTATCAAAGTTAACATTATAAACTATATAGAGCTAATTTACCTGGACCCCTCTGCTTAGACACTGGACAAGTGCAATATGCCCAAAGTGTGCTGTGCCTGCCCACGGTAAGTTTTGTCTAAATCTGGATCAGGCCATTAACATATTACATTAACATTAACATGGCCTGCCTTCTGGCAGAGCTTTTGACAGAGAATCAGACCAGAAAGAGGAATACAGCTGTGGTCCTGTTTGATTAAAGTTACACCTCTCTCTTGACTCCTCTTCACTTTGATGCTGCATTCCTTCAGACTCTCCGATTCTGAAAGGGATCATTTGCCAGACACACCACCCCTGCATTTGGGTGCCCCATAACTGCAATCACAAGAAATTAAGACAGAAAGCCAGGAATGTTTCCGTTCCCTCATTAACTATGGAACCAGTGCCCATAGGGGCCAAAATTCACCTCCGCCGAAAATGGCGCGGACCTACCGTTTCCGAAAACATAAAATGGCGTCGTCGGCAGCGCCACCTCTCCTTTAAGGGCTCCTCGCCCCCAATCAACAAGGCCCAACAATGAGAGCACTGACACAAAAAGCTGTCGGGGCACCGAGCGGCGCCGGGAGACTTTGGGAGGTGAATATCCCTCTCAGGGAGGCTCCGTGGCGGTGCATGCTCTGATGACGTCTTTAAGACGCATCTGAAGGAGCAGAGTGGATCGTCACACCGCAGCAAAAGGCCCCGAGGTGAATATAGTGAGCGTCATTCAACACCGTCCTGTGGCCTCCGCTTTCAGGTGGCCAGAGGCCTTATTGGGAGAGGCCTTATTGGGAGGCTGAATTTTGGCCCCATAGCCTCTGCCCCTTTTTCCTGACTTTTGCGCCCAGGAAAAAGACATTCCTTGGGAGGAGGAGCAAACATCAGGAAAATTGGTACCAATATAAACACATTCATTTTGAGGCAAATTATCACTAACATTTTAAACTTCAAATTTCAACAATATTTCTGAGGAGGCTGTTATTGAATCTGCAATGACGTACTCTGCAGGAACTTATCCTTACAATGGACTGACACATCTGCCAACGGCTGATGCATTGACATTTTATCCGAGGTGGCTTTCCGTTTAGTATGTGGCAGTTTGAATAGTAACACCATGGTGTAACAAGGAAGACTCAGAAATATGTGCATTACACTTACTGGAGAAAGTAGACAGAACTATGACAGGTGAAATTTAACACATGAACTATTCCCCTTTGGAAGATAAAATGGGTGACACTTGGTGGGGCGAGTATAATTTTGACTTTGGATAATGGTGTAAACTGGGTGATATTGGATCAGCAGTACGTTGTACATCTCTCCTGAAAATCCAAGATGTGTAACTGGCGACTGATTCGATATTGCCCATTTTACACTATTGACCAGAGTTAAAACTACCCCCATGTACTCCATGAATAGCTCTGAAATAGAATGAAGATGAAAGATACAGAGGAGATTTAGTAGATCCAAGTCATCATGTCCAACCAATGCAGAGTAGCCATTGACAAAGCCAACAGAATGCTGATATATATAAGGCAAATCAGTAGAGCATGATAGAGCAAATCATGTTCAAATTGTATTTGGCCAGGCCCACCTTGAATACTGTGTCCAGTTCGGCTCACCGAAATGGAACGGAAAACATTCAAGTACTGGAGCCAGTTCAGAGCTGAGCAAGGAAGCTGATCCCGAGTTCGAGAGATTAAGGTATGAGGAAACTTGGGATTTTCAGCCTGGAACGGAGGCAACTGTGAAGTGATCTTATTGCGATATAGGAAACAGTAGCACCCTGGAAAAGGTACATCCATCGGATTATTCAAAGAATAGCTGGGCATTTCCCTTATGTTCTCGGTGAAATTCTTCCCTCCACCAATACCAAGACGACCCTGGATTAACCGGACATTCGTCTCACTGCTTTTTTTGTGGGACATTCTGGGGCAGAATTGTTGCTGCGGTCATTGATTTACAGCCGTCAATGTACTCCGAAAGCAAATCATTGTATGAAACCTTCTGAGATGTTTCGATTTAATGAGGCGCCATGCAAATCCGAGTATTATTTTATGTCAGTACTCAGTACATCATCCCTTGCTAATAGATCTTTTGGCAGTATCACAGATGATGATGGAGTTCCGTGGGTAGGCAGCCTCCTACAGACAGCACTACCATGCAAGTAGCTTCAAAGATTTTGTACAAAAGTACACTTAAGAGGAGGAAGATCTTTTGGGAACATTTTACCAGTTGCCATCTCTTGGTGATTTGATTTAATAAAATAAAAATGGGGAGAGATGTAAATCGGGCTGGCGACTCGCTAGCACCGGTTTTACACTATCGCACAAAGTCAAGATCGACCCCACTGACCAGCATTTTTGCAATAATAAATATATCGAATTAGAATTTTGACATTGGGCAAAGAGTTCATTTGTCCCAGACCACATTTCATAAGAACATGAGATCATAAGAATTAGGAGCAGGAGTAGGCCATTCGGCCCCTCGAGCCTGATCCGCCTTTCAATAAGATCATGGCTGATCTTCTACCTCAACTTCACTTTCCTGTACTATCCCCATATCCCTTGATTCCCTTAAGATCCAAAAATCTATCAATTTCTGTCTTAAATACACTCAATAACTGAACATCCACAGGCCTCTGGGGTAGAAAATTCCAAAAATTCACCACCCTCTGAGTGAAGAAATTTCTCCTCATCTCAGTCCTAATTCGCTGACTCCTTATTCTGACCCCTGGTTCCAGACTCCCCAGCCAGAGGAAACATTTTCCCTGCATCTATTCTGTCAAGTACTGCAAGAATTTTGCATATTTCAATGAGATCACCTCTCATTCTTCTAAACTCTAGAGAATATAGGCCTAGTCTACTCAATCTCTCCTCATAGGACATTTCCCCCATCGCAGGAATCAGTTTGGTGAACCTTCGTTGCACTCCCTCTATGGCAAGTGTGGCAAGTGTCTCCTTCCTTAGCTAAGAAGACCAAAACTACACAATACTCCAGGAGCTAGAACCTCCACTCTTTTTGCATGCTTAACACCCACTTAACGCCCATTTTACCGCTGAGATAACGTATAACACCCATATATCGCCCATTTTGGCACAAAATGGAAACTGGCGGGCATTTTTCGGAAACTTAGCGCTGAGCGTTATTTTCCCCATGTGCTTAACGCTGAGAAAAAATATTGCCACCTGCCCACTATTTTTGGGCGGAATCAGCAGAATGGATGAATTCAACGCCATAATATCGCCCAGCATTACTTTCTGCACGGAATTAATGCCGAAATTCAGTTTAACGCCCACCCACTGATTTTTGTCGTAAAGAGCATATTTACCCAAACTAGCAGCCATGGAGATCGCCCATTGTCAATTTCACCACCTCGTACACATATCGCCCATAATATCGCTCGCCCAAAAAAACGCCCACAAAAAGTGGAACTAACCGGAATGAATTACAACATTATCGATGCCATGTTCTCGATCAAATGTCCTTTAAAAGGCTGCTGTGCTTCAAGCTTGGCGAAGTTTGGATGTACTCTGCAGGTCATTGGAATTGATGTGAACATCTGTAAAAACATCTTGACCATACTGTGACTGATTGGAATTGAAGAGGTGTCTTCATCGGGACATTCCTTGTTTGTGAGCAATCGGTGGAAAACAGAGAGCTACTGCAATGGGGCCTGTCCTTTCTCACCCTCTCTTGGTGACCAAATACATGCAGGAGACTCGACATCGCCGAAAGAATGCTCCACTGCATTATGTGCCCAATATAAGAAGTGACAGACAGATGAGGAGGACCAGACGTTACACCCCCCGCAAGTACAAGGAGAAGCATTCGTACCTCGACTTGCCCGACACCACCTGCCTTCGGAGACTGTACTTCCACAAAGAGGTTATCACTGAGGTATGACAGCTGATAAGGGTAGATCTGCAGCCTACCAGCACCATCAGTACTGCACTGTCCATCGAGATCAAAGTCACCGCGGCACTGCCGTTCTATGCCTCAGGTTCTTATCAGGCCACAGCTGGCCACATTTGCGAATTTTCTCAGTGTTGGAGCGGATTTTTGGACATATACTTGACTAGTATACGGGACCAAACATTTGTTTTATTTTCCCCTTTAATGAATTTTGTAAGGGACAATACTGATGCATTATGTTTTATATAAAAAACACAGTTAGACTTCAAGGTATGCTGGCCTTGAGTTATGGAGATAGGAAAGTGAGATAATGAACACTGGAGAGTTAAGTGCTGGGTATGTTTGTTTATACTGATGCCAAAAGCCTGCACTTGTTTATACTGCCCTGTCACAATGCAGGATGGTTTATATCAAAAGCTTAGCCTTCGATAGTAAAAGCTTTGTAGTGCTAAAGCATGTGTTGTAAAGTGACGTAATTTGTAAGATAAAAGAACCTCACTGAAGATACCAATTTGAGAATTGGTTCAAAGACAGGGGTCTTTAACACTTCTCCCAAAGCTTTGTCTCCGATTTAATAAACCTCTCTTTATATATTATACAGTCTCTGAAATATTTTTCCACAACACTCAGCATGCCACGCATTGCTGCATTAGACAGGTCACTGAAGCCCTGCACGTATGGAGGAGAGACTTGATCAGCTTCCCTATGACCAGGGAGGCACAGAGTGAGAGGACTCTAGGATTCTCCAGAATTGCAAACTTCCCCAAGGTGCAGGGAGCAATAGACTGTACGCATATTGCGATGCAGGCACCTTTTCAGAATGCTGAGGTTTTCAGGAACCGCAAGGGATTCCACTCCCTGAATGTCCAACTGGTTGTCGACCACCAGCAAATTATACTGGCAATGAATGCTCAATTTCTGGGCAGCATCCATGATGCTCATATCCTGCATGGGAGCACTGTATCTGACTTGTTTAACAATCAGTCACAAGGTCAATGCGGAATGCTTGGTGACAAAGGATATGGCCTCGCCACCTGGCTGATGACCCCCCTGCGTGACACTCACAAGAGGCCGAGAGGCGATACAACGAGAGCCACAGAGCAACTCACAATATCGTGGAGAAAACCATTGGAGTGCTGAAGCAGCACTTTAGATACCTGGACCACTCAGGAGGCGAGCTCCAATACCACCCTGAGCAGTTAGCTCAATTCGTGGTGGTGTGCTCCATGCTACACAACTTGGCTATCAGGAGGGGACAAGAATTGCCTGATGAGTCTGACTGTCCACCTCACCAGAGAGAGGAAGAGGAGGACGAGGAGGCAAACACTGACATCGGGCCAAACAATCAGGCTGATGCTGAAGCCATGCCCTCGCTCCCCTGTAGACCACATGAAAGGGCCCATGGTGACATGATAGCTGCAAGAGCCTTACGTCAGGAGCTCATCAATGATCGCTTTGCCTGAAAGAATGTTGGTGTTATTTACAAGGCTGACACACTGCTGGGTGTGCAGGCCATACATCAATGATGGGCATCACCTTGGTGACAGTTAAAGTTTAAGTTGATTGAAGTTAAGTGTGATTATATCCTTTGATGTTAAGGAATCACCAGCGTGTAATGGTGCAGTTATCAGTGCCAATGTGCTACAAGGTTTTGTTAAATAAAAAACATTTAAACCGACCAATGGTCTGAAATCATCAGTATTTCTGTACAAACGAACCCTCCCCCCAACCCCCCGCTTCTCTACCTCACCTCTACCCCTTTCCCTTTCCCTCCTGACTCCAAGCATTTGTGGTTGGCAATGGGGGCTGCAGTACCTTGGGGTGCAGTGTGGCGCTCCAGGTCCACTGGGAGCCCTATGCCACCAATGTTCCTGGCTACCAGCTCCAGGGCCTCCTCCATTCCTTCCATGTTATATCTTATTTGTTGGACAAAAACTCGGTGCCAACTATATTCTTGGTGTTTAGTACGCTTTTTGCTACTGGTGAATCTCCGTCGTACCTCCCACAACAGCCTGACAAGCACACACCACAGCCACATACGCTTTCTTTGCCTCTGAGCTCCCTCTCTCTCTGTCTCCTCCTCTGCGCATATCATGAAGACCTTTGACCTCCTGAATTGCAGGAATCGAGCTTTGCCATGCCTTTACGACAGAAGGTCAAAAAAATGTAACGCTACCACCCATTTGATATCGCTCGCGGTAACGTCCATTTTCAAAAATGGAAACTAGGTGGTTTGAGAATGGGTGAGCAGCCGGAGATCAGAAAACCGTTTTTTAATGCCCATGCCGGAAATAACGCCCATTTTTGGGCGATAAGCACAAAAGTGAAGGTTCTAGCCCCAGGTGTCGTCTCACCAGGTTCCTATATAATTGCAGTAAGACATCTTTACTCTTATACTCAAATCCTCTTGTAATAAAGGCCAAAATACCATTTGCTTTTTTAATTGCTTGCTGTACCTGCATGTTAACTTTCAGAGATTCGTGCACAAGGACACCCAGGTCCCTCTGAACACCAACATTTCCCAATCTCTCACCATTTAAAAAATACTCTTTTTTTCTATTTTTTTCTCCCAAAGTTGATAACTTCACATTTCTCCACATTAAATTCTATTTGTCATGTTCTTGCCCACTCACTTAGCCTGTCTATATCTCCTTGAAGTCTCTTTGTATCATCCTCACAATTTACATTCCCACCCAGCTTTGTATCATCAGCAAACTTGGATATATTACATTTGGTCCCCTCATCCAAATCATTGATATAGATTGTGAATAGCTGAGACCCAAGCACTGATCCTTGTGATACCCCACTAGTTACAGCCTGCCAACCCGAAAATGACTCGTTTATTCCTACTCTTTGTTTTCATGTCTGTTAACCAATCCATGCCAATATATTACTCCCACGCGCTTGAGCCCTAATTTTGTTTCATAACCTCTTGTGGGGCACCTTATCGAATGCCTTCTGAAAATCCAAATAAACCACATCCACTGGTTCCCCCTTATCTATTCTGCTAGTTACAACCTAAAAAAACTCTAACAGATTTGTCAAACATGATTTCCCTTTCATAAATCCATGTTGACTCTGTCCAATACTATTATTATTTTCTAAGTGCCCTCTTATCCTTAATAATAGATTCTAGCATTTTCCCTACTACTGATGTCAGGCTAACTGGTCTGTAGTTTCCCCGTTTTCTCTCTCCTTCCTTTCTTAAATAGCGAGGTTACATTTGTTGTGTTCCAATTTGCGGGAACTTTTCTAGAATCTATGCAATTTTGGTGTTGACAACCAATGCATCCAATTTATTCATCAAGAGATGAGTGGAGGTAAATATGTTGTGGGTGAGGTGTAATACAGGGTCAGGATGTCATTTTGGTTTGGTGTAACAGTGAATTGTAAGCATGATACAGGAATGCTTGTGGTGCTGTAGTTGGGGGCTGGGGGTGGGCGTTGGGCGCCTTTGTATTTTAATGAAATAGTTAGTAAACATTGTCGAGTTTGTTAACTCGACTATAACTCCAGTGGAACCGACACCTACCTCAGCCTTGGCCTGGTTATCTCTACCTTCTGTGACTTCTTGGTCCTCTTCTTCAGCCCGCTGTATGGTGACTCCTCTCCTGGGAGTATAATTGTACAGTATTCAGCATGCGATCATGGTGGAGACGTTTTGGGGCAGGATGCCCTGGACCTAACCAGATGGTGGAATCTTTCTTTCAGTGTGCTTGTTGCCTGTGCTCTATAATAAACCTCAACTTGGCTTTCAAGTGTCAGCTAGACTCAACTGGTAGTGCTTTCACCTCTGAGTCGGAAAGTTGAACACCCAATACGACTGGTCTCAAAGAAAGGCAATAACGTCCTCAGTCCTGGCAAAAATGCATCGGTGACCTGATGTCTACAGTGGTGCGCTACTGACTGTTACCTGAGGCAGCTCGCAAGGAACCAGTGGCTTACAAGCTGACCGCCACAGCCAGACCATCCCAGTTGTGGAAGGGGCTTAGAGGTCTGACTGCAGGAGATGACCCAATTCCAAGGCTGTTCCTAAGTCGACTGCAAATGGTGATGAAGGAGCTTCCCGGGCTGTGGCATTGTCTGTACGGCCACCTCCTGGTGTAGCACTGCATCCAATAAGGCTTCCTTTGTGATAGAGAATTCAAACAGGCTGCATACAGACAGTCTGTGAAAATTCACAGACCCCCAGTCAGAGCTGCTACATGAGTGGGAGCATGTTGCATTAAGTCATCAATCAACGTGACATTTCAGGATCTTTGGTAGCGAGCCAATTAAAGGTTAACAGTATATTAATTGAGCCAATAAGGTCAAAGAAGGCGCGTTCTTTTCTGTAAACTGAGCCAGGTATAAGAACAGCCATTTTGGCCATGTGTTCTCAGAAAGACAAAGGAACTGGCAATCAGCCAGAAGCTTGTTGCTGCTGCCAGAATAAAAGTTATGTTAAAACTACAACCGGAGTTCGCATTTCATTAAAATGAAGAGATCTAATACTTTGATATCTCTTGTCATGCTGTTGAACCAATCCTCATCCTCTAGCTCTCTAAAGACAAGAGGAATTCCTAAACAAATGCCCATCCTATGGTGCTGGGCTGTTTTTAGGCAGAGGAAAACTCTCCAGACCGATAGGTGCAGATGAGCAAAGATCAGCCGTAATCTGAGAACAGCCTCAAAAGCACCAATAAAGGCAATAACTAACCTGAAAGCCCGAAGGAACACAAGTTCCCTGTCACTTGGAATAGCAATGGATATTACAGCATTGACAACTTTTCTGCAGTAGATCCTGGCTCTGGTTTCCAAGTGTGCCTGTTTTATACAAGCAGAGAGTGATGCGGATTTAATGAGTTGGAGGCACTGCCCAATAACGATCGAGTTTCCCTTGAGCTCCGCCAGATTGGGAAATACTAGGACATGTGACCCTAGAACACTTCTGGTGCTCTGACTCAACCCCCAGTTTTCCACTCTCTCCCTCCTTGCCTGCAAAAAATTTGCAGGGTTTCGGGCAAAGTGCGGGGGAGTGGGATTAGCTGAGGTGCTCTTGCAGAGAGCTGGCACAGGCTCGTCAGGCTGAATGGCCTCCTTCCATGTTGTAACCATTCTGCGATTCTATGATTTCTGGCCAGTGTACGGTTGTGTCATGTGTGTACATGAGCACAGATTCTCCCCTGTAAATTACTGTATGATAACTATAGATGCATGTCTTTTTGACATCTTGAACAAAAGATTTATAATCCAAATGAGAAGCTAATATAAGATACTCTGCTGTCTGATTCCCAGTGTGGCTGCAGAACAAGGTAGACAAGTCCCCTGGTCCTGATGAAATGCATCCCAGGGTATTAAAAGAGATGGCGGAAGTTATAGCAGATGCATTCGTTATAATCTACCAAAATTCTCTGGACTCTGGGGAGTTACCAGCGGATTGGAGAGCAGCTAATGTAACGCCTCTGTTTAAAAAAGGGGGTAGACAAAAGGCAGGTAACTATAGGCCGGTTAGTTTAACATCTGTAGTGGGGAAAATGCTTGAAACTATCATTAAGGAAGAAATAGCGGGACATCTACATAGGAATACTGCAATCAAGCAGACGCAACATGGATTGATGAAGGGAAAATCATTTTTAACTAATTTACTGGAATTCTTTGAGGATATAACGAGCATGGTGGATAGAGGTGTACCGATGGATGTGGTGTATTTAGATTTCCAAAAGGCATTCGATAAGGTGCCACACAAAAGGTTACTGCAGAAGATAAAGGTACGCGGAGTCAGTGGAAATGTATTATCATGGATAGAGAATTGGCTGGCTAACAGAAAGCAGAGAGTCGGGATAAATGCGTCCTTTTCGGGTTGGAAATCGGTGGTTAGTGGTGTGCCACAGGGATCGGTGCTGGGATCACAACTGTTTACAATATACATAGATGACCTGGCAGAGGGGACAGAGTGTAGTGTAACAAAATTTGCAGATGACACAAAGATTAGTGGGAAAGCAGGTTGTGTAGAGGACACAGAGAGGCTGCAATGAGATTTAGGTAGGTTAAGCGAATGGGCTAAGGTTTGGCAGATGGAATACAATGTCGGAAAGTGTGAGGTCATCCACCTTGGGAAAAAAAACAGTAAAAGGGAATATTATTTGAATGGGGAGAAATTACAACATGCTGCGGTGCAGAGGGACCTGGGGGTCCTTGTGCATGAATCCCAAAAAGTTAGTTTGCAGGTGCAGCAGGTAATCAGGAAGGCGAATGGAATGTTGGCCTTCATTGCGAGAGGGATGGAGTACAAAAGCAGGGAGGTCCTTCTGCAACTGTACAGGGTATTGGTGAGGCTGCACCTGGAGTACTGCCTGCAGTTTTGGTCACCTTACTTAAGGAAGGATATATTAGCTTTGGAGGGGGTACAGAGATGATTCACTAGGCTGATTCCAGAGATGAAGGGGTTACCTTATGATGATAGATTGAGTAGACTGGGTCTTTACTCGTTGGAGTTGAGAAGGATGAGGGGTGATCTTATAGAAACATTTAAAATAATGAAAGGGATAGACAAGATAGAGGCAGAGAGGTTGTTTCCACTGGTCGGGGAGACTAGAACTAGGGGGCACAGCCTCAAAATACGGGGGAGCCAATTTAAAACCAAGTTGAGAAGGAATTTCTTCTCCCAGAGGGTTGTGAATCTGTGGAATTCTCTGCCCAAGGAAGCAGTTGAGGCTAGCTCATTGAATGTAGTCAAGTCACAGATAGATAGATTTTTAACCAATAAGGGAATTAAGGGTTATGGGGAGAGGGCGGGTAAGTGGAGCTGAGTCCACGGCCAGATCAGCCATGATCTTGTTGAATGGCGGAGCAGGCTCGAGGGGCTAGATGGCCTACTCCTGTTCCTAATTCTTATGTTCTTATGTTCTTATGTTGTCAACGTACAAAGCTGTGAATCTCACTGTCAACACTGTCAAGAAATTAAATCATTTTGTTGATGGCAGATGTCAGAGCGTGCATAGAAATAAATAAATAACTTACATTTATAAAGCGCCTTTCACAACCTCAAGACGTCCCAAAGCACTTTACAGCCAATTAAGTAATTTTGAAGTACAGTCACTGTTGTGATGTAGGTAATGTGGCAGTCAATTTGTGCACAGCAAGCTTCCACAAACAGCAATGAAATAACTAACCAGATAATCTGTTATAGTAATGTTGGTTGAGGGATAAATATTGGCCAGGACACAGGGGATAACTCCCCTGCTCTTCTTCATAATAGTGTTGTGGGATCCTTTACATCCACCTGAGAGGAAGAGTGGACCTCAATTTAATACCTTATCTGAAAGACAGCACCTCTGACAGAGCAGCATTCCCTCAGTAATGCACTCAAGTGTCATCCTAGATTTTATGCTCAATTCCTGGAATTGGACTTGAACCCACAATCTACTGACTCAGAGACGAGAGTGCTACCCACTGAACCAAAACGTCTTACTCGCCCTCATAGAATTCTCTGTAGGGTAAATTGCCCGTTCCTGTGATTCCCATTGAGCAGGGGAGCCATGTGACCTGCAACTCATATTACTGTGTAACTTGCCACTAGAAGGACAAAAGAATTGTTTATTACTGATAATTTGTATATCTGCCAGGTGCATATTAACTTTACATTAAATTTAGTCAAGTGTATAAAAATTCCTCTTCCAAATATGCCAGAGAGGGGAATTCCCATTGGAAATCCCATTGTATTTGGGGCAAAAATAAATAACTTATAATAATTGGTGGAAATTAAACTAATTAGTGGGGGGGGGGAGGGTTCAGGTGAGCGAAAATTTAAAAAGTCAAAGAATAAGGAGAAGGCAATAGAGCAGGGTAGCACTGGGGAAATGAAAACCAGAGCGTGACAGGAAGGGACAGAATGTATAAGCATCAAGGTGAATCATAAAGTGGGGTCAAAGCATGAAAAAATGTTAAAAAAACAAATTAAAAGCTCTTTATCTGAATGCATGCTGCATTCGTAACAAAATAGATGAGTTGACAGCACAAATAGATACAAATGGGTATGATCTGATGGCCATTACAGAGATGTAGTTGCAAGGTGACCAAGGCTGGGAACTAAATATTCAGGGGTATTTGACAGTTCGGAAGGACAGACAGAAAGGAAAAGGAGGTGGGGTAGCTCTGTTAATAAAGGATGAGATCAGTGCACTAGTGAGAAACGATATTGGCTCAGAAAATCAAGATGCTACATCAGTTTGGGTGGAGATAAGGAATAATAAGGGGAAAAAGTCGCTGGTGGGCGAAGTCTATAGGCCCGCTAACAATAGCTTCACAGTTGGGCGGAGTATAAATCAAAAAATAATGGAGGCTTGTAAAAAAGGAACGGCAATAATCATGGCCGATTTTAACTTGCATATTGATTGGACAAAGCAAATTGGCCATGGTAGCCATGAGGAAGAGTTCATAGAGTGTAGCCGGGATAGTTTCCATGAACAGTACGTTGCGGAACCAACCAGGGAACAGGCTATCTTAGATCTGGTACTGTGTAATAAGACAGGATTAATAAACAATCTTCTGGTAAAGGATCCTCTAGGATACATGGTTGATTTTCAAATTCAGTTGTAGGGTGAGAAAGTTGGATCTCAAACCAGTGTCCTAAGCTTAAATAAAGGAGACTACAAAAGTATGAAGGCAGAGTTGGCTAAAGTGGACTGGGAAATAGATTAAAGTATGGGACGGTTGATGAGCAGTGGCAGACATTTAAGGAGATATTTCATAACTCGCAACAAAAATATATCCCAATGTGAAGGAAAGACTGTAAAAGAAGGGATAACCATCTGTGGCTAACTAAGGAAATAAGCTAGATAGGGGAATTCTCATTTGAAATCCCATTGTATTTGAGGCAAAAATAAATAACTTACAATAATTGGTACAAATTAAACTAATTAGTGGGGGGGGGGGAGGGTTCAGGTGAGCGAAAATGTAAAAAGTCAAGGAATAAGGAGAAGTATCAAATTGAAAGCAAGGGCATACAATGTGGCCAAGACGAGTGGGAGGCCAGAGGATTGGGAAATTTTTAAATGCCAGCAAAGAACGACTAAGTAAATGATAAAGAGAGGGAAGATAGATTATGAAAGTAAACTAGCACGAAATATAAAAACAGATAGTAAGAGTTTCTACAGGTACATAAAAAGGAAAAGAGTGGCTAAAGTAAATGTTGGTTCCCCAGAGGATGAGACTGGGGAATTAATAATGGGGAACACGGAAATGCCAGAGACGTTGATCAAATATTTTGTATCGGTCTTCATAGCAGAAGACACTAAAAACATCCCAATAGTGGATAATCAAGGGGCTATAGGGAGGGAGGGAGGGATACAATCACTATCACTAAAGAAGTAGTACTCGGTAAAATAATGGGACTAAAGGCGGACATGTCCCCTGGACCTGATGGCTTACATCCTAGGGTCTTAAAAGAAGTGGCTACAGAGATAGTGGATGCATTGGTTGTAGTCTACCAAAATTCCCTGGATTCTGGGGCGGTCGCAGAGGATTGGAAAACTACAAATGTAACGCCCCTATTTAAAAAAGGAGGCAGACAGAAAGCAGGAAACTATAGACCAGTTAGCCTAACATCTGTCATTGGGAAAATGCTGGAGTCCATTATTAAGGAAGCAGTAGCAGGACATTTGGAAAAGCATAATTCAGTCAAGCAGAGTCAGCATGGTTTTATGAAAGGGAAATCAAGTTTGACAAATTTGCTGGAGTTCTTTGAGGATGTAACGAGCAGGGTGGATAAGGGGGGACCAGTGGATGTGGTGTATTTGAATTTCCAGAATGCATTCGATAAGGTGCCACATAAAAGGTTACTGCACAAGATAAAAGTTCACTGGGTTGGGGATAATATATTAGAATGGATAGAGGATTTGCTAACGAACAGAAAACAGAGTCGGGATAAATGGGTCATTTTCTGGTTGGCAAACAAGGGTGCCGCAGGGATCAGTGCTGGGGCCTCAACTATTTACAATCTATATCAATAACTTGAATGAAGGAACTGAGTGTAATGTAACCAAGTTTGCTGCTGACATAAAGATGGGTGGGAAAACAAATTGTGAGGAGGACACAAAAAATCTGCAAAGGGATATAGACAGGCTAAGTGAGTGGGCAAAAATTTGGGAGATGGAGTTATTTTGGCAGAAAAAATAGAAAAGCACATAATAATTTGAATGGAGAGAAATTGCAAAGTTCTGCAATACAGAGGGACCTGGGGGTCCTTGTGCACGAAACACAAAAAGTTAGTATGTAGGTACAGCAAGTAATCAGGAAGGCAAATGGAATGTTGGTCTTTATTGCAAGGGGGAGAGAGCATAAAAGCAGAGAAGTCCTGCTGCAACTGTTCAGGGTATTGGTGAGGCCACACCTGCATACAGTTTTGGTCTCCGTATTTAAGGAAAGATATACTTGCATTGGAGGCTGTTCAGAGAAGGCTCACGAGGTTGATTCTGGAGATGAGGGGTTTGACTTATGAAGATAGGTTGAGTCGGTTGGGCCTATACTCATTGGAGTTCAGAAGAATGAGAGGTGATCTTATTGAAACATATAAGATAATGAGGGGTCTCGACAAGATGGAAGCAGAGAGGATATTTCCACTCATAGGGAAACTAAAACTAGGGGACATAGTCTCAGAATAAGGGGCAGCCCATTTAAAACTGAGATGAGGAGGAATTTCTTTTCTCAGAGAGTTGTAAATCTATGGAATTCTCTGCCGCAGAGAGCTTTGCAGGCTAGGTCATTGAATATATTTAAGGCGGAGATAGACAGATTTTTGAGCAATAAGGGATTAAAGGGTTATGGGGAGTGGGCAGGGATGTGGAGCTGAGTCCATGTTCAGATGTGCCATGATCTTTAATGGCAGAGCCAAATGGCCTACTCCTGCTCTTATTTCCTACGTTCTTCTGTTCTTATGACTCAAAGCTATCAGCAGCAAGTTAAATGTTCAGAAATGACTGAAATACATTTACTTTTAACATTACTGTGTCCCTTCTAGGGACTTTATATACTCACCATTACCTAGCAACCATATGGACATGATTCTCATTTGACGTCCTGCAAGCCAGACATAGAAACATAGAAACATAGAAAATAGGTGCAGGAGTAGGCCATTTGGCCCTTCGAGCCTGCACCACCATTCAATGAGTTCATGGCTGAACATGCAACTTCAGTACCCCATTCCTGCTTTCTCGCCATACCCCTTGATCCCCCGAGTAGTAAGGACTACATCTAACTCCTTTTTGAATATATTTAGTGAATTGGCCTCAACAACTTTCTGTGGTAGAGAATTCCACAGGTTCACCACTCTCTGGGTGAAGAAGTTTCTCCTCATCTTGGTCCTAAATGGCTTACCCCTTATCCTTAGACTGTGACTCCTGGTTCTGGACTGCCCCAACATTGGAAACATTCTTCCTGCATCTAACCTGTCTAAACCTGTCAGAATTTTAAACGCTTCTATGAGATCCCCTCTCATTCTTCTGAAGTCCAGTGAATACAAGCCCAGTTGATCCAGTCTTTCTTGATATGTCAGTCCCGCCATTCCGGGAATCAGTCTGGTGAACCTTCGCTGCACTCCCTCAATAGCAAGAATGTCCTTCCTCAAGTTAAGAGACCAAAACTGTACACAATACTCCAGGTGTGGCCTCACCAAGGCCCTGTACAACTGTAGTAACACCTCCCTGCCCCTGTATTCAAATCCCCTCGCTATGAAGGCCAACATGCCATTTGCTTTCTTAACCGCCTGCTCTACCTGCATGCCAACCTTCAATGACTGATGTACCATGACACCCAGGTCTTGTTGCACCTCCCCTTTTCCTAATCTGTAACCATTCAGATAATAGTCTGTCTCTCTGTTTTTACCACCAAAGTGGACAATCTCACATTTATCCACATTATACTTCATCTGCCATGCATTTGCCCACTCACCTAACCTTTCCAAGTCACTCTGCAGTCTCATAGCATCCTCCTCGCAGCTCACACTGCCACCCTACTTAGTGTCATCTGCAAATTTGGAGATATTACATTTAATCCCCTTGTCTAAATCATTAATGTACAATGTAAACAGCTGGGGCCCCAGCACAGAACCTTGCGGTACCTCACTAGTCACTGCCTGCCATTCTGAAAAGTACCGGTGGGAAGTGCCTTGTTGGACAGACACACCCACGCGCCATTTAAATGGCCTGCTCACCGACTGCAACTCTGTTTCGGGGTGTAAGGTGAAAAGCTGTGAAGCGAGACATCAGCCTATTTCCCACTTCCAGCTGCCTAAAAACTTCCCCAAAATGAAGGGGAAAAGTCTGAACTGCTTTGCTTTCAATGAGAACTTCCATTTGATATGTGATTGAGTAATCATAGTACAAACACGAGCAGGAAGATGTCAAACTGTGCCCTGATATTTACAGGAAGGTGGGGAGAGTGCGGTTGCAGGGACCCTGAAATCTTGGGACTGCGGAGGTCCTGCTAAATTTAATGGCAGGACACTATTAACATTTCTTTTTATTACGTTTTCCACCCAGCAACCAGGAAAGTTCAGTGGTTGGTGGGGGGCTTGGGAGGGAGGGGGGACTGGGAGAGATGGCTGGGAGGGAGAGGGGACTGGGAGAGATGGCTGGGAGGGAGAGGTGACTGGGAGAGATGGTTGGGAGGGAGAGGGGACTGGGAGAGCTGGTGGGGCAGGAGGCTCAGGATTGCGGATTTGGGGAGGAGGGGGTCTGCCGATCGCGGTATTGGTTTGCTTGAGGGTCTGGAGGGGAGCACTCCTGCTCCTCCTGGCTCACAAGCAGTGCTGTAAGAGGCACTTGCCTGCTCTCATCTCAATTTAGCTGGAGGGTTTCTGCACGGTGGGAGCCTGATTTAAATGTTACAATGCTTCGGCCCACTACTGTAACATTGGCAGCAGGTGCATACACGATTGATTGGGGGTCCTGATACGTGATTTTTAATTCCCCCCATGTAACTATTCCATGCACTTGAGCCAAAATTATTAAATAATTCCCAGGAAGAAAAACAAATGGTGCTAAATCACTTTAAATTAAGCACAACAACAACATTGACATTTAAGGAAGAGCCACTTAGAAACATCATTATAATTTATACTGAAAGGGTAATGATAAGTGTGTTCATGTAAATTGAGCAGGTGACCGAAGAAATTAACGTGTGAAAGAGAGAATTTGAGTTTGGGGACTAATGCAACAATAAATGGGAGAACTCGGGTGGGAATGTTTTACAATCAATTTGCAACATCTTTCCTCCCAGGAAAGATCAAGAGACATAATTGCAATCCCATTTATTGTTGCATTAATCCTAAAATATCTCCAGTGTGTTCCCGCACACTCCTCTGTAGTTTTCGCGTCAGTTTTAGATTCTTGGGGGTGGGGAGTGGGCTAACATTGCTGCTCCCTCCCGCTTGCTTTAGGTTACGTAAACAGTTATCGAAGTAAAAGATTTTAACCAAATGTGAGCGCTTCCTTTATTTCAAGCTGCTTCATATAATTGGTAATTAATGAAAAAGCTTTCTGCCTTTAAGGCCAACAGGGGAGAGTGGATTACAGGCGGGAACTACAGCAACCAACTGCAGGCATCGCTATTCATGGGAACACTGGCAAGTTCGTAGAAGAGCATGAATTAGAGTTTAAGTCATCGACCTGAAACGTTAACTCTCTTTCTTCCTCCACAGGTGCTGGGCTGACCTGCTGAGTATTTCCAGCATTTTCTGTTTGTATTTCAGATTTCCAGTATTTTGCTTTTGTTCCCTTGATACTCTTACTCATCAAATATCCATCGATGTCAGGTTTGAAAGTTTCCGTTGACCCAGCATCCTCAGAATGAGTCATGCATGTGGCTGAGCCCTGCCTGGTACCGCAAATGTGGTCTAACCAGGGCTTTGTATAGCTGCCCTTTACATTCTCGCCCTCTAGTTCTAAAGGCTAACATTTAGCCTTTCTGATTATTTTTTGCATCTGACAACTACATTTCAGTGCTCAGTGTACATGGACCCCTTTGGGACTGCCACTGTTCCTAGCTTTTCACCATTTAGGCAAACATTTGTCTCATAGCCAATGTAAGGGATGGTTTTCAGGGGGTCAGCTTTCCTTTCTGAACTTATATGAGCGGTTCCGAATCGCTCCCACATCCTTGGTTCTAGACACCGGAATTATGAAAGGACTGTGACAGACTTGGACAGACAATCGGTTTCAAGATAGGAAGCAGGTATGGCTTTATTGTGTTTAAAACAGTAAAAAAGGTACACCTTTAATAACACACACAGAATATTAATACCAATACACACTGAGGGGTACAACACATTGAATAAAATGCCAAATTACAGCCTGTGGGGAAAAGAATACAGATTAAACTCTAAATGGGGTAAAGAGGAGAATGCAGATACATTTACATAAGTTATCCCAGCCTCCCCCCCCTCCCAATTCCACTAGTGAACTAAGTTATAGCTCTGGGGGGGTTCAGGAGCTATGCTCACCAATCCTTTTTGACAGTTCCAACTCCGGGGTTCGCCTTAGTTGTCCACGTTCTGTAGTCTGTACCCCTTGGTAGCGTAGGACCAGCTTGTAGAGTGGAAAATCTTCGGTTTTTCTTTGGTTTTGTCGGGTTGGTTCCGGTTGACTGTTTGGTTGGTCGCGATGGGCTGCAACTTTCCGATAGTCGTTTTGACAGCCTGTTTGCTGTCGTGGTGCTGTCCTTCTGGGTTTTAGAGATTCCTGTCTTGTATCTTACACTACTGTATATAACTGTATCTTACCATGCTATACATGACTGTAGCTAGATATGACCTGTAACCACAAGCATATTTTACCACCAGGGGTGCACTTGCAGGAGACACTGCATACCTGTTCCACACAGGTATATAAAGGCAGTTCTCAGGCAAGTGTGGCACTCGAGAGCTGTGAAATAAAGGTGCAGGTCCAGAGTGACCTTGACTTCAGCATGTGCCTCGTGTAAGTCTGTACTGCAGGGTCAGGACTTTACAATTCCTTTCGCCAATGTTTCGGGGTCCCACTTTTCGAGGCTGGTGCAGAACTTATTCAACGAGACTGCTAATTTAATAATGTCTCTAGAAGCACACCTAACTGCCAGAACAGGCCTTCAATTATACTAAAACAGGCTTCCGTATCTTTGCGCCAAATCAGTTCTTGGGCTTTGTTTAAACTGTTTTGTCCATTGATTTTCAAATGTCTCCTTTGTCAGTGTTTTTGGTGGGCTAGTCAGCAGTAACTCGATTAGGGTGTGATAATGTGCTAATCTGGTTTTGCATTGTTTTAGGATTGTCCAGTTTCCTGACCATCTAGTTGGGCCCATGATTTCCATTGTGCTTGATTGGGTAATTTGATTATCTCTTAGGGGGTGAATTGGTGTTGCATAGTTCCCCCAGACAGTCTGGGATCCTTAATACATGAATTTGCTTCACAGAGGTTAGCCCTACCTCCTGTATTCGGTAACTCTTTTTCGCTGCCAAAATGTTGTAGAATCTTAAAATTGATATGCTCCTTCCCATAGATGTTTAGGGGATCTCAGGCTTCTGTAATTTAGGTCCATTTTGAATTCCCTTTCCTATGAGTCCAAACACTGGGGGGCGGCGGGGGGGCGGGGGCGGGGGGTGGGGGGGAGTTCTCCATGAATGCATCCTTTTTTATCCCCTGCAGGCTTCGTCTCTTTAAACTCATTTTAAAAGTCCAGAAAGGAGTTCTTCTCCTCTGCAGGGGAAAGGTACCAGGAATCTTTGCGAAATATTGGTAAATTCTACACTCCCCCCTGTGATACTATACCTTCCAGGTGAGCAAAGTTCCTGACTCCCACAAGATAACCTTCCCCGTAAATTAACTAAACTAATATCCAAAATATGCATTACACTTATGCAACATCACCATAGATACACACTTTTCCCTTTACATGTACAAGCTTTTTACATTTACATCCTCCCAGCTTGGAGGAGGGTTCAATCACTACAATTGCATTTCAGCACAGTTACATTTCATTTCAATTACATTATATTCACCAGCATATAGGCAACGTACAACCACATTACAGAAGGAAGAACATAGATTAAAATTAAACAACATCAATTAGTCTCCTGAGGTTTGTCCATCACCCGGTAATGTCTGGATCGGCGCTTTTGCTTTCTCCCCTTACACTTAGAACACCATAAATTCAGAATTATTCCAAGCTGGCAAACCACTAAAAGATGGGAGACTATCCTAATCCAAGGAGGGACTTCTATATTGTTGAGAATGTCCCACCAGGGTGGAACTGTGATGCCTGCAATCTCGCTCTCTATTACGGTTGTCTTTTGCTCTAGTGGGTAGAAATGTTTTTGCGATACTTCCACAGATTTCAACAAAGAGGTAAGATGTTCGGGTAGAGGAGGAATTGCATAACCAAAATGTGTGACATAGTTTTGTAAGTTGGTAAAGTTTTCTGTTACAGTGAGGTGAATAGTGGAGGGTTCAGGAATGGGAACAATCCGTTCTTGGGCCACTCGAACTTCTGCCTCAGGTTTAAAACAAAAACTGCTTTCACTCACCGGACATCATATGTGTTGTCCATATTGGTAGTGGGGTGCCCTGGTGGTGACACAATATGTCCCACCTCCTGTGTATGCTACCTGTGGGGGAACTTGGTCCTGTGCCATTACCTCCATGGTACAGTTGATAGGTTGTGCACCAGCAGCTTTAAACCCGCACTGTGGTCTCAAGTAGGCATCACATGCTGGAGACACAGCACTATGTGTGTGCCCCGGCTCCGGCATCCAGAGAGGTCAGTATCTGTCATAGCGTGCTCCCACTTTATGACATAAGGTGGGCCCGCTGAGTAACGGACATGTGCAGTCCCTTGAATGACCCCAATATTCTCCTCCCTGTATACCGGTGCGGGTCGGGCTCTCCCACCCATGACCGGCATCCTCACTACTATCCCCATAATAGTGTGATTGGAACGCCCACAATCCACTGGGACAGGGTAGGCTTCCGAAGCTGGACGTGGTTGACACGGGCTCAACGAATTACTAAACCGGTGGAGGGCTGCGAGGTGCTTGTTGCTGATCCAGGAAGGGACTAAACCTTGTTTTAAATCCTCCAGGTTGCTGCGACCCTCACCCAGCAACTATGCCCTGTACAGCACGCACACCTCGTTCTGTGCAGCCTGATCTGAAGCATTCCTGTCCTCCTGTATGAGTGCATTTATCGTTTTAGCGTGTCTTTCTAATTCTTCTATGATTTCTTTTAAATGAACTGTCATGGCCTGATCCTCATGTAGTTCCGAGCCCACCACTGTGTTTTCCTCTTTTAGGATTTTACGTAGCTGGTTCTTTAGAGTGTTTATTTGTAGCTGTAGTTCCATGTCATCTAGATTATTCACCACAGAGGATCCCGTGTTATATGCTGTGAAAATGTCATTCCAGGTTCCCCTCCTGTGTCTCCCGGTACCCTTGTCGGTTTTGGCGTAGAATGTATATAAATCTGCTTTGTCCACGTTGTCAAAGTCTAACTCATAAAATGTTTTAAACATGTCTCGAAGCAATGCTTGGTATAGTAGTTCTGTTTCCTTGGGGGCACCATACAGGTAAGTGCACCTCAGTTAGGTTTAGGATGACTGAAGCTACGGCGTAGTGTACCCCCTGGTCGGTTGGTATGAGGACTAGCCCATTCCCTGGTCCCTCGGTGGTTGTAGGACATCTATCAGTTACTGTATATTCAGTCGGGAGTGTAGGCAGGTTTTTTTTGGGGCGTGCTAGCAGTTCAGTGGTGTTAACTGGGACCGGGGCGTATAGGACCTCACATGCAAGCAGACTTGTGTCCCATCCCATCCTTTCCCCATTATCTTGCCATCTTCTGGCAAAGGCGATCGACATGCCTGCAGGACAGACCCTCTCTGACCCCCACATACAGTCATAGATCTCTTGTTCCGATTCCCACCACTTATCCCAACACACGCTCACTCCCCCCTGTATCCCCGTGATAGTCCAGTAGGTATCGTTCCCCAGCCGTTCTCAATCAGCTGTGAAGTCTCCCATGTTACTGCTCAGTTTTCTGAGCCACCACCACCTATTCAGAGGAATCTGCCCTTTACAGGTAAGGCATACCCGTTTTCCCTCGGTCACACTAACCCGCGCCGCAATGACCTGTATCCTGGGGCATGGGATGGAAGCCTCCCCGTAGGTGAACCCGTCCTGGCTGGAGTATCAGGTGGAGTTAGACCCCAGCCACCCTGGCCACTGTCCCTCGGGGGAATAAACAGCAATCTCCTCCACCCCCTGTGTGCCACCTCCCCAGGACGAGCAGACACAGGATCCTTCTCATCTTGGTTCCTTCCCTCCTTTCCACTCCTGTAAAACACACAGAACACACGCCCTGCCCTTGAGAACTGCTCTCAGGCTGGCTGACACACAAGACAAAACTCAAAACAATCACCTAACCATTACTGCAACATTAACCTTAGTTCTAAACTAAACTTAAAATATAAAACGGTGCAGTCAGCTGCCTTAAACTAAAAATTAGAGCTATGTACAACCGCCACCCGTCTCCGGGTGGCCTGGTTAATCCCTGCCAGGCCCATGCCTTGTGCAGCCTGATAGCCGCCTGGATGCTAGGGTTTCCCTGCAGCCGGTGAGCTGGAGACCCTTGTCTCTGGGATAGCTCGTTGCTACTGCTCCTGTGAGACCCTCACCACTGGAGGCGGCTGGCTGGGGGTCCCTACTCTGAGCGGCCTCTGTACTTCTGACCTTTGGCCTTCCCTGTCGGGCTGCCCTTCTCCTCGGGTAGAATCGCTGAGGCTCAGATGCCGGTGACCATGGTATCTTTGGCAGTGGTGTACGGAGGGTCCTTCTCAGGGCTTCGGTTACTGGGGGTGTGTCCGAATCCCAAACGATGGGTGGGATAGTCCCTCCAGTAGTGCAATTCACTGCCCCTATAGGCACGGTTTCTGAGCTTGCCACATTCCCTGTGGGCCCTCCACCGTCGGGGGTGGCCAACGGAGGGTCCCCATCCTGAGGACGGTTCACCCCTCCCGGCTGCCCTCTGTGCTTGGCTGACCCTGGGTTGTACAGCTTGCACTGGTTGATGTGGAACCACTTAGTACGGCGGGGCAGCTTTATGGCATAGACCATCGGGCTTGCCTTGTCGACAATGCTGTATGGCCCCATATATAATGCTTCAAAAACCCCTACCCGAGCATAGATCCTCACCATGACCTGGTCCCGTATCTCCCATTCATGGTGTTTGCTGGGTTCTAGCAGCAATCGGTTACTCTGATGCCATCTGCCCATGTTACTAGCAGCTTGCCAGTGAATCTGTTTGAGGTGTTCAAACAGGTTCCTGACAAACCGGTCCCGGTTCACCTCTCTGAGCTGACCTTCTGTGAACACCGGGGCTAGGACATGGGTGGGGGTCCGCATGATCCGGCCAGTCATGAGCTCGTATGGGGAATACCCCGTGCTCTTTGACTGGCTGGCTCGGAACCCCATTAGGACCAATGGTAAGACCTCCACCCACTTTTGGGGTGAGTCTCCCGTTTCCTTCCGCAGCCTTTCTTTAATGGTGCGGTTTACACGCTCCACAATACCTGATGACTGTGGGTTGTGGGCAACGTGCCATTTCCCCTCAATGCCGAGCACCTTAAGGGTTGCCTGCATTACCTGCCCGGTGAAATGGCTCCCCTGGTCTGACTCCACATACTGTGGGAGTCCCCACCGGGAGAACACTTCCCTCACTAGAATCTTAGCTGTCCCTAGTGCGGTGGCTGTTCGGCAGGGGAAGGCTTCAACCCATTTTGAGAACACGTCCACCAGGACTAGGCAGTATTTGTAGCCTCCCTGGGCAGTGGGTTGGGGCCCGATGTAGTCAATTTGGATTGACTGCCATGGTCCCTCTATCCTCCTGTCGTGTCCTAGGGACACCTTCCTTTTCTGGGGGTCAGGGTTGTTCGCAGCACACACCAGGCAGTTCGCACAGAACTTGCGGACGTCCTCCCTGAATCCCGGCCACCATCCTGCCTGTTCCACCCGTTGCCAGGTGGTCTCAGGCCCGGGGTGTCCCTCATGGGCCAGTTTTAGGAATTCCCTCTGGTGCTGCTGTGGCACGACCCATTGTCCCTCTTTAACCAGCATGTCTTCCTTAACAGTAATGGCTGCTGTGCCGTACGGACCTTCTACTCTCTCTCCTCTAGCTAGCGCATTCAGGACAGCTTTCAGGACCGGGTCCTGTGCCTGAACTGTTTTTAGGATATAAAAGGGGTCAGAGGGTCTAGTAAGAAGGAGGAACTGAGGGAAATCCTTATTAGTCAGGAAATTGTGTTGGGGAAATTTGATGGGATTGAAGGCCGATAAATCCCCAGGGCCTGATGGTCTGCATCCCAGAGTACTTAAGGAGGTGGCCTTGGAAATAGCGGATGCATTGACAGTCATTTTCCCACATTCCATAGATTCTGGATCAGTTCCTATGGAGTGGAGGGTAGCCAATGTAACCCCATTTTTTAAAAAAGGAGGGAGAGAAAACGGGGAATTATAGACCGGTCAGCCTGACATCAGTAGTGGGTAAAATGATGGAATCAATTATTAAGGATGTCATAGCAACGCATTTGGAAAGAGATGACATGATAGGTCCAAGTCAGCATGGATTTGTGAACGGGAAATCATGCTTGACAAATCTTCTGGAATTTTTTGAGGATGTTTCCAGTAGAGTGGACAAGGGAGAACCAGTTGATGTGGTGTATTTGGACTTTCAGAAGGCTTTCAACAAGGTCCCACACAAGAGATTAATGTGCAAAGTTAAAGCACATGGTATTGGGGGTAGTGTGCTGACGTGGATTGAGAACTAGTTGGCAGACAGGAAGCAAAGTGTAGGAGTAAATGGGTACTTTTCAGAATGGCAGGCAGTGACTAGTGGGCTACCGCAAGGTTCTGTGCTGGGGCCCCAGCTGTTTACATTGTACATTAATGATTTAGATGAGGGGATTAAATGTAGTATCACAAATTTGCGGATGATATTAAGTTGGGTGACAGTGTGAGCTGCGAGGAGGATGCTATGAGGCTGCAGAGTGACTTGGATAGGTTAGGTGAGTGGGCAAATGCATGGCAGATGAAGTATAATGTGGATAAATGTGAGGTTATCCACTTTGGTGGTAAAAACAGAGACAGACTATTATTTGAATGGTGACAGATTAGGAAAAGGGGAGGTGCAACGAGACCTGGGTGTCATCGTACATCAGTCATTGAAGGTTGGCATGCAGGTACAGCAGGCAGTTAAGAAAGCAAATAGCATGTTGGCCTTCATAGCGAGGGGATTTGAGTACAGGGGCAGGGAGGTGTTACTACAATTGTACAGGGCCTTGGTGAGGCTACACTTGGAGTATTGTGTACAGTTTTGGTCTCTTAACTTGAGGAAGGACATTCTTGCTATTGAGGGAGTGCAGCGAAGGTTCACCAGACTGATTCCCGGGATGGCGGGACTGACATATCAAGAAAGACTGCATCAACTGGGCTTGTATTAACTGGAGTTCAGAAGAATGAGAGGGGATCTCATAGAAACGTTTAAAATTCTGATGGCTTTAGACAGGTTAGATGCAGGAAGAATGTTCCCAATGTTGGGAAAGTCCAGAACCAAGGGTCACAGTCTAAGGATAAGGGGTAAGCCATTTAGGACCGAGATGAGGAGAAACTTCTTCACCCAGAGATTGGTGACCCTGTGGAATTCTCTACCACAGAAAGTTGTTGAGGCCAATTCACTAAATATATTCAAAAAGGAGTTAGAAGTAGTCCTTACTACTAGGGGGATCAAGGGGTATGGCGAGAAAGCAGGAATGGGGTACTGAAGTTGCATGTTCAGCCATGAATTCATTGAATGGCAGTGCAGGCTCGAATGGGCGAATGGCCTACTCCTACACCTATTTTCTATGTTTCTATGTTTCGATGTTTAAGTCCGGGGCCAAAGCTATCCTTGTACTCTCTGCAGCCCTGTTCTTATTCTTGACCACTGCTATGCAGCCGGTGTCATAAGGGTCCCAGAACTTTCCCGTGCGGGCACCTTCTTTGGCCAATTTGTCAGCCTGTTGGTTTCCCTCTACACGGGGTTCGATTTTTGAATGGGCCTTCACCTTATGTATGTAGACCTTTCCCTCTTCCCCCACTGCTGTCATGATTTTCTCCAGCAGGGGCTTGATTGCCAGGGGTCTCCCGTCAGCGGACATGTATCCATGACGGGACCAGATAGCCAGGAACTCCGTACATGAATTGGAGGTGAACATACTGTCTGAGCAAATCATGTACGGGGTAGGGAATTCCTCGGGGTGGGTCATCACATACATTACGGCGGACAGTTCAGCATGCTGGGCGCTCATGGTGTTGGTGAGCTTGATTGTCAAAGTAATACCTGCCCTTGGGTCATAGACTCCGCACCTGGTGAGTCGCTCGCCAGCAGATACCGTGCTGGACCCGTCCACATAGATGTCCCGGCCTGTAGGGTGTAACCCAGCCCGAAGGCCAATGTTCACCTCCCATACCCCTTCTATGGTGCACCTATGGGCTTTCCCTGGGTAGATTAGGTTGGCTGCGAGCCTTGGCTCGCGGGGATCTCCTACTCTGCGGTCCATCTGGGAGAGGAGCAGGGTCCAGCGAGCAATGCGGGCACTGCTCGCCATCCCGTCCTTAATCCTCCCATCTAGGAGCATCTGAGTAGGTGTGTGGTGGGTTAGGAGTGTTAGAGGAGACCCTCCCGTGAAGATCAAGGATCTTTTCATTGCCCAATGTGTGGCTAAGAGGTGTCTCTCACAGTTGGATTACCCCTTCTTCACATCTGTGAGGATCCTGGAGGAGTAAACCACCGGTCTCAGCTGGCCGAGCCGCTCTTGAAGCAGCACTGAGCTCAAACTGTCTCCACTGGCTGCCACCTCCAGGAAAATCTCCTTTCCTACATCTATCGCTCCTAAGGCTGGCGCGGTCTGCAAGTCCTTCTTGAGCTGATTAAAATGCTGCCTCGCAACCCTCATCCCAGTCCCACTCTACACCCTTGTGTAGGAGCCTGAGCAGAGGGGCTGCGGTGGCTGTATAGTCCTCAATGAAGTCTCTGCAGTACCCGGTGAGCCCTCGAAACGATCTTACCCCTGTCACCATGTTGGGGGCTGGTAACTCCTGTACTGCCTCCCTTCTAGCCTTGTCTATGGCCCTATCCCAGCGCGCACAGTCAGCCCCAGGAACTTGACTTCCTTCTGGCCGACCTGTGCCTTCTTGGGGTTTACTTTAAACTCTTCTTCTTTTAGCAGCTCCAGCAGCTCGGCCAACAGTGGGCCATGTTCCTCCCCCTGATCGGTAAACAGGGGCAGGTTATCCACATACTGCATCAACTGCTGGGGTCTGCTAAAGCCCTTTAAACAGTTCGCCATGCATTGGTGAAAAATGTTGGGGCTGTTGTGGAAGCCCTGGGGAAGACAGTTCCACGTGTATTCTTGGCCCTTGAAGGTAAAGGCGAACTTGTACTGGTCCTCCCGTTTTAAAGGAATGGACCAGAACCGATTTGAAATGTCCAGCACCGTGAAAGTGGTTGCGAATGCTGGAATACTCCCTGTGAGGTCTGATACGGCTGCTACAGTGGGTGCATAGGCAGGGATATTCTTATTTAGTACTCGATAGTCCACGGTGGCCCTCCATGAGTTGTCCGGTTTCTTAAGAACATAAGAATTAGGAACAGGAGTAGGCCATCTAGCCCCTCGAGCCTGCTCCGCCATTCAAAAAGATCATGGCTGATCTGGCCGTGGACTCAGCTCCACTTACCCGCCCGCTCCCCATAACCCTTAATTCCCTTATTGGTTAAAAATTTATCTATCTATGATTTGAATACATTCAATGAGCTAGCCTCAACTGCTTCCCTGGGCAGAGAATTCCACAGATTCACAACCCTCTGGGAGAAGAAATTCCTTCTCAACTCGGTTTTAAATTGGCTCCTTCGTATTTTGAGGCTGTGCCCCCTAGTTCTAGTCTCCCCGACCAATGGAAACAACCTCTCTATCCCTTTCATTATTTTAAATGTTTCTATAAGATCACCCCTCATCCTTCTGAGCTCCAATGAGTAAAGACCCAGTCTACTCAATCTATCATCATAAGGTAACCCCCTCATCTCCGGAATCAGCCTAGTGAATCGTCTCTGTACCCCCTCCAAAGCTAGTATATCCTTCCTTAAGTAAGGTGATCAAAACTGCACGCAGTACTCCAGGTGCGGCCTCACCAATACCCTGTACAGTTGCAGCAGGACCTCCCTGCTTTTGTACTCCAACCCTCTTGCAATGAAGGCCAACATTCCATTTGCCTTCCTTGATTACCTGCTGTACCTGCAAACTAACTTTCTGGGATTCATGCACAAGGACCCCCAGGTCCCTCTGCACCGCAGCATGTTGTAATTTCTCCCCATTCAAATAATATTCCCTTTTACTGTTTTTTTTTCCAAGGTGGATGACCTCACATTTTCCGACATTGTTTTCCATCTGCCAAACCTTAGCCCATTCGCTTAACCTATCTAAATCTCTTTGCAGCCTCTCTGTGTCCTCTACACAACCCGCTTTCCCACTAATCTTTGTGTCATCTGCAAATTTTGTTACACTACACTCTGTCCCCTCCTCCAGGTCATCTATGTATATTGTAAACAGTTGTGGTCCCAGCACCGATCCCTGTGGCACACCACTAACCACCGATTTCCAACCTGAAAAGAACCCATTTATCCCAACTCTCTGCTTTCTGTTAGCCAGCCAATTCTCTATCTATGCTAATACATTTCCGCTGACTCCGCGTACCTTTATCTTCTGCAGTAACCTTTTGTGTGGCACCTTATCGAATGCCTTTTGGAAATCCAAATACACCACATCCATCGGTACACCTCTATCCACCATGCTCGTTATATCCTCAAAGAATTCCAGTAAATTAGTTAAACATGATTTCCCCTACATGAATCCATGTTGCGTCTGCTTGATTGCACTATTCCTATCGGTCTTAACACCGTTTGCTCTACCAGTGATCCCAGCGCCATTGTCAGGTCTGCCTCTGCCTCCCTGGGGAAGTTATATTGCTTTTGTGGTTGGGTCATGGGGTCCCCTTTTATACTAACTTCCACCCTCCGTTACCCCACCACAGTCATGTTTGTGGGTGGCGAATGCTGCAAGGTGTGCCCGTACATATGCCTGGTACTCCACTGGGATGTTACTGACCAGTAATTCCAAGTCGTAACCCTCCTTTTGGCTTCACGGTACACAACGTTCCCTTGGCCCCTTTTTCTGGGATCACCGCCACCCCACCTTCCCTGTCAGTCCCTATGGCTCCCCATAGACAGTGGTTCCTGAGATCCACTAGGATCTGGTGGCTAATGATAAAATCAGCTCCCAGGATCCCTTTTCCCTTCTGCTCCCATTTCATCAGGACACATTTCCATTTGGTTTTGCGTGTCCCGAACTGAATGGTGAGCGGGATGGAAAACGAACCAGTTTGCTCATTGCCTGTGAACCCCACTAGACTGTACGGGACCCTGTTCGATAGAGGTGAGGTGACTGGGTTATCTGCATATTCAAGGGTGCTGGAAGCACCAGTATCTAGCAGGTAGGTCCCTTTCACTTTCTCCACCTCCATCGTAATGCATGGTCTCTTCCAGGCACCGTACTCTAGGGAACACAGGTATACAGGCTGCACTGGCCTTAGTCATGCATCTGGGTGGGTTGGAGCAGTGGGTTTTACCGTACCGGCTACTGTACCGGTTGCGGTAGCTACTGCTCCCTGTCCGTTTATGAGTGTCTGTAGGGCGGCTACGAGTGTCTCATATGAGTCGGGTGTTCCTGCCCCGGCCTTACGGGCTGGGGCTGGAGTGGCCTTTCCCTTAGTCTCTTTCCAGGGGTTCCTACAGTCCTTCCTCTAGTGCCCACTTTTCCCACACTCAAAACACTTGCCCCCTTTGTGGGGAGGGTTCCCACCTTCCTGATGCCACTCTCTCTTGCCTTGGCTGGGTTTAATCTCATGGACCCTCCCTCTACCGTTCCGGTAAGCCAGGGTCAACTGTCTGACCACTGTCTCCTCGGTGGTTCTGGGATCTCTTGGATCGAACCAGACCTCGGCTTTTGCCTTTACTCCAGGTAAGCTGTTTGCCACCAGGCTGTGGAGCCAGTGAGCCAGCTTGTTAGGGTTCAGGTGGGCCCGGTCAAGAACCCCACTACAGGCCCTTTCATAGACCGGCCACAACCTGTCAGCAAAAGCCTGTGGAGTCTCCCCATAGAGCTGCACTGTTTTCTCCACTCAGAAGAAAGGACTCCCGTTGTTCATACCCATGGCCTCTAGAATCTCCTGCTTAACCGTAGCGTACGGGATAGAGCAAGATTCAAGCTTTGGATCTGCTGATGGCAGGGGCCGTGGTCTCCTGCCTCAAATTCCCTGGTACTGGCTACCTTTTATAGGCTACCTGAATGTCTCTCACCCTCTCCCCGTACTCTTTTAACTTGCTTAGTGAGGCAGGAATTCTCTTCCCGCAATGCCATTTCGCTATTCTTGGCTTCAATAATCTGACACTGTAAAAGGTCCAGTTGGGTTTTGTGCCTTTCTTTAGTGAGCTCTCTACTTTCCTTTAACTATCCCACCTCTGTCCACAGCCTTTCCCCGAATGTGGCCCTTGCACTGGACTTCTCTTCTGTCTGCCTCAATACTCCCTTTAATTTCTCATTCTCTTCATCTAGAAGCCGGATCTATCGCTGAAGGCAAATTAGCCAAATGGCCTTCTCTATCGACTTTTTATGGTCCTTGCTCTCAGTCCATTGAGCTGCAGCATCTTCTGGACACTCAGCATACAATAGATCGAGTACGCACTCCTGAGCCACATTTACCCTCTTAAACACATACGAGGAAATCCCCTCTTCCATTTTGCTTCTTTTCCTGAAACCAGTCTCTCTCTTATCACGTCCCTTGCACCAGTGTCCCATCCGGGTCGCCATTATGTGAGGGGTGGTTTTCAGGGGGGGTCAGCTTTCCCTTTTGACCTTATATGAGCGGTTCCGAATCGCTCCCACACCCTTGGTTCTGGACACTGGAATTATGAAGGGACTGTGACAGACTTGGACAGACAATCGGTTTCAAGGTAGGAAGCAGGTATGGCTTTATTGTGTTTAAAAAAGAAGTAAAAATGGCACACCTTTAATAACACATGCAGAATATTAATACCAATACACACTGAGGGGTACAACACATTGAATAAAATGTCAAATTACAGCCTGTGGGGAAAAGAATACAGCTTAAACTCTAAATGGAGTAAAGAGGAGAATGCAGATACATTTATACAAGTTATCCCAGCCTCCCACCTCCCAATTCCACTAACTAATTAAGTTATAGCTCTGGGGGGGTTCAGGGGCTATGCTCACCAATCCCTTTAGACAGTTCCAACTCCGGGGTTCGCCTTAGTTGTCCACGTTCTGTAGTCTGTACTCCTTGGTAGCATAGGACCAGCTTGTAGAGTGGAAAATCTTCGGTTTTTCTTCGGTTTTGTCGGGTTGGTTCCGGTTGACTGTTTGGTTGGTCGCGATGGGCCGCAACTTTCCGATAGTCGTTTTGACAGCCTGTTTGCTGTCGTGGTGCTGTCCTTCTGGGTTTTAGAGATTCCTTTCGCGGATGTTTCGGGGTCCCACTTTTCGAGGCTGCTGCAGAACTTATGCAACGAGACTGCTAACTTAATAGTGTCTCTAGAACATAAGAACATAAGAATTAGGAACAGGAGTAGGCCATCTAGCCCCTCGACCCAGCTCCGCCATTCAACAAGATCATGGCTGATCTGGCCGTGGACTCAGCTCCACTTACCCGCCCACTCCACATAACCCTTAATTCCCTTATTGGTTAAAAATCTATCTATCTGTGATTTGAATACATTCAATGAGCTAGCCTCAACTACTTCCTTGGGCAGAGAATTCCACAGATTCACAACCCTCTGGGAGAAGAAATTCCCTCTCAACTCGGTTTTAAATTGGCTCCTTCGTATTTTGAGGCTGTGCCCCCTAGTTCTAGTCTCTCCGACCAATGGAAACAACCTCTCTATCCCTTTCATTATTTTAAATGTTTCTATAAGATCACCCCTCATCCTTCTGAACTCCAATGAGTAAAGACCCAGTCTACTCAATCTATCATCATAAGGTAACCCCTACATCTCCGCAATCAGCCTAGTGAATTGTCTCTGTACCCCCTCCAAAGCCAGTATATCCTTCCTTAAGTAAGGTGACCAAAACTGCACGCAGTACTCCAGGTGCGGCCTCACTAATACCCTATACAGTTGCAGCAAGACCTCCCTGCTTTTGTACTCCATCCCTCTTGCAATGAAGGCCAACATTCCATTTGCCTTCCTGATTACCTGCTGCACCTGCAAACTAACTTTTTGGGATTCATGCACAAGGACCCCCAGGTCCCTCTGCACCGCAGCATGTTGTAATTTCTCCCCATTCAAATAATATTCCCTTTTACTGTTTTTTTTCCCAAGGTGGATGACCTCACACTTTCCGACATTGTATTCCATCTGCCAAACCTTAGCCCATTCGCTTAACCTATCCAAATCTCTTTGCAGCCTCTCTGTGTCCTCTGCACAACCCGCTTTCCCACTAATCTTTGTGTCATCTGCAAATTTTGTTACACTACACTCTGTCCCCTCTTCCAGGTCATCTATGTATATTGTAAACAGTTGTGGTCCCAGCACCGATCACTGTGGCATACCACTAACCACCGATTTCCAACCCAAAAAGGACCCATTTATCCTGACTCTCTGCTTTCTGTTAGCCAGCCAATTCTCTATCCATGCTAATACATTTCCTCTGACTCCACGTACCTTTATCTTCTGCAGTATCTTTTTGTTTGGCATCTCATCAAATGCCTTTTGGAAATCTAAATACACCACATCCATCGGTACACCTCTATCCACCATGCTTGTTATATCCTCAAAGAATTCCAGTAAATTAGTTAAACATGATTTCCCCTTCATGAATCCATGTTGCGTCTGCTTGATTGCACTATTCCTATCTAGATGTCCCGCTATTTCTTCGTTAATGATAGCTTCAGGTATTTTCCCCACTACAGATGTTAAACTAACCGGCCTATAGTTACCTGCCTTTTGTCTACCCCCCTTTTTAAACAGAGGCACTACATTAGCTGCTTTCCAATCTGCTGGTACCTCCCCAGAGTCCAGAGAATTTTGGTAGATTATAATGAATGCATCTGCTATAACTTCCGCCTCTCTTTTAATACCCTGGGATGCATTTCATCAGGAAGAGGGGACTTGTCTACCTTGAGTCCCATTAGCCTGTCCAGCACTTCCTTCCTAGTGATAATGATTGTCTCAAGGTCCTCCCTTCCTACATTCCTGTGACCAGCAATTTTTGGCATGGTTTTTGTGTCTTCCACTGTGAAGACCGAAGCAAAATAATTGTTTAATGTCTTAGCCATTTCCACATTTCCCATTATTAAATCCCCCTTCTCATCTTCTAAGGGACCAACATTTACTTTAGTCACTCTTTTCCGTTTTATATATCTGTAAAAGCTTTTACTATCTGTTTTTATGTTTTGCGCAAGTTTACTTTTGTAATCTATGTTTCCTTTCTTTATTGCTTTCTTAGTCATACTTTGCTGTCATTTAAAATTTTCCCAATCTTCTAGTTTCCCACTAACCGTGGCCACGTTATACGCATTGGTTTTTAATTTGATACTCTCCTTTATTTCCTTGGTTATCCACGGTTGGTTATCGCTTCTCTTACCGCCCTTCTTTTTCACTGGAATATATTTTTGTTGAGCACTATGAAAGCACACCTAACTGCCAGAACAGGCCTTCAATGATACTAAAACAGGCTTCCTTATCTTTGCGCCAAATCAGTTCTTGGGCTTTGTTTAAACTGTTCTGTCCATTGATTTTCAAATGTCTCCTTTGTCAGTGTTTTTGGTGGGCTAGTCAGCAGTAACTCAATTAAGGTGTGATAATGTGCTATCACTGGTTTTGCATTGTTTTAGGATTGTCCAGTTTCCTGACCATCTAGTTGGGCCCATGATTTCCATTGTGCTTGATTGGGTAATTTGATTATCTCTTAGGGGGTGAATTGGTGTTACATAGTTCCCCCAGACAGTCTGGGATCCTTAATACATGGATTTGCTTCACAGAGGTTAGCCCTACCTCCTGTATTCGGTAACTCTTTTTCGCAGCCAAAATGTTGTAGAATCTTAAAATTGATATGTTCCAGGCTTCTGTAATTTAGGTCCATTTTGAATTCCCTTTCCTATGAGTCCAAACATTGGGGGCGGGGGGGGGGGGGGGCGGGGCAGGGGGTGCTCCATGAATGCATCCCTTTTTATCCCCTGCAGGCTTCGTCTGCCCCTTTAAACTCATTTTAAAAGTCCAGAAAGGGGTTCTTCTCCTCTGCAGGGGAAAGGTACCAGGAATCTTTGCGAAATATTGGTAAATTCTACACCAACATCACCAAACCATCTGGTTATTCATTTACTCATTGTGCACAAATGGCTGCTACATTTGCCTACGTTCCAGGTCCCAAACTTCATTTTGAAGGGTAGAAGATACCTGTATCTGAGTTCTTTTAACGTGGGGTAGCCATTGCACACCGGCTACCACACGGGCTTAGCAAAGCGAGATCTTGGTCCAGTGGCAAGGGGGTCCGAGGTGACTGGAGAACAGTCACTGCTGTATGGGTCTTGTTGCCTACGACAAGATGTGGGCCGTAAGATCATCGCTCACCAGCGCCCTTCGGTGAGATGGTGAGAGATCTGAGGCCTGGCTGGGGGCCAGGCATTGGGATGGTCAGAGGTCCATTTTGTGGAAGGAGGAGAGGTCAAAGTGACCACAGCCAGTCTGCATGATAACAGTGACTGCAGTATTCCAGTGTCGATGAAGTGCTTTGGGCCATCCCAGATACATAAAAAGTATCAGTGAATGTATTATAGAAACAAGCTTGGATCTGTTGTCAGGAAACACTGGAAATACTCAGCAGGTCAGGCAGCACCTGCGAGGGAGAAACAGAGTTAACGTTTGATCGACCTGAAACGTTAACTCTTTTTCTCTCATCACAGGTGCTGCCTGACCTGTTGAGTATTTGCAGCATTCACTGTTTTTATTTCAGATTTCAGCATCCGCAGTATTTTGCTTTTGTATTGGATCTGTGCTAGACACAGAGGGGGCTACATTGGATAAGCCTCGAAAACAGGCCTGGGGCTCGCGACATGCGATCTGCCTGCTCCTGGTGCAAGTAAAGTGGCAGCACGTGAAATTTGTACCGTCTGCTCATTGCCATGATCGAAGCGCTGAGCCCAGCACTGAACATGCTGCTGGTTAGCTCAGCGCTCATCTGGGGGGCCCAGTTTCATGGGAAGTCTGCTCTCTATTTAATGCTTGCCTGCAGAATGAAGCGCTGCCTGCACTTCTTAAAGGGGAGGTGCTTTCTGAAAGAAGTACCTCATTGTGACTGGAGCTATGCAAAGGGAAAGTTATCAATGTCACAACCGGGCGGAGAAAGGGCACCTCAGTTGTCAGACACAGCACTGGAAGCCTTTGTGCAGGGGCTGAGAGGAGGAGGCAGGTCCTCTACCTGCAGGGGGCCAGGAGACATTTCCAACACACTGTACGAAGGCAGTGGGAGCAGATTGCTGAAGCAGTCAGTACTACCAGTCATTTCCTTAGGACGTAGATCCGGTGCCGGTAGAAGTTTAATGATCTTACATGAGTGGTCAAGGTGAGTGAATATATCTACAAATGCCATATCCCACCAACTGCACACTCGCCTCACACACTGCTCAATGCACCATACCCCGTCATTCATCTACCAACAATCTTTATCAACCATACCTCACAATCAAAGCTTCACCTCACCCTCACACACTTACCACTGTTGCAAGCCTCACACCCACATCTCACAGCTTGCACACAATGCCAGATATTCAACCATGACAGACACATCACCCAAGCACATAGCACCACACTCAGTGACACACTTCCTTTCTCTTGCAGGCCAACATGGTGCATAACTGGCGCAAGCAGGAGCTAACAGGTGGGAGCAAGCCTGGCTGCAGAACCTGACCCAGCCATAGGAGATGGTTCTAGATATAATTGGAGCGGCCATCACTGAGGCTGTTATGTATTGTCCAGGTACATTAAATGTATAGTTACAATGGTGATCCACAAGGGGCACTATGGTGGGAGACCCGAAAGTACCTGCGAGACAGAGTATAAAAGGCTGCCCACCACACCTGAGAGGCACTCTGCAGTTACACAATAAAGGACCAAGGTCACAGCAGTTACTACAACACCAGATTGTGTGGAGTCAGTGATTTGAGTGCTACATACATTACAGAGGCTGTGGTGCTGGCTGAGGCTGAAAGCATTGATGATGACAGTATCCTCATACCAAATCCTTCTTCTCACATCACACTTCCCCCTCATCCCACAATCTTTTCTCACTTACAAGCTGCTGATGTTGTAAGCGTGCACATCTTGTTTTGTCCCTTCCCTCACCACAACCCAACCCTTGTGCCTTTCTCCTTTCAGATACCCAAGAACTGCCACCAGCCCAGCCTGTGGAGGAAGAACTAGAGGAGGGGAATCTGACACTCCCAGGCACCAGCTCAGAAAGTGGCACTGTGCAAATGTTAGAGGGTAGTATAGAGGTGGGATCTGCACATGGTCAGTCACCAGACACGAGTGGGCTGCAGCCTGGGCAGGAGGAAAGGGTCGGGCCCCGGAGATGAGTTCTGCTGCAGAGAACCCAGGTGAGGACTTTAATGGGACGGCCTTCAGAAGGTGGGCATGTACACAGAAGAGTTTGGAGTAATGCCGGTGAACTTGAAAGAGTGCGGCTCCAACATTGTGGAGCTCGGAGCCCATGAAGCTTCTGTCATGCAGGCTCAGCTTGCTGCCACGTAAGCTCACGCTGCCATTGCGGCTGGGTTTATGAGCAGGGAAAGGGGCTTGCAAGGTGTTACAGCAGCCCAGCAATCTACCTGTCAATGCTAGGAATGCTGAGGAGCCACCCCAGGGGAGTGGCAATGGCTCCATGGAGCTCGGACCTGAGAGGACAGCAGTTGTACTTTCACCAAGGGCCTCTTGCCAGTGCCCTTGCTGTTGCCTGTCATCCAGTCAGCCCTGACTGCTGCCGCCCATACTGAGATGTAGAAGTTTAATAATCTTACATGAGTGGTCAAGGTGAGTGAATATATCTACAAATGCCATATCCCACCAACTGCACCACTCGCCTCACACACTGCTCAATGCACCATACCCCGTCATTCATCTACCAACAATCTCTATCAACCATACCTCACAATCAAAGCTTCACCTCACCCTCACACACTTACCACTGTTGCAAGCCTCACACCCACATCTCACAGCTTGCACACAATGCCAGATATTCAACCATGACAGACACATCACCCAAACACATAGCACCACACTCAGTGACACACTTCCTTTCTCTTGCAGGCCAGACTACAGCCAGGCCTATAAGGCCCAGAGCTGCTCAAGGTTGTCCTGCAGTGTCCCCCACAGAAAGTCAGCAGCCTTCCTCCATGCTGCAGCCACTGGGGTATCATCAGCAGGCCGGGGCCATTGGAGAGAGCAGTGCGTGCTGCTGCAGGAGAGCGATGGCTGCGAAGCCAGGTCACTGATTGCAGTGGAGGGGCAAAGGAGCGGCAAGAGTCCATAGAGGGAAGTGACCGGGACCCAGGAGAGGCGAGGGCCCAGGGGCAGCACGGGCCAGCCCACACTGCGATATGTGTGAGTGCTCGGTCTGTGCAGCAGAGCTGGTCTCCAGTTAGTCTTGAGTAATCCTTGCCACTGGACCAAGTCCTGGCTCTGTCAAGCCCGTGTGGTGGCTGGTGTGCAATGGCCACCACACGTTAAAAAAGTCCAAGCACAGGCATCTTCCACCCTTCATGATGTAGTTCAGGTTCTGGAATATTAGGTCCTTCATTGTGAACTCATCCCTTTTTGGCGTGGAAGCAAGTCATCCTCACTTCGAGGGACTGCCTATGATGATGATGAGCACTTCATAGAAGCACTAGAATAGACAAAGGCACACAAAGACAGACACTAAGAGAATGCACAAGGGTGATTAGTTGACTTTGTAATGTAATTTTAGAATTAATCATTTATAAATTATGTTTGGAATGTTTGTTTTATGGTGGTTTTCATTTCAACATTGTGGCCAAGAGGACACTGTAATGTTCCGTGACAGAGGGTTGGGAAGGTGGGGAAGTGTTGAGCAACAGGGATCTGGGCTTTTATTCAGGGGAAGCAGAGTCTGATGATGTGCTCATGGACAGCCCATGAGGAATGGGGATTTGCAGGCTGCCTCCTCCCTTCCTCCTCCTCTTCCTCCTCTTTCTTTTCCTCCTTCCAGTGTCAGCCATGGCTCAGTAGGTAGCAGGTTCTTGAGCACATAAATCTAGGCTGACACTTCAGTGCAGTGCTGAGGGAGTGCTTCTCTGTCGGAGGTGCTGTCTTTTGGATGAGACATTAAACCGAGGCCCCATCTGCCCTCTCAGGTGGACGTAAAAGATCCCACGGCACTGTGTTTTGAAGAAGAGCAGGTGTCCTGGCCAATATTTATCCCTCAATCAACAGATTATCTAGTCATTATCACATTGCTGTTTGTGGGAGCTTGTTGTATGCAAATTGGCTGCCGCTTTTCCCACATTACAACAGTGACTACGCTCCAAAAATACTCCATTGGTTGTAAAGCGATTTGAGACGTCCGATGTCGTGAAAGGTGCTTTATAAATGTAAGTCTTTATTTTCCTCCTCCTTCTGAGGTGTTTGCAGAACCCGAGGTGGCAAGGGCTGTTCCCTCATGATGGCTAAGTTGTGGAGGATGCAGCAGACCACCACGAATTGGTACACCCACTCGGGTGAATACTGGAAAGCTCCTCCAGAGCAATCAAGGCTACGGAACCAATGGTCTGCTCGATGACATTCCTCGTGGCAGCATGGCTGTAATTATATGATTGCTGACCACGAGTGGTGAGGCTGTGGAGCGAAGTCATCAGCCAGGTGTAGAGCGGATAGCTCTTGTCATTGAGCAACCACCCTCGAGTTCGATGTGATGGCTGGAAGATTGGTGGCACACCAGACTGACGCAGGATGAATGCATCATGACTGCTACCAGGATAGCGGGCAATCACCATCATGGTGCGCTGGGCGTGGTTGCACACCATTCATTCATACAGTCCCTCGGAATCGAGGAAGACTTGCTTCTACACTAAAAATGAGTCCTAAGGTGGCTGAACAGTCCAATACGAGAGCCGCAGTCCCTGTCACAGGTGAGTCAGATAGTCGTTGAGGGAAAGGGTGGGTGGGACAGGTTTGCCGCACGCTTCTTCCACTGCCTGTGCTTGATTTCTGCATGCTCTCGGCACTTCCTCCACTTAGGGCGGTCTTTGGCCAGGGACTCCCAGGTGTCAGTGGGGATGTTGCACTTTATCAGAGTTGCTTTGAGGGTGTCCGAAGTAACGTTTCCTCTGCCCACCTTTGGCTCATTGCCGTGAAGGTGTTCCGAGTAGAACGCTTGCTTTGGGAGTCTCGTGTCTGGCATTCGTAAGACAAAGGTCCTCCACCAGCTGCACATTGAGTGAGTGGGAGCCTTTGCTGCTACAATACATCTCAGCATTGATATGCGGTGCCCGCAAAGCCACGTGTGTGCAGTCGATGGTTCCCTGCACCATGTGGAAGCCCGATATCCTTTACAGAGAGAAGACAATGAAGTCCCTTCTACTCGAGTACAGAGCCTCTGTGACCTCCCGGATGCAGCGATGGATGGTGAACTGTGAGATGTTTGTTATGCCGCCTGTTCCAGCCTGGAAGGATCCGCTGGCAAAAATTCAGGGCCACAGTAACGTTAACTGCCACTGGTCGTGCCATCGTCACCTTGCCCTGAGGCTGCAGGTCTGGTTCCAAGAGGTGGCACAGTTCTGTGACCACCTCCTTGATGAAGCAGTGTCACTGAGCACACTGCTCCTGGCTTAGGTGCAGGGAGCAGATATTATTTATTAATGCTTGGGGTCACCAGACACCAGAGGGCACCGCGGTTGGAGTTCATTGGGCTGTATGTATGTGGCATGTGTGCTTGGTCACCTGTATTTAAGCTGGGTGTTTTTGTCACGCAGGCACTCTCAGGCTGTAATAGAGATGGACCAGGTTGCACTATGTGAGTTTACAGTCACCAGACTCTTGAGTTATTACAATTGGCGACAAGGTAATTTAAGAACCTTCGCAAGCACAATGGGCATGGTTGGAATCCTGGAGAGATTCATGGAGGGCGAGGATTGGGTGGATTTTATCAGTATTTTGTGGCCAACGGTATGGAGGCAGAGGGCTATGCAATTAAGCGCAGGGCAGTTCTCCTCACCATTTGTGGTCCGAAAATTTACGGCCTCATGAAGAACCTTCTCTCACCTGTACGTCCGGTGGAAAAAAGGATACGAGGAATTGTGTACGTTGGTGGGCAACCATCTGAAGCCACAAGAGGAGATCATCATATCACACTACCGTTTCTACACCATGTTCGCGCTGTGGGCCAGGTTGTGTCGGGATTTGTCGCTGACCTGCGGCGTCTTGCTGAACTGCCCCTGTTGTCGCCATCAAAGCTGCATAGATAACTTGGATATGGGAAATCAATGCGGATGGGAACATTGTAAAGTATTAACTTTTCAGCATTACCAAAGCTTTCGGGAACATGCTGGAAGACATGCTGTGTGATGTCTTCATGATAGACATCAGCCATGATGTGATCCTCAGGAAGTTGTTGGTTGCAGAGGCGCTGGATTTGAAAAAGGCCATCGCGACTGCCCAGGCATGCATGATGACGGATGATAATTTGAGGCAGGTATCATCGATGAGTCGGAGCTCCACGGCAAGTACTGTAAATAAGATGGCGTTGTTTTCAGGCAGAGCTGCTGCTGCTCAGAGCCTGGCAACTGGTTCGAACCTGATTTCACCCTGTCGGCATTGTGGGGGCAATCATCGGCCTCATCAGTGTCGGGTTAGACAATACGTATGCAATGGATGTTGAAAGTGTCCACAACACAGCAAGCGTGGTGCGGCTCACCACGTGGTTGATGAGGACCAGTTCACTGATGGCTCAGATACACAACCCAAGGAGAAAGTGAATGGACTGTATTCGTTCCTGAGCAAGAGCCAGCCGATAGTCATTAATGTGAAGCTGAATGGTGTGCCTGTATCAGTGGAGCTGGACACAGGTGCGAGCCAGTCGATAATGAGCCAAAAGACATTTGACAAGCTATGGGATACTAAGGCTGTAAAACCAAAGCTGAGTCCAGTCAATGCCAGGTTGCGTACTTACACTAAGGAACTCATACCGGTGCTCGGCAGTGCAGCAATCGAGCTGTCATATGATGGTGTGGTTCACGAGCTACCATTATGGATTGTCCCAGGTAATGGTCCAACGCTGTTCGGCAGGAATTGGTTTGAGAAAATCAAGCTGAACTGGAATGATGTCAAGATGTTGTCCTCGGTGGATGATACTTCGTGTTTGAACCGGCCAGTGGTAATTTTACAGGAGCCAAGGTGCAGATTCACCTGGACTCCAATGCAAGGTCTGTCTATCACAAAGCTCGGTCTGTTCTGTATATGATGAGGGAGAAGGTTGAAATTGAGCTTGACAGACTCCAGCATGAAGGGATCATATCACTGGTCGAGTTTAACGAGTGGGCTAGTCCCATTGTTCCTGTGTTGAAGAGTGATGGCACTGTCAAGATTTGTGGCGACTACAAGGTTCCGATTAACCAATTTTTGAAACAGGATCAGTATCCATTACCGAGGCCTGATGACCTGTTCGCCATGCTAGTTCGTGGAAAGTCATTCACGAAACTGGATCTGATGTCAGCCTATATGACCCAGGAGCTTGTCGATACTTCGAAGAAACTCACCTGCATCAACACCCATAAAGGACTGTTTGTCTACAACAGATGTCTTTTTGGAATTCGATTGGCTGCAGTTATATTTCAGAGGAATATGGAGAGTTTGCTGAAGTCCGTTCCTAGAACTGTCGTGTTTCAAGATGACATTCTGGTCACAGGTCGCGACACTGCTGAACATCTGAACAATCTTGAAGAAGTCCTACAGCATCTGGACAAAGTGGGACTCAGGCTGAAACGCTCGAAGTGTGTATTCATGGCACCTGAAGTTGAATTCCTGGGGAGGAAGATTGCTGCTGATGGCATCATGCCTACTGATTCAAAAACCGAGGCCATCAAAAATACACCCAGGCCTCATAATGTGATGGAGCTGCATTCATTCCTTGGGCTACTCAACTACTTTGATCATCTCTTACCCAGATTGAGCACTTTACTAGAGTCACTGCATGTGTTACTAAGAAAAGGCGACAACTGAGTCTGGGGTGTGTCTCAAGATAGAGTCTTTGAGAAAGCCAAGAATCTGCTGTGTTCAAACAAGTTGCTTGTTCATTATGATCCATGTAAGCGTCTTGTATTGGCCTGTGATGCTTCATCATATGGGGTTGGCTGCGTACTCCAACAAGCAAATGAATTGGGCAAACTACAACCTGTTGCTTATACTTGAAAAGTCTGTCTAAAGCGGAAAGAGCTTACAGTATGGTAGAGAAAGAAGCTTTGGCCTGTGTACGTGGGGTAAAAAAAATGCACCAGTACCTGTTTGGTCTTCGTTTTGAACTAGAAACGGATCACAAGCCACTCATTTCATTGTTTGCGGAAAACAAAGGTATTAATACCAATGCATAGTCCCGCATTCAAAGGTGGGCACTGACATTGTCTGCCTATGATAACGTCATCCGCCATAGACCTGGTACTGAGAATTGTGCCGATGCACAGAGACGTCTGCCCTTACCTACAATTGAGATGGAGACGACTCAACCTGCAGATTTACTATTAGTAATTGATGCTTTTGAGAGTGAAGGAACCCCTGTCACTGCTCAACAAGATAGGATCTGGCCCAGCCAAACGGTGTGTACTCAGTGGTGATTGGTCTGCCACACCTATGGAGATGCGTGAGGAGACCAAACCTTACAACCATCGCAAGGATGAGATGTCCATTCAGTCAGACTGTTTACTGGGGGTAATTGTGTAATCATGCCTAAGAAAGGTCAAGAAAAATTTGTATGTGAACTTCATAGCACTCATCCTGGTATTGTCATGATAAAGTGCATTACTAGGTCTCATGTATGGTGGCTTAGAATTGAATCTGATCTGGAATCATGTGTGCATCAGTGCAATACTTGCATGCAGCTAAGTAAAGTACCAGCGGAATCTTTGGTCGTGGCCATCCAAACCATGGTCAAAGATCCACATTGATTTTCCGGGCCCATTCCGAGGAAAGATGTTTTTTGTTGTGGTGGATGCATATTCAAAGTTGATAGAGTGTATTATTATGTCATCCAGCATGTCTACAGCTACCATTGAGAGCCTTCGTATCATGTTTGCTACTCATGGTTTGCCTGACATTGTTGTGAGCGACAACGGATCTTGCTTCATAAGTCTTGAGTTCCAGGAGTTCGTGAAACTCAATGGCATCAGACATGTGAGATCAGCTCCATTCAAGCCTGCTTCTAATGGTCAAGCAGAGTGTGCCGCTCAAACGATTAAACAAAGTATGACATGTGTAACTCAGGGCTCACTGCAGAGATGGTTGTCATGTATATTGCTCAGTTACAGGTCAAGACCTCATACGCTTACTGGGGTTCCTCCTGCTGAAGTACTGATGAAGGGAAATCTCAAGACCAGGCTTTCTCTTGTTCATCCTGATTTGAATGATCGTGTTGAAAACAGACGTCAAAGTCAGCAATGGTATCATGATTGTGTTGCCGTGTCGCGCGACATCTCGGTCAACGATCCAGTTTATGTACTGAACTATGGTCAAGGTCCAAAGTGGATCGCCGGCACTGTTACAGCCAAGGAGGGTAACAGAGTGTTTATTGTCGTGCTCAAGAATGGGCAAACATGCAGGGAACACCTTGACCAGGTTAAACTGCGGCACGCGGATGAACTGGAACTGAGTGAGGAAGATGCAGTCAATGACCAACCAACCATTGTTCACTCATCAGAGGACTCTGCTGTCATTACTGACTCTGAACCTTCAGTCTTTGATGTGGTCATGACCACTCCCATCAGATTGGCTACTCAGCCCTCAGTCTCAACGGACTCAGAACGCCCGCCCAGAGCCAAAGTTGAACTGAGACGATCAACTCGTGAGAGGAAAGCGCCAGACTGTCTTAATTTATAAAAAGACTGTTAAGATTTTAAAAGGGGGATGTTGTTGTGTATTAATGCTTGGAGGTCACCAGAAACTAGAGGGCGCCGTGGTTAGCGGTCATCGGGCTGTATGTATGTGGCATGTGTGCTTGGTCACCTGTATATAAGCTGGTGTCTTTGTCACGCTGGCACTTTCGGGCTGGAATAAAGATGGATCAGGTTGCACCTGAGTGAATTTACAGTAACCAGACTCTTGAGTCATTACAGCAGAAGTGCTCCTGGTGGGGTAGGCCTCCTGCTGACACCCCTCACCCCCCCCCACCCACCTCTTTCGTCTCCCTCTGCGAGCCAGCTTGTCTTCTTTGCTGCCTGTGCCCCACCTCCCTGTCATGCTACCCCACTGGGGAACTGCAAGTAGAGTCCCCATGACTGGGAGCAAGTGATGTAGTGAGAGGCCTTCCAGTAGCAGCCAATGCCTTCCCAACATCCAGCAGCACTCCCTGCACACTTTACCAACTTTTGAACTTTCTCCCAGCAACCCAGTACTCCTACAAACTCTGCAAGAGCCTGTACAAAAGCAATAAACAACTTAACTGCAAGTTCTATGCGTCCCTTTAAATTGTGCACGGTTGGGAGGGTCCCTCGCGCAGCTGAACGTACTTTCAGCTGTGCGTGTTTAGGAGAGGGGGTTGTTCGTCGTCACCATCTGCCTACTCTGCATACTCCTGGCACACGTACGTCCCGCCCTGTTGCCCTCACCAAGATAACGACCAGTTTGAGCCTCGCCAGAAGTGAGCCAAAGCGAAGCAGCTGCCATATTTTTTTCAAACCCGCCTTAACTACCGACGCTAAGGTGCCGAATTTAATGGACAGAGTCTTTGCTTGTAGATTTATTAGAGGAAATGTAACTCACAGACAATATACACACGATGAGGAGGCTGCGGGTCACCTCGCGGTTCAGGTGCTGAGCTCCACAGCAGGGTCGCCAACCCTCGATCTTCCTAACTTCAAGTCACAATAGTCTCACTTTATCCCTCATCTGGAAGGCCAATACATCATACCTCTTCCCATGACCTTTACCCTTGGTTTACATTAGGGACCATTGGCTCAACATTTCAAGGACTTGCAGTCCCGTGGTACCAGGACTGAAAGGCTCACATTGGGCCTCAGGACATGGTACAAGAGGGCCAAAATTCGGTAGCTCCCTGTTTGGGGCCGCTAACCAAGGCGAGGTGGGACGTCCCACCCCAGTCGCAAAAGTGGGGTTACCGCCCCCGAAAGAAAGTGGAGCGCAATGTCGGGCGCTCGACTTCTCTCGGGGGCAGGACTGGGACGCTAAGTACGGCAATTTACCAGCGCTATGCGGAGTGCCACGTAGTGCTGGTGGGAGAACAGGGCCCTCCCCTTCTGTTAAAGCTGCGAGCTCTGCAGTGGGCAAATCAACATTCCAATCAACATTTATCAAACAACAATAAAATACATAAATGTGTATTTATTCATCACCATTGTGCATTTCCTTATATCCCCTCTTTCGTTGACCTATTGTAATACTCCTTCATAGTGTGTCCTTTGTGGCTGAAGCACGGCTAGTGGAAGGCTGCTGTGTGTTAGCTACCAGGGACTACAGATGGCCTTGCAGGATGCCCTCGACTAGGCCCGGCTGTAAACTGCACCACCTCAGGCTGGGCGGCGGCAGTCTGGGCTGGCTGGATGACAGGCAGTGACAAGTGCAATGGTGGAGTGGCTGTGCTGGGATCAGGAATGCTGTCATCCTGACAGAGGACAGCAGGTTCCTGCTCCACTGACTCACTGCCACTCCCTCGAGGCAGCACCTCAGCATTCCCACCAATCTGCTGCCGGACAGGAGGATGAAGCCCTCACTCTTGTACTCACTCTGGAGGAGATGCTGGTGTCGCCTATTGAGGTGCCAGCTCCTTTCCTGAGTGTTAGGACATTTCCTGGTTTCACACTGTCCGAGGCTGCGGGTCCCAGTGGGATGCAGTGAGCCACACCCAGGGCCCCACTGTCGGAGGCTGCGGGTCCCAATGGGATGCAGCGAGCCACACCCAGGGCCCCACTGTCGGAGGCTGTGGGTCCCAGTGAGATGCAGTGAGCCACACCCAGGGTGAGGAGAGGAAGGAGAGCTTGACAGCACTGTCTTGAGATGCAGGATGTAACAGATGTGGTTCAGATGATGGCAATGAGTGGGGAGAGCATTGACCTTACCCGGTCACTCCTGGACACCATCAGCGGGGTGGGTGATGAGGTATCGGGATTGTCGGGAGAAGTAACAACACTCTCATGAGAAATGGGAACACTGTCCAGGCACATTAGGGAGGGAATGTCGCAGGTAGCTGATACACTGTTGGTGCACATGAGGGAGGGAATGTCGGAGGTAATTGAGACGCTGTCGGGGCACATGAGGGAGGGAATGTCAGAGGTAATTGAGACGCTGTCGGGGCACATGAGGGAGGGAATGTCAGAGGTAGCTACTGCAATAAGGGAACATGCCCAGACCTCACGGCCATTGACGGAACCAACTGCCACTCCCACTCCAATCCCCAGACCAGCCTCTGAAGAGGCCCAATGCTCGAAAGAATAAGCTTGGTACCAACCTGAGAAATGCTGCGCCACTGCCTGCGGGCACCGAGACCAAGCGCAGCGGGTGGTCTTAGAGTAAGATGGAGGAGAGATGGGTGCTGCTTTGTTTGCTGCTGATGTTATTATTATTGTTGTTACTGTTCTCAAATTAAAAGTTTTTTGCAAGTGATGTAAATTTACAAGTTTTAAAAGTTTGTAAGTGATCTTAACTGAATAGTTTAAAGTTTGATACAAGAATATTTTTATTAAAGTTAAGTTAAGTACAAACAAGTGTTAAAATTTTGAATAAAACATATTTCAAATTATAACTGAATCATTTACATTATTTATTCCATTATTAGCACAACACAACATTACGGAACAGGTCCAAACAGGAAACATGGTCCATTTTGAATAATTGCCTCAGAGCCTTCAGGCAGCAAAGCGTTTACGGATGAGCTGCTGGCGCAAGGCTCGAGCAATTGTTAAAGGGGCACGATGGCCTGCCCTCCTCCGCTGTTGTACTCCGGGTTCAGGTAGTTGCATAGCTTCCTCCTCCTCCTCGTCCTCCACCTCCTTGTCATCTCCACCTTCCAGACCAAGAGCATGGGGGTGAGGGGGAGGGGGAGGATGAAGCCCCCACTGTTGTACTCACTCTGGAGGAGGTGCTGGTCCTGCCCGTTGAGGTGCCAGCCCCTTTCCTGAGTGCTACGAGTGTTGGGACATTTCATGGTTTCACACTGTCCGAGGCTGCGGGTGCCAGTGGGGTGCAGCAAGGCACACCCAGGGCCTCACCATCCAAGGCTGCCGGTCCCAGTGGGGTGCAGTGAGCCACACCCAGGGTGAGGAGGGGAACAAGAGCTCGACAGCGCTCTCCTGAGTTGCAGGATGTAACAGATGTAGTTCAGATGATGGCAATGAGTCGGGGAAGCATTGACCTTACGCGATCACTCCTGGACACCATCAGTGGGGTGGGTGATGAGGTAACAGGACTGACGGGAGAAGTAACAAAACCCTCACGAGAAATTAGAACACTGTCCGGGCACATGAGGGATGGAATGTCACAGGTAACTGATACACTGTTGGGGCACATGAGGGAGGGAATGTCGCAGGTAGTTGAGACGTTGTCGGGGGCACATGAGGGAGGGAATGTCGGAGTTAGCTACTGCAATAACGGAACACACCCAGACTCCGCGGCCATTGATGGAATTGACTGCCACTCCCATTCCAATCCCCAGACCAGCCTCTGAAGAGGCCCAAGCCGGGTTTTCCACATTACTGCCTGCCCACGAAATGCTCAAAAAAATAAGAACATAAGAAATAGGAGCAGCCTGCTCTGCCATTTAATACGATCATGGCTGATCTGATCATGGACTCAGGTCCATTTCCCCGCCCGCTCCCCATAACCCCTTATTCCCTTATTGTTTAAGAAACTGTCTATTTCTGTCTTAAATTTATTCAATGTCCCCGCTTCCACAGCTCTCTGAGGCAGCAAATCTCACAGATCCACAACCCTCTGAGAGAAGAAATTTTTCATCTCAGTTTTAAATGGGTGGCCCCTTATTCTAAGATTATACCCACTAGTTCTAGTCTCCCCTATCAGTGGAAACATCCTCTCTGCATCCTCCTTGTCAAGCCCTCTCATAATTTTATACGTTTCGATAAGATCACCTCTCATTCTTCTGAATTCCAATGAGTAGAGGCCCAAGCTACTCAACCTTACCTCATAAGTCAACCCCCTCATCTCTGGAATCAGCCTTATGAATGTTCTCTGAACTGCATCCAAAGCAAGTATATCCTTTGCTAAATATGGAAACCAAAACTGCATGCAGTATTCCAGGTTTGGCCTCACCAATAACCTATACAACTATAGCAAGACTTCCCTGCTTTTATACTCCATTCCCTTTGCAATAAAGGCCAAGATTCCATTGGCTTTCCTGATCACTTGCTGTACCTGCATACTAAACTTTTGTGTTTCATGCACAAGTACCCCCAGGTTCCGTTGTACTGTGGCACTTTGCAATTTTTCTCCATTTAAATAATAACTTGCTCTTTGATTTTTTCTGCCAAAGTGCATGACCTCATACTTTCCAACATTATACTCCATCTGCCAACTTTTTGTCCACTCACTTAGCCTGTCTATGTCCTTTTGCTGATTTTTTTGTGTCCTCCTCACACGTTGCTTTTCCTCCCATCTTTGTATCATCAGCAAATTTGGCTACGTTACACTCTGTCCCTTCTTCCAAGTCGTTAATATAGATTGTAAATAGTTGGGGTTTCAGCATTGATCGCTACGGCACCCCACTAGTTACTGGTTGCCAACTGGAGAATGAACCATTTATCCCGACTCTCTGTTTTCTGTTCGTTAGCCAATCCTCTATCCATGCTAATATATTACCCCCAACCCCATGAACTTTTATCTTGTGCAGTAACCTTTTATCTGGCACCTTGTCAAATGCCTTCTGGAAGTCCAAATACACCACATCCACTGGTTCCCCTTTATCCACCCTGTTTGTTATATCCTCAAAGAATTCCAGCAAATTTGTCAAACATGACTTCCCCTTCATAAATCCATGCTGACTCTGCCTGACCGAATTTTGTTTTTCCAAATGTCCAACTATTGCTTCTTTAATAATGGACTCCAACATTTTCCCAACCACAGATATTAGACTAACTGGTCTATAGTTTCCTGCTTTTTGTCTGTCTCCTTTTTTAAATAGGGGCATCACATTTGCTGTTTTCCAATCTGCTGGGACCTCCCCAGAATCCAGGGAATTTTGGTAAATTACAACCAATGCATCCACAATCCCTGCCGCTACTTCTCTAAGACCCTAGGATGCAAGCCATCAGGTCGGGGATTTACCTGCCTTTAGTCCCATTATCTTACTGAGTACCGCCTCCTTTGTGATTGTGATTGTGTTACTGCCTCCTTTGTGATTGTGATTGTGTTAAGTTCCTCTCTCCCTATGGCTCCTTGACTATCCACTGTTGGAATATTGTTAGTGTCCTCTACTGTAAAGACTGATACAAAATATTTGTTCAGAGTTTCTGCCATCTCCATGTTCCCCATTACTAATTCCCTGGTCTCGTCCTCTAAGGGACCAACATTTACTCTAGCCACTCTTTATCTTTTTATATACCTATAGACACTCTATAAGCTTGGTACCAATCCAAGAAACGCTGCCCACCGCCTGCGGGCAGTGGTGGAGTCACCGAGACCATATTGTAACTGTTCTCAAATTAAAAGTTTTTTGTAAGTGATGTACATTTACAAGTTTAAAAGTTTGTAAGTGATCTTAACTGAAAACTTTAAAGTTTGATACAAGAATATTTTTATTAATGTTAAGTACAAATAAGTGTTAAACTTTTGAATAAAATATATTTTAAATTATAACTGAATCATCTCCATTATTTGTTCCATTATTAACACAACTTTTTGAACTAAAGAAGAATCATTTCCATTATTTATTCCATTAGCACAACACAACATTATGGAACAGGTCCAAACAGTAAACATGGTCCATTTGGAATAGTTGGCGCTGAGCCTTCAGGCAGCAAAGCATTCACGGATGAGCTGCTAGTGCAAGGCTCGAGCAATTGTTAAAGGAGCACGACGGCCCACCCTCCTCCGCCATTGTGCTCCGGGTTCAGTTAGTTGCATGGCTTCCTCATCCTCCTCCTCCTCATCATATGCATCTTCCTCATCATTATCATCAGCCACTCTCACCTCAGGTGGGTCTTCTACTACCAGCTGCTATTGCTTCATGATGGCTAAGTTATGCAGCATACAGAAGACAACAGTGAACTGACCGACAATCTCAAGGGAGTATTGCAAGTAGCCTCCGGAATGGTCCAGGTATCGGAAATGCTGCTTCAAGATGCCAATGGTCCTCTCTATTATGCTGCACGTCGCAATGTGCGACATGTATTCCTGCTCAGCTTCCGTCCGGGTTACTCGTATGGGGCCTTATGAGACAGGTGGCCGTACCCTTTGTCTCCCAGCAGACAGCTCTGTCCTTCTGGCTGCTGCTGAAACATGGCAGATATAGCGCTCTCACATAGGATGAACGCATCATGGGTGCTCCCAGGGTATCTCGCATCAACTGACATGATGCGATGCACATGGTCACAGACAAACTGCACGTTCATGGAGTGGAAGCCTTTTCTGTTCCTGTACATCTCAGAATCCCCCAAAGATGCTCGCAAGGTGACGTGGGTACAATGAGTACAGCCCTGTACCTTTGGGAAGCCAGCAATCCTGGAGAAGCCCACAGCTCGGTCACGCATTGTCTGGGGTCATGGGGAACTTTATGTAGTCATTCCTCCAGCCATATAGTGTAGCAGTCACCTGCTGATATGTGGTTGATAAGAAGCCCGGGATGGGGGGGGGGTGGGGTGGTGGGGGAGCAGATGCCGAGCCCCAAGCCCGTGTCCAGGCGAGGGGGCGATTCTGCCGGACGACTCTCCGAACTTCGAGCCCGGTGAGGAGATGTTTGGTGGTGGGGTGGTACTTTGAAAAAAATCTAAAATTCAAGAATTGCATTACACTTCCAATTTCTCCCTTTTGACTGAAAAAGTTAAGATTTATGATGCATATTCTCTGCTTTCTTCACTCCCTCCAAAACTTCGGCTAAAACAATGGCGTCTTTCTGCACCGATTTTGTAATGTGTGCTGATTTTTGTTGTGGTACCACAGGTTTATTGGAGTGGTCACCAACGCTGTCCGAGGAAAAATGTGAGTTGGCCAAACTTGCTTAAATGTGAATAACTGGCGCACACATCAGGTTACGCAAAAAAATCCCTATGATGCAAAAAAATCTTAGCCTAAAAAATCGTATCCAACTGAATTACGCTGCCGCAGAAACTTTGGGGGAAACCTGGGGAGATTTTAATTGACTCCAAAAAAAATGGTGCATGCCAAAAAAAACGGCGCAGATAATTGGGGAAAATTGAGGCCATAGTTTTTTTCTGAAATATGTATCGGAATTTTTTTTTAATTAGTGGAGAAGTTCAGTCAAATTTCAAACTTTTACAAACCACAAGACAACTCTGCCTTAAATATTTTGCTCTTTCATGGTTGAATCTCTCTCCCCCACATCCAATGGTATTCTGGGTCACTGGCCTTTTCCCCCAACTCTACAGCCCATCCACTACTGCACTGGGTCACTCACTCCCCCCTCACCCCTCCACCACTGCCCTGGGTCACTCACTCCCCCCCGTCCCAGCCCTCCACCACTGCCCTGGGTCACTCACTCTCCCCCCTCCCAGCCCTCCACCACTGCCCTGGGTCACTCACTCTCCCCACCCCTCCACCACTGCCCTGGGTCACTCATTCTCCCCTCCCCGCTCCACCACCGCCCTGGGTCACTCACTCCTCCCTCGCCCCTCCACCACTGCCCTGGGTCACGCATTCTCCCCTTCCCGCTCCACCACTGCCCTGGGTCAGTCACCTCCCCCCCCACTCCCTCCCCCCTGCCCCTCCACCACTGCCCTGTGTCACTCACTCCCCCCTCGCCCCTCCACCACTGCCCTGGGTCACTCACTCCCCCCCCGCCAGCCCTCTACCACTGCCCTGGGTCACTCACTCTCCCCACCCCTCCACCACTGCCCTGGGTCACTCACTCCACACCCCCCCCCAGCCCTCCACCACTGCCCTGGGTCACTCACTCTCCCCATCCCTCCACCACTACCCTGGCTCAGTCACTCCCCCCTCACCCCTCCACCAGACTGCGCTGGGTCAGTCCTCTTAGTGCCCTTAAATGATTCTTCTTTGGGAGCAATGAGCTGGATATGATTTGGATGAGCAGTGTTTTTTCAGCGTAAATGAACTGTGAATAATAACTGTGAATGAAAGTCTGTATTATTCAACAGCACCACCACTGCAAAGTTAATCACCTTGCGGCGTAGTCAAAAAATGAAAAGTTACACAGAAACAAATAAAAATAAATGAAAGGAAGAGTTGCCTTTCATGTCTCTCACGACCACCGGACATCTCAAAGTACTTTACAGCCAATGAAGCTGTAAGTGTGGAGTGTAGTCACTGTTGTAATGTGGGAAAAAGTTTTAAAAACAGTTTAAGCAGCAACAGTGAATTTATTTTTGAAATGATTTAATTTATGGATGATATGCATTCCAGGAGCAAAGATAAAAATTAAATTAGCTGGAATTTCTAATGTTGCCTCAGGAAGCCTTAAGGTTCCAGTACCTCAAGTGGCAAAGCAGATTGTGCCTTTGAATGCACCCCTTTAATGTTACAAAGCATTATGCAAATACTACCACTGATCTCTCCTTTGTATCTCATGCGGTTTTCAATAGTCTTCCATTTGCAAATGACGTCTCATTAATATTGATAAACCACACATCCTGAAGTGATTTTCTAATTGAGACATCCAGTTCCTGTGCTGTTGAGGCAGCATCATCTACATTGCAAGCACAGTCGTTTTAAAGTCGAACTGTGAATATTTTGATTCAGTGCCTGTGGTCTGTACATTCGATGGTAGCACAACCACTTCTCTGCCCTCACAGAGGTGGGCTGCACCACACCGGTTTTGGTTGCTTTTGGTTGACAGCTTTTGGTTGGCCACCCTCCAGGTGCGAGTTGCCAACCCTTCAGGATTGTCCTGGAGTCTCCAGGAATGAAAGATTACTGATGCCAGCAACTTTGATGAAAAATGATAGGGGCATTAAAAACAATTGGATTTTTTTTTTCATTTTCTTTTAACACTTTTGTTTTTTTTGTTATAACAATATTGTGGAAGGGAGAGGGGGGTGGGGGGGGCGAAAGGCTGTTTGACCGGGTGGGGCGGTTGGAGCTGGGAGTCATGTGATGAAACCTCCAGGAATATGTCCAACCAGAGTTGGCAACCCTATCTCCGGTTCCTATGGGAATAGATACACTGCAGTCTGAAGTGGCACTGACAGCAGAGGAACCACTTAGAACCATCCTAACTTAGTGGTTTCTACTGCCTTTGGCAACAATTTACTTTGCATGCTTGCTACCGATTCTGGAGGTGTCATCCATGGCAAAGTGTAAATATACCAGTCAACGTGGCATTATTTAGATGGTTGCTAGATCCTGGTCAGAGTTTTGTCCAAATGTTCCTGCACCTCCTTCCAGATAGGTTGAAAGGTTGACCTATAGGGACAGGAGTAGGCCATTCAGTTCCTCGAGCCTGTTCTGCCATTCAATTAGAACATGGCTGATCTGCATGTCAACTCCATTTGCCCGCCTTTGGTTCATAGCCCTTGATACTCTTACCCAACAAAAAACTATCGATTTTGTCTTGAAAGCTTCAGTTGACATCCACAGCCTTTTCGGGGAAGGTAATTCTACATTTCTACTGTGCCTTGTGTGAAAATGTGCTTCCTGATCTCGCTCCTGAGTGGCGTGGCTGTAATTCTAAAATTGTGCCCCATTGTTCTGGATTCCCCCACCAGAGGGAAAAGTTTCTCTCTATCTACTCTGTCAAATCCTTTTATCATTTTAAACACCTTGGTTAGATGCAGGGAGAATGTTTCCCCTGGCTGAGGAGTCTAGAACCAGGGGTCACAGTCTCAGAATAAGGGGTCAGCCATTTAGGACTAAGATGAGGAGAAACCTCTTCACTCAGAGAGTGGTGAATCTCTGGAATGCTCTACCTCCAGAGGGCTGTGGAGGTTCAGTCTTTGAGTATATTCAAAATAGAGATTGATAGATTTTTTGACATTAAGGGAATCAAGGGATATGGGGATAGTGCAGGAAAGTGGAGTTGAGGTAGAAGATCAGCCATGTTCTTATTGAATGGCAGAGCAGGCTCAAGGGGCCGAATGGCCTACTCCTGCTCCTAATTCTTATGTTCTTTATGTTCTTATTAGATCACCATTCAATCTTCTAAACTTCAGGGAATATAAGCCAAGACTTTGCAACCTGTCCTTGTAGTTTAAGGCTCTAAGCCCTGGTATAATTCTGGTGACTCAGCATTGTATTTCCTCCAAGGCCCAAAAGGCTTCCTGAGATGCGTTGCCCAGCAATAAACATGCACACCAGATGGGGTCTGACCAAGACTCTGTACAACTGAAGTATCACTTCCTCCCCTTTGTAATCCAGCCAGTTTGAGATAAAGGCAAACATTACATTGGGCCTTTTGATTGCTTTTTGTACCAGTCCATGATTTATGTACATGGACACCCAAATAATTTTGCACCTCCTCAGTTCCTAGTTTTTCACCATTTAGAAAATATTTCTGATTTGTCTTTCTTGGATCCAAAGTGGATGATTTCTCACTTTCCCACACTGAACTCCATTTCCCAGAGTTGTGCCCACTCACTTAATCTATCTATGTCCCTTTGTAACTTCCTGCTCCCATCTGTGCTATCGAGTGGTGTAGAGGGTACCTTCGCTCAAAGAACATCGTGCAGCAGCACCTCAACTACAGCAGCCATCAAACAGTGGGCCGGGAGCTTGGTGCTCCTTCCCTGTTTGCAGGCTCATGCTTGGTACCAAGGGTTCCCCAACACTTCTAATCTCCTGGCTCTTCAGTCTTGGCAACAGTTGAAATGGCTTTTAAGGTTCCCTAAAAGCTTCCTGAATTTTCGTTCCCCGTTGTGACACTTGCCTTTAATTGTCCCCATTCCTTTAAATTTGACTTACTTTTAATGATCCCTTGCTCCCATTAGTGCCGTCCCTTGACCTGCCTGAATTTGCAGTTGTTGCCCATGGCTCAACTGCTAGCATTCTTGCCTCTGAGTCAGAATGGTTGTGGATTCAAGCCCTGGTCCAGAGATGTGAGCACATCATCTAGGGCAACACTCCAGTGCGGTATTGAGTGGGTGCTGGATTGTCGGAAGGGCTGTCTTTTTAACGTGACGTTAAACCGAGACTCCATCAGCCCTCTCAGGTGGATGTAAAATATCCCATAGTACTATTTGAAGAAGAGCAGGGGAGTTCTCCCTGGTGTCCTGTCCAATATTTATCCCTCAACAAATATCACTAAAACAACTTATCTGGTCATTATCACATTTCTTTTTTGGGAGCTTGCTGTGTGCAAATTGGCTGCCATGTTGCCTACATTACAACAGTGACTACACTTCAAAAGTACTTCATTGGCTGTAAAGCGCTTTGGGATGTCCTGGCGTTGTGAAAAGTGCTGTATAAATCCAAGCCTTTCTTTCTATAATTATACAAACGAGCTGCGATCCAAGCAATGCATACTATTTGCACTGAACCCTCACAGTGGGTTTAGTATCTGCTCCCAACCATTTAAAGCCCACTTAGACCTACTGACAAAAATCTATCCCAAGGCATCATAGCACCAGTGCAGGCCATGTTGAATGATGGATGGAACTGGGAGGTACAAGAGGCATGCAATCCAATGCCAGCTTGTGTGAGGAGTATTGGGAGACTAGTTCCTGTATATTGAGGAGTGGCAGCAACAATGGGAGTACCTCATGCCTGCTATCGATGGCACTGTCTTAGTGTGGCAATGCTTTGCTGTCCAGGTATTAGTGTTAGTTAAATGTCAGGTTGAATCTGATTATGTGAGGCTGAGCTGTTAGATGTATGAACTTCATCAGGGTTACCTTTCCAGTATTCGTAGAAAATGGCATCTAATCCCTTCAACTGTGTGAAGCTGCAATGATTGAAATATTTTTATGAATAGACATTCCAATGAAAAAAAATTACTGCACATTTGTACAAAAATACCTGCCACTTATACTGTTTTGATGTGTATTTCACTCCACTTACCTGTCAAGTTGATTCCTTCCCAGGTGACTGTAAGGTTGCAGCAATTGGCCTCCGCACACTGGGTTATGTAGTGGGGGGGAAATTGGTAAAAGGTCTTACACCTGACCACTAACAAATGCACCCTATAAGACGGTGCATCAGTTGTCAGTTGTGGCTCAGTTTGTAGCACTCTCACCTCTGTGTCATGACTGTTGTGGTTTCAAGCCTCATACCAAAGACTTGAGCACATAATCTAGGATGACACGCCCAGTGTGGTGCATCTTTTGAATGAAGTATTAAACCGAGGCCCCGTCTGCTCTCTCAGATGGGTGTAAAAGATCCCATAGCACCATTTTGAAGAAGAGCAGGAAGTTTTCCCCGTTGTCCTGGTCAATATTTATCCCTCAACCAGCATCACTAAAACTGATGATCTAGTGTTTATCACATTACTGTTTGTGGGACCTTGCAGTGCACAAATTGGCTGCTGCGTTTCCTGCAACAGTGATTGTACTTCAAAAGTATTTAACTGTTTGTGAAGCACTTTGAGTTGTCCTGAGGACATGAAATGCACTATATAAAGTTAAGTTCTTTCTAAATACAGGGCTGACTGCAATCATTCCATCGCAGCTGAATCAAAGCATGTGCATGATTTTTGTGAGATTGCTACATTGCACATACACTGATACATTCCTCAACTATTGTAGTTCAGTCTGTTGGCAAAAAAGATACAGAATTGCAAAGGACTAGAGTCAAACACCTCAATTTGGTTAGAAAATGAAAATTGGCTGTCAAGCGCTTTGGGACGACATAAGGTCATTAAAGATGCTGTATAAATACAAGTCTTTCTTTTACGTGTAGACGTGGGTGAGCACAGGATCAGGGTTCCCCTTCGCCATGTGGAATAGTCACCAACATTCTCTGTCAAGGCTACTTGGGTCTGGTGCTAGAGGTTGACTTTTAGAGATTGAATGTTACCTGGCAAGGAATCCGTGGCCTTATCATTCTGCCCCGCCCGGCCCTTGGCTTCTCGTTGGGTGCGGGTGCTGGGCCGGAGTTTAGAAAGTTCTCCGTCGCGTCCCCATCGATCTCTGGGGACGGACCTCATCAGGGCATGGACGCTCGTGGTAACTTGATCCAGAACAGGACACAGTCTTCTGTGTGTAAACAGCCTGCAGCTGAAAATAAGGAGCAGGGACACCTGCCTGAGACAAGCTGAGGACTAACTTAACCGGTGATGGACTCCAAATGGAAAGTCTCGGCAAGCCTCTTCATGGAATGGAAAATCAGTGAAGTAAACAATGCTCTTTACAAAAATCTGTAACTCATGAATTTTTTCCATTGTTTAATGCAGTATTGGTGTTAGAGGAGGCAGCCCCAGCGGCATAGGCTGTAAGAGAAATGAGGTGATTCGTGTGTCTCCAGTTATTCCTTCCCACGTTGCCAGTGGCAAATGTAAGAGGTGCTTCAGGTTGCCATCTGTAATTTTGAATCGGGTGGGCTAAGTGCTCAGTACTTGCGTTATTGGTGCTTTCAGACTGTTCCCTCACTTCGGGGGGCGGGGCGGGGGTCGGGGAGGTCTGCGTCTAGAAACTTGGAATCACAAGTGTGGCAGGATCACCCAGTTCTAATGAAAGGTGATTGACCTGAAACGTTAACTCTTGTTTCTCTCTCCACAGATGCTGTCTGCTCTAATGAGTATTTCCAGCATTTTCTTGTTTTTATTTCAGATTTTCAGCATTGACGGTATGTTGCTTTTGTCCTGGAGACACTGGGAATGTTCTCCTCAGAGCAGGGAAGGTCAAGGGGAGATTTAAGAGGTGTTCAAAACCGAATGGTTTTGATAGAGTAAGTAAGAAGAAACTGTCAGGGCGGTCGGTAACCAGAGGAGACAGATTTAAGATAATTGGCAAAAGAACCGGAAGAGAGATCAGACAAATTTTTTTTATGCAACATTTTTTTATCTTGTGGCATGCACAAGGCGTTGGAAGCAGATCCAACAGTTACTTCCAAAAGGGAATTGGATATATACTTGAAAAGGAAATATTGGTAGGGATTATGATTCTATGAATTGTTCTTACATAATCTTCCAATTATTATACTGAAACCCTGGCCAATCAATCAGCTGTTGCCACAGCAAGTAGACAATAAAAATGACGCCAGTTGCTCGAGACTTAAATAAACTCAAATAATCTGTCATCCTAAAAAAAAAGAGTACACAAGATTAAATGTGTTTGGCAGTATCGGTCACATTGGGATTAAGGCTGTCATCAGCAATCATTTTAATGACAGTCTTAAATCTCACTTGAATGCAATGGAGTTCATGCTCCTGCTGCTGCCGCCTTCCAGTTTACTAGCGGGTGGCACTAAACTCTTATTAATGAAAGGTGACATTTTACCCCCCTCAGTTTCACTCCAGGAAACCTCTATCTGATGTTCAACTGGCTTCAGAAAGGTGCTGTCCAAGTTTTGCTGTGATCTTGCAGTTGGAAATTCACTGGAATTCCTCAAGGTATAATTTGGGACCGTTGCCATCTTGAGTGTTTATTAACTCATTGCCATCTGGCGTATATTCAAATTTCCCATGTAGATCTTTATGGAGATGACACCGTATGTTTCTGTTTTAATAGGAACAGCAGTGAGGCAAGGACTAAGGAGGGACAGTGTGCAAATGGTGCACTGAAAGTCAGAGCTCAGTTTCTTTATAAAAGGTGTGGAGGCTCCTGAGAGAAGGACAACTGGCTGATCCAGAGTCTGTGAGATAGGTCACTTACAATCCAGCTGCAGACCAGGTTCTCCAGTCTGTCTTTGTTACCTGTACAATGGAACAGAACTAACATTTTAACTGCGGACAGTGCAACTTTGAGATTGATGCACCACAGACAGTTGGAGATTGCACACTAGACCTTGGAGGAAGCCTTGCTAAAAGGGAATGCAAGAAGAGATTCAATGAAATGATTCATTTTCAAGGCATGAGGTTGAGAAGATTTGTGTCCGTTTTGGTCTTAAACTTTAACCGTGTAATTGTACAACCATGCAGCAATCACAGCCTGCAGGGATGCTAATATCTGATGGATATTGCTCTCCTTAAGTTTCATAGCTATATTGGTTCATTGCAGTCTCAATGCAACAGAATGGTACTTGGAAGGAAAATAATATACAAAACAGAGAAAATGCAATTACTGGGTTCATTAATCACAGTTAGTTAATATTGTAAGAGAGATCCTTTACTTGTTGCGTATATCTTCTCAAATCTTAGCACACATCTAACGAACTGATACTGAAGGAAAGAGGAAGAATCGGAAGGTGGCTCATTCCTTAGTTATTCTTGCAAACCTTCTCGTGCCAGAGAGAGCCAGACATGTCACCCAATCTTGTTGATAGATGGCTCAAGAGAACTGGGAGAAAATAGAAGGAATTTATTACTTTACAGAAAAATTGCCATTTATTATTCATTAAGTGTCAAAGTTCTGTTCTATATTATTCAAGATGTTTTTTTCTAAGTATTTGCATAAGTATTCCTTTCTGTTCATAGAATCAGTGAAATTTATAGCATGGAAGGAGGCCATTTCGGCCCATCGTGTCCGCACCGGCCGACCAAAAGCTATCCAGCCTAATCCCACTTTCCAGATCTGTAGCCCTGTAGGTTACGGCATTTTAAGTTCACATCCAAGTATTTTTTAAACGTGGTGAGGGTTTCTGCCTCGACCACTCTTTCAGGCAGTGAGTTCCAGACCTCCACTACCCTCTGGGTGAAGACAATACCCCTCAAATCCCCTCTAAACCTCCCCCCCAATTACTTTAAATCTATAGTGTAAGAAATCACTTTGAGCTATTAATAAACTGTTAATATTTGGGGAGACTCTTTTTTCTGCTGATTTAGCAACAATTGCGATAACTTCAATTTATTTAGAAAAATGTCTAAAAGGCACTTCACAGAGGCGTAAAAAGACAAACTGGGCACTGAGCAGGAGAAAGGGCTATTAAGAGAGGTGACCAAATTTTGGCAAAAGAGGTATGTTTTAAGAGGCCCTTAATGGAGGAGAGGGCATAGAAACATAGAAAATAGGTGCAGGAGTAGGCCATTCGGCCCTTCTAGCCTGCACCGCCATTCAATGAGTTCATGGCTGAACATGCAACTTCAGTACCCCATTCCTGCTTTCTCGACATACCCCTTGATCCCCCGAGTAGTAAGGACTACATCTAACTCCTTTTTGAATATATTTAGTGAATTGGCCTCAACAACTTTCTGTGGTAGAGAATTCCATAGGTTCACCACTCTCTGGGTGAAGAGATTTCTCCTCATCTCAGTCCTAAATGGCTTACCCCTTATCCTTAGACTGTGACCCCTGGTTCTGGACTTCCCCAACATTGGGAACATTCTTCCTGCATCTAACCTGTCTAAACCCATCAGAATTTTAAACGTTTCTATGAGGTCCCCTCTCGTTCTTCTGAACTCCAGTGAATACAAGCCCAGTTGATCCAGTCTTTCTTGATAGGTCAGTCCCGCCATCCTGGGAATCAGTCTGGTGAACCTTCGTTGCACTCCCTCAATAGCAAGAATGTCCTTCCTCAGGTTAGGAGACCAAAACTGTACACAATACTCCAGGTGTGGCCTCAGCAACACCCTGTACAACTGTAGCAACACCTCCCTGCCCCTGTACTCAAATCCCCTCGCTATGGCGGTGGATAGTCACTGGACAAAGGGACAGGGAACCCACAAGTGATCAGAATCAGTGCAATGGAGAGTTCTCAGGCAATTGTAGGGCTGGAGGAGGTTACAGAGATAGGGAGGGGCGAGACCGTGGAGGGATTTAACCATGAAGATGATAATATCAAATTAGAGAATTTTGGGAACCAATATAGGTCAGCAAGGACAAGGGTGATGGGTGAGTGGAACAGGATATGGCCAGCAATGTTGTGGATGAGCTGATGTTGATAGCTAGTGGAGACTGGAAGCTGGAAGAGAGAGCATTGGAATTGTCCAGTCTCGAGGTGACAAAGGCATGTATGATGATTTCGAAAGCAGATAAGCTGGGGTAAGGGCGGAGACAAGCGATGTCAAGGAGGTAGAAGTAGGCGGTCTTTGTCACAAAGAGAATATGGGGTCACATGTTCATCTCAGGGTCAACTAGGATGTCAAGGTTGCAAATAGTCTGTTTCAATCTCAGACATTAGCTAGGGAGAGTGATGGAATCGGTGGTGACGGAACGAAGTTTGTGGTGGAGGCCGAAGACAATGACTTCGGTCTTACCAGTGTTTAACTAGAGGAAATTGCAGCCTCATCCAGGGCAGGATGTTAGACAAGCAGTCCGACAGCAGTGGAGAGCTTGAGAGAGGTGATGGAGAGGTTGAGTTGGATGTTGACAAGGTACACGTGGAAGCTGACCTCATGTCTGTGGATGATATTGCGCAGGGGCAGCATGCAGGGGAGGAAGAAGAGGGGGTAAGGATAGTTTATTTGTGGGACTCCAGTGGTAACAGTGCAGGGACAGGAAGAGAAGCCATTGCTAGAGATGCTCTGGCTAAGATTGACGAGGTAAGTGTGGAACCAAGCGAGGGCAATCCCACTCAGCTGGACAGCAAAGCAACATAAGAACAGAAAAATTAGGAGCAGGAATCGGCCATTCGGCCCCTCGAGCCTGCTCTGCCATTCAATAAGATCATGGCTGATCTTCTACCTCAACTCCACTATCCGCATATCCCTTGGTTTCCTCAATATACAAAAATCTATTAATCTCGTCTTTAATATGCTCAACGACTGAGCTTCAACAGACCTCTGGGAGAGGCACTAACCCATTCACCAGAGGCATAAACCCATTTACAGTAAATAAGTGACTGTCAGAGTTAAGATAACAGACGGAGGAACTACTTCCAAATATATTAGGCATTCATTTGCTACTAGCAGCAGCAGGCATCTCCAGTTCGTATCTTTTGAGATTTTCATTCAGCTCTAAGGTTACAGGTGTGTACATGTTTTAAATTAAATGATTTTCATAATTTAGAATGTGTAGAGCAATTCCCAGTCAGAAATAGCATTCACTTCACCTATTCCTTGCATAAGCTGTAACTCTTCAGCCTCACCATCCCACACAGTGTGTGGTCGTGTAACTTTCGGTATGAAGAGAGTTGGCACGGGGATGTGTTTAAGGATACCTGGTGGGTGTGTATGTGTGGGCATGTAAGACACTGTTACATTGATTGATCTGGCCAGCTGTGACCACTTAGAAATGCTTCTCTTGGTTAAACTAATAGAACTCTAGGGCTACCCTGCTCGCCAGCAGAGATTCAGCTTGGGACTCCAGCGAGACAAAATATACAAACAACCGGAAGAAAATAGGAAGGAGACAGAAGGAAAAAAGCAGGAAATCATATATAAAGACAGAAAGCAGAAGAACACAGAAATAAATACATATTGCAGAAGCTCAGTCTGTAGAAATGAGTTTCAATGTAATACATTGAATGTTTTGAAAACAGAAAATGCTGCAAACACTCAGCAGGACAGGCAGCATCTGTGGAGAGAGGAATTACATAACAGAATGTACAGCGCAGTAACAGCCCATTTGGCCCAACAGGTCTATGTCGGGATTTATGCCCCACACGAAGCATAACTTCACCTATCAACAGGACATCACTGTAGGAGTTCCTCAGGAGTGTGTCCGAGGCCCAGCCATCTTCAGCTGCTTCATCAATGACCTTCCCTCCCTCATAAGGTCAGAGGTGAGGATGTTCACTGATGATTGCAGAGTGTTCAGTGCCATTCGCAACTCCTCAGATAATGAAGCAGTCCATTCCCGCATGCAGCAAGACCTGGATGACATTCAGGCTTGGGCTGATAAGTGGCAAGTAACATTCGTACCACATAAGTGCCAGGCAATGACCAACTCCAACAAGAGAGAATCTAATCACCTCCCCTTGACATTCAACAACATTACCATCATCAAATAATCTCCCACTATCAAAATCCTAGGGATTACCATTGACCAGAAACTTAACTGGACCAGCCACATAAGTACTGTGTCTATAAGAGCAGGTCAGAGGCTGGGTATTCTGCGGCGAGTGTCTCACCTCCTGACTCCCCAAAGCCTTTCCACCATCTACAAAGCACAAGTCAGGAGTGTGGTGGTAAACTCTCCACTTGCCTGGATGAGTGCAGCTCCAACAACACTCAAGAAGCTCGACACCATCCAGGACAAAACCTGCTTGATTGGCACCCCTTCCACCACCTTAAACATTCACTCCCTCCACCACCGCCGTACCGTGGCTGCAATGTGTACCATCTACAAGATGCACTGCAGCAACTTGCCAAGGCTTCTTCGACAGCACTTCCCAAACCCATGACCTCTATCATCTAGAAGGACAAGGACAGCAGGCACATGGGAACATCACCTGCAAGTTCCCCTCCAAGTCACACACCATCCTGACTTGGAAATATATCACTGTTCCTTCATCAGCACTGGGTCAAAATCCTGGAACTCTCTCCCTAACAGCACTGTGCGAGTATGATCACCACATGGACTGCAGCAGTTCAAGAAGGTGGCTCACCACCAACTTCTCAAGGGAAATTAGAGATGGGCAATAAATGCTGGCCTTGCCAACGTTGTGCCCACATCCCGTGAAGGAATAAAATAAACATTCTTCTGTTCCTTTCTCCCTTATGTACTTATCTAGGTTCCCCTTAAATGCATCTGTGCTATTTGCCTCAACTACTCCATGTGATTGTGATTTCCACCTTCTCACCACTCTGAGTAAAGAAGTAAAGGTAGGGTTAATGTTTCAGATCGATGACCTTTCGTCAGATCCCTGTATTGTATGCTTTGCTCTTTCCATATCCGGACATTCTGATGCCTGAGTTGGAACAATGTGTGCACCTATATAGCATACACTGTTAGATCACCCAAAATATCAGTAGTTGAGTTAGATGCAGACAGATATTTGTTGACAGTGTTTTACCTATATGCAGGTCAGATTGTGGAGAGGAACAGGGAAGGTGTCAAGTGGTTCAAGAAGGCCCACCCCCATCTTCTCAGGGCAACCAGTCCTGATATCCCCGGGTGCCAGGTAAGGTCCAAAACATGCAGATAATCATGACTTTGCCTACCTGTACCAGCAATCTTTTCAACACTTTGCTTAAAACCCAATGCACTGTATGAACGTCTTGCTCAGTACCTGTACCATCCAGTTAACTGAAGTCTCCCTGAAGACTGACCTTTGGCACTGTATTGTATCTGTAACATCAAACGGGAAACTGCTGGGTCCGAAATGCTGCGCAGTAGGCTTCTGCATAACGTCGTTGTCAGCAGTGGCAAACCAGCATCGCGAGAGAGGGAGGCCTGAGATTTTAGAGTGGTGTTTTCCCGCACTTCCCAACACACTTCCTGGCTGTTTGAGAGGTGCTGCATTGTGTGGGTGGTGTCCTGGCACATCGGTACGGGCCTTGTGTGAGTTTTACAATATTGGTTCGTCAACAATGTATGACATTAAGAAGCAAGAGGATAAGATCCTTAAGTTTTTTTGCTGACAATGAAAGTAAGAAAAGTATGGCTTCTCATAAAACATTGAGGGAAGTAAAAAGTATTGACTTAGAGAGTGCCCCATTACAGTGGTTCAGGCTTCGTTGAAATGATGGTGTTAGTATTTCTGACGAGATGATAATGGCACAAGCGAAAATAGTCCACAAAGACTTTAGTCTGCAGCATGAATGTGAATATTCTCAAGAATGGCTGCAGAACTGTAAAACCAGGCTTGATGTTACTCTACATTGTGTGCGGTGAAAAAAGAAGTGCAGATCACGAAGCAGCAGCTAAGTTCGTCGATGAATTTGCATAGTTAGTTGCAAAGGAGAAGTTATCCCCAGAGCAGGTATACAATGCCGATGAAACTGCTCTCTATTGGCATTGTCTGCCTAGAAAAACCTTAGCAACAGATGCTGAGGAGACACCAGCTGGAATGAAGGCCTCAAAGGACAGGGTAACTGACCTTGGTGGCAGCAACAAGTGCAAGCTCATGGTCATTGGGAAAAGTGTCAAGCCAAGGGCATTCAAAGGGGTGGAAATATTATGCAGAACTTAAGCACGCTCCTGGAGCCTCTCCAAGTGCTACTCAGGAAGGGGTGTGATTGGTTTTGGGGGGACGCCCAGGAACGCGCCTTCAATAAGGCATGCAATCTTTTGTGTTCCAAAAGTGTTTTGACTTTCTTTGACCCAGGTAAAAAGCTAGTTCTCACATGCGATGCGTCAGCGTATGGAGTCGGGTGCGTTTTGCAACATGTCAATAGTACGGGCAGATTACAACCCATAGCTTATGCCTCCAGGTCACTTTTGCGGGTGGAGTGCGGGTACGGAATGGTAGAGAAGGAGACGCTCGTGTGCGTGTACGGTGTCAAAAAGATGCACCAATACCTTTTCGGGGCCAAGTTCGCTTTAGAAACCGACCACAAGCCCCTCACATCCCTCCTATCCGAGAGCAAGGCAATAAACGCCAACGCCTCAGCGCGAATTCAACGGTGGGCACTCATGCTAGCGTCCTACGACTACACAATAAGGCACAGACAACTGTGCCGACACGCTCAGCAGGCTACCCCTGGCGACCACGGAAGGGTCTGACGAACAGGACTGTGAGATAGTCATGGCAATCAATGCCTTTGAGTCCACAGGTTTGCCCATGATGGCTCGCCATCCTTAGTAAAAAGATGTGTCCTAACCGGTGACTGGGCAGAGGCTCGCGATGCCTGCCCCGAGGAATTAAAACCCTTTCACAGGCGCATGCATGAGCTATCACTACAAGCAGACTGCCTGATGTGGGGCAGCCGAGTAGTCATGCCTCTGTGAGGCAGAGAGTCATTTGTCCGGGAGCTCCACCGCGAGCACCCGGGGATCGTTCTCATGAAGGCCATAGCCAGATCCCACGTCTGGTGGCCTGGTATTGACGCGGACTTGGAGCTCTGCGTCCAAAGGTGCATCATTTATGCCCAACTCAGCAATGCCCCCAGGGAGGCTCCACTGAGCCCCTGGCCCTGGTCTACCAAACCGTGGTCACGGGTGCACATAGACTATGCGGGCCCATTCATGGGCAAAATGTTCCTCGTAGTTGTAGATGCATTTTTAAAGTGGATCGAATGCACCATTTTAAACTCGAGCACAACCTCCACCACTGTGGAGAGCCTCACAACCATGTTTGCAATGCACGGAATCCCTGACATATTGGTCAGTGACAATGGTCCGTGCTTCACCAGCGCAGAATTCCAAGACTTTATAATTGACCATGGCATAAATCACGTCAAGACGGCACCGTTCAAGCCGGCCTCCAACGGAGAGCAAATCATTCAACAAGGCATGCTTAAAATCCAAGGTCCCACGCTGCAGGGTCGCCTGTCGCGACTGCTGCTGGAATACAGATCTCGTCCGTACTCACTGACTGGGATCCCCCCCCCACGCAACTGTTGATGAAAAGGACTTTAAAAACAAGGCTCTCATTAATTCTCCCAGACATGCACGAAATCGTTGAGGCAAAGCGCCGTAAGCTGACTGAGTACCATGACAGAAATTCGAGGGGGAGATAGAATGAGATAGGGGACAAAGTGTTTGTACTAAACTATGGCAGGGGTCCCAAATGGCTTGCAGTGACAGTAACGGGCAAGGAAGGAAACAGGCTACTGGTAGTACAAATGGACAATGGCAAAACCTGCCAGAGGCATGTAGACCAAGTCAAAAGCAGATTTACCAACAACACTGCAGAACCAGAGGCAGACTACAATGTGGAACTCGCACCACACCTGGTGGACAGACAGAGGGAACAACCTGAGGAAAGGGCAATCCCAACAGACAGCCTAGGTGAGTCAACAACAATCACACCAATCGAAAAAGACAGCCTAGGCGAGATACCAGCAACCACACCCAAAGAAAAACAGACACCAAGGCAAACAACTGAACCACAACTCACATGCTCCACGCGAGAGCGTAGACCACCTGAGAGACTGAACCTATAAAGACAATAAGACCTTGGGGGAGGGTGATGTCATGTATCTTACATTATTATATATAACTGTATCCTAACATGCTATACATGACTGTAATAAGATATGACCTGTAACCACCAGCATACCTTACCACCAGGGGTGCACTTGCAAGAGACAGGTACATAAGGACAGGTCTCAGGCAAGTGCAGCATTCCAGAGCTGTGAAATAAAGGTGCAGGTCCAGAGTGACCTTGACTTCATTACATGCCTCGTGTGAATCTGTACTGAGGGGACAGGACTTTACAGAGATGTAATTTGAGTTAGTTACCAATTCTTCTTTTGTGGCTCTGTGTCAAATGTATCTGTTTTATCTTGTTGTACTGTTGTTGATCGCCTTGGAATGTTTTACGATGCTGAAGGCGCTACAGAAATAAAAATTATTTATTATTATTGCTGTACTGTATTATTATCATCACATCAGTAACACTTGGGACTTTGAATCACATCACTAATTAGCATCAGTTTTTGAGCCAGAGCGTGGCGGAGGCAGTCAGGGGCATGAGCGCTGTGATCAGGACTGGTGCCATCAGTGATTTCCAAGCACGGCAGTTGTCGGCTCTGTTTGATGTTGATATTTCCACCGCCCCCCGCCCCCCCCACCCCATTTATAAACAGATTGCCCCAAATCTTTCAGAATATTTGCTGTTACAATACAGTGCCAAAGGTCAGTCTTTAGCTGAACAAATACAGTTGCAAGATTAGGGAGACTTCAGTTAATTGGATGGTACAGATACTGAGCAAGGCATTCGTACAGTGCATTGGGTTTTCCAGTTCAGTGCAGATGAAAGCAAAGTGCTGGAACGATTGCTGGTACAGGTCGGCAAAGTTACGATTATCTGCATGTTTTGGACAATCCCCAGCGCTCGGGGATATCGGGGCTGGCAACTGAGGTTGGGAGTGCGGCAAAGAGATTGTGGGGGGTTGCGGTGGATCATGGTGTCAGGCCAGCGATTGGAGTTCATGAAAGTTGTAAAAATTCCGCTTAATGTACACAATAATGTGTGTACTTGGTCGCTATGGCACAGAAATGAAGACACGCTCTGTTTTTGACCAATGATTGACACCAATGAAGTTTTAAAAACGGTTTGTTTAGCGTTGCTCCCCTTGTAACACGTGACCTCTCCTCGTCCAGCAAGATCCCTTATTCAACACACGCCAGATCCCGAGGGTGCCAGATAAAGGAGGTTCAACCTGTAGTGGTATTTGGGAATCCTTTTAGGTTTACAAAATAGAATTAATATGCAGAGCAATTTTCTCACTTTTCTCAATAAGCAATCTGATTTGCTCAAATTCGGTGTGCTTTGTTAATTATTTGCACAAGACAATGAATGTTACATATTTTTAGTAATTTATTTAAATTTGTGCATTTCAGTTGTTTATGATTCTGCGATTCTGCTAATCACCTTCGCATTTTGAGGAGATACTTGTAAAGCTCTCACAAAGTGCACCATCTTAAAATGTGGACGATTAGCAATTGAAACAGAATTCAACCTGATTTTACTCTTAATTCACCTGAAGCAGAATATTTCAAGGAGCTCAATGCATTCCTGGTTTTCTTCACATGGAGGTGGTGTATTTTATCTGCAGTCATACTAAAATGTGTTGATGTGTGGGCTGGATTTTACGAACCTGGCCTCGTTGCTGTGTAGAATGATTTTCCCTTGATTGGGCTTGTTAAGCCCTCCCAACGTGTTTCCCAGCCAATTGAAGGAAGCAGGTCTGATGATGTCATTTGATGATACGTCATCAGCCGTTTTCCTTAAAGGGACCAGGTGAAAATTTACTTTGACAGTTGTGCTGTCATTGTTCTGCAGCATTGAGGTGCTGCAAACACTGACAAGTACTGCACAGAGGTGCAGGGCTGCATCCAGGCTCTCCCATCACTCCCTCCACATGCTTATGGAGGGAGTCACAGCACACAGGGAGGTTCTCTTCCCTTCCAATGGGCGGAAGAGACCTCCTCAGGACACCAATGCAGCCTGGTTGCACATTTCACAGGAGGGCACAAGCAGGGGTGTCGTCAGGGGGACCAGGCTGCAGTGACGCAAACCTTTCAATGATCTCAGTAGATCATGAAATGTTACTCAACCTCATCCTGCTGTGTCTCTCATCACATCCCCATCACTCTGCATTCCCTATCCTACTCCTGCACATCCTTACTCACAGCAACTTACCTTGCACCTCCAGCCATCCCTCTCTATCTGCATTATCACAAGCTCATCTCACTAGCCACCCCTCACACTCACCCTCATCCTATTCCTATCATATCAACTAACAACACACATAGATATGCACTTGGGTGTTTTAGCCAATTTAGCTAAATAACACGTTAAATTTCTGTTAATGTGCTGTCAAACATTAAAATCTTTTATTTACAATACTTTCTGTTCTTGGACAGATTTATGTAAACCTTTGGAAGTGGCTTAATGAGTTGCAGTGAATCGTGAGACATAATGGTAACCCCCACCCTCCCCGCCCCCACAATGCTGATGAGTGTGAAAGGAATGGCTTGGGCATTGTAGGGCTGCTTTATGGTGTTAGTTTGGGATGGTGTCAACCTGCCGCATCATGTGGCAGCCAGCATGTACTGCACCAAGTGAAGTCAATGTGGCCATGGTGAGGCCATTACTGGCGCCCTGGGCAGCAATGTGATCAGGTGCTAATGTCCTCTGAACGTGGTGGGATTCTGAGGACCAAGGTGAGACAGTATAAACCGTAACATTCTGATGTAATAGTGAAGTTGAGATGACAGAAACAATCTGTCAGTGGTGAGAGAGGTTGTCCCAATGAGGTGACACTGGATAGAGAGTTTACTCCAAACACTTGCCACCTGCATAACGCTCAATCTGTCTTCCAAATGCAGTAAGCAACAGCTTCTGAGCTTGGAGAGTGAAGAGCTGTGATATGGGAGCTTTTATAGCACAGTTGCAGCTGTCAAGTAATGAGATGATTCCTTGGCCATTCAACTCCTGCCCTGCTTACCTGTGATCCTGAGCAGTGTGGACTCTGTGGGCGACCTGGTAAACACTGAAGGTGAGCTGAAATGATTGTTAATCCTCTGTAATCCTCCACCACCGTTGTGTCAGGTCTGCTCAGCGCTGGTGGCCTGTTGACAGCGGGGTCCAAAAAAAAGCATTTGCCACCGATCGCTGCCCCCCCGCCCCTCCCAAAATTCTGCCCTATTTTTCTAAACCAGACACCCAGGTGATTGGTATTGAGGCTGTCTGATGTAAGAAACATCAGAGTCGTGGGAACAGCATCACCTCCAACTTTCTCTCCAACTCACACAGCATCTTGACTTGGACATATATCGCCGGCATTCCTTCGTTGTCACTGGTCAGTATCCTGGCATTCCCTACCATTATTGCTGCACCATTATGACAAGGAGTGCAGGTTCAAGAAGGCCCACCAACATCTTCTCAGGGCACCTAGGGCTAGCAATAGATGCAGCCTTACCTGCAATGCCCACATCCCAAGAACAATTAAAAAAACATGGTGCTGAGGTGTGGTGTCCTATAGCGGGTGCTCCTCGGGTCTCACCATTCAGGTGCAGTGATCGTTCCCTGCACCCAAATTTCTAGGACATCGAATCTCAAATCAGCCACGTGACAATTATCAGATGCCTGTGCAGCAGATTCCAAGTACTCCAAGGAGATGGCAAAAGACCAGAGAGCACTTCGGAGCCACCACTCTGAAGTGGCCCAGAAAGCTACACAGTTATAACAACTCATTACAAACATAGACTGCATTGGTTCAAGAAGAAGGCCCACCTTGTCAGGGCAATAGGGATGGGCAATAAATGCCGATCTTGCCAGCGACGCCCACATTCCAAGAATGAATATTAAAATAATGACTATTTCTCAACAGGAGCAGCCTGCTGAAGCATGGAAACAACTGGAGAAGGTAGATCCATTGATAAAGGAACTTGTAAAAAGACCAATGAATTATGGAGCTGAACAGAAACCACTTATGAGCAAATGTTCTTGGTGATCACTGTAGCATCCTGAGTAGCAGGCAAAGTAAAGAATTGGCAGGGTAAATACAATGGTATTCAAGTCACAGGAACATTGTGTGAACATGGAAAATTGGAAATAAGCCATGCAGAGATGATTTCTTTGGAGATTGTTTATTTCAAATTTAATTTAGAACGCCTGTGATGCTAACTTTAAAAGGGTCGCATATTTTATTGGGGAAAAGCCCATATTTGGACGCAGTAACTAATCTTCAGAATTGTGGCAGGACTTTAACTTTTAAACTAAAAAGGGGTTGTGTAAGTTGCAGATTGCTTTCTCAAGTAGGAGAACTGGAATATTGTGTAATGCCAATAAAATAATAAACTAACTGAGCAACCAGTGCAAACTGAATCACGGACCTGCCCCGTGAGTCACTGCTGGCTGTGTACAAACACTCAGGTAGATTTTAACTCCAGGCCTGGGGCACTCAACAGAAGGCTCCAGTAAATATAACGGCAGTGCAGGAGTAGGTAAGCACAATGATTTTAACTCTGCTACCACCCTGTTTTCACTGGGTGGGCTGAATTACAATCGGTCCTTCCGTGTTAAGACAGTTGATGGCGTGCTGTGGGAGTGGGAAGGAGAAGATTGCTGCAGGATTTCAAGGCAGCTCGAGTCTTTTGAACTGGCTTTCTGGTTGAAGTACAAATAGGTGGTTTAATAAAAACAGGAAATACTCAGCAGGTCAGGCAGCATCTGTGGAGAGAGAAACAAGAGTTAACATTTCAGGTCGATGGTCATTCAGATTTCCATCATCTGCAGTATTTTGCCTTTGTACATGGAGTGAGGCAAGTTGAAAATGCCTAATTTGTCAAATTTAGCTAAGAGATTCTGGCAACATCTATGATTCGAATTGTGTGACTAAGCTCCCGGGGGATGAAGACATTTGTGAAATAGATTTCAGGAATGCACAGTTATTTACTTGGGAACAGATTCAATGAGAAACAAAAGGTCATTGAAAGTAATTTTGGCAGAAATATTTTCTGGCTAAGAAATCAAAGTGGTCATCGTCATAGGCAGTGCCTCGAAATCGAGAAAGACTTGCTTTCATTCTAAAATTAAGTTCTCAGGTTCCCAACCCTGAAGATTCAACACCACCTCCAGTGCGCCAGTGCAGCCTTCGGCCACCTGAGGAAAAGAGTATTTGAAGACCAGGCCCTCAAAACTGCCACCAAGCTCATGGTCTACAGGGCTGTAGTAATACCCACCCTCCTGTATGGCTCAGAGACATGGACCATGTACAGTAGACACCAAGTCGCTGGAGAAATACCACCAACAATATCTCCTAAAGATCTTACAAATCCCCTGGGAGGACAGATGCATCAACGTTAGCGTCCTCGACCAGGCCAACATCCCCAGCATTGAAGCACTGACCACACTTGATCAGCTCTGCTGGGTAGGCCACATAATTCCAGACATGAGACTCCCAAAGCAAGCGCCCTGACTCAGAACTGCTTCATGGCAAACGAGCCAAAGGCAGGCAGCAGAAACATTACAAGGACACCCTCAAAGCTGCCCTGAAAAAGTGCAACATCCCCACTGACACCTGGGAGTCCCTGGCCAAAGACTGCCCGAATTGGAGGAAGTGCATCGGGAGGGTGCTGAGCACCTCGAGTCTCATCGCCGAAAACATGCAGAAATCAAGCGCAGGCAGCAGAAAGAGCGTGTGGCAAACCAGTCCCGCCCTCCACTTCCCTCAACGACTATCTGTCCCATCTGTGACAGAGACTATGGTTCTCGTATTGGACTGTTCAGCCACCTAAGAACACATTTTAAGAGTGGAAGCAAGTCTTCCTCAATTCCGAGGGACTACCTATGATGATGATGTAGACCTTAAGCTTAGTGGCAGATTTGAGGGCCTGATCCTCGAACACTCTCTTCCTCAGGCGACCGAAGGCTGCGCTGGTGGACCTCATCGTTGATGTCTGCCCTTCTTGATAGTAAGCTCCCGAGTTATGGAACGTGGTCCACGTTGTCCAAGGCCGCATGGTGGATTTTGATGACCGGGGGGGGGGGGCGGCGGTGCTGTGTGGTGGGGTCAGGTTGGTGGAGGACCTTTGTCTTACGGATGTTTAGTGTAAGGCCGATGTTTTCATCAACGAAGATGTTGACGATGGCTTGAAATTCAGCCTCTGAATGTGCACAGGCACAAGCGTCGTCCGCGTGCTGTAGTTCGACGACAGAGGATGGGATGGTCTTGAATCTAGCCTGGAGGCGACAAAGGTTGAATAGGTTTCCACTGGTTCTATAGTTTAGTTCCACTCCAGCGGGGAGCTTGTTGAGCATGAGATGGAGCATTGCAGTGAGGAAGATCAAGACGAGGCTTTGCGCAATGACGCAGCCCTGCTTGACCACGGTCCCGACGTGGATTGGGTGGATCCACTGGTCAGGATCATGGCTTGCATGTCGCCGTGGAACAGGCGGAGGATGATGACAAACTTTTGGGGGCAGCCGAAACAGAGGAGGATGCTCCATAGTCCCTCGTGGTTAACAGTGTAAAAGGCCTTTGTGAGGTCAAAGAAGGCCATGTACAAGGGTTGGTGCTGTTCCCTGCATTTCTCTTGCAGTTGCCGCGCCGTAAAGATCATGTCCGTTGTATCTCATAATGGATGAAATCCGCACTATGACTCCGGGAGGAGCTCCTCAGCCACAGGGAGAAGATGGTTGAGAGAGCATTCTAGCAATGACTTTCCCAGTGGCCGACAACAGGGAGATTCCTCTGTAGTTGCCGCAGTCGGACTTGTCCCCTTTTTTAAAGATGGTCACGATTACGGAATCTGAGATCTCCTGGCATGCTCTCCTCCTTCCAGATGGGAGAGGTGAGGTCATGCATTCGAGCCAATACTGCCTCTCCACCATACTTTAATGTCTTTTCAGGGATTCCATCTGCTCCTGATACCTTGTTGTTCTTGAGCTGATGGATGGCCATTTCTACCTCGTGCAGGGCCGGGGTTTTGCTGAGCTGGAGGCAGGTAGCATGCTGCGGGATGGAGTCGAGGATACTCATGTCAAAGGCAGAGTCTCGGTTAAGGAGATCTTCGAAGTGCTCCTTCCAGCGGGCCCTGCCGGCCTCGGTGTCCTTGATGAGTGTCTCCCCGTTCTTGGCCAGCAGTGGGGTGGGGCCTTGGGTGCTTGGGCCATAGGTGGACTTGATTGCGGTGAAGAACCCTCGCATGTCATGGCTGTCGGCCAGCTGCGGAATCTCTTGTGCTTTCTCCATCCACCATCTATTCTTTAGGTCACGGGTTATTTGTTGGACCTTGGCCTTCAGCCGTCTGTAGAGCTGCTTTGCTGCTCCCGAGTTGGGTTGTTGGTTTAAGTTCAGAAATGCCCTGCATTGTGGTTTATTAGCTCCTGGATCTCCTGGTCACTCTCATCAAACCAATCCTGGGGCTGGACTTTCCACTTTTGTATAGATCACCCAAAAATGGGCATTGTTTCCAGCATTGGCAGTAAATATGGATTTTGAGATTATCACCCATTTTTAAAACCCCAACTTTCCATTTTATAAAATGGGCATTACCACAAGTGATCTGAAATGGGTGTTAGTGTTAAAATTTTTGATCTTCTGCCGTAAAGTGTCGCCATCCATAGCAACGGCACGGCAATGGTCGTTTCCCGCATTTCAGGAGATCGGGGGTCATCATTACATGCGCAGAAGAGGAGAGAGAGAGAGAGAGAGGGAGCAGAGAGGAGCTGAAAGCATGTGTGGGTGTGATGTGTGCTTGTTTGGCTGTTTTGGGAGGTAGGTGGGAGATTTTGCAGCAGCAAGAAGAATTCAGAGCACAAATAACATTGTTCCACTGAATTTTTTGCAGAAATTTTTTTTTTTTTTACAATGGAAGGGCTGGAGGAGGTGACACAGCACACTGTGAAGACTGATGCTGGCGAAAGCAGTGAGCTGGGAGAGAAACAATTGGGAGGACGAAAAAGAGCGAGGAGATTCTCGGACGAGGCAAATGTCTCCCTCCTGCAGGAAGTCGAGTCACGCTGGGGTGAATTGACCCAGGGAGGGCATGGGAAGCCCATCCTAAAGGTCTACCAGAGGATATGGACCAACATAGCCGAGGTGATGTCGTCGGCGACCAACGAGGTGTGTGAGGGCAACCAGTGCCGCAAGCGCTGGAACAACCTTGTCGGATCTGCCAGAGTAAGTATTACATTTATTTACATGTACTTATATATTTATATAATTTGATTCGTAAGTGTAATGAATGATTAAAATCAGATGTGATGTCTTGCACTTATACCGGGAATGTTGTACTCAAAGCCTGCATTCACGGTGTATGCCTTTAGGTAAAGAATGATAATTTTCATAATAATCATGATTACATCTGTTGGTTATGTGTTATATAAGTCTCTGTGACAGTACCTAGCAATGATTTCATGCAATGATCTCATGCCATGTCGTGCTGGTATTACATTTTACAGAAGAAGCTTTCGAGGAATAGGGCCGAGCAGAGGCGAACGGGTGGCAGGTCACCAGTCATCAGTGAGCTGACTGACCTTGAGGAGCGGGGACTGGCACTAGTTGGGAGCCACTCCCGGTCGGCCACGCAAGCAGCAGCAGAACCTGATGTGATGCTACATGAGTAAAGTATACACCATTGTGTGATGTAACCTTTATAGATACCACACCCACTCATACCTGACCAATAATATATGATAGATGATTGCTAAAAATGTTTTCTAAATAATGATGACCTCATGAGAATCATTGCAATGCAGAATTTAGTGATGGTCATGAAATGTGATGCCTGTGATGATTTTGATAGCAGTGCTGCTTTTGTCGTGTATATGCTGTGTGTAGCGCTGGAATCACCTTGTGACCCTAGCACCCCCGCCTCCTCTAATAACCTCATTTACGTTTTACAGCTCAGCCAGCAGCGCTGCCCCGTGCAAAACCACCGAGCCCAGAAGGTGGGGGAGCGGGGCCGGACTTGTTGGATGATTCCTCCATATGGTGCTGAGGAGCTCCGATTCTCGCCCATGGATCTGCTGAGTCCCTTCTCCACGGATGACAGTGCCGACTTTGAGGAGCCTGCATTGCCAAGCTCCATAATGCAGTCCACATCAAAGGCATCTAGTGCTCCTATGGCCATTCCTACCTCCACCGTGGAGGTACCGGGCCCAAGCACCTTGGCACAGGGCACCTGAGGTGCCTCCAGGACGCCGCCCACCAAGCGGAGGTTGGTTCAACGCAGCATGTCTGCTCCACGAGCGGCAGATCTGAGCGGGGACATGGTAGTCTTGTCCAGAAGGAGTGTTGACATAGGTCAGCAGATCCTACAGACAATGGGGGGCATATTCCAACTGCTGGCCAGCATATCCGCCACCATGACCGAGTACGTGACGCGGATGGCAGAGGCCCTGGAGGTGATAGCCAGGAACACTAGTTGCAGAGGCCTCCCTGTGGTCCCAGAGTACGGCACTGCACCCTAAGGTGCCGCACCCCCATTGCCAACGGCACAAGAGCCAGGAGGAAGATCTTGCTTCTTGCTTGGAGCACGTTCCCACCTTGGGACCGTCCTCTCCCGTATTTGTCCAACCACCGGTTCTGCCATCAACCTCCCCAATGAAGCAGTGCCCGAGGAGCTCCTTGGCCAGGCGGCTTGGAGTCAGGAGGGGAGGGGAAGGGGTAGAGGTGAGGAGAAGTGGAGGGGGGGGGGGAGGAAAGTGAGGTGCATGGCCGCAGGAGTTGTCTTGGCCATATTTTTATGTTGTTGTTGCTATTTTGTTGGGAGGTTTGGGGGAAGAGGGGAGGGGGCTACTTTGTTGGTTTGCATTTGTGTTGTGTGTTGTTGGAAATGTTGACCATTTGATTAATCTAAATGTTATAAATTTGTTTTGTGGTGGGTTGGGGTGGGGTGTTTTTTTTACAGTTATAATTATGATTTCATACAAATGTTCTCATTAAATATTTTTTATTTAACATAACCTTGTTGCGCATTGTCTCAGATAGCTGTGCCGTTACACACTGGTGATTCCATAACATGAAAGGGGATAATTAAACTTAATTTGAATCAACTTAAACTTTAACTGGCACCAAGGTGATGCACACCATTGGTGTATGAGCTGCAGACACAGCAGTGTTGCAGCTTTGTAATAAAACCAATGTTATTTCAAGCAAAGCGCTCATTTATGAGCTGCTGACGTAAGAGTCTTGCAGCTATGTAGCCACCACGGGCCCTTTCCTGCAGTCTAGAAGGGGGCGGGGGCATGGTTTCATCATCAGCCTGATTGTCTGGCCCTAGGTCAGCATCCACCGCCTCATCCTCCTCTTCCTCTTCCTCTTTCTCCTGAGGTGGACCAGCAGTCCCTTCTGGCAATTCTTGTCCCCTCCTAATAGCCAAGTTGTACAGAATGGAGCACACCACCACGAATTGAGCTACCTACTCAGGGTGGTATTGTAGCTCGCCTCCCGAGTGGTCCAGGCAGCTAAAGCGCTGCTTAAGCACTCCAATGGTTTTCTCCACGATATTGCGAGTGGCTCTGTGGCTCTCATTGTATCGCCTCTTGGCTTCTGTCTGGGTATTACACGGGAGGTGGGGGGTCATCAGCCAGGCGGCAAGGCCATATCCTTTGTCACCAAGCATCCAGCATTGACCTTGTGGCTGACTGGTAAACATGTCAAACCCAGCGCTCACACCCAGGATGTGAGCATCTTGGATGCTGCCCGGAAATTTTGCATTCACTGCCATAATAATTTGCTGGTGGTCGACAACAAGTTGCACATTCAGGGAGTGGAATCCCTTTCGGTTCTGAAAAACCTCTGCATCCTGAAAAGGTGCCTGCATGGCGATGTACGTACAGTCTATTGCTCCCTGCACCTTGGGGAAGTTAGGAATTTGGTAGAATCCTAGAGCCCTCTCAGTTTGAGCCTCCATCGTCATAGGAAAGCTGATAAAGTCCATCCTGCATACATAATGGGCTTCAGTGACCTGTCGAATGCAGCAATGTGTGGCATGCTGAGATATAGCGCAAATGTCACCAGCTGAGGCCTGAAAGGAACCTGATGCATAGAAGGAAAGTGCCGCGGTGACCTTGACCTCGACGGACAGTGCGGTTCTGATGGTGCTGGCAGGCTGTACATCTCCCCTGATGAGCTGGCATATCTCATTGATAACCTCTTTCCGGAAGCGCAGTCTCCTAAGGCATGTGTTATCAGACAAATTCAGGTAAGACCGCTTCTCCCTGTAAATGCGTGGGGTGTAAGGTCTGGTCCTCCTCATCAATTTGGCACATCTTAGATTGGGCACACTATGCTGTTGGATATATCTTCTGCCATCTTTAGCCTGCAGCATGTGCATAGTCATCAAGACAGGCTGAGAAATGACAGGCCCCATTACAATAACTATCAGTATTATACCTATTGTTCACAAACAATAAATTTTCCCACTAAGACACCTAAACTAAATTCCAATCGTCCACATAATAAGATGTTTGTTCAGATGTTCAAATCACCTTAAAAGAACTCCACAGTACATCAAAACTCCCCAGAAGTTGAAGCAGCCTTTTCAATGAATCGACCTGCGATTTACAAAATGTTGTCCATACCGCTGTGATTAGTTCAGATGAGTGTAATTTTTTCACAGCAGTTTTTTCGACGTTAAATATTTTCAGCGATATGTGTGCGAGGTGCCGAAAGAAACGTTTGGCGATATTTTGGCCATTAGTTTCGGCAATTCTGATCTTTACGACAAAAAAAAGTGGGTGGGTGGTATTATTATTTTTCGGCATTAATTACATGCCGTAAGTAACTCAGCGATATTTTGGGCGTTAGCTTCACCCATTCTGATCTTTGCGCCAAAAGAAAGTGGGCGGGCGGTATTATTATTTCTCGCCGTTAAGTACATGCCGCAAGTAACACTGGGCGATAAGTGAGCACTAAGTGGGCGTTATTTTCCATTTTGTGCCTAAATGAGCGATATTTGGGCGTTATACCTCATCTCAGCGTTAAAATGGATGTTAAGTGGGCGGTATCGATGGAACAAAAATGGAACGTCGACTGGTGTTTCCTGGTTGAGTGACCAAGCATCTCTTCGCAGGCACTGGTTATGGAGGCCTGAAGGGCAGACCAAGCGCTGTGGGCACTCTGCATCTCGGGGTCATCGAGGGTTGCCAGGTTGACAGTGAAGAGCTGGCTGTATAGGGCTCTTTTAGCTGGGTCTTTGAGTGCCCCGGCATTGATTTTTCTGAGGCATTGCTTCTGTTGCTGTCGTCGCTTTGGGGCTGACGTTCCAGGTCCCAAACTTCATTTTGAAGCGTGGAAGATGCCTGTGCATGAGTTATTTTAACGCGGGGTGGCTGTTGCATGCCAGTTACCACACAGGCTTAGCAGAGCAAGGTCTTGGTCTAGTGGCAAGGGGGTCCGAGATGACTGGAGACCAGCCTCTACTGTATGGGCCTAGTTGCCTACGGTGGGATGTGAGCTGTAACCTTGGCACTGAGCAGCACCTTCAGGAGAGGTGGTGGGAGATCTGAGGTGTGACGTGAGGAAGGGATGAGAGATACTGGGGCCCTGCTCCATTTTAGCTTCTCGAAGGGTCAGAGTGGCTTACCCGTGCCACATGCCCGATAGGTGCTCCAGACTCGCACTGCCTCCGTTGTCAAGGAGACTCTATAGCCCACTTTTATCAGCGTAAGAGTTTTAAAACATAGAAAAATTAAATTTTATCACTAATCAAAGTGGTAACAATGCAATTAGTGATGAGTTGGTAATGATTACGATGTAGAGACTACTTTGCCGAGATATTGTAATGTGTTATCCCTGACATCTAATATAGCCAGGGTATGAGATGGAGTATATTGATGGAGAATTTGACTGCCTGATTTCACAAGCTCTGGGTCAGCAAGACATCTTCCTATATAATAAATATGGGATTGCCTGGGACTTTTGTCTATTAACACTGAATGTTTAAGATGTGCTGTGACTGCAGCATGTTCGGAAGTCAAATGCAGGAACCACAAAGAAAGGCGAAACAGTATCCAATGTACAAGGGCCAAGAGGTGTCGAAAGTGCACGTGTGGGGGATTTGGCTTTTTTTTTTAATGCCCCTGAATATTATGCAGAGAAAAAGTGATGAAGAAAGAACAGGAATAACAGCAAAAGGAAGCATCTTTGGAACAGGAAGAAAACTTAGTGAAGAAGAAGTTAACTGAGCCAAATAGCTGTGGGAAATGTGATAATGGACAAAAGAAAGAGGAACTTTCATGAGAGAAGTGGGAGGTTAAATGGAGGGAAGTTAAACCATCACAAAAGGTACGTAAATGTGGAGAATTCATATTTGAGTTATGGAATAAAGAGGGGGATTTTGTACCTTTGCAAGATAAGGCTGATGATAGTGAATTTGAGGATATTTTATGATGCTTATGAGTAGTGACTTGAAATGAAATATCAGGTTAAAATGAGAAAGGTTATAAAGAAGTGTTGATGACAATATCACAGAAGAGAAAAGGGAATACAGTGGTGTGGTGATAGAGATTGGTACATTGGACCGTAAACTGCGGCCCCTCCGGGTGCGTACGACGTGCGCACACACCCGAAGAGGCCTCGCAAATGCTGGTTCTCGGCGTGCAATGCGCGTGTACCGAGAACCGTGTGGAAAGTATTTTTATCTAAGCTGATACCATACGGTATTTGTGTGCCTTTTGATTAAAATGGAGTCCTGGCCCTTCCAGAACTTTCTGCATTTTAGCAGTCAGCTTGCATAAACAGCTAAACCTGCTGTTAGATGGCTTGTGGCCATCAGACAGCTAGGAGACAAGTCATGCTGAGACAAGTAACCCCCCATGGTGCTCTCCTATTGTCTACACTACAGGAATTCCATGTCACCCCACCCTTATCTTCTAGCCATTATCTCTTTCCGAGACCTCATCCATTTGATGCAAACAGATAAACTGACCAGGAAATTGAAACAATCCTGACACAATACAAGACAGGTGATAGCCCATTACCTATGACTCATGGAGTAATGGCCGTTTGGCTTTCTGATAACCCTGACAAAAGGAAATATCTGGATACCATGTCAGGACCAGGATATAGTAATTAACTCTTTATCTGTATTCACTGACTGTGAGACAGAGCAATACACAGGGAGAGGCCAGAACTTTGGTTTTACTGTATAAATATCTTGTTAAACTGAACCATTTTGGAGGTTTTCACTTAGCCCTTGACTGAGTGTGACCTACCCCTTGCGAGCAAGTAAAGAAAAGAAACTTCTACCGGAGCTGTAAGTGTCGGAGTCATTCTTTTCGGAGGTCGAGATTTCGACAGTTATAACTTGGAGGTTCCACCGAGATACATACTCTCTGTCCTGTGAGTAAAACAGATACGGGCATAGTGCCTCTCCAGTGAAAGGCTTCAGTGGCCAAACAAGGTGAGCCTTTTGCTCACAAGAGGTTTCTTCACTGTTGAATCGCATATGTAATCTGTTGTCCACAGCGGAGGTACTGCATCTACAAGACTCGGCATTTAAAAGTTAAAGGTATTTTTTTTATAACCATTTCTTTCTCAGCTCGCCAGCAGAAGAGAACAGGTTCTGGAAAAAATCTCGAGACAGCCCGGGGAAGGTTTCAGTAGGTAAGGGAGCGCTAGTCGATCGAAAAGGGTTCCAGGTTCTTATGTGATAAGATTTTTATTGTTTTTAATTCGGAACGGGTTCTTATGTGATAAGGCTATTAAAAAAAAAGAAAGCGCAATCGATCAAAGAGTTTGGGTACGGAACCTTAAGTTTTATCAGTTTTTTATTAGGATAAGTTAAGGACTCGGTCTGTAGTGGCGTACAACGCAGACTGAGAATTTGTTTAGAGGTTATGATTTGTGTACTCGCGGGAATATTGTTTGTTGTCCTTGTATTACTGTTGTGTGCAACACCTTTGTGAGTCATTGCCATTAGAGAAACGGGAAGAGTCACTAGGGAAAATTGTGATTCGGGGAAAAAAAAACCCACAAGGATTGATTAAGAAAAGAAACAGTAACTGATCGATCAACTACGATTGGTTCGTGCCAACATATCTCACACACCCAGACTGAGCCCGAATTAAGAGCCTTTTCAGGCCACGTAACGGCCAGGAGAAGTGGGCGTAGAGAACTTGGTTGGCCGAAAGGATTGTGAGATCAGAAACTGTGGGAAAATCTTAATCATCCAGAATGGGGGCCGGAGCAAGTTAAAACACCACAAAAGGCACACCAGCCTATGTCATGCTCCAGAATTGTGGTCAGTCTTCAATTGACCAAAGAAACAAAAACGGTAAAGTGGACTAAGGGTGAAAACAGGCCATTTCCACCCGATAGTTCATTTAATTTAGAGAGAACAACTTGTCTCGAGGAGTGTCTTATAAACAGAGATCCAGGTAGAAAAAAAAAAGGAAAGTAATAGAAAAGGCCTGGGTTCCGATTCTTCAAGCCCATGTAAAATTAACAGAGGAAGTAAATTAAAAAAAAAAGAGAACCTGATAGTGACTTATGGATTCAAAAAAAAAATGAAGCTAGCAAAAGAAAAAGCTTTATTGAATGGAGACTTGTGAATGTCTTGTCTTTGAATGAGAGTGCGTGAATGTCTTGTCTTTGAATGAGAGTGCGTGAATGTCTTGTCTTTGAATGAGAGTGCTTCTGTGTTTTTTTTTTCTTTGTGTCTGGAAACCTGTTTGGAAAGGTTGTGGAGCTGCCTGTTTGTTTTAGCTCCACCCACTTTTTCAAACAAAGTGAAGTTTTTTTTAACCCTTCATAGTGTTGTCCTGTATGTGGGAAGTTTAAGACATTTTAAGTTAGAAGCGCAGGTGTGGATTTATTCGGATGAGAAGTTACGGAGCTAGGAAATGCACAAAGGATAGGTTTGTTGAGACATGGTCCCGGTGGTTAAAAGTTGTAATGACTTTTTTTTTTTAAAAAAGCCTTTGTGGGTCTCTCGAGGTGCAGGCTGGGAGAGTACACTTTCATTGTCCTTGGTGTAAAATCTTGGTACAAAAGCTTCTAGCTCAGTAAGAGGATTTTTTTTAGATAAAGAATGGCAGTACAATATTTGAATTGGGATTTTGAGATATTTCAGGTGATCTCCTTAATCAACATTTTGGGTGTATTGGAAAAATCTTGGGTTTGGAAGCCTTTTAATAAAATTAGAAAACAAGTACTTTACATTCTGTGATCTGTGAATCACTATAAGCATAAATGAGAAGTCCGTGTAACACACAGATTCGTCCAGTTCAGAAGCCCACACAAATGGAGGTGTGTCCAAGACCTATGAGCTGTGAATGAATCTACTATATTCTCACAATGCTTAAAGGATGTGGAATGAAGTATCCCGGAATGCTTTCCAGAGTCTTAAGCAGTCCCTCACTTCAGCACCAGCCTTGGGATTACCAGATTACACTAAGCTATTCAACTTATTTGTGCATCACAAGTCGGGTTTTGCACAATCTGTTTTGACTCAGTTACATGGGGACAGGCAGCGACCGGTAGCATATTTCAGTACCCAACTAGACCCAGTGGCACCGGACTACCAGGATGTCTTCCTTCATTGGCAGCAGCTTGTTACACTGTACAACAGGCTCAGACAATAACTCGAAATCATCAGACTATTTTGTATATCCCACACTCTGTCGAGATTTTACTTACTAAATGTGCCACCCAACACCTAACCTCCGCAAGAACCACTAAATACGAGGTCGAACTGTTATCAAATCCGAACCTTATCATCAAAAGATGTACTACCTTAAATCCAGCCAATCTACTCCCCACGGAAGACGACGGCGAACCCCATTCATGTGAAATGGTAACCGAATTAGTGACTAAACCACGTATCAATTTAACAGATGTACCAATGTGTAACCCTGATCTAGTGTACTATGTTGACGGATCAGCCTTACGAAATGATAGGGGCCAACCTAGAGCGGCTTATGCAATTGTAACTCAGTTTAATGTTGTCGAAACAGCCTCTCTTCCAGACTCCTTTTCAGCCCAACAAGCCGAATTGTTTGCGTTAACTCGAGCCTGTATTCTGGCTGAAGGACACAGAGTTAATATCTACACTGACTCCAGGTATGCTTTTGGGGTATCACATGACTATGGACAAATTTGGAAGATTCGCGGGTACCTGACTGCTTCAGGAACCCCTATCAAAAATGCAGAACAAGTGGAAAATCTCCTGCGAGCCATTCAATGCCCTTTGAAACTTGCCATTATCAAATGCCAAGCACATACAGGCCAGTCGAATGAGGTGGCACTTGGGAATGCCAGAGCTGATAATGCAGCTAAGTCAGCAGCTCTGTCGAAAGGGGGGATGCAGGTGTCATTGTTCCCACTAAGGAAAAATAATTGCTCAGACCCGCCACCCACTATTAATGACGTGCTGGCCTTTCAGACACAGGCCAGTACGGAGGAGGTGGTGACCTGGACGAAGGATTAATGTTATAAAAATCCAGAAGGAATATGGGTTCACCATGACGGCAGCGTGGTGGCCCCTAGATCCTTACTTCCATGGATTGCCCGATGTGTTCATACATTCACACATGCAGGCAAAGGGGGATTGGCAGATTATATTTTGGCAACTTGGTATGCACCAGGTATTTCGGCAATTGCAAAACAAATCTGTGAAAATTGTGTTACCTGTCAGACAATGAATCCGGGTAAGACGGAAAAAGTAGAATCTGCCTCCCACCCAAATCCAGTCGGGCCTTTTGTACATTTACAAATGGATTTTATTGAATTACCTATGTGTATGGGATTCAAGTATGTATTAGTTATTGTAGATGTGTTCTCTAGATGGATTGAAGCCTTTCCATGTAAAAAGGCCGATGCCACTACTGTTGCTAAATGTTTGTTAAAGGAAATCGTACCGCGCTTCGGAATCCCTGCTGAGCTTTCTAGTGATAACGGGTCACATTTCACGGGAACTGTTATAAGAGAAATGTGTAAAGCTTTGCAGATTAATCAACGTTTTCATTGCAGTTATCATCCACAATCAGCTGGACTTGTTGAAAGATATAATGGAATGCTTAAAAATAAGCTGGCAAAACTATGCAATGACACTGGACTGAAATGGACAGAACTGCTGCCCTTAGCTTTGATGGTAATGCGATCTGCAACCAACAGAACAACAGGCCTGTCACCGCATGAGATAGTTATGGGACGTCCCCAATGACTACCTTTTACAGCACCATTTATTGCAAAACAGATGGACATCCACAAAATGGAGGAAAATATGTTGAATTATTGTATTGCACTAACCAAATGTATTTCCAGCTTTCATTCACAGATAAATGAAGCCCAAGTCAAGCCAGCGGAAGGGAAGTGTCATAACCTGGAGCCAGGGGAATTCGTTTACATCAAGATTTTTAAAAGAAAAACCAGTCTACAGCCAAGATTCGAAGGACCATACCAGGTCTTGCTGGCGACCAATACTGCAATCAAGGTAAAGGAAAGACCAACATGGATCCACGCATCCCATTGCAAACGGGCACCCGACCAGGAAGAAGGGACGAAGGAATCAGAGGAACAGAAAAAGGAAGACTGAATAAGGAACTGTATGGACTATGGGGACTGATGGTGCTGGGCTTGACAGGGTTTTACTTCACATTATTGATTACACCAGGGGTACAGACCCACCACCGAAGGGAATTGCACGTAAACGTATTTATGGCACTGAGTCATAGGTATGCTCAAGAAAGAAACTTGTCGAGTTGTTGGATATGTTCCCATGTACCTGTCCACTCCAGGGGGGGTATTCCCCCGAGATCTGTCCCCTTTAACGAATCAGAAATGGTAGAATTGTTGACAGTGCAAAACAGGACAAAACTAACTAAGGGGCCAGAAACGAAGGAGCAAACAGAATGGAGGTCGGCAGGGTATAAACTTACAGCCTTCCAGGGATGGTACCAGCTCAATTATGATAATAACCATCAGCCTCCCTTCCTAAGCATTACTCCCAGAATAGGAAATCCTGAAGGTATAATATGCCTAGTGAGTAATGAAACTAAAGGACCAGAAATGGGACGCAGCAAGTGTTCCCAAATGACTAAATGGCAAGCCACAACTAATCCCACTGAGAGAAAGATAGCAACTGTTGGCTGGACAACGGTCCATAACAAAGCCCCAGGTGAAGGGTGGGAAGGTGAGACCACTCGAGTAGGGATAGTGCGAAAGGACCAGGAGCTGACGCCCTATAATTGCACCTACTTTATTTGTGGCCATAAAGCCTACCCATGGTTACCAGCCAACTGGACAGGGTCCTGTTACTTAGGATATGTGGTACCCCTTATCAGATCAGTAAGGACTCTAAGGGAGGCCTATGGAAGCCACAGATTTAAACGGGATTTGACGTGGCTAAACGGAATATTCAAGGTAATGGTGCCACCCTATGGAATAGCATCGACCGAATGGCAGTTACGGGAACTGGCTAACTTAGTAGAATCAGTAGCCAACGCAACTTCCCAAGCCTTTGAAGGGATAAATGACGAAATGGTAGCTATTCGAACAGTGGCTCTCCGAAATCGTATGGCCTTAGATTATCTCCTAGCCAAGGAGGGAGGAACATGCGCATTAATAGGTGGAGAATGCTGTACGTATATCCCAGATAAATCAGAAGATATCGGCAGTCTAGCTGAAAACATCAGGATGGTTGGGAGCCCTGGGGAAATCTGTGGTACAGGGTTTGATCATATTCCTGCTGATAGTCTTCGCCCTGTATCTATTATTTGTCATCGTTAAGTGTTGCTGTGTCAGGGTGGGAGAAACTATGTTACCTACCGAGACCACGGCTAGACTTATGGTAGCAACAACTGCTGAAGGCTCTTGTGTGGAAATGGAAATGGAGAGACTGTACAAGATCAGAATGGATTGAGTTGTCCTTGTGAAGGACAAAATGGGGGAATGTGGAAAGTATTTTTATCTAAGCTGATACCATACGGTATTTGTGTGCCTTTTGATTAAAATGGAGTCCTGGCCCTTCCAGAACTTTCTGCATTTTAGCAGTCAGCTTGCATAAACAGCTAAACCTGCTGTTAGATGGCTTGTGGCCATCAGACAGCTAGGAGACAAGTCATGCTGAGACAAGTAACCCCCCATGGTGCTCTCCTATTGTCTACACTACAGGAATTCCATGTCACCCCACCCTTATCTTCTAGCCATTATCTCTTTCCGAGACCTCATCCATTTGATGCAAACAGATAAACTGACCAGGAAATTGAAACAATCCTGACACAATACAAGACAGGTGATAGCCCATTACCTATGACTCATGGAGTAATGGCCGTTTGGCTTTCTGATAACCCTGACAAAAGGAAATATCTGGATACCATGTCAGGACCAGGATATAGTAATTAACTCTTTATCTGTATTCACTGACTGTGAGACAGAGCAATACACAGGGAGAGGCCAGAACTTTGGTTTTACTGTATAAATATCTTGTTAAACTGAACCATTTTGGAGGTTTTCACTTAGCCCTTGACTGAGTGTGACCTACCCCTTGCGAGCAAGTAAAGAAAAGAAACTTCTACCGGAGCTGTAAGTGTCGGAGTCATTCTTTTCGGAGGTCGAGATTTCGACAACCGGCATTTGCGATCTAGAGCGCACGCATCCCCGGGAGAAGGACAAGGACGGGGCAGAGATTGGGCTATTTGCCCAACTCCTGCCCAGCGAATGTCTTTCAAACTATTACGCCTAGTAAAAGCCCACTTTTACCAGCGTAAGAGTTTTAAAACATAGAAAAATTTAATTTTATCACTAATTTTATTTTAAAAACCCTGTCCATTACGGTAAGTTTATTTTTAACCCTATCAATTAATATTTTTTTTTTAATTCAAAAAAATAATGTTATTTCTAAAACATTGAATTAAATTCAATTTCAATTAATTTTAAATATGAGGTGTTTTTTAAATTTATTGTGTTGTGTTTCTGTGTTTTGGAAGTATTCTCATTGATAGTAATGGGAGTTCATACAAACGGAGCTCCCATTATTGTCAATGAGAATACTCTATGTTCATTGGTGGTCCAGGCCCACGTGATCCCAGGTTGAGCTTACCTTCCTGGGATGTGTGAGCCCATACCCTCGGCTTCAAATGGAGGCCTCAGACCGCAAGTCTACGTTCCTCCGGTAACTTTCCGAAAAATATTTTTGGTCGGAGGCGTCTACCCGCAGGAAGCCTCCGACTGCAATTTTCGGGCCATTATCCGGGGAGCATCCTATTGTGGTGGGCATGGGGACAGGGGCCTCCGAACCTTTATTCAGGTTCAGAGAGTGCTATTTTTTTTTAGAAGAGAGTGTTGTACTTGTATGGAGAAGAGGAAACCTCTTTCTCTCTTGAAAAATGAGGAAGGAAGGTGTGGAATGGAAGGGAAATGATGTATGTGTTGGGGTTAATTCAGTATTCCTTTTGTTAAAGGGTTAAATCGAAATTGCTGTGGAAGTACCTTCTTTAAAACAGACATGAATTTCTGGCAAGGATTTCAAACCCTATTGAAGGCTTTAAGTGAGCGTTTCAAGAGGAGGTGGTGGAGGTGGATCTGTGACTGAGGTTGAATCCTCCTGGACCTGCGTTGTGTCGCGCAAAACTGTAAACAGATACTTTCTAAAAAGGGTGTTCAATTTGATTGAAAACACGAAGGAGGTCAGGCGGCTAGAAATTCATTTTTGCCCAAGAATGGCCGGTATCATTAGAAAAGTTGGAGAATTAGCACCAGGCACTAATGCTTTAGACTGCATGCAAAATTCGTGCTCACTGCTCAAAAGAAATGATTGGAATCCTAATTCAAGTCTTAAAGCCCAAACTCATTGGCATTACATTCGAAAGCCCCAAATTTCCCCAGCCGCTCAGAACGGCGTATTTTGATGTGGTGCGCCGACTTCCTGGAGGAAAAAAAGCGCCAAAAATCTACCTTTAAATTTGGTCGCTCCCTCGTTGTCCGGATCCATCAGCACCACGCAGCAGAGCCTGGGGGGTGGGGGGAGGGGCCGGCACGGGGGGGTGGGGCTTGTGCCCAGCGTGTTTTGTAGTGCTGGCAGGGGCACACATGACCGTTTGAGCGTGCGCACATGCGCAGTGGGAGGTTCAATTTGCGTGCATGCGCAGTGTAACAGGAAGCTCGGCAATCGGCCAATTAAAGGAAGAGCGTCCTCAGAATAAGTGGTTATGGAGCATATATAAAGGTGAGGTCTGAATATTGATTTTTGTGGGGCTGAGGGAGTGGAAAGGAGTGCTGGATAGGCGTAAGAGAGATGTAAGTGTGATCTTTGAACATTACCTGCGTTTGAATGCAATAGACGAATGGCGCAAGAGCTTGTAAGATGAACCAAGAATTTCCTTCATGAGGAAGTGGAGAAATTAGTGACTGTCATTGAGGAGAAATGGCTGGAGCTGGATATCAGCAAGAGTGGTCCGTCAAAGGTCTCCCCCAAGGAAATGAGAAAAAGATGGAACCTCGTTGCTGAAGAATTCTCCGCTGTGGTCAACACCACAAGATCTGGAAGCCAGTCCAAGAAGAAATGGCAGGACATTGGTCAAGTAGTGAGTGTAAGTAATATCTTCATCTTTAAATTGAATTGCAGTGGAAAATGTGAGCATCTGTATGTGTCCCACCCATCAGAAGCGTATCATGTCTGACAATTAATATTTTCATCTTTGCAGAAGAAATTGGCCCTCAACAAGAGGAGAGAACTAGAACAGGAGGAGGTCTGCCAAATCTGCACCAACGGACACTCCTGAAACAGAGAGTTGCTGCCTTGCTGACTCGCACCGGCAGAAAAAGAATCAGCTCTGCACAAGCTGGACCCACATGTGAGGGTGAGGGTGAGGGTGAGGGTGAGTCATTAAAATGCATAGTGGCCCTTAAAATCAACCTGCTGACTGGCCTGCTACACATGAGACTACTCATGCCACCCTTCTGTGCTGCTAACCATTTGACTGTTGTGTTGTCTTTTGCAGAAGAAGACGACACTCCTCAAGATCCTGAGGATCCAGATGCATGCGCTCCAGACCAAGGTGGGTGGGGGGAGGAGGGGTCCATGGAAATGTGTGCTCAGGAGAATGCTGACAGCGATATTGATCAGGACATCTCACAGGTCATCACACTGCCAGAACCCTCCATTAGCTCCTTGGCAACCTTCCATGGGTTCACACCTTCCGAGGTTACGGGTCCGAGTGGCGGTTGGGAAATGCATTTTGGAACACCCAGTTCGCCCACTGTCCCAGCCTGCGCCTCACACTGGAGGGGTGCCACTAGGCAGACCCACGGCGAGGGGAAGGAGAAGCTGACCAGTCTCCTGAGAGGCAGCCCTCAGCAGAAGTTAATCAGGTTAATCAGGCATTGGGTGAGGAGACCAATGCCCTCACAAGATTACTCGTGGCGGCCGTCAGTGGGGTGCGTGATGAGGTCGCGACACTATCGGGTGAAATATCTGCACTAAGGCGGGAAGTTAGGGCAGGCATTTCAGAGGGTTTGCAGACGATGGCAGATGCCATGAGGGAGCTGGCTTCTGCAATAAGGGCACAAAGGCTGGAGACTCAAATGCCACTCCCACTTCACTCCACGCACCAGCCACCGGTCAAACCCAAGCCGGGCCCCCAACCACCACTCGCCCCCCCCCCCCCCCCCCCCCCCCCGCCACCATCACCAACCCTGTAAGGAAGTGCACTTTCCCTGAGATGTGGGTGAGGGATGGGTGCACACTTTCTTTCCTGTTGTTGTTGTTGTTGTTGGTGTCGTTGAAGTGCACTGTAAAATTTACAATAAAAGATATTTTGCATCAAAACTGAATTAGCCTCCATTAGGACCATGCAACATTTAGGGTCAACTGTAAAACGTAAAAATCCCTCATTCCTAAAGTGTTGCGTGCCTGCTGTCCGTAGCCAGTGCGTTCTGCATTCGGCAAAATGGGACTGTTCTGTTTTCTGTAGCTGATTTATCTTTCATTTATTTGTGGTGATGTTGCGCAGCTGTTGTGCTGAAGATGCTGTAATCTTGTGCTGATGTGAAGGTTTTTAGAGCTTTGGAATCCTCTAACTAACCTTCCCCCACCCCCTCCCTCCCTATCTCTGGCTACCTGCGCTGATTTCTTAAATGTAGGTAAGGTTTTTCTGTGCCTACAAAAGTGGCCACATACACTGGCCTAAGTTAGTTTGGAGTAACTTTCAGCTGGCCAAATTTGCTTCTATGGCCAGAAGAGGTGTAAGTGGCTTGCCACGCCCCCTTTTGGAGAGAACAAACTAAACTACAAAAAAACTTATCTAACTGACTTATTTTGAAGCAAGTTAAATGGGGAAATTTGCGATTTTTAAGTTACTCCAAAAAAAGCTACTTACTCCAAAAGAAACGGGGCAACTCTTAGGAAAATTTGGGCCCAAAGGGTGGACCAATATTGCATGCAGTCTAATCGCAAGTCATGATTGCCATAGGCTTTTTCCAGTTCTTAAAGGGGAGGTTCATTGATGCTGCAGAACCTCATTCTCAGTATTACTGACTGTACAGCTGCCTCAGCAAGCGGCAGCAGGACAAGGAGAAGGAGCCGGAGGATTGAAGCAGCTGTACTCATGGTGTATCCACGCCCAGGGAGAGAGCCCGCAGATTCTGCGATCAGCATTGGAGGCGTTGGTGTTCTCTGTGGAGAGATGGAGGGGGGTGATCAACCCGGCAAGTGGCAGGAGACCCTCACCACAAGTGTTCTGCACCATATGGAGGGAGGCAGCTCAGCATGTCTCGGGCAGCACTGTGGTCCCCAGGATCCACACAACACAGGACGAAATTTAACGACCTCACTTGGATGGTCAGGGTGAGTGAATGTGTCAACAAATGATACACACCACCATTTGAACCACAGTCGTCACACACTGCCCAAAGCACCACACCCTCAGCACTCACCCACCAACAATCTCTACCTACCCACACTCACACCCACATCTCACACCTTGCACACAATGGTAGCTATTCCACTATGGCAGGCACATCACCCAAACACATTGCTGCACATTCACTCACACACTTTCCTTTCTCTTGCAGACCAAGATGGTTCACAACAGGAGGGAGCAGGAGCACGCAGGCGGGGGACAAGCTGACACCCAACCACTGCGTGCGCTGGAGAATCGAGTGCTGCAGATCATTGGGTGCCAGGTGGTGGGTGCCGCGGCCACCGGCGACATTGACCCCCTTGGGGACAACAACGGTTTGTACATCCCCACTCCTTCTTCTCACATCCCACTTCCCCCTCACCCCACAAGCGTTTTGCAATTTCCAGCTAACCATGCATGTATTTCTCCCTTCCTGACCCCCTCTCCTCACCTTAAAGTCTTTATGCTTTCAGATAATGAGCAAGCACCTGAGCAGCCAGTCCCTGCGGGCATTGTAGAGAGCAAGGCGAGGGAAGAGGAGGAGAAAGAACACATTGCGTCACTGCATGTCTCACCTGCAGGCAGCAGCTCAGATACTGGCACCACGCGTTCTTTAGAGGCTGGTGTAGTAGCGGGATCTGCACAGGGTGAGGCACCGGGGACGGGTGGGCTGCTGCAAGGCCAGGGGAAAAAGGATAGCTCGGGGGGCCATCTCCCCGGGAGGGTGAGTTCACGCGCGACTTCTGCTGCACAGGACTCAGCTGAGGACCTCGATGGAGAGGTGTTTAGAAGGGTGACGGGCCATGCACACGGAGATGATAGATGTAATGTCAAGGGTGCCCAAGGGCCTCTCGGTAATAAGGAGTGTGGAGGAGTCCGCCTCCAACATTGCACAAGGCTCTGCGCAAACCATGGAGCCCATCATTTCCAGTCTGCAATGGATGGTAGACTCCCAGAGAGACCGTAGTGACCCAGACCTGATGCTGCGTGTGATGGGCGATCTGGCAGATTGCATTGCAGCACAGGGGGGAGAGACACAATGTCTTAGTGCTGTAATGTAGTCTATACTTGGTGGCATCCAATCTCGGACTGCTCTCATGCCGTCTCAGCTTGATGCCACACAAGCTCTGACTGCTGCCATCGTGGCTGGGTCGACCACAGTCGACTGCCGCTTAAATGGTGTCGCAGCAGGCCAGCAATCTGTGCTCCAACAGATTGGTGGGGATGCTGAAGTGCTGTCCCAGGGAAGTGGCAGTGGGTCAGTGGAGCAGGACCCTGCTGTTCTATCTCAGTATGACAGCATTCCTGCTCCTACCACTGGCCTTGTCGCTGCCTTTCACCCAGCCAGCCCAGACTGCCGCCGCCCAGCCTGAGGTGGTGCATCTACAGCTGGGCCTTCCAGGCCCAGAGCTGGTCGAGGGCATCCTACAAGGCCATCTGAAGTCTCCCTCTTGGAAACTCAGCAGCCTTCCACCAGTCCTGCTGCAGCCACTGGGCCAACACTTCATAGGAGCACTAAAGTAGGCAAAGGCACAGTTTCGAGAGGCACTAAGGGATTGCACAAGGGTGAACAGTTAATATTGTTGTTGCAAATATATGTTCACTGACTTTTGATCAATTTATTAATTTAGTTTGGATTCTTTTGTGGTGTCTCTCATTTCAGCTTTGCATTGTGATATGGCTTGTGACAGGGATGGAATGATGGGGATGTGGTGAGCAACGGGGACCTGGGGTTTACTTCATTCGAACCACAGTCTGATGAGGCAGTCACGGACTGCCCTTCTGGAAGGCCTATTGACTGGCTGCCTCCTCCCTCGCTCCTGTTCCTCTTCCTCTTCATCCTCCTCATTTTCCTCTTCCTCCTTGTCCTCCTGCTCCTCTCCCTCTTCCTCCTCCTGAGGTGGTCCCACAATCCCTGGTGGCAAGGGCTGGGCCCCTCATGATGGCCAATTTGTGGAGCATGCAGCAGGGACACCCACTCATCCAAGTGCTGGAAGGCTCCTCCCAAGCGGTTAAGACAGTGGAACTGTTGCTTCAGTAGGCCGATGTTCTCTCCATGATGTTCCTGGTGGCAGCATGGTGCTCATTATGAGTGCTGGGCAGGACTGTTGGGGTTGCGGTGGGGAGTCATGAGCCAGGTGGAGAGCGAATAGACCTTGGCTCCGATCAGCCACTCGCGAGCTTGATGTGGCGGCTGGAAGAATGCTGGCACATAGGTCTGGTGCAGGATGGAGGCATCGTGGCTGCTGCCAGGGTAACGGGGATTGACTTTGAGGATTCGCTGTGTGTGGTCACACATTAAGTGAGTGGAAGCCTTTGCGGTTACGGAAGATCTCAGGATTGTTATGCCGTGCCCGCAAAGCAGCGTATGTGCAGTCAATGGGGCTCTGCACCATGGGGTATCCTGCTATCCTGGCAAAGCCACATGCACGCTCGTTCTGCTTCTCTCTGGTAATGGCGAAGGAAATGTAGTCCCTTCTCCTCTGTGACCTCCCGGATGCAGCGAAGGACGGTGAACTGCAACATGTTATCTATGTCTCCTGTTGCAGACTGGAAGGATCCACTGGCGAAGAAATACAGGGCGACGGTGACCTTGACTGAGAGCTGTGGTTGCCCTGATCTGAGGCTGGAGGTTTGGTTGCAGGAGGTGGTAGACTTCTGTGACTACCTCCTTGGTGAAGCAGAGTTTTCTAATGTCCTGCTCCTCACTTAATTAGAGGTAGGAGAAGTGCTGTCGGAATGCCCTCGGAGGATAAGGCCGCCTATTGATGGCCCTCCTCCTCCCTCTGGTCACATGGTCCAGTCTTTCCTGCTGCCTCCGCTCCCTCTGCCGTAGGGCGAGGTCGAGTGTCAGTACCTCCCCCATTCATGTAACCAAGTGTAGCTGTTTGATTTTTTTTTTAAAAGATAAATGCAGCTACTTTTTAATTGCAACAACACTCCTGATACTAAATAATGTTGATATTACAAAATGAGGCTGTTGCACTACGTGAAACTGACAAGAAAGCACTGAAATTCCACTAACCTACAGGTGCAACTCATTATTGATGATTCTTTTACTTACGTCTCTGGAGCCGGCTTCCTGTTGCTTCACGGCAGCTCTCCCTGTTGCTATTTCCTCCAGGTGCTAATGTAGGTGGCGACAATCAATTTCACAGATCGGGCACTCAGTGAGCGTTGCACACTCACTGACATCACACTGACCTGGCGTTGAGGCTCCCGGCGATAACTATTAGCGGCAGTGCTGCAGTGGGGGGAAGATTCGGTGTGCAGCTTTGGATTCGCCTTGCCCCGGCGATAATGTTCTAGCGCCCTGGCGCTAACTTGGTGCGAGAGCATTATCGCCGGGGTTAGGTGAATCCAACGCCAGACCACGAATCTGCTGGCACTAACGGGAGGCGCTATGGTACCAACATTTTCCCCCAGAAAGTTTATGGAAGGTTATTCATGCTGGATGTGGAATCTGAGGGATAGCAGGTAAGATTAACATATGTATTGACTGAATGGGAGTTAGTCACAAGAACTTAGCATCCTTGGGAGATGTGAATGAGCTTCTCCCTCGACCAGTGACTTACTCCGGTGGACCAGCTTCATTGTCCGGAATCTTCTGAGATGTCGTCACACTAGACTGCACTTGTGGGACCTGTTGTGTTGTCACTTGTGCAGGATTTTATGGTGCCTCTGAAATGCTGCAACATGAGATCCAGCTGCCATACCTGTCAGTATTTAACACCTTCACATTAGCTACGGTTTGAGGGTATGTCCTCACGTTGACTTTGTCATCACATTGTTTAATGATTCAACAGCAGAGTATAGGAACAATGGAAACATTAGGAACAGGCGTAGACCATTCAGCCCCTCGGGCTTGTTCTGACATTCAATTAGATCATGGCTGATCTGCAAATCAACTCTATTTTCCTGCCTTTGCTCTGTATCTCTTGGTACACTTACTGAAGAAAAATTTATCCATCCCAGTCTTGAAAGCTCCAATTGTTCCAGCATCCACAACCTTTTCTTGGAGAGTTCCAAATTTCTACTCCACTTTGTCTGAAAAGTTGTATCCTGATTTTGCTCCTGAAGGGCCAAGATCTAATTTTAAGCTTATGCCACCTTGTTCTTGGTTCCTCCACCAGACGGAATAGTTTCTTTGATCGCGATTTTCCCTACTTCGGCGGGTCCATGGCGGGCGACATCGGTTGCGTGTCTCAGCCCCACTGTTAACTCCATCTTGGCCTCCGACATGAGTTTCCCCTGATTGGGCTTGTTAAGCCCGTCCAGCAAATGTTCCAACCAATTGAAGGTAACGGGTTAGATAACGTCATTTGATGACTCGTCATCAGCCGGTTTCCTGAAAAGGACCAAGTGCAAATTTACTTTGACATTTGTGCTGTCAGTGTTCTACAGCATTGAGGTGCTGCAAACACTGACCCAGGCTCTCCCACGACTCCCTCCATATGCTTGTGGAGGGTGTCAGCATGCAGGGTAGGCCTCTTTCCTTCCAATGCCTTCCACACATCACAGACCACCTTTTTTGTTCTTTCCTCCTCTTCCCCCCCCTTTCCCTGCCTCTGTTCTTGCATAAAACTGTTGCATCTCAAACATTTTGCAGTTCTGATGAAGGGTCATCGACCTGAAACGTTAACTCTGTTTCTCTCTCCACAGATGCTGCCTGACCTGCTGAGTGTTTTGAGCATTTTCTGTTTCTAACCTATGGTCACTGTCCCCAAGGGTGCTATGTCTTCCATTTTCTGTCAATTGTCTGGATCACTCACCATTACCAAGTTACTACTTGCATGGCCTCTGATATCTCCTCTGACACACTCTATTTTCTCTCATGAAGCAATCATGGATTACTTTATCAACTCGGGTCTGAACCAGTCAGGCATTTCCAATTTTATATTTGGTTGATTAAAGTCCCCGATTAAAATAGCCTTCCTGTTTTCGCGTTCAATTTTCATCTCTTCATGGAATGAGCTGCCTTTCTGCCTATTCTAACCTGGTGGTCTGTGGCAAGCCTCTAGTGTTAGCATTTGTTCATTACTGTAATCTCCTGAGTAACTTCATCGGCATTCTTATCTTTCTTGTTAATTTCTCCAACTTTAATCCAACTAAAAATGGCTGTGGATTGAAATTTTCAAGACTGAGATCGATAAATTTTTGTTGGGTAAGGGTATTAAAGGATATGTAGAAAAGGCGGGAAACTGGAGTTGCTGTACAGATCGACCACAATCTTATTAATTGGCAGAACAGGTTCGTGGGGCTGAATGGCCTACTCTTGCTCCTACGTTCCTACAACAGTGCTAGCCTGGCCATTTCACTGACCTGTGTGGACTCACTTGGATTGATAGCGGTGTTGGGCCATAGCGCAAAATGGGCATTGGTGAATCGACAGCCCGTTTTACCATCCGTCCAATTCTCAGGTGGGCTGCAAAAAATGCTGCCGGCTTGCTATCATGCATTTAATTAAATGGAGCAACATCAATGTCACCCCCACTGAGTATGCTGCAGTGCGCTCTCCCTCAATAATCCCCTTGCTTTTGGCTGCCCCTTTGTGCTCCTTCAAGATCTTTTCTAAGGCCATTAATCTTTAAAATTTATGATCGACAGTTTTCGCCTATCTTCCTCATCTATTATACCTGACTTTTTCATGCATAAGCATCCCACAGCAAGCACAGCTCACAATCTCCATCCTAACTATACTTCTCTCGGATGCTCCCATTGTAATTTACTTCTTTCAAGTTCCCTTTTTAATTGTGGTTTTCCTAAAGAATAGTTTCATATTCTACCTTTGTGGTAAAATCCTTATAAAGAAAACCTAAAGTAAAACCTTGCACACTGAGAAGTTTGTTGAGGTTGGAGTTTGTAGAGGACTGAGCGGCGTTTATTGTACATTGAGAAAATGCATGGGTAGTTTTTCCAAGTACCACCTATTGTTGTGGAACAGACTGTTAGAGAAACCGCCCGATTTTCATTTTCAAGCAGCAAGTTGAAAGTCTATCCCACAGCATTTTTGACAGACCAAAGGGCCTTTTATCATTTTTCCTTTTTTTTACATTCTTAAAGGAATTTTTGTTGAGCAATTTACCACAAAAAATGTTCATTTCAATGCTGGTTCAATGCACGTTTATATGGGTTAAATGGCTTATTGGCTGCTTCAGCAACATTAACTGGTAATTTTGAGCGCGAGAGGTCTGTTCCTACAAACCTGTTTTGAAAAGCTCCACTCCAACGCTTGAATTAGCCATTTGAAAATTGTAAAAAAAAAATTGCCATTTCCCTTTTTTTTTTTCCCCGAATCGAGCAAAAATATTCTCCAAAACATTAATGGCTACATTCAGATCAAAGAGTCAAGTGCTCACTTCTGAGACTATTGCGAAGATGGCGACCTCTGACACCATTCAAGTTGTGCAACCTAAATGAGAAGCATGTTCGACAGACAAATAGTTAAGGAGTCAGGTATTGTAATATTCAAATAGAATGTGCTTCAAATAAAGTGAAGTTATTCCAGTGTTAGCCAATCTGTGAGAAAGTACCTTGCAATTATGTTTGCTTAATTGAACATATTTCACAACGTTCGCTTGAAATGAAAGCTTCTCTTGTCCTGCTGTATTGCAGTATGCACTGATAAACATTTAACATGGAAGTTTGAAAGAAACACAGATTTCACAGCATGAAAAATGGAAGTGTTTTCTATAATATCAGTTTCCACGAGCTAGCGGGAAAAAAATTGCAGTCTTTTTTATTCGATATAGCGGCTTAGACTTTCCATTGGGGCATGAGCCTGAACGGGAATGGGGAAGTGCAAAAGGAGCATCTTTAGCTCAGTCAGCAGCACTCTCACCTTTTAAGTCAGAAGCTTGTAATTTCAACCCCACTCCAGAGACTTACATAGAAACATAGAAAATAGGTGCAGGAGTAGGCCATTCGGCCCTTCGAGCCTGCACCACCATTCAATAAGATCATGGCTGAACATTCCCTCAGTACCCCTTTCCTGCTTTCTCTCCATACCCCTTGATCTCTTTAGCCATAAGGGCCATATCTAACTCCCTCTTGAATATATCCAATAAACTGGCATCAACAACGCTGTGGCAGGGAATTCCACAGGTTAACAACTCTCTGAGTGAAGAAGTTTCTTCTCATCTCAGTCCTAAAATGGCTTACCCCTTATCCTTAGATTATGTCCCCTGGTTCTGGACTTCCCCAACATCTGGAACATTCTTCCTGCATCTAACCTGTCCAGTCCCGTCAGAATGTTATACGTTTCTATGAGATCCCTTCTCATCCTTCTAAACTCCAGTGAATACAGACCCAGTCAATTCAGTCTCTCCTCATCAATCCCCGGGAATCAGTTTGGCGAACCTTCGCAGCACTCCCTCAATAGCAAGAACGTCCTTCCTCAGATTAGGAGACCAAAACTGAACACAATATTCCAGGTGAAGCCTCACTAAGGCCCTGTACAACTGTAGTAAGACCTCCCTGCTCCTATACTCAAAATCCCTAGCTATGAAGGCCAACATACCATTTGCCTTCTTCACCGCCTGCTGCACCTGCATGCCAACTTTCAATGACTGATGTACCATGACACCCAGGTCTCGTTGCACTCCCCTTTTCCTAATCTGCCTCAATTCAGATAATAATCTGCCTTCGACTTGAGCACGTAATCTAGGTTGAGGGAGTGCCGCACTGTCAGAGCTGCCGTCTTTCGGATGAGATGTTAAACCGAACACCCCGTCTGCTCTCTCAGGTGGATGTGAAATATCCCATGGCACTGTTCCAAAGAAAAGCAGGAGAGTTGTCCCAGGTGTCCTGGCCAATATTTATCCCTCAACCGACATTGCTAAAAAATGATTATCTGGCCATTGCTGTTTGTGGGAGCTAGCTGTGCACAAACTGGCCGCCGCATTTCCTACATTACAATAGTGACTACACTTCAAAAGTATTTCTTTGTCTGTCAAGTAATTTGGGTCGTCCTGAGGTTGTGAAAGGCGCTATATAAATACAAGTCTTTCTTACATTTGTCCACCGATGCAATCCATTGCCCGCTGATCGACCATATATTTGCAGGCCCAGCCTTGTTTGCTGAACCAGCACTGGTAATTGAGAGTTCACCCATTACTGAGCAGGAAATCACATGCTACTATAAGGCAGAAAGGCCTGCGGCAGTTCAAAGTAGCAGCAGGTGATGGTTTATATAGTAACACTCTTCTATTTGGAGCCATGTTTCAGGTCATAGGCACAGAATGTCACACAGCCCCCTCGTGCAAGCTGCAACATGAATGACAGCAAATGGCAGCAGCAAGTATCACAGACTTGGAGACAATGGTGTAGGAAGCTTAATGACCTTAGCAAGTCTGCTAAGGTAAGAGAACCCACTATGACCTTCCATTAATTCATTGTTCTGAGCACCTATGACACCAGGAGCCATAATACACATAGCACTTGATAAACTGGGAACATTCAGGTCAGGGTGAGGGATTTCTGGTGCCAGCAGCTCTTAAAGGGCATCGAAGATGAGTGATCAGGCATTAGATGTCCTCGAGCAGGAGATCCGGCAGTGAAGAAAGGTGCTATTTAGCGGGCAGGACCATTCTGAAGTGAAGTATACTGCTCGATCAGCATGGATGGGTCTAGTTCAACCCTCCTTGCAAAAAATAAAGGCAACCATGAAGGAGAGATTTGCAGAATTCTGCGTAGCAGAGGTGATCAAAATGTTAAAAGGATTTGATACGGTAGATATGAAGGCCGCGATTTTGCCAGCGCTCAGCGGACCCGATTGGTGGTGGGTCAGCTGTGAAATTTAAAATGATTGTCAGCGGGTCATGAACTCCCGTTTAAAAAACGCACACCTACATTTCATGATATTGGGTCTGCCAGCGCTGAGCAGTCCCGACATGCAGTGGTGGGTGACCCAATTCAAATCATTAAGTGCTTGTTTACAGCCACTTCGGCTTTTTAATTTTCACAGATCTCCCACGGGTTTCCCGCTGTGCCTAGACATCGTCAGTGAAGCTGAGGCAGGAGGTCAGAGTCCATTGAATCTCTTGATGAACTTACTGCTTCAAATGTCAGTTCAAAGCTCCCAGGTGATTCAAATATCTTCGCTTAAGCACTAACATCTCTAAACTGCATTTTCACTACGAATTCAGGATGCTATAAGTCTTTACACAAGTCTCCATGCGATCAGACCTCATTACCTCTCCCGCCATTGACTGATCACTTGTCATCTCTACTTCGCCAGCCATCTATTCCATCAGCATGGGTGCCGTTGAAACTCTCTCACCTTGGTCCTCGGAATCTGACCACAATCAGTCCCAACACCAGCATCACCAGGCAGACCAGCAGCACCAACAACCACACCAACCTTCTCCGCAATCACCTGATCCTGCAGAGGACAGAGGGCATCAGCACCTGACCGCATTGCTGCCCAGGAGACTAGGGATTGCCTCCCCAGGGCCACATTTACTTCACTTGACACTGTACATCCTGGCAGCCACATGATGAGCCAGGTTGGCACCATCCCACACCAACAAAATAAAACCACAGTTCAAAAGTACTTCATTGGCTGTAAAGCACTTTGGGACGTCTTGAGGTCATGGAAGGTGCTATATAAATTCAAGTCTTTCTTCTTTCATTCCTTCTTGCTCTTGCATAATTTAAACTCATGTCTCATAATTCCTGTCTGAATTCCTTGTTGGGCCTCCCATTGTGAGGCTAACTAGTGAAGTTTGCCCTTGTAATCAGGGCGAGTGACTGGACAAATATGACTTGTTCACTCGAGAGCACAAGTTCCTCAGTCAGTGCCTTGACTCACTGCTGCTTCAGCTTTAATCAACAGCGTGTTGTGAAATGCCAGTTGCTTCCTGTCACAGCTGCCTCTAAAGCCAGCGTGCAGTTAGCTCTGCTCTCTCCAGCAATGCTATTTAAAGTGGCTGCATACAGTGAGTCCACAAACCCCGGGCAAAATGAAGATGATGGGCTAATTCCCCTGTCAATAAAGCCTGGAGACCAAGTTCATACCCACACCAAATCAGTTACTCATGATATAATCTTGAGGCACTTAAGGTGAATGTTAGAAATTTGGAATAACAACAGAAAATGTTGGAAAACTCCAGAAACAAAGTTAATATTTCCGGTTAATGACCCTTTGTCAGAACTGAAACTTGGGTGTGCTGTCAATACCTTCTCCAGTACCACGGTGATATTTACTCCCGCACACAGTCTGAGCGTTTTGTCTTTAAGGGAGTTGACTTCCCCTGCCTTCTATCTACTGGCACGATGGCGTAACCAGAGATGTAACAGTAGTTTTCCTTTGTGATCTGGATTGGATATTTGTGTCTTTTGCTTCTTCATTTCTACTGAAGCCTGACCGAGCACATGCGTGGTGAGACAAGGTATGGTGTGAATCATTACATTGCTTTATTTCACAGCAAGGCTAACATAGAGTACAACCATTATGATCAGACTCATTTGATTCATTCTGTTTAGCTTATCTTCACATAATAATCTAAAATAAAGAATATGTCATGACACCATCTTACTGAACTTGAGCAAGATGGCTTCTAGCTATTTTCTAGCATATCTAACCACTTCAATATACTTGACTGGTGGCTATAGAGATAGTGGATGCATTGGTTGTCATCTGCCAAAATTCCATAGATGGTTCCCGTGGATTGGAAGGTAGAAAATGTAACCCCGCCATTTAAGAAAGAAGGGAGAGACAAAATGGGGAACTACAGACCAGTTAGACTGACATCAGTACTAGGGAAAATACTAGAATCTATTATTAAGGGCATGGTAACAGGGCATTTAGAAAATAATAATAGGATTGGGCAGAGTCAATACGGAATTATGAAAGGGAAATTGTTAGTCTGCATTGTTGCTCTTTTTCATTTTGTTGCTTTAAACGTCAGATTACACACATACTCAGATGTAGTGATGGCAGGATTAGGCCTTTATTTAAACTTCATACTACACAAAAAACAGTTTGAAAGTGACTGAGACACACACTTCACAAAACCAGTGCATGCGCCCTGCTTTTGAGACACACACCCCAATTCCAGTGTATGTTGCTAAAACAGTGTTCACTCACATCTCTTATACAACATTTGCCTTTGCACACTGTAAAGTCCTTACACAATACCACAAATCCACACGAGGCATATTCTATGAACAAGGTCACTCCATGACCTGAACCTTTATTCATAGGACCAAGAAGTGATGACCCTGCGTGGGACTATACCTGGATGACCAGGTAAGGAGTGTCTCCCACAAGTTCACCTCCTGTGGTCAAGGTGTGCATTTCTTACGTATATACAGTATTGCAGTGTTGTTACATAAAGGTTACATACATAACATCACCTCCCCCTCAGCATCTTATTGGGATCATAGGTTAAGTCTCTCGGGTGGTCTGCGCTTTCTCGTGGAGCGCCGCAGTTGGGGCTCTGGTTGTTGAGCCTTGGTATGCGTGTCTGTCACCGTGGTAATTCTGGCTTGTCCGGGCTGACCGCAGGGACTGTGCATACTGCTGAATGTTCTTGTTGCTTGTTTACTGGCAGTGGTATGAATACCATCTCATGATCTTCCTCAGGTTCCTCAGTGTCCATGCTGAACCTTTTTTTTACTTGGTCCACATGCTTGTGGCATATCTGCCCATTGTTAAGTTTAACCACTATGACCCTATTCCCCTCTTTGTCTATTACAGTACCCTCAAGCCATTTGGGCCCCAAAGCGTGATTGAGAACAAATATGGGGTCATCAATTTCTATACATCTCCCCCTTGAATTTTGGTCATGGTACTCGTTTTGGGACTGGCGCTTGCCCTCAACAATGTCGGACAGGACTGGATGAATGAGGGACAGCCGAGTCTTGAGTGTTCGTTTCATGAGTAGCTCCGCGGGCGGGACCTATAGGCCAGCAGGAGGCGCTATAGGCGGCATTGAAGGGAGGGTCCTTGAATCCGGAGCATGGCTTGTTTTATGATTTGGACCGCACGTTCCGCCTGACCATTGGAGGCCGGCGGTGCTGTCCTGACATGGTTAATGCCATTACCAGACATGAATTCCCGGAATTCGTAGCTTGTGAAACATGGGCCATTATCGCTAACAAGGATGTCCGGCAAGCCGTGGGTCACAAAGACCGTGCGCAGAGTCTCCACAGTGGTGGATGACGTGCACAAATTCAAAATGATGCACTCGATCCATTTCGAGTACGCATCAACCACAATGAGAAAATTTTTTCCCAAGAACGGACCCGCGTAGTAGTCTACGTGAATATGTGACCATGGCCTGGTGGGCCAGATCCACGGGCTGAGTGGGGCCTCCCTGGGGGCATTACCTAGCTGGGCACACGTTGTGCACCTGCGAACACAGTGTTCCAGGTCTGAATCAATTCCCGGCCACCACACATGTGACCGGGCAATGGCCTTCATCAGCAAGATGCCTGGGTGCTCACTGTGGAGTTCCCTGATGAATGCTCCCCTGCCCTCTGGGGCATGACTACCCAGCTGCCCCATAGTAGGTAGTCGGCTTGGATGGAGAGCTCATCCATCCGTCTGTGAAACAGTCTGACCTCCTCAGGGCATGCTCCGTGTGCGGGCGCCCAATCCCCAGTCAGAACACATTTCTTAATCAAGGATAGGAGGGGATCTCTGTTGGTTTAGATTTTGATCTGGCGGGCTGTGATGGGGGAGCCTGCGCTGTCAAAGGCATCGACAGCTATGACCATCTCAGCGCTTTGCTCCGCTGCCCCCTCAGTGGTGGCCAGTGGAAGCCTGCTGAGCGCATCAGCGCAGTTTTCGATGCCGGGCCGGTGCCGGATGGTGTAGTCATACGCAGCTAGCGTGATAGCCCATCGCTGTATGCGAGCTGACGCATTGGCATTGACAGCCTTACTGTCTGACAGCAGGGATGTTAACGGCTTGTGGTCCGTTTCTAATTCGAACCTCCTGCCAAAAAGGTACTGATGCATCTTTTTCACCCCATAGACACATGCAAGTGCTTCCTTCTCAACCATCCCATATCCCCATTCAGCTTGAGAGAGCGACCTAGAGGCATAAGCCACAGGTTGTAGTTGGCCCTCAGCGTTACCTTGCTGCAACACGCATCCAATCCCATAGGACGATGCATCACACGTCAGAACCAATTTCTTACGGGGGTCGTACAGGGTCTACAACTTACTTGAACAAACTAGGTTCCGTGCCCGATTGAAACCCCGTTCCTGACATTCCCCCCAAAACCAATCGCAACCCTTACGCAGGAGCATGTGTAGCGGCTCCAACAATGTGCTTAAGTTCGGCAGAAAGTTCCTGAAATAGTTCAAGAGTCCCAGAAATGAACGCAACTCCGATGTGTTGCAGGGTCTGGGTGCTCGTCGAATCGCCTCCGTTTTGGATTCAGTAGGCTGAATCCCATCTGCAACAACCCTCCTGCCCAGAAACTCAACCTCAGGAGCTAAGAACACACATCCTTGAGTCGCAGGCCTACCCAGTCCAGTAGGCGTAGCACCTCCTCCAGGTTGTGGAGGTGTTCCTCGGTGTCACAACACGTGATGAGGATGTCCTCTTGAAACACGATTGTTCCAGGCATAGATTTGAGCAGGCTTTCCATGTTTCTTTGAAAGATCGCGGCCGCTGATCGAATGCCAAATGGACACCTGTTGTAAACAAACAGTCCCTTGTGCGTGGTGATGGTGGTCAGTAGTTTAGATTCATCGGTCAGTTCTTGGGTCATGTAGGCTGAAGTGAGGTCCAACTTGGCGAACAGCTTGTCGCCTGCCAGCGTGGCAAAAAGGTACTCCACTCTTGGGAGCGGGTATTGGTCTTGTAGGGACACCCGGTTGATAGTGGCCTTGTAGTCGCCGCAGATCCTGACCGAGCCATCCGCTTTTAGGACGGGAACGATGGGGATCGCCCAGTCGCTGAATTCAATGGGCGAGATGATGCCCTCTCTCAGCAACCGGTCCAACTCGCTCTCAATTTTCTCCCGCATCACATACAGCACAGCTCTGGCTTTGTGGTGCAATGGTCTGACGTCCGGGGTGATGCGTATCACTACTTCGGTACCTTTGAACGTCCCGACGCCAGGTTGAAATACTGACTCAAATTGCTGTAGGACCTGTGAGCATGAACTTCGCTCCACAGATGACATGGAATGCACATCCCCCCATTTCTAGTTCATCTCAGCTAACCAGCTCCTCCCCAACAGTGCGGGACCATTGCCCGGGACAATCCAGAGCGACAGCCGTTTCACCGATCCATTGTGTGTGATCACCAACATTGCACTGCCTAGCACTGGAATGATTTCTGTGGTGTACATCTGTAATTGCGTCTCAATGAGTTCTAGTTTGGGTCTGCTGGCTTTGAGTGGCCACAGCTTTTCGAATTGTTGAACACTCATGAGTGACTGGCTGGCCCCCGTGTCCAGCTCCATGCGTACAGGGATGCCATTTAATAAGACTTTCATCACCTTGGTGGCATTTTGGTATATGAGCTGTGAATGTTTGCCACATGAACCCGCTGAACTTCAGCGTCCATTGATTTGCCCCAAGCGTCATCCTGCCTCGCAAACCCCTCATCTGGTTCATCCGCCTCGAATATTAGCCTGGTTGCAGGCTTTCTGCACATTCTGGATAAATAGCCACTGAGGTTACAATTTCTGCAGGCGAACTGTTGAAACCTGCAAGTGCTAGCAGCATGTCTGCCCACACCTCCAGCATGAACTGAGAGTCACATTGCTGTGAACAAAAGAGCTGTTACAAGGCATTCCTCGCTGATTGTCCCGTTGACTGCTCTTGAGCACCCTGTTAGTGGGTGTCAATGGCCCCATCCCGGGCCGCATTGTCCATTGGGGGGGCGTAAATGTCCATTCAACCTGCCATTGTCTCTGTTGGAGACTTACTCTTGGGTCTATTGCTGCCTGGGGTGTGTCGAACTGCCCTTGCCTGCCTGCGGGGCTCTGTGTGGCATTTATGATATTGACTCCCTGATCCATTACCACGTTGGAAGCAGAATTGCGCACGTATATTATCTTGGTTTCCTCCTCCCACGCCATAAAAGTCTGAGCCATCAACGCCGCCGCTTCCAAGGTCAAGTCCTTGGTCTCAATTAGCTTTCTGAAAATCCCAGCATGACCGATGCCCTCAATAAAGAAATCCCTTAGCATCTCCCCCCTGAAGGCATCTGTGAACTTACAGAGGCTGGCCAAGGGCCGGAGGTCCGCAACGGAGTCCGGTATGCTCTGTCCTTCCCGACGTTGGTGGGTATAGAATCTGTGTCGGGCCATATATACGCTGCTCGCCAGTTTGAGGTGCTCACCGATTAGTTTGCTGAGCTCTTCAAAGGTTTTGTCCGCCGGCTTCTCGGGTGCTACCAGGTCTTTCATGAGCGCCTCAGTCTTAGATCCACAACTGGTCAGCTGCTGCGTCTCCCAGCCAGTCCTTCATGACAAAACTCTGCTGGAGCCTCTCAATGAAATCGTCCCAGTCCTCACCAACACAGTACCGTTCATCTGTGTTGCCGGTGGCCATTCTCGTGGGTCGTTGATTCCCGTTTCTCGTCGCCAATGTAAAGTCCTTACACAATACCACAAATCCACACAAGGCACATTTTATGGACAAGGTCACTCCATGACCTGAACCTTTATTCACAGGACCAAGAAGTGATGACCCTGCGTGGGACCTCCCTTTATATACCTGGATGACCAGGTGAGGAATGTCTCCCACAAGTTCACCCCCTGTGGTCAAGGTGTGCATTTCTTACGTATATACAGCATTGCAGTGTTGTTACATAAAGGTTACATACATGACACACACTACTATCAATAAATCATGGTACTTCAAAAGTACATACAAATACTCACAGAATGGCAATGTAAACTAAACAACCAGTCACTCAACCTCTTGAAATTGCTTTCTTGCTGCAATCGATTCTTGCCATGAATTTTATTATTATAACACACAGGTGACCAAATTGGCACAATTGATTAAAGCTGAATAATTCTCACACCTTCTAGCATCTTCTTTCCTGTGGAGACATCCTCTGCTTTGATCTCGTACCCAATTTAAGAAAAAAAAGAAAGCCTTACATTTATATAGCGCCTTTCACGACCACCGGACATCTCAAAGCGCTTTACAGCCAATGAAGTACTTTTGGAGTGCAGTCAATGTTATTATGTGGGAAACGCAGCAGCCAATTAGCACACAAGCAAGTTCCCATAAACAGCAATGTGATAATGATCAGATAATCTGTTTTTGTTATGTTGATTGTGGGATAAATATTGGCCAAGACACCAGGAATAACTCCGCTGCTCTTCACAGAAATAGTGCAATGGGATCTTTTACGTTCATCTGAGAGAGTAGACAGGGCCTCAGTTTAACATCTCATCTGAAAGACAGCACCTCCAACAATGCAGCACTCCCTCAGCACTATCCGGGATTGTCAGCCTAGATTTATGTGCTCAGGTCCCTGAAGTGGGACTTGAACCCACGGCCTTCAGATTCAGATACAAGTGTGCTACCCACTGAGCCACAGTTGACACAATTTACAATCCATGCTCGTCAGAAAGCTGTTTGAACTGTTAACTCAGCATGTGTCATTCGCACTCGCAGAGAGAGAGGTAATATGAACTTTTGGTCCCACAGAAATCTTGTTTGATAAATCTGTTAGAGTTTTTTGATTTTAACTAGCAGAATAGATAAGGGGGACCAGTGCATTTTCAGAAGGCATTTGATAAGGTGCCACACAAGAGGTTAACAAAATTAGAGCTCCTGGTATTGGGGGTAATATAATAGCATGGATTGAGGATTGGTTAACGGACATGAAAACAGTGAGTAGGAATAAACGGGTCATTTTTAGGTTGGCAGACTGTTACTAGTGGGGTACTGCAAGGATCGGTGCTTGAGCCTCAGCTTTTCACAATCTACATCAATGATTTGGATGAAGGGGCCAAATGTAATATATCCAAGTTTGCTGATGAAACAAAGCTAGGTGGGAATGTAAGTTGTGAGGAGGCTGCAAAGAGGCTTCAAAGGGATATAGACAGACTGAGTGAGTGGGCAAGAACATGGCAAATATTATGTGGAGAAATGTGAAGTTATGCACTTTGGTAAGAAAAATAGAAAAGCAGAGTATTTTTTAAATAGTGAGAGATTGAGAAATGTTGGTGTTCAGAGGGACCTGGGTGTCCTTGTACACGAATCAGGTACAGCAAGCAATTAAGAAAGCAAATGGTATGTTGGCCTTTATTACAAGAGGATTTGAGTATAAGAGTAAAGACGTCTGACTGCAATTATATAGGGTCCTGGTGAGACTGCACCTGGAGTATTGTGTACAGTTGTGGGGGCCCGAAATTGCTCCTTTTCACAGCCCCATTCGCATCTCCGTGTGGCGCTAATGGGGTGCAATGGCATTTTCACACGGGGAGGGGGCCTCCGTGGAAATTGCCACACAGGTTTGGGGATGCTGTGCAGGTAGCGATTAGCGTCCTGGGCTGGCACACAACTGATGGTGACATCATCGTCATGCGCACCGACCTCTCACTGCCCCGCGCCGACCCATTTGCTGCCTGCGTGGGTAATTGCAGGCGACCAAATGTAATATATCCAAGTTTGCCGATGTTACAAAGCTAGGTGGGAATATAAGTTGTGAGGAAGATGAAAAGAGGCTTCAAGGGGATATAGACAGGCTAAGTGAGTGGGCAAGAACTTGGAATATTAAGGGAATCAAGGGACCTGGCGGATCGCGAAGCTGCTGGATATTTGTCACCGGGGCACCCCTTAAAGGGACAATTTGCTAACGGGGCAATTTCACTCTCTTGGTCTCCTTACCTAAGGAAGGATACACTTGCCACTGAGGGAGTGCAACGAAGGTTCACCAGACTGATTCCTGGGATGGGGGGATTGTCCTATGAGATTGAATAGACTAGGCCTATATTCTCTAGAGTTTAGAATAATGGGAGGTGATCTCATTGAAACATATAAAATTCTTACAGGACTTGACAGGGTAGATTCAGAGAGGATGTTTCCACTGGCTGGGGAGTCTAGAACCAGGGGTCACAGTCTCAGAATAAGGGGTCGGCCATTTAGGACTGAGATGAGGAGAAACGTCTTCACTCAGAGGGTGGAGAATCTTTGGAATTCTCTGCCCCAGTGGGCTGTGGAGGTTCAGTCTTTGAGCAAATTCAAGACAGAGATCGGTAGATTTTTTGATATTAAGGGAATCAAGTGATATGGGGATAGTGCAGGAAAGTGGAGTTGAGGTTGAAGATCAGCCATGCTCTCATTAAATGGCGGAGCAGGTTCGAAGGGCTGAATGGCCGACTACTGTTCCTATTTCTTATGTTCTTATGTTCTGAGCTTTCAGCCATCCTGTTTCAAAAAGTCTCTTTTCCTGTCTCCACGTCGCTTTCATTTTAATCTCCCTCAGACAAGGAACAAAGGAATTTATAACTGAATGGGTATGAGGTGTTTTTTGATTACCTAGATGACCCGAAGATATGCTTGTTACATAGTCTGTGGGCAAAACAATGTCCATATTAACCACCTTCTGCCCGAGTGCCCCTTTTTAACATTTCTGCGAATACACTTTTCTGAAAAAACCCAACATGAAAAGTATAAAAGATGTTTCTACAGGGACCCGCATGGGTCCTAGCTATACCTGCCTTTTAATGGGATATATCCTACTCAGGGCTCCTCCATCACCTCTTTTTCCGGTACATTGATGACTGTATCGGTGGCTTTTCCTGCTCTCATCCTGAACAGTGTGAGGTCATCCACCTTGGGAAAATAAAACAGTAAAAGGGAATATTATTTGAATGGGGAGAAATTACAACTAGCTGCAGTGCAGAGGGACCTGGGGGTCCTTGTGCATGAATCCCAAAAAGTTAGTTTGCAGGTGCAGCAGGTAATCAGGAAGGCGAATGGAATGTTGGCCTTCATTGCGACAGGGATGGAGTACAAAAGCAGGGAGGTCCTTCTGCAACTGTATAGGGTATTGGTGAGGCCGCACCTGGAGTACTGCGTGCAGTTTTGGTCAGCTTACTTAAGGAAGGATATACTAGCTTTGGAGGGGGTACAGAGACGATTCACTAGGCTGATTCCGGAGATGAAGGGGTTACCTTATGATGATAGATTGAGTAGACTGGGTCTTTACTCATTGGAGTTCATTGAGGGGTGATCTTTTCGAAACATTTAAAATCATGAAAGGGATAGACAAGATAGAGGCAGAGAGGTTGTTTCCACTGGTAGGGGAGACTAGAACTAGGGGGCACAACCTCAAAATACGGGGGAGCCAATTTAAAACCGAGTTGAGAAAGAATTTCTTCTCCCAGAGAGTTGTGAATCTGTGGAATTCTCTGCCCAAGGAAGCAGTTGAGGCTAGCTCATTGAATGTATTCAAATCACAGATAGATAGATTTTTAACCAATAAGGGAATTAAGGGTTACGGGGAGCGGGCGGATAAGTGGAGCTGAGTCCACGGCCAGATCAGCCATGATCTTGTTGAATGGTGGAGCAGGCTCGAGGGGCTAGATGGCCTACTCCTGTTCCTAATTCTTATGTTCTTATGTAACAGGAAAATTTCATTCACTCTGCTTCCAGTTTCCACCCTTCCCTCGCCTTCACATGGTCTACCTCTGACTCTTCCCTTCCCTTCCAAGACTTCTCTGTCACTATTCCTGAGGCTAGGCTATTGGCCAATATTCACTATAAGCCCACTGACTCCCACAGCTACCTGGACTACACTTCCTCCCACCGCACTTCCTGTAAGGACTCTATTCCATTCTTCTAGTTTCTCCACCTCCGTCGCATCTGTTCTGACAATACCACCTTCCTCACCAGTGCTTCTGACACGATTGACTTTTTCCTCAACCGAGAATTCCCCCCCACCGTGGTTGACAGGGCCCTCGATCATGTCTGTCCTATTTCCTACACTTCTGCTCTCAGCCCTTCCCTTCCCTCTCAGAAGCATGATAGGGTTCCGCTTGTCCTCACCTTTCACCAGCCTCCACATTCAATAGATCACCCTCCACTATTTCCGTCACCTCCAGTGTGATCCCACCACCAAACACATCTTCCCCTCCCCACCTCTTTCAGCATTCTGAAGGGACCATTCCATCTGTGACACCCTTGTCCACTCCTCAATCAGCCCCCAAACATAGAAACATAGAAAATAGGTGCAGGAGTAGGCCATTCGGCCCTTCTAGCCTGCACCGCCATTCAATGAGTTCATGGCTGAACATGCAACTTCAGTACCCCATTCCTGCTTTCTCACCATACCCCTTGATTCCCCTAGTAGTAAGGACTTCATCTAACTCCTTTTTGAATATATTTAGTGAATTGGCCTCAACAACTTTCTGTGGTAGAGAATTCCACAGGTTCACCACTCTCTGGGTGAAGAAATTCCTCCTCATCTCGGTCCTAAATGGCTTCCCCCTTATCCTTAGACTGTGTCCCCTGGTTCTGGACTTCCCCAACATTCCCGTACAAGCGCAGGAGATGCAACACCTGCCCTTTTACCTCCTCCCTTCCTTAAATTGCGATTTACTTGTACTTCTTGCAATTTGCTATATTGTATTCGCTGTTTACAATGTGGTCTCGTCTACATTGAGGAGACCAAACGCAGATTGGGTGACCGCGTTTCAGAAATCCTCTGTTCAGTCCGTAAGCATGACCCCGAGCTTCCGGTCGCCTGTCACTTTAATTCTCCGCTCCACTCCCACTCTGACCTCTCTGTCCTTGACCTCTTGCATTGTTCCAATGAAACTCAATGGAAGCTTGAGGAACTTGAGGCATTTTAAAGCCTTCTGGACTCAACATCGAGTTCAACAATTTCAGACCATAATCTCTGCCCATATTTTTTCACGTGGCAGCTGTTGATGATTCTGCATTTCCCATTTCCGCTCCTTCTAGACTCATCTTTTATTCCTTAACTTGTTCCATTACCATCTCCTTTTGCCTTGCACCATCATCCCTTTTGTCATTTAATCTATCCTGCCTTAATCTATCCTGACACAAAGATTAGTGGGAAAGCGGGTTGTGTAGAGGACACAGAGAGGCTGCAAAGAGATTTAGATAGGTTAAGCGAATGGGCTAAGGTTTAGCAGATGGAATACAATGTCGGAAAGTGTGAGGTCATCCACCTTGGGAAAAAAACAGTAAAAGGGAATATTATTTGAATGGGGAGAAATTACAACATGTTGCAATGCAGAGGGACCTGGGGGTCCTTGTGCATGAATCCCAAAAATTTAGTTTGCAGGTACAGCAGGTAATCAGGAAGGCGAATGGAATGTTGGCCCTCATTGCAAGAGGGATGGAGTACAAAAGCAGGGAGGTCCTGCTGCAACTGTACAGGGTATTGGTGAGGCCGCATCTGGAGTACTGTGTGCAGTTTTGGTCACCTTACTTAAGGAAGGATATACTAGCTTTGGAGGGGGTACAGAGACGATTCACTAGGCTGATTCCGGTGATGAGGGGGTTACCTTATGATGATAGATTGAGTAGACTGGGTCTTTACTCATTGGAGTTCAGAAGGATGAGGGGTGATCTTATGGAAACATTTAAAATAATGAAAGGGATAGACAAGATAGAGGCAGAGAGGTTGTTTCCACTGGTCGGGGAGACTAGAACTAGGGGGCACAGCCTCAAAATACAGGGGAGTCAATTTAAAACCGAGTTGAGAAGGAATTTCTTCTCCCAGAGGGTTGTGAATCTGTGGAATTCTCTGCCCAAGGAAGCAGTTGAGGCTAGCTCATTGAATGTATTCAAATCACAGATAGATAGATTTTTAACCAATAAAGGAATTAAGGGTTATGGGGAGCGGGTGGGTAAGTGGAGCTGAGTCCACAGCCAGATCAGCCATGATCTTGTTGAATGGCGGAGCAGGCTCGAGGGGCTAGATGGCCTACTCCTGTTCCTAATTCTTATGTTCTTATGTTCTTCCACCCTATCGCAGACCTTCCCTTTTGTTCTTTCATCCTCTCCCCCTTTCCCTGGCTCTGCATTTGATTAAAACCTATTACATCTCTAACTTTTTCCAGTTCTGACGAAAGGTCACCGACCTGAAACGTTAACTCTGTTTCTCTCTCCAAGATGCGGCCTGACCTGCCGAGTATTTCCAGCATTTTCTGTTTTATTTTAGATTTCCAGCATCTGTCGTATTTTGTTTTTATATATGAAAAGGAACTCTTGTTTTGTTCTGGGAAAATTCTGTTCTGTAGCTTGTGGTACGAGCCGGTCTGGATGGCATTTTGTTGAGGACAGTAGGGCGGACGTTAGGATGGTGCGTCGCAAGCATGTGGGCAGAGCGTGATGTCAATCAGCATACAACGCTGATTTAATGCCATGCTGCCATTTCCGTCCTCAATGCTGGAGCTCTGTTTTAATGTTACAGAGCTGAACATGTGTTCAACAGCAACAAGGACCCCCCACCAGCCATATTTAAAGGGATCAGCAATTACTTTCAGCTTAGTTGCTGATTAATTTCCACTAGCTCTGTATAAATTTGTGGAAGTGTTTGGAGCTTTCCAGTGTTGTTTAGAGTTGGCGAGATACAGGGAGTGGTGTTGCAAGTGGAGAAGGCCTTGGTTCTGACTTCAAGGGTTCTGATCGGATCACTTGCTCCCAGTCATGGGCGCTATAGTTGTTATCCCCCTTTGGCCCGCAGCAGGACAGGGAGATGGAGCAGAGGCAGCGAAGAAGAGGTCAAGCTTCTTACAGAGGGAGGAGGAGGAAGGGGAGAAGGGCTCTTAGCAAGAGGCCTTACTCACCTCCTGAGAGCAACTTTCTTACCGCAGCCTGAACCAGAAGCAGTGAGGCGGCTGTGCATTACAAAGGAGGTGCTCACAGAACTCTGCCACCTTTTGCAACCAGAGCTACAGCCACACTCCAGGGCAAGGACAGCGCTGCCGGTGGCGGTGAAGGTGATCGTGGCCCTGAATATTTTTCACTTAGGGATCCATCCAGGCTGGAGCAGGTGACATGGGTAACATCTCCCAGCTCACCATCCACTTCTGCATAAGAGAGATGTCTTTTCTCTGATCAGAACACAACCTGAATTCTCCATTCAGCAATAGTCCCACACCTTCCCTTCCCTCTGTTATTGGCCATCACAGCATCCTCTTGGCCACAATGCTGAAATAAAAGCTACCACAAAAGAAACATTTCAATCCAACTTTATACATAAATCCATCCAATATTACATAACAAAGTCAACTAATCACTCTTGGGACTGTCTTCCGTGTGTCTTTGCCTGTCCCAGTGCCCCTACGGGGCGCTGCAGCATGGCTGGTGGAAAGTTGCTGACTTTCAGTGGGGGACACTGCAGGATGGCCTCGAGCAGCTCTGGTCCTAGAAGGCCTGGCTGTGGAAGGATGAAGGCTGTCATCCTGAGAGAGGACAGCAGGCTCATCCTCCACAGAGCCACAGCCACTCCTACCATGCAGCACCTCAGCATTCCTAGCCATCTGTTGGAGGACAGACTGCTGGACTGCTGTGACACCCTGCAAGCCACGTTCCACACTGGTAACCATAGCCATAATGGCAGCAGTCTGAGCTTCCACTGCAGTGCTCAGATGTTGGGTAGCTTCTGCTTGTGCTGCAATAGAAGCTGCGACATCGGCCATCGGACGCTGCATGATGGTTGGGCTACTCAAGTGCGCAATGAAGTTTCCCATCTGGAAATCATTGGCGCCAAGCTCTGCGCAAAGCCCAGTGCAAGGTTGGTGTCGGACTCCTCTATGCTCTTTGACACTGCACACAGGGTTTCTGGCAATGCACCAAGCAGTTTGTTGTGCATACCCATTAGCGCTCTTCTGCAGCCGCGCCATCGAAGCCCTCACCTGAGTCCTCGGCAACAGAACTCGTGTGCAACTTCACCTTCTGCATCTGTGCTATCCATGCCCCCTGTCCTGGCTGCAGCCCACTCGTGCCCGGTGTCTCACCACGTGCAGATCCCGCCTCTAACCTATCTGTTAAAGTAGGCAGAGTGTCAGTATCTGAGCTGGTGGCTGCGAGTGTGAAATCAAGTGATGGTGCTGTGTTTTCATCATTACTGCCTTGGTGCTTTTCTATTTTGTGCTCTTCTACCAGTGCCTGGCCAGGTGGCAGTTCTTGGGTATCTGTAAGGATAAAGTTACAAGGGTAAGGTGGGGGGGGTGGGGGGAGCATGCTTCCACCATGTGCAGCTTGTAAATCAGAAGATAATGTGGGATGAGGGGGAAGTGGGATGTGAGAAGGAGTCAGGTTATACAGGCTCACCTGTCCTCCACCAGTTAGGTCCTGCTGCTTCCAGCTGTGAGCCAACTTGTCTTGCAAGAGAAAGGGAAGTGTGTCAGTGAGTGTTATGCATGGTTGAATAGCTGTGAGGTGTGGATGTGAGGCTTGCAACAGTGGTAAGTGGTTGAGAGTGAGGTGAAGCTATGAGTGTGAGGTATGAGTCCTGTTTGATAGAGAATGCTGGTAAGTGAGTGATGGGGGTGTGGTGCATTGTGCAGTGGCTGAGGCTAGTGGTGCAGATGGTGGGAGATGGCATTTGAAGATGAATTCACTGACCTTGACCACTAATGTAAGGTCATTAAACTTCTTCCTGCACTGAGTCCAGGTTTTCGGGGCTACACTGCTGGCATTCACCACGATGGCTATCTGCTCGCAATGCCTTTTGCGCATTTGCCTGCAGTGCCTTACATAGAAACATAGAAACATAGAAAATAGGTGCAGGAGTAGGCCATTCGGCCCTTCTAGCCTGCACCGCCATTCAATGAGTTCATGGCTGAACATTCAACTTCAGTACCCCATTCCTGCTTTCTCGCCATACCCCTTGATCCCCCTAGCAGTAAGGACCTCATCTAACTCCTTTTTGAATATATTTAGTGAATTGGCCTCAACAACTTTCTGTGGTAGAGAATTCCACAGGTTCACCACTCTCTGGGTGAAGAAGTTCCTCCGCATCTCGGTCCTAAATGGCTTACCCCTTATCCTTAGACTGTGACCCCTGGTTCTGGACTTCCCCAACATTGGGAACATTCTTCCTGCATCTAACCTGTCTAACCCTGTCAGAATTTTATATGTTTCTATGAGGTCCCCTCTCATTCTTCTGAACTCCAGTGAATACAAGCCCAGTTGATCCAGTCTTTCTTGATAGGTCAGTCCCGCCATCCCGGGAATCAGTCTGGTGAACCTTCGCTGCACTCCCTCAATAGCAAGAATGTCCTTCCTCAGGTTAGGAGACCAAAACTGTACACAATACTCCAGGTGTGGCCTCACCAATGCCATGTACAACTGTAGCAACACCTCCCTGCCCCTGTACTCAAATCCCCTTGCTATGAAGGCCAACATGCCATTTGCTTTCTTAACCGCCTGCTGCACCTGCATGCCAACCTTCAATGACTGATGTACCATGACACTCAGGTCTCTTTGCACCTCCCCTTTTCCTAATCTGTCACCATTCAGATAATAGTCTGTCTCTCTGTTTTTACCACCAAAGTGGATAACCTCACATTTATCCACATTATACTTCATCTGCCATGCATTTGCCCACTCACCCAACCTATCCAAGTCGCTCTGCAGCCTCACAGCATCCTCCTCGCAGCTCACACTGCCACCCAACTTAGTGTCATCCGCAAATTTGGAGATACTACATTTAATCCCCTCATCTAAATCATTAATGTACAGTGTAAACAGCTGGGGCCCCAGCACAGAACCTTGCGGTACCCCACTAGTCACTGCCTGCCATTCTGAAAAGTACCCATTTACTCCTACTCTTTGCTTCCTGTCTGACAACCAGTTCTCAATCCATGTCAGTACACTACCCCCAATCCCATGTGCTCTAACTTTGCACATCAATCTCTTGTGTGGGACCTTGTCGAACGCCTTCTGAAAGTCCAAATATACCACATCAACTGGTTCTCCCTTATCCACTCTACTGGAAACATCCTCAAAAAATTCCAGAAGATTTGTCAAGCATGATTTCCCTTTCACAAATCCATGCTGACTTGGACCTATCATGTCACCTCTTTCCAAATGCACTGCTATGACATCCTTAATAATTGATTCCATCATTTTACCCACTACCGATGTCAGGCTGACCGGTCTATAATTCCCTGTTTTCTCTCTCCCTCCTTTTTTAAAAAGTGGGGTTACATTGGCTACCCTCCACTCCATAGGAACTGATCCAGAGTCAATGGAATGTTGGAAAATGACTGTCAACGCATCCACTATTTCCAAGGCCACCTCCTTAAGTACTCTGGGATGCAGTCCATCAGGCCCTGGGGATTTATCGGCCTTCAATCCCATCAATTTCCCCAACACAATTTCCCGGCTAATAAGGATTTCCCTCAGTTCCTCCTCCTTACTAGACCCCCCGACCCCTTTTATAACCGGAAGGTTGTTCGTGTCCTCCTTCGTGAATACCGAACCAAAGTACTTGTTCAATTGGTCCGCCATTTCTTTGTTCCCCGTTATGACTTCCCCTGATTCTGACTGCAGGGGACCTACATTTGTCTTTACTAACCTTTTTCTCTTTACATATCTATAGAAACTTTTGCAATCCGTCTTAATGTTCCCTGCAAGCTTCTTCTCATACTCCATTTTCCCTGCCCTAATCAAACCCTTTGTCCTCCTCTGCTGAGTTCTAAATTTCTCCCAGTCCCCAGGTTCGCTGCTATTTCTGGCCAATTTGTATGCCACTTCCTTGGCTTTAATACTATCCCTGATTTCCCTTGATAGCCACGGTTGAGCCACCTTCCCTTTTTTATTTCTATGCCAGACAGGAATGTACAATTGTTGTAGTTCATCCATGCGGTCTCTAAATGTCTGCCATTGCCCATCCACAGTCAACCCCTTAAGTATCATTCGCCAATCCATCTCAGCCAATTCACGCCTCATACCTTCAAAGTTAGCCTTCTTTAAGTTCTGGACCATGGTCTCTGAATTAACTGTTTCATTCTCCATCCTAATGCAGAATTCCACCATATTATGGTCACTCTTCCCCAAGGGGCCTCGCACAACGAGATTGCTAATTAATCCTTTCTCATTACATAACACCCAGTCTAAGATGGCCTCCCCCCTAGTTGGTTCCTCGACATATTGGTCTAAAAAACCATCCCTTATGCACTCCAGAAAATCCTCCTCCACCGTATTGCTTCCAGTTTGGTTAGCCCAATCTATGTGCATATTAAAGTCACCCATTATAACTGCTGCACCTTTATTGCACGCACCCCTAATTTCCTGTTTGATGCCCTCCCCAACATCACTACTACTGTTTGGAGGTCTGTACACAACTCCCACTAACGTTTTTTGCCCTTTGGTGTTCTGCAGCTCTACCCATATAGATTCCACATCATCCAAGCTAATGTCCTTCCTAACTATTGCCTTAATCTCCTCCTTAACCAGCAATGCTACCCCACCTCCTTTTCCTTTTATTCTATCCTTCCTGAATGTTGAATACCCCTGGATGTTGAGTTCCCAGCCCTGCTCATCCTGGAGCCACGTCTCCGTAATCCCAATCACATCATATTTGTTAACATCTATTTGCACAGTTAATTCATCCACCTTATTGCGGATACTCCTTGCATTAAGACACAAAGCCTTTAGGCTTGTTTTTTTAACACCCTCTGTCCTTTTAGAATTTTGCTGTACAATGGCCCTTTTTGTTCTTTGCCTTGGGTTTCTCTGCCCTCCACTTTTCCTCATCTCCTTTCTGTCTTTTGTTTTTGCCTCCTTTTTGTTTCCCTCTATCTCCCTGCATTGGTTCCCATCCCCCTGCCATATTAGTTTAACTCCTCCCCAACAGCACTAGCAAACACTCCCCCGAGGACATTGGTTCCGATTCTGCCCAGGTGCAGACCGTCCGGATTGTACTGGTCCCACCTCCCCCAGAACCGGTTCCAATGCCCCAGGAATTTGAATCCCTCCCTGCTGCACCATTGCTCAAGCCACGTATTCATCTGAGCTATCCTGCGATTCCTACTCTGACTAGCACGTGGCACTGGTAGCAATCCTGAGATTACTACTTTTGAGGTCCTACTTTTTAATTTAGCTCCTAGCTCCTTAAATTCATTTCGTAGGAACTCATCCCTTTTTTCACCTATGTCATTGGTACCAACGTGCACCACGACAACTGGCTGTTCTCCCTCCCTTTTTAGAATGTCCTCCACCCGCTCCGAGACATCCTTGACCCTTGCACCAGGGAGGCAACATACCATCCTGGAGTCTCGGTTGCGGCCGCAGAAACGCCTATCTATTCCCCTTACAATTGAATCGCCTATCACTATCGCTCTTCCACTCTTTTTCCTGCCCTCCTGTGCAACAGAGCCAGCCACGGTGCCATGAACTTGGCTGCTGCTGCCCTCCCCTGATGAGTCATCCCCCTCAACAGTACTCAAAGCGGTTTATCTGTTTTGCAGGGGGATGACCACAGGGGACCCCTGCACTACCTTCCTTGCACTACTCTTCCTGCTGGTCTTCCATTCCCTCGCTGGCTGTGGACCCTTCTCCTGCAGTAAGACCAACTCGCTACACGTGATACTCACGTCATTCTCAGCATCGTGGATGCTCCAGAGTGAATCCACCTTCAGCTCCAACTCCGCAACGCGGACCGTCAGTAGCCGGAGGTGGACACACTTCCCGCACATGTAGTCGTCAGGGACACTGGTGTTGTCCCTGTGTTCCCACATGGTACAGGAGGAGCATATCACATGACCGAGCTGTCCTGCCATGACTTAACCCTTAGATACACTTAAATTGCCGACAACAATGTTAAAAGTTACTGACTAATAAAGAAAAAGAAAAACTACTCACCAATCAGCAGCCAATCACTTACCACGTTGGCTGTGACGTCACCTTTTGATTTCTTTCTACTTCTTTTTTGCCTTCTCTCCCAGCTGGAGCTGCACCGGTACGCCTCTCTCGACTCCCTTCTGTGGAAACAGAACCTCTCTCATGTTCACCTCCTGCATAAAGGCCCCCAGTGCTGCATCGGAAAACTTTGGAGCGTGCTCTCTCCCCGTTGCAACATCTGTATTCTTTTGGATGCTCTGACTCTGCCCGAGCCCGTTCAATCACCTGCTGCAAAGGCAGAATGCAACTCCCCTTTAAGAGCCGCAGACTGCCTTTAAGAAGTGCAGGCTAGCTTTAGTTGGTGCTAGCCTCGCACGAACTGCTGAGTGTTCAGCTCAGCATTGGGCTGAATGTCACAATCATGTAAATCAGCAGGCAGCACGTAGTTAGCGTGCTGCCTGCAATACTTTGAACGGACGCGGGTTAATCCCGCATTGCAATCCCCGCACCTGTTTTTGGGTGCAAACCAATTTCTAACTGGTTGAGTTTTTTAGCCATTTTCATGATACGTGAACCTGGTATGTGTATGTTGGGCAGTATTAAAAACGCAATGGGGTAGATCTTGGCTTTGTGCAATAGAGTTAAATGGGTGATAGTGAGTCGGTAGCTCGTCTTACATCTCTCTCCATTTTTATTTCCATTGACTTCAGAACAGGCTTCCGATTCACTGTCACCCATTTTACACTATTGCACAAAGTCAAAATCTGCCCAGTGTTTGTTCTCGGATACTATTTTTTAGGGTCTTCCATGCATGGCGCTTTTGTTTTTGATAGCTGTACGGAGTCAGTGATGTGTTGTGCAAGGTTGTAAACTACAATAAACAGACCCATACATTTGGATTAATTCAATTGAGATCTTGCCAGGCTTTACTCTGTAAATATTGACTGCCCAGATCCCAGGACCGCTGCTTCTTTAACCAAGAGCTAATCCTTTCTACTTTCCTAAGATATATATTAGGCACTTAGCTGATTTGTTATTTTAAATTCAATGTTTTTCTTCGCCCACGCAGTTCAACAATTCAGCTTAAATCTTCTGAATTTGTATTGTGGGGAAGAAGCCTCTCGGCCCTCTGCCCAAGCAACTTGGACAGTGTATAGCACTGGCCAAAATTTCTCTAGCGCAGCGTTATCCAATACGTTAATCGCCTGTCACATCTGACTAATTGGGAATCCAGATTTGGCTAATTGTATTTCTGATTAGCAAATGCACAATGAGTGATCGACACTGTCGTTGGGCCTGTGACCTCAATACTCAGATTACCACGTTGTGTACATTTGAACTTTAATCTTTTGGTGTGTTTGCAAGTAAAATGATCAGAGGAAAAGCAGAGTGTGCGAGTGTTTTTGATCGTTGTGAGTGCGTTACTTCCTTGGATACTGCGTATTGGTTATCTGCTAAAATGGTGGGTATCATGAATGAAAATGCCTGACCTCAGTATCATGGAAACACCAACGACATCATCTGGGGAGAGAATCTGTCATCGTGGGCAGTTCGACCAATCGGAACAACCACTCCATCCCCGAAGAAGAAGGTGCAACCCAACCAATATTGAATAGATCCAACTGGGCAAAGGGCAAGCAGCATCCAGCCATGCTGAGTGGAGAGCGGGCGGGTTTGTATAAAGGGTGAGGGCAGGTCAAGACAGAGAGTGAGGGAGGGTCTGGGTGTGTGTGGGGGGGGGTCTCTGTGGGGGGTGGGGGGGTCTGTGTGGGGGGGAGGGGGTGGGTCTGTGTGGGGGGAGGGTGGTGGGTCTGTGTGGGGGGAAGGTCAGTGTGGAGGGTGGGGGGAGGGTTTGTGTGGGGGTGGGGAAGGGTTTGTGTGGGGGGAGGGTCTGTGTGGGGGGTGGGGGGGTCTGTGTGAGGGGTGGGAGGATTTGTGTGGGGTTGGGGGAGGGTCTGTGGGGGTGGGAGAGGGTCTGTGGGGGGGTGCGGGTGGGTCTGTGGTGTGGGAGGAGGAGGGTCTGTGTGGGGGATGGGGGAGGGTTTGTGTGGGGGATGGGTTTGTGTGGGGGGTGGGGGAGGGTCTGTGTGGGGGGTGGGGGTGGGTCTGTGTGGGGGTGGGGGAGGGTTTGTGTGGGGGGTGGGAGGGTTTGTGTGAGGGTGGGGGGATGGTTTGTACGGGGGATGGGAGGGTTTGTGTGGGAGGTGGGGGGATGGTTTGTGTGGGGTGTGGGGGGAGGGTTTGTGTGGGGGGTGGGGGAGGGTTTGTGTGGGGTGTGGGAGGGGTTGTGTGGGGGGGGGTGGGGAGATTTTGTGTGAGGGGTGGGGGAGGGTTTGTGTGGGAGGTGGGGGGATGGTTTGTGTGGGGGGTGTGGGAGGGTTTGTGTGGGGGGGGTGGGGAGATATTGTGTGAGGGGTGGGGGAGGGTTTGTGTGGGGGGGTGGGTTGTGTGGGGGGTGGGAGGGTTTGTGTGGGGGGTGGGAGGGTTTGTGTGGGGGGTGGGGGGGTGGGTTATGTGGAGGGTGGGAGGGTTTGTGTGGGGGGTGGGGGGATGGTTTGTGTGGGGGGTGGGGGGAGGGTTTGTGTGGGGGGAGGGGAGGGTCTATGTGGGGGCGGGGGAGGGTTTGTGTGGGGGGTGGGGGAATGGTTTGTGTGGGGGGTGGGGGAGGGTTTGTGTGGGGGGAGGGGGAGGGACTGTGTGTGGGGAGTGGGGGGGGGGCAGTTTGATGTGTCTCATGCGAGTGAATATTCTCAGCGATCACTCTGGTGAAGTCAAGGTACTGCACCCAACTGCTAGACAACACCTGGAAGCTGCACTGCTAAATTCATGTCAGAATTTCAAACGTTGGTAAGGAGAAAGGCGGCAAAGTTTTGCTCTGAATGGTGGTTGGTGTTTGTATCGTGAAGGGACACACAAAGTACCTTAACCTGTATTGTGTGTTAGGTGTTTTCTGCTAAAATAGTGCATGCAGCAAAAAACTGTGTCGTATCTACGCTTGTGGCGAGTTCACGATTTTTATTGGGCTGCAATTGCGTCATGTACACCTCCCAAACAACATTGCTCCTCATCAAAACCAGAGCAACCCTGACTCTGTTTCCTGCACAGGAGTGCAGGAAAAAGAGTGGGAGAGCGATAGTGATAGGGGATTCAATTGTAAGGGGAATAGATAGCCATTTCTGCGGCCGCAACCGAGACGCCAGGATGGTATGTTGCCTCCCTGGTGCAAAGGTCAAGGATGTCTCAGAGCGGGTGCAGGATATTCTAAAAAGGGAAGGAGAACAGTCAGTTGTCGTGGTGCACATTGGTACCAACGACATAGGTAAAAAAAGGGATGAGGTCCTACGAGACGAATTTAAGGACCTAGGAGCTAAATTAAAAAGTAGGACCTCAAAAGTAGTAATCTCGGGATTGCTACCAGTGCCACGTGCTAGTCAGAGTAGAAATCGCAGGATAGCACAGATGAATACGTGGCTTGAGCAGTGGTGCAGCATGGAGGGATTCAAATTCTTGGGGCATTGGAACCGGCTCTGGGGGAGGTGGGACTAGAGAAACCAGACGGTCTGCACCTGGGCAGGACCGGAACCAATGTCCAAGGGGGAGTGTTTGCTAGTGCTGTTGGAGAAGCAAAAGACAGAAAGAAGATGAGTAAAAGTGGAGGGCAGAGAAACCCAAGGCAAAAAACAAAAAGGGCCAATGTACAGCAAAATTCTAAAGGGTCAAAGTGTAATAAAAAGGCAAGCCTGAAAGCACAGTGCCTCAATGCGAGGTGTATTCGGAACCCAGGAGAGGGCTCTGAACTAGTTAGAGTGGGTGAGAGCGCAGATGAACAGGACCCCAAGAAAGAATGCAAAAGACAGGAGGCAACAGAGCAGAGTAGCACTGGGGTAAGTGTAAACCACAAGGTGATAGGAAGGGACAATATGTATGAATATAAAGGGGCTGCAGGAGGGGTCAAAACTAAAAATCATGGTTTAAAAACTAGTATTATAACACTCTACCTGAACGCACGCAGCATTCGAAATAAAGTAAATGAGTTCACGGCACAAATCATTACAAATGGGTATGATTTGGTGGCCATTACAGAAACGGCTGCAGGGTGGCCACGACTGGGAATAAAACATACAGGGGTATCTGACAATTCGGAAGGATAGACAAGAAGGGAAAGGAGGTCGGGTAGCTCTGTTAATAAAGGATGATATCAGGGCAGTTGTGAGAGATGATATTGGCTCTAATGAACAAAATGTTGAATCATTGTGGGTGGAGATTAGAGATAGTAAGGGGAAAAAGTCACTGGTGGGTGTAGTTTATGCCCCCAAATAATAACTTCACGGTGGGGCGGACAATAATCAAGGGAATAATAGAGGCATGTGAAAAAGGAACGGCAGTAATCATGGGGGATTTTAACCTACATATCATTGGTCAAATCAAATTGCACGGGGTAGCCTGGAGGAGGAATTCATAGAATGCATACGGGATTGTTTCTTAGAACAGTATGTTACGGAACCTACAAGGGAGCAAGCTATCTTAGATCTGGTCCTGTGTAATGAGACAGGAATAATAAACGATCTCCTCGTAAAAGATCCTCTCGGAATGAGTGATCACAGTATGGTTGAATTTGTAATACAGATTGAGGCTGAGGAAGTAGTGTCTCAAACGAGCGTACAATGCTTAAACAAAGGGGACTACAGTGGGATGAGGGCAGAGTTAGCCAAAGTAGACTGGGAACACAGACTAAACGGTGGCACAATTGAGGAACAGTGGAGGACTTTTAAGGAGCTCTTTCATAGTGCTCAACAAAAATCTATTCCCGTGAAAAAGAAGGGCGGTAAGAGAAGGGATAACCAGCCGTGGATAACCAAGGAAATAAAGGAGAGTATCAAATTAAAAACCAATGTGTATAAGGTAGCCAAGGTTAGTGGGAAACTAGAAGATTGGGAAAATTTTAAACGACAGCAAAGAATGACTAAGAAAGCAATAAAGAAAGGAAAGATAGATTACGAAAGTAAACTTGCGTAAAACATAAAAACAGATAGTAAAAACTTTTACCGATATATAAAACGGAAGAGAGTGACTAAAGTAAATGTTGGTCCCTTAGAAGATGAGAAGGGGGATTTAATAATGGGAAATGTGGAAATGGCTGATTAAACAATTATTTTGCTTCGGTCTTCACAGTGGAAGACACAAAAACCATGCCAAAAATTGCTGGTCACGGGAATGTGGGAAGTGAGGACCTTGAGACAATCACTATCACTAGGGGGGTAGTGCTGGACAGGCTAATGGGACTCAAGGTAGACAAGTCCCCTGGCCCTGATGAAATGCATCCCAGGGTATTAAAAGAGATGGCGGAAGTTATAGCAGATGCATTCATTATAATCTACCAAAATTCTCTGGACTCTGGGGAGGTACCAGCGGATTGGAAAGCAGCTAATGTAACGCCTCTGTTTAAAAAAGGTGGTAGACAAAAGGCAGGTAACTATAGGCCGGTTAGTTTAACATCTGTAGTGGGAAAAATGCTTGAAGCTATCATTAAGGAAGAAATAGCGGGACATGGAGATAGGAACAGTGCAATCAAGCAGACGCAACATGGATTGATGAAGGGGAAATCATGTTTAACTAATTTACTGGAATTCTTTGAAGATATAACAAGCATGGTGGATAGAGGTGTACCGATGGATGTGGTGTATTTAGATTTCCAAAAGGCATTCGTTAAAGTGCCACACAAAAGGTTACTGCAGAAGATAAAGGTACGCGGAGTCAGTGGAAATGTATTAACATGGATAGAGAATTGGCTGACTAACAGAAAGCAGAGAGTCGGGATAAATGGGTCCTTTTCGGGTTGGAAATCGGTGGTTAGTGGTGTGCCACAGGGATCGGTGCTGGGACCACAACTGTTTACAATATACACAGATGACCTGGAAGAGGGGACAGAGTGTAGTGTAACAAAATTTGCAGATGACACAAAGATTAGTGGGAAAGCGGGTTGTGTAGAGGACACAGGCTGCAAATAGATTTCGATAGGTTAAGCGAATGGGCTAAGGTTTGGCAGATGGAATACAAAGTTGGAAAATGTCAGGTCATCCACCTTGGAAAAAAAAACAGTAAAAGGGAATATTATTTGAATGGGGAGAAATTATAACATGCTGCGGTGCAGAGGGACCTGGGGGTCCTTGTGCATGAATCCCAAAAAGTTATTTTGCAGGTGCAGTAGGTAATCAGGAAGGCGAATGGAATGTTGGCCTTCATTGCGAGAGGGATGGAGTACAAAAGCAGGGAGGTTCTGCTGCAACTGTACAGGGTATTGGTGAGGCCGCACCTGGAGTACTGCGTGCAGTTTTGGTCACCTTACTTAAGGAAGGATATACTAGTCTTGGAGGGGGTACAGAGACTATTCACTCGGCTGATTCCGGAGATGTGGGGGCTACCTTATAATGATAGATTGAATTGACTGGGTCTTTACTCGTTGGAGTTCAGAAGGATGAGGGGTGATTTTATGGAAACATTTAAAATAATGAAAGGGATAGACAAGATAGAGGCAGAGAGGTTGTTTCCACTGGTAGGGGAGACTAGAACTAGGGGGCACAGCCTCAAAATACAGGGGAGTCAATTTAAAACCGAGTTGAGAAGGAATTTCTTCTCCCAGAGGGTTGTGAATCTGTGGAATTCTCTGCCCAAGGAAGCAGTTGAGGCTAGCTCATTGAATGTATTCAAAACACAGATAGATAGATTTTTAACCAATAAGAGAATTAAGGGTTATGGGGAGCGGGCGTGTAAGTGGAGCTGAGTCCACGGCCAGATCAGCCATGATCTTTTTGAATGGCGGAGCAGGCTCGAGGGGCTAGATGGCCTACTCCTGTTCCTAATTCTTATGTTCTTATGTTCTTATGTTCTTATGTTCAAAACCAAACATTTGCTTTCAATATTTAACAGCTTTTGGAAGGTTACATTGTCAATCAGAATTGAGAGTCAAAACATAGTAATAATGCAATATCCACCAGAGCAAAAATTGATTGCTGAAGAGATTTTAAGTATTCCAAGAGGTGCACTCGGCTAAATCCAGCAAAACAAGTTATTATCTAAACCTTTCTCCTGGGGCTCAATTCTGGGTTTCAAAAGGATCAAATTCTGGCTCCTTATGTAGAAGTAGGAAATGCAAAATGTTTCAACTACCCAGCTTCTCATCAGTCTAGATTTGGCTTGCTAACAAGATAAATAGAGAGTCCATTGAGAATACTGTAATTAAACTAAAGAATCAAGACGAGTAAAAGGACCAAACATCGACAGTTGTGCATGAAAGCACCTAACTAGCCAAGGTACGTGGATTGTTGGGTAAAGGAGCTATGCAGAAGTAACAGTCTCTTTCAAGAAGGTACCTAAAGCATGCAAGACACTCTGGGGCAGAAATTGGCCTCCTTTGCGCCTCCCATCTGCACCTCCGGGGGGCAATAACGGGGCACAAAGGGCTTACTGACCGGGCGCGGCAAAATTACCGACACCCGTGAACTTCCATGGCGGGTTAGCGCTGGAAATAAAACCTACCACCTCGATCTCCTGTGCCCCAGAGATCGTGACGTCATCCGGTGCGCAGCGCCTCTTTACCGCCCCGGATGTAAAATTCAGTTCCGCCCCCTGCAACATTGCCGGGCGTTAACCACGTCAGCTGCAGGAGGTGTTGTCACCTCGTCCGGCCGCTTGGGGAGCGCTAATTAAAGGCAGTGGTGGTCAGGTAGGCCAAAATTTATTTATGTCCCCAGTGTGCTGTTTGATTTTTTTTTCCAGCCTGCGATTGATCAGTCCTGCGCTCTCTCAGTGTTTGGGGCTGCTCTGTGTGTATCGCAGGTGCTGACGATGACCATTCCCAGCCTAAGCCTCCAATGACCGCAGCATTGGCCCTTCCTTTATGGGAGGGAAGGAGCCTGTGAATCCGGCAGCGCTGCACGGGACATTGCTCAGCGCTCTGTCGCTACCACCCCTCTTGCTCCCTTTAGCACTCTAAGGGAAGTGGTAGCATTGATTTAGTGTTCCACTTCCCTCTTAAAGCGCCAATCTCTAAGTTTCCGTCGACATCAATTGTGTAGGGCTCAGCGATACATTTGCACTCCCGCAAAAGTTATCGCCCCAAATGGGGTGCTTCGCAGTTTCCCTCCCTCTGTACATACACGTAACAATGTACTTGTTGCTCAAGGATCTTATTGCCGTTGTGATGCTCAATGTGCGAATTTAAAATTTTATTTCTTAAAATTCATTTAATTGTTATTGAATCTGCTGCAACAAACATCACATCTGAGTTACTAAGCCACTCTAAAATAGAAGAACTTGCATTTATATAAGCGTCTTGTTTATATAGCCAAATCATTGCTTTGGTGTCAAATTTATCTGTTTTGTCTTGTAACACTTCTGTGAAGCGTCTTGGGATGTTTTACTACATTAAAGGCGCTATATAAATAAAAGCTCTTATTGTTTTTGTCTTCCACGACCCCAGGATGTACCAAAGCGCATCACAGCCAATTAACTATTTTTGAAGTGTAGTCCCTTTTCTAATGTAGGAAACACGGCAGCCAATTTGCGCACAGCAAGGTCCCACAAATCTAAGCACTAAATCTAGGCTGTCGCTCCAGTGCAGTACTGAAGGAATGCTGCACTGTCGGAGATGCTCAGGGCACTAAAGCTCTCATTGCACTATTATGAAGAAGAACAAAGGAGTCGTGGCCAATATTTATCCCTCAACCAACATCATCAAAATGGCTTATCTGGTCACTATCACATTGCTGTTTGTGGGAGCTTGCTGTGTGCAAACTGGCTGCTGCATTTCCTGCATTGCAACAGTGACTACACCGCAAAAGTACTTGACTTGCAAATGCTTTGGGATGTCCTGAGATTGTCCAACATTGCTAAAACAGATTATCTGTCACTATAACATTGCTGTTAGTGGGGCCATGCTGTGCACAAACTGGCTGTTGCGTTTCCTATATTACAACAATACTTTAATGTTTTACTTTTTACAGTCAAAAAGTACTTCATTGACTGTAAAGCACTTTGGGATGTCCTGAGATCATGAAAGGTGCTATATAATTGCAAGTCCTACTATATTTCTTTTCAATCAGGAGCTAAAACTAAGGCTACTCCAAATAGAAATATTTCAAGAATATAAGTATGACTTTGTTATAATTGAGATGGAAGTCCTAGACAGGCTAAAAGGCCTCAAAAGAAATAAATCCGGGATGGATGGTCTTTGTCCCAGTGTACTGGGAGAGTCTAGAGAGGAGATTTGTGAGCCGCTTACAATTTTTATGATGGAATTAAGGGACATTGGGGAGGTACCAATAGATTGGAAACAAGCTAAAGTGTGGTGCTAATATTCAAAAAGTATAACAAACTAAACACAAGCACCTAGAGACCTGTTAGTCTAATTTTCATTCCATGTAAAATAATGGAATTGATTATCAGGCATAAAGTTGAGGATCAACTGTACAATAATAATCTAGTTAACAACAGTCAGCATGGAGTCAAAAGGAAAGATCTTGCCCGACCAATGATCACAACTTCTTTGAGGAAGTGACAATCTAAGTGTACTTCCAGAAGGCTTTTAATAAAGTTCCACATGAAAGGCTATCAATTAAACTCAAAATTGTGGAAATTCAGCGTAAGCCTTGGGAATTGGCTGAAGGATAGGAAACAATGTATGCTTGTTAGAAGAGTATGTCAGGTGGGATAAGTATTGAGTGCAATGCTCAGTGTTTCTAATTTACATAAATAGCTTAAATATAGAAACTCAATATGAAGTGGCAGATGATGCTAAACTAGGAGGCAGCTCATAAATTACAGACTGTGTTAGTGTAAGGAGGCAGAACAATGACAGATGAAATTTATTGCAAGTGTAAGGAGCTACATACAATAGACAACATTAGTCCTCCATGAGTTGAAATAACTAAGGATGACGCTGAAAGAGACCTAGCACTGCACATGTCCAACCAAGGCAGAGCATCAACAATCAGTATCAGGCAAGGCGATGTGGAACTACATAATCCAAACAGTAGCTTTCAAGTCAGAGGAGGCAATGATCAAATGTATAGTAATAAAAACAGAAAATGCTGGCAATCTCAGCTGGTCAGGTATCATCTGTGGAGAGAAAAACAGAGTTAACGTTTCAGGCCGATGACCCTTTGAAGGGACATCGACCTGAAACATTAACTCTGTTTTTCTCTCCACAAATGCTGCCTGATCAGCTGAGATTTCCAGCATTTTCTGTTTTTATTTCAGGTTCCAGCATCCGCAGTATTTTGCTTTTGGATCAAGTGTATAGTGCCCTGGTCAGACCACACCTGGAATATTGTGTCCAGTTTTGATTGCCAAGAAACAAGAGAGACATTCAAGCATTGGGACCAGTGCAGAGAAGAGCATGAGGCTGATTACTAGAGATAGGCTTCTGGGTTTTGCGGAAAGGCTGGAGAGACTTGGGGGTTTCAAAATAGAAATTGAAGTGCCAAGAGTTAGTCTTCTAGAGGTGTATGTGATTGTTAAAGGTATGGGAAAAGTTAACCCGAAATATTACTTAAATTAAACTGTAGGAGTAAAACTAGGGGATACAGGTTTGAAGGATTGATATCAGAAAATTCTTTGTTATACAGAATCACCAACATGGGGAATAAACTTCCAGATACAGGGAAAAGCATTAGAATTATTTAAGAAATAATCAGATGCAATGGGGGTGGAGGTGGATGGATGAACTAAGATGGGCAGAATGGCTTTTTTTATTTGTAATTATTTTACGCCCTTGTGAACAGGAATGCCAAATTTAGTGCACAGATCCCTGGAGAGGATAAAAATGGTAGTTGTATTTTATTTTCATTTAATAGCCTGAAGTACATTATTATGATTTTCTGTGACTTGTTGCCGAGTGTTAATTTTCAGATCATTCTATAAAGATACCAAAATAAACTTACTGTGAGAAGATTTAAATAGGAACTGCATCTTCCGCTGAGAAAAAACATTGACGAACCAATAACAAGGAGCTGGAAATGGGAATGGTGTACTGCAAAGCCCATTTGAGCCTGAGAGCAGAGATCTTGCTCATGAATAGTGTTTTGATTAACTGTAGCCTGCGATTCAAATAAAACAGCGAGGTAAATTGATTTATTGAACATGAATTATGACTGATATTTGTTGTCTTGTTGAGAAAGTAATAAACAGTATATTGAATTCATTTAATAAGGCTCCAATATTGCTGCTCTTGAATTGAAGATGGATTTAATTCCTTTTTCACTTTGACAGTGTTTTATTTGAAGGGATCATTGTAGTTATTTTGGCCAAAAGTTGAAAACAAACATTAAATTGATGCAGTGCTACTAAGATCTGCCTGTTTGAAAGTCTGGATTTAGCACACAGTTTTTAGTCCTAATTGCAGATTATCATAATTTGAATTTGTCTGGAGGTGCTAAACCAGAACCCTGCAGGTTTAGCACTCAAGTGCTGATTAGATGCAATTTTTGTGGAGCGGTTATGTGTGGCCTCCTCGCACCCACTTCCACTGAAGGTGTGGAGTGCTCTGGTCGGCACACAGCGGCATGTCGCAGGATGGCTCAGGGACCGAGGGAAAGCGTGCACAGGTTCTCGGTGCGGCACTGGAGGTCCTGGTGGAGGAGGCCCCGAGGAGTAGGGATATCCTGTCCCACTGAGGGGAAGGACACCACCTCAACCTCCTCACCCTCCTGTCCCACTCTCCTGCAGCAGCTGGTACTGCCTGGCCTCATCTCTTCCTCACATTCCTCACCTAGACCAAGGGGCACCCCAGTCTCTCTCCTGTATGTTTTCATCTTCCAGTTAGCAACTAGATTAAGAACGGGTCATTGAGTAAATTTATATGTTAAAAAACATACTTGCTTTTATACAGCAACCTTCATGTCCTAAGGATGCCCCATAGCACTTTTAATTATTGAAATGCAGCCATGGTTCCGCAGACAGAAGATGATAACTGACCAGTTATCATCATCATCATCATAGGCAGTTCCTCGGAATCGAGGAAAATTTGCTTCTACTCTAAAAGTGAGTTCTCAGGTGGTTGTACAGTCCAATGCGGGAATTACAGTCTCTGTCACAGGGGCAGACAGTCGTTGAAGGAAAGGATGGCTGGGGAGCCTGGTTTGCCGCAAGCTCCTTCCGCTGCCTGCACTTGATTTCTGCATGCTCTCGGCGACGAGACTCGAGGTGCTCAGCGCCCTCCCAGATGCTCTTCCTGCACTTTGGGCAATCTTGGAGCCAGGGATTCCCAGGTGCCAGTGGGAATGTTGCATTTTATCAAGGAGGCTTTGAGGGTGTCCTTGAGATGTTTCCTCTACCCACCTGGGGCTCGCTTGCCATGTAGGAGTTCTGAGTAGAGCGCTTGCTTAAGGAGTCTCGTGTCGGGCATGTGGACGATGTGGCCCATCCAGTGGGACTGCTCGAATGTGGTCAGTGCTTCAATGCTGGGGATGTTGGCCTGAGCGAGAGCACTGATGTTGGTGCATCTATCCTCCCAATGGATTTGCTGGATCTTGCAGAGCAAGTGCTGCTGGTACTTCTCCAGTTAATCTGTTTGTTGGTGGCAGGGGACTATTGGCCTCCAGACCAGGAGAACTTCCTGCTCCACTTGAAGTAGTGGCACGGGATGTTTTACATGCACCTGAAAATATGGGCAGGGGCTTGCTTGGGGGTGATTTTCCGCAGCACGTTCAGGTGTTAACGATCCTCTGAGATGGCAAAGATGGGGTCTTGAGCTGAAAACTGCAAATGTAACAGCCTTATTAAAAAAAGGAGGCAAACAAAAAGCAGGAAACTACAGACCAGTTGGTCTAACATCTGTGGTTGGGAAAATGTTGGAGTCCATTATTAAAGAAGCAGTAGCAGGACAGTTGGAAAAGCAAAATTCGGTCAGGCAGAGTCAGCATGGATTTATGAAGGGGAAGTCATGTTTGACAAATTTGCTGGAGTTCTTTGATGATGTAACGAACAGTGTAGATAAAGGGGAACCAGTGAATGTGGTGTATTTGGACTTCCAGAAGGCATTTGACAAGGTGCCACATAAAAGGTCACTGCACAAGATAAAAGTTCATGGGGTTGGGGGTAATATATTAGCATGGATAGAGGATTGGTTAACTAACAGAGAACAGAGAGTTGGGATAAATGATTCATTCTCTGGTTGGCAACCAGTAACTAGTGGGGTGTCGCAGGGATCAGTGCTGGGACTCCAACTATTTACAATCTGTATTAATGACTTGGAAGAAGGGACTAGTGTAACGTGGCCAAGTTTTCTGACGATACAAAGATGGGAGGAAAAGCAATGTGTGAGGTGGACACAAAAAATCTGCAAAAGAACATAGACAGGCTAAGTGAGTGGGCAAAAATTTGGCAGATGGAGTATAATGTTGGAAAGTGTGAGGTCATGCACTTGGGCAGAAAGAAATTAAAGAGCAAGTTATTATTTAAATGGAGAAAGATTGCAAAGTGCTGCAGTACAGCGGGACCTGGGGGTACTTGTGCATGAAACACAAAAGGATAGTATGCAGGTACATCAAGTGATCAGGAACGCTAATGGTATCTTGGCCTTTATTGCAAAAGGGATGGTGTATCAAAGCGGGGAAGTCTTACTTCAGCTATATAAGGTATTGGTGAGGCCACCCCTGGAATACTGTGTGCAGTTTTGGTTTCCATATTAACAAAAGGATATACTTGCTTTTGAGGCAGTTCAGAGAAGGTTCACTCGGTTGATTCCGGGATGAGGGGGTTGACTTATGAGGAAAGGTTGAGTAGGTTAGGCCTCTACTCATTGGAATTCAGAAGAATGAGAGGTGATCTTATCGAAACGTATAAGATTATGAAAGAGCTTGACCTACATAATCTTATACGAAGGTGGATGCAGAGAGGATGTTTCCACTGATGGTGGAGACTGGAGAGCTGTGGAAGCTGGGACATTGAATAAATTTAAGACAGAAATAGACAGTTTCTTAAACAATAAGGGGATAAGGGTTTATGGGGAGCGGGCAGGGAAGTGGAGCTGAATCCATGATCAGATCAGCCATGATCTTATTAAATGGCGGATCAGGTTCGAGGGGCTGTATGACCTACTCCTGCTCCTATTTCTTATGTTCTTATGTTCTTATGGCCAAGATGGGGTCATGAGCTGATACGCTGCTTTAGCCCGTGTTTAGCACAAAACGCCACCTTGATAAAATAGTTGAAACTTGCGCTAAGAATGGCTGCCTGGCAGCTTGTTCAGGGGCTGATTGCCATTTAAAACGCCTGCTTGCGCTCATTAACAAGGCTGCATGGTATTTTGGTGGCTAACGCTTGTCCTAAAAAGCGCTCTCCTAACAACGACCACCTGTTGAAAGTGAACACGGCATTGATGTTGATTTCAAGTGCTACTTACAGGAATATTCACCATTTCATGGTCATTGCTGCTGGACTGTGTGGAAGACCTCTGAAACACATCGGGAGACTTTCTGGGACACTTTGTTAAGACGTCACCAACTTTCGACCAACATTTATTCAAGAAATTCTCTGAGGACTTCACCTATAAAGAGTAAGTGCTGTGCTACGCCACCTTATAGAAATCACCAGGAGAAAGGGACTGCTTGGCCATCGGCATCTTACTCGGGGTGCTCCTTGGTATGGGTGAGGAATGGGAGGAAGGGATGAGGCCAGGCAGTACCAGCTGCTGCAGGAGAGAGGGACAGGAGGGTGAGGAGGTCAAGGTGGTGTCCTTCCCCCCAGTGGGACAGGATATCCCTACTCCTCAGGACCTCCTCCACCAAGACCTTGAGTGCCGCACCGAGAACCTGTGCACCTTTTCCCTCGGTCCCAGAGCCATCCTGCAACATGCCGCTGTGTGCTGAACAGAGCACTCCACACCTTCAGTGGAAGTGGGTGCGAGGAGGCCACATATAACCGCTCCACGAAAATTGCGTCTAATCAGCACTTGAGTGCTAAACCTGCAGGGTTCTGGTTTAGCACCTTCAGACAAATTTAATTTATGATAATCTGCAATTAGGACTAAAAACTGTGTGCTAAATCCAGACTTTCAAACTTTTTAGTAGCACTGCATCAATTTAGTGTTTGTTTTCAACTTTTGGCCAAAATAACTACAATGATCAAGGGGTATGGCGAGAAAGCAGGAATGGGGTACTGAAGTTGAATGTTCAGCCATGAACTCATTGAATGGCGGTGCAGGCTAGAAGGGCCGAATGGCCTACTCCTGCACCTATTTTCTATGTTTCTATGTTTCTATGATCCCTTCAAATAAAACACTGTCAAAATTGGTAATAAAACAATCAAAAAGGAATTAAATCCATCTTCAAATCAAGAGCAGCAATATTGGAGCCTTATTAAATGAATTCAATATACTGTTTATTACTTTCTCAACAAGACAACAAATATCAGTCATAATTCATGCTCAATAATCAATTAACCTCGTTGTTTTATTTGAATCGCAGGCTACATTTAAACAAAACACTATTTATGAGCAAGATCTCTGCTCTCAGGCACACATGGGCTTCGCAGTACACCATTCCCATTTCAAGCTCCTTGTTTTTGGTTCGTCAGTGGAAGATGCAGTTCTTATTTAAATCTTATCACAGTCACACCATGATTCCCCCTGCTGATGTCCACAGCCAAATTATGCAAAATGCAGTTGAAACGGTTTTGACTCCAGTACTCTGGAGAACTGAGTAGTCAAGTTGAAGATTTATTCTTCATCCTCCTTGCGGGTTTTGCTCTACCAAATGTTTCTTTAAAAAAAAAATCAGATTCAATTAGAGTTGGCTGCTGACTGGAACTTGATTTGCTGTCTAGATGAGGCACTGCAACATATTTTCAGATTCTATCTGAATTTACCCCCTTAATGTGCTACTATGGAGCTGCAAAGCCACCTGGAATAACTCAGGCTGTTGATAGCAGCAACTCTTGCCTGACATTAATGCGTCTGAAGAAGAACCTTTTCCTGAAATGTTGGCCCATCTTTTCTCCTTACAGATACTGCCTGGCCTGCTGCATCTTTCCTGCATTTTGTTTCATGTTTGCAGCATATTGGCTCTTTCTTAAAATTAAGTTGTCGTCTGCCTGGACAACTATGTCAAACGATGCAGCTGTAGAGCGCTATCCAGCATTTCCTACATTACAACAGTGACTACACTTCAAAAAGCTCTTCATTGACTGTAGAGTGCTTTGAGATGTCCTGAAGTCATGAAAGATGCTATGTAAACGCAAGTTCTTTCTTTCCAGGCGAGCTGTCAATCAACAACGGGTCGACTGGACAGCTCCCCTATTTAATTATGATGAGGACCCCTGACCAATTTACAGGTCTTGTGCCACCCACGTGATTAGGTCAGTGCTGCCAGCGACGTGCTGATTCTCGGTCCGAGAATGGGCCTACATAAAATTTTACCGCATGGAGTCATCGGTGAAGCAACAGAATGGCCCTAATGGAGAAGTGATAAACTACAACTCTTCCAGAAAACCTGAACGCACCAGCTGCCTCCTGGTCTGCAGGAAGTGGACCTCTATTCAAGGGGCTCACTGAGAGGCAATGAAAACATAGGTTTGCTAAATGGTATATATGTCAATGCAAGGAGTAAAGGGAATAAGGCAAATGAGCTAAGAGCACAGATAGTCACTTGGGAGTAAGAAATTATAGCTATGGCTGATAGAAGGGCAGGTATGGCAGCTCAACATTCCTGGTGACAGGATTTTCAGACCGGATAGAGAGGGGTAAAAAAGGAGGTGGGATTGTATTAATCACTATATTGATTAAAGAAACAATTGCAGAAACATAGAAACATCGAAATTTACAGCGCAGAGGAAGGCCAGCTGTGAGGAGGGATGATATGTTGGAAGGAGCATCAAATGAGGCCATGTGGGTTGAATTGAAAAACAAAAAAGGGTCGATCACATTGCTGGGAGTGTACTATAGACCCCCAAACAGTCAGAGGGAGATAGAAGAGCAAATATGTTGGCAAATTTCTGAGAAGTGCAAAAACTATAGGGCAGTAATAGTAGGGGATTTCAACTATCCTAATATTAACTGGGATAAAATTAATGTGAAGGGTATAGAGGGTGTGGACTTCCTAACTTGCATTCAGGAGAACTTTCTCAACCAGTATGTAGCAAGCCCAACATGGAGGGGGCGATTCTGGATTTAGTTTTAGGGAATGAAACTGGGCAGATGGAAGGGGTATCAGTGGAAGAGCATTTTGGTGCTAGTGATCATAATTGTTAGATTTAGGGTAGTTATGGAAAAGGACAAAGATAAACCAGGAATAAAAGTTCTCAATTGGGGAAAAGCCAATTTTGCTAAGGTGAGAGGTGATTTGGCCATAGTGGATGGAAACATCCACTTGAAGGTAAATCAGTGTCAGAGAAGTGGGAGGCATTCAAGGAGGAGATCCGGAGGGTTCAGAGCAATATGTTCCCTTAAAGAAAAAGGGTGGGACTAACAAATCTAGAGCCCCCTTATGTCAAGGGACATAAAGGGTATGATAAAGAAAAAAAGGGAGGCCTATGACAGATACAGAGGGCTCAATACTGCAGAAACTCTAGAGGAGTATAGAAAGTGCAGGGTGAAATTAAAAAGGAAATTAAGAAAGCAAAGAGAGAGCATGAAAAAATGTTGATAAATAAAATCAAGGAAAACCCAAAGATAATTTATAAATACGTTAAGAGTAAGAGGATAACTAAAGAAAGAGTAGGGCCTATTAGAGACCACAAAGTTAATCTGTGTGTGGAGACGGAAGACGTGGTTATGGTTCTTAATGAATACTTCGCATTTGTTTTCACAAAAGAGAGGGGCGGTGCAGACATTGCTATCAGGGAACAGTGTGAAATATTAGATGAAATAAACATAGTGAGAGAGGAAGTATTAAGGGGTTTAGCAGCTTTGAAAGTGGATCAATCCCCAGGCCCGGATGAAATGTATCCCAGGCTGTTAAGAGAAGCAAAAGAGGAAATAGCAGAGGCTCTGATCATCATTTTCCAATCCTCTCTGGCTACAGGTATGGTGCCAGGGGACTGCTAATGTGGTATCTTTGTTTAAAAAGGGAGAAAGGGATAGACTGAGTAATTACAGACCAGTCAGCCTAACCTTGGAGGTGGGAAAATTATTGGCAAAAATTCTGAGGGACAGGATAAATCTTCATTTAGAAAGACACGGATTAATCAAGGGCAGTCAGCATGGATTTGTTAAGGGAAGGTCGTGTTTGACTAACTTGATTGATTGTTTTGAGGAGGTAATAAGCAGGGTCGATGAGGATAGTCCGTTTGATGTAGTGTATATGAATTTTAGCAAGGCTTTTGATAAGGTCCCACATGGCAGACTGGTCACGAAAGTAAAAGCCCATGGGATCCAGGGCAAAGTGGCAAGTTGGATCCAAAATTGGCTCAGAGGCAGGAATCATAGGGTAATGGTTGATGGGTGTTTTTGTGACTGGAAGGCTGTTTCCAGTAAGGTTCCGCAGGGCTCAGTGCTAGGTCCCTTGCTTTTTGTGGTATACATCAATGATTTAGACTTGAATGTAGGGGTTATGATTAAGAAGCTTCCAGATGATACTAAAATTGACTGTGTGGTTGATAATGAAGAAGAAAGCTGTAGACTGCAGGAAGATATCAATGAACTGGTCAGGTTGGAAGAACAGCAGCAAATGGAATTCAATTTGGAGAAGTGTGAGTTAATGCATTTGGGGAGGGCTAACAAGGAAAGGGAATATACATTAATGGTAGGACATAGAAACATAGAAAATAGGTGCGGGAGTAGGCCATTCGGCCCTTCGAGCCTGCACCACCATTCAATAAGATTATGGCTGATCATCACCTCAGTACCCCTTTCCTGCTTTCTCTCCATACCCCTTGATCCCTTTAGCCATAAGGGCCATATCTAACTCCCTCTTGAATATATCCAACGAACTGGCATCAACAACTGAGAAGGACACTGAGCAGTGTAGAGGAACAAAGGGACCTTGGAGTGCATGTCCGCAGATCTCTGAACGTTGCAGGCCAGGTAGATAAGGTGGTTAAGAAGGCATACGGAATACTTGCCTTTATTAGCTGAGGCAATACAAGAGCAGGGAGGTTAGGCTTGAACTGTATACAACACTAGTTAGGCCACAGCTAGAGTACTGCATGCAGTTTTGGTCACCACATTACAGGAAAAATGGGATTGCACTAGAGAGGGTGCATCTGAGATTTACGAGGATGTTGCCTGTACTGGAGAATCTTAGCTATGAGGAAAAATTGGATAGGCTGGGTTTGTTTTCTTTAGAACAGAGGAGGCTGAAGGCAGAACCTACTCAGGTGTATAAAATTATGAGGGGCCTAAATTGAGTATATAGGAGTATATTTCTCTCAGCAGAGGTGTCAACAAACAGGTAGCATAGATTTAAAGTAATTGGTAGGAGTTTTAGAGGAGATTTGATGGGAAATTTCTTCACCCAGAGGATGGTGGGGATCACTGCCTGAAAGGGTGGTAGAGGCAGAAAACCTCACCACATTTAAAAGATACGTGGATGTGCACTTGAAGTGCTGTAACCAACAGGGCTATGGATCAAGAGCTGGAAAGTGGGATTAGGTTGGTGTTTTCCATGCAGACTATAGATATACTCTCTGTGTAGTCATTGTATATTTGCATAAGATGGAGACTTGTTACCTGATGTACTTTCAATAAGGTTTACACAGTGTATATACTATGCTGGCACCACTAAATGGTGCAACTGGTGGAGACCGGGGTTTCCTGCCCCTGTGGTAGAGGCTGTCCACCAGAGGGCTTGCAATGGGAAACCTGAGGGGTACCTGCATAGGTGTGCAGGGCCCAGTATAAAAGGCTGCCCACCATGCTTGTGCCTCACTCTGGAGTTACGAATAAAGGACCAAGGTCACTACAGTTTGAGTACAACATATTGCCTCATGGAGTCATTCGTAAGTGCATTACAGACATAATAACTGGCAACGAGAATACAGACTTTCACGCGATTATGGCTACCTTTAGCATACTAAAAGACTTCGCAGAGGGTGATGATTGGGATGTCTTCACGGAAAGGCTCAAGCAATATTTTGTGGCAAACGACCTGGCAGGGGAGACGGACACATTGGTGGAGCAGCGCAAGGCTATACTGCTGACCAGTTGTGGGCCCGAGGTCTACCGTTTCGTCAGGGACTTGCTGGCACCCACGAAGGCCAAGGATAAGACATACGATGAGCTGACTGAACTAATTCGCGACCAACTAAAACCAAAACAGAGCATCCTCATGGCCAGGCACAGATTCTACACTCACCGCAAACGTGAGGGCCAGAAGATTACAAAATATGCTGCCGACCTCAGGAGACTTGCGGCACCGTGTGATTTTGTCGCACACCTCAACGAAGTATTGCGAGACATCTTCGTTATGGGAATTGGCCACGAGGGCCTCCTTCACAAATTATTATCTGCCGACACCACAGTCAACCTGCAGAAGGCCATTAGCACCAGTCAGGCGTTCATGATCTCGACCTGCAGCACTAAGCAAATTATTCATCCTGTGGACTCAAACCCTACAAGTACTGTACACAGAATGGTGCCTTGCACAGGCATGACTATAGAATGTGGCTCTGCCCAGGGCAGAGAACACAGACCTGAGGGTTCCAGAACTCAGAGTCCGCTGAGGGGTGCTAATCGAGTAGCACCATGCTGGCGGTGCGGAGGAAATCATAGGGCTCACCAGTGTCAGTTTGCTGAGTACGTATGCAAAGCCCGTAACACGAAGGGCCACCTCCAGCGATTGTGTAAAAGAAATACGACTCACCGTCTAGCAGAGGAGTTGGTAGATGACTTTGAATCCAGCGGGGAGTCTGATGATTTGGCCAGAGAGACAGCTCAGCCCCAAGAAGAAGTGTATGGGGTGTATACCTGCACCACCGATTGTCCTCCAGTGAAGATGGAAGTCGAGCTAAACGGCATTCGTCTTCATGGAAGTGGACATGGGAGTGAGCCAGTCAGTGATGAGCCAGGATGCCTTTGAGAGGCTATGGAACAAAAAAACAACCCAAGCTGGTTCCAGTACAGGAAAAGTTGCGCACCTGCACCAAGGAGCTGATCCCAGTCCTTGGTAGTGCAGATGTAAGTGTAATCCATAATGGTGTGGTGTGCGTTACCTCTGTGGATTGTTGCAGGTGATGGTCAAACGCTACTCGGAAGAAGGTGGATGGGGAAGATCCAGTAGAAATGGGAAGACCTCTTCACTCCAGCAATCGATGTCCCCCGTGCTCAGAGGCAGAGCAAAACCTCACCTTCGCTTGGGCCAGGCACCAGAGAACAGACCAGCACAACACCTGAGGCACAGACCGTCCATCACGACTGCAATGCAATGATCCGACGGGAACGACCTAAAAGTACCTTCCCGGTTCCAGTGGCAGGACTCCTGGGGAGGAAGATCGAATTCAAAGGCACTCTTCCAGCTTTTGTGGCAGAATCACGGGAGAGAAGGATCAAGGCAGTCTACCTCGAGGACAGAGGCAAGCTGGCATCCCTGCTGCAGCGAGGTGCAGCGTGGCTGAAAAAAAGATGGCCGCGGCCATATCATGAGGTGCAACGCTGAGGGACCAACATGTGGTGTCTAACAAAGGATTTGATTGGGGTAAAGCCAGCAGTGTTCTCTTAAAGGAGACTTACAACCAACTGAACTTAAAGAGACATTGTATGCATGGCAATCAATGTAACGAACCAATTAAGATTGTGAGCTGTTGGTACTATTCCTCATGTAAAGAACAAAATATTGTTGCGAGATGTCGGTACCAGTCCTAATGTAAGGAACAAAATGTTGTTGCGAGTTTTGGGAATAGAGTGTCCCCAAAAGTAGCAAGCGAGCGAATTCGGGAGGATAAAGGCGCTGATCCTGATGCCCTGCCCCAGATGTCCCCACAACTTATAGGCCAGTGACCTCAGGAGGGTGAAGGCACTGATCCTGATACCCTGCCCCAGGTCTATTCCACGCTGCAGGCACCCGATGGCACTATTCGCCACGGACCTGGAAACGAAAACGGCGGCAATACGCGCAGTCAGCCACCGGTGCCCACCACCCAGGTGGAGAATGCGCAGCCCCCAGACCCAGTTGCTACCTCGGCCATGTCCAGAGGCGAAAGGTCAGAACCAACGGGTTCCCCAAATGGGACCTGGAACAGCCAGGTTCCCAACACCATTAGAGAGCAGGCAGAAGATTCTGCAGCCCTCAAAGGAGGACAGGGAGGCCACACACATCTGTGTCTCTGCCCGCCACTAGGCAACGGCAAAGGCCCTGAGTCCTGGCTAGGTGAGCGAGCCAAGCCCACCCCACTAGCAGGGGGCGCAGCGCTGCTATCAGACGACTAGGACTCTGTCCGGTTGCTCTGGAACCTGTGTCCTCGCAAACCTGTATTGCTACCTCAGTACTTACCATGCCTGAACCAAGAATGCAATCTACCCAATCCTGGTGCATGACCGCAAAACATAATGAATGTAAGTCACTGAACCAAGGTGTCACGATACAAACTGTAACTTCCTGAGGAGGTGGGTGGGGGGCTTGACCCATCCACCTCCATGGCACGAACCTGGTATTGCAGTACTTCCAGGAACGGTGCTTTGGCTCTAGGCCTTTTGGCTAAGAGCAAAAACATTGGCGCAGAGTGATCCTTGAATGGGCCCAAGGTGACCTTTGGCGTTTATGATCTGACAAGTTGATCTGACAAAGAATTGGAAAGATTGGCAACGAATAAAACATTAAAAAAACTGCAACTTCCTTTCTTTGTACTTGCACTGTGTCTGATCCTGTATGTTAATGTAACGGGCCTGCTGCATGATCTCGCTGTGGGGGGGGGGGGGCGGGGAAATGGATGTATGTAGCCATGGACACACACATGGGTCATACCCAGAACCCACTGGAACTTCCACTGCATCATCGAACCATCCAAACTGGTAACCACTACCCAAGGTTGTGGCAAAAAGACTTGAGGGTTAACAGGAAGAGAGCCAAGCCAAAGCACAGCCAAGGTGTAAGGGCTATTGGCACTTAAGTCTGGGGAGAGCTAAGCCAGAGTACATAGTAGAAACATAGAAACATAGAAAATAGGTTTCTATGTTTCTACTATGTACTCTGGCTTAGCTCTCCCCAGACTTAAGTGCAAAGATAATTGACACAAAGGACTTGGGGGAGAGTGATGTTATATATGCAGACTATAGATCTACTCTCTGTGTAGTCACTGTATAGTTGCATAAGATGGAGACTTGTTACCTGATGTACTATCAATAACATTTACACTGTGTATATACTATGCTGGCACCACTAAAGGGTGTAACTGGTGGAGACCGGGGTTTCCTGCCCCTGTGGCAGAGGCTGTCCACCAGAGGGCACTGTGGTGGGGGACCTCAGAGTCACCTGCATAGATGTGCAGGGCCCAGTATAAAAGGCTACCCACCATGCTTGTGCCTCACTCTGGAGTTATGAATAAAGGACCAAGGTTACTACAGTTTGAGTACAACACATTGCCTTGTGGAGTCACTCATAAGTTACCGGCATTACCGACATAATAGTTGGATAGCTCTTTGTTGGCTGGCACGGACACGATGGGCCGAAATGGCCTCTTTCCGTGCTGTAAATTTCTATGATTCTATTATTTGAACTGCACTGCTCCAGGAATTGAGGGGAGCCTTGTGTGTTCAATAATGAGGTGACTCGGTCGCGCTTTGTGAATAGGAAGGTTTGTCACCTTTTGTCTCCTGAGGTGCTTATACAAAGGGCCTCCATCCCCTCCATCATTGTGGGGAGCAGCTATGGTTTACAGATGGATTGTCAATCTCTCTCCCTCTCTGTTTGTCAGGCAGTTTCTTCCTCTCTTGTAGGAAAATAACTAGACATAGCCACCAGCCACAACAAACCCTAACAATGTAGAATGACATATCTTACAATACAAAGGAGAAAATAAGGAGGGACCGGTTACATTGCACTGTTGTTCCTTGCTTGCACTACATTGGAACTGTTGGAGACTGGGCTCATTACCATTCAGCACTGCAGTTTGTGCAATTCATTAAACTTGTCAGATTATTTATGACATGTGCACATATACTTTAGATTATTTGTTTAGTTTGTTTGGAGTGGCTTGTGCATATAAAGCTTTAATTAGTGGCAGCTGTGTTCTCTCTCTCTTTGGATTGTAGCTGTGGGACTGGAGTGCATTATCACCCCCGGCAACCAAATTTTAATTTGATTTTACATGTTTTAAAGTTTAATTTGTTTTAATTGCCGGGTTTTTAATGTACCCCTCCCCTTTTATAGGGGGCAATTGTAAAATATATAATTTTAATGCCCCCAAAAAAATCACAAAAAACCCCCCAAAAAACAAAAAATATTAAAAAAAGAGGGCAGTTAAAAGTGTCTGGAGTGTCCCCCAGATCGGGGGGTACTTGATCTAATGTTTATTTTGTTCTCCCCCAAAAGAGTTGTAGCTGTGGGATTGAATGCAGCCTGTTCGATCCAGCCCTTTCTACTCAGAGACCTCCCATGTTACATATCCAGCTAATTCCCCCACTTTTAATGGATTGAGAGCTTTGGATTTCTAAACAATGACATCAACATTTGATGATGACCTGAAATAATACTCAATTGTTTCCCGCTTCTATCAGTGCACTCACTCACTCACTCACCCGAAGAACATGCTTCACATACTGAAAAGCCTTGCATCTCGCATACATCTATAGTACCACACCTCTGAAAGGTGACAATCCTCATTAGTATCATGCACTCAGAGGCCAAGAGGACAGCCAATATCTCAACTCCAACCTCCTGCTCCTTCCTAACACAGACCTCAGCTCCAGATCCCCCATGGAAATTTGACACGATCACACAGACAAAATCATTTCTGTGGCGGTGGAGTTCGGAATGTTCTGAAAGCCCACTGCCACAGCATGGATGAAAAGGAGAAATTACATAATAGAAGAAAAAAAGGATTAAAGTGAAGATGAGGGGAAGTTTTGGTGAGTCATGCGGAGTACCAGACATATGGAAAGAAAGAGAGAGAGAGACATACTGAGAGAAAAACACAAAAAGACAGAAGCTGTGTGAGAGGCATATAGAAACAGGGACAAGGGAGCAAGTGGGAATAGATTCAGGATTATCAGCAGACCATTGAGGGAGGAAGTCACAAGAATTTGTTTTCTTACAGAGTGTTATTAGAACATGAAGGCAACAATATTCGGGGTTGATGTGCTTGCCGTTAATGCAGGTTTTGTTGAATAAACGGCAGCCGCTTTGCTTCTGCCCACTTCTGGTGCGGGACACGGCGGCCGCCATTTTGAAGAGGTTGCCAGTGCTGTCATTGCCTGCGCTTGCCTCTCCCATGTAAATATGCAGATCTTGACGTCTGGATGTCGCCGCTCTCCATACCGCCCTCTCCTAACCACGCACGGAAGAACGCGTGCGCAGCAGTTGCACAGAAACGCAGTCAGCGCTACTTAAAGGGGCACATAAATCTTTCAGGTAAGTATCGATTTCAGCTTTTGGAGTGATGTTTTTTACATTCTATTGGAGTAGTTGCTTGGTGTGCAGGAATTGCAGGGATTGCTGCTGGATGCTTGCAAGGCTTTGGATGTTAAAGGAAGGCCTCTGAGTACACCACTTGCTCTCAGTCCTGGGGTTCTAGTTGCAGTCCCCCTTGGGCTACAATATCACATGCAGATGAAGCAGAGGCAGCAAAGGGGACAAACTGCTCACAGAGGGAAGAAGAAGAAACAGAAGGGAAGGAAGCAGAAGGAAGGAGACAACCCAGACAGCCCCTTTCTGGCTGGGATATCCAGGGTGGAATCATCCGCCTGCGGTCCCAATTCCTCTTTCAACATTAGTCCCACACCTTCTCTTCCCTGTGTTACTGACCATCACAATATCCACTTGGCCACAATGCTGTAATAAAAGCTACCATAAAGCAAACTATCCAATCCAACTTTATACATCTATCCATATAACATGGCATCAAAAAATCAACTAATCCTTGTGCATTCCCTCAGTGACGGTCTTGTCCATGCCTTTACCTGTTCTAGTGCTCTTATACAATGCTACCCCAGTGGCTGCAGCAAGACTGCTGGGAGGCTGCTGACTCTCAGTGGGGGTCACTGCAAATGACCTTGCAGGATGACCTCCAGGATCTGGTGCCTGGGAGTGTTAAATTGAGTGACAGTGTTTATTTTTTCTTCTTCCTCTTCTCATGTTCCTTTTCCTTCTCCTCCTCCTCAACCTTCTCCTTCTTTCCCTCATTTTCCTCCTTCTCCTTCTTCTTCTCCCTTTTCTTGGTCAACCACTGGCTAGGCCAGATGGGTATCTGAAGTGAGGAGGGCACAAGGGTGGAGTTGTGGTGAGGGGAGGGTAGGAAAGCAAGAGCGACACCATGTGCAGCTTTTAAATCGGAAAATATGGTGAGATTAGGAGGAAGTGGGATGTGAGAAAGAGGATAACATATGAGGTTGCCAGCACCTTGTATTTTTTCAGTCCCACCGCTCAGCCATGCCCCTGCCAAGAATGGCCAGCACCATCTCCTCCACGGGAGCATGGCGAAGCTAGGAATGTGAATTGTGCCTCATGTTTAGTACAGATAGTTGGCAGGTGAGTGATGGGGTAGTGTGCGGGGTGGGGGATGGGTTATGCATTGAGCAGTGTGTGAGGCTAGTGGTGCAGTTGGTAGGAGATGGCTTTTGAAGATACATTCACTGACCTTTACCACTCGTCTGAGGTCATGAAACTTCTTTGGCCACTGGAGCCAAGTCCTGGGGAGCGACACTGCTGGCAGTGACAGCCTTGGCGATTTGGTCCTTCATCCTTATTTCTAGAGGGCCTCCTGTGGGTAACGGACCTCTCTTCCAGTGTTGACCCCATGCACAAAGCTGGAGTGTTGTGTCCAAGACCCTGAGTGACCTTTGCCTGGCCTGTTGAGCCATTTGTGTTAGTGCTAAAGCACTTTTACCATGTTTTACATGCAGAAAGCAGTTCAGCTTTAAGAACTGGAGAATGCCCACTTTGGAATGATTTTTAATTGTTTTTTTCAGAAGGCAGATCACCTTCAAAGGCTCGAGGTTGCTTTCAAACTGACAGGCTTGCTTTAGGGAAATGCAGCTTCACTATCGCGGCGCAACTTTGGGCGTCCTGTTGAGCACACAGCCTGAAGCAGCGTAATAGTTGCTGGACTGTGAGCTAAAGTCATTCCAATCAGTAGGCTGCACCAAACTAACGTGCTGTCTGCGCTTTCTAAATGGGCATGAGCAAATATTGCCCGTTTTCAGACCTTAACGAATTTTACCCCCTGGAGTTTTTTTTTACTGCAAATGGTTATTTATTAACTGTGCTACTCCTATGAGGTGCTCCCCCAGTGACTTCAGCAGTGCTGATGGAAGGTGGCTGTTTCTCATGCTTGGACTCATCAGACGCTCATGATCAGCGATGTCTAGGAGCTTGAGCCTCTAAGGGGTCTGGCTGTAGACTGCTGTACCTCGGCTGTTGCCGGGGCATGTCTGGTCCAGCTGGCTTCCTGGCACTAGGGTGGGCACTGGTTGAGGGGGTGGCGAGGGAGCAGATGTGCTGACATCCTGAGAGGGGGCGACATCCACCATTCCCGTAGTGTCACCTCCAATCCCATGGGGTTGCGGCTTGCTTGATCTGCGGGAGAGCGGACTGCAGAAGATGAGTGACTTCCTTGAACGTACCTATCCATTCAATCCACCAATCAGTCCAAGGTGAACATCTACCTCTCCAGTGTTGAGCCCAGAGTCTGGGTGGCAGCTGCTCCATTGAAGTATAATGGAATAATAAATCTTAGGATTTGTCCTGAAGATTCTTTCAGTAAATTGTGATGGTCACTCTGACTGATTCTAATTCTGTTTTTGAAATACAAATGTGTATGGCACAGAATGCAAATAAAATCCTTTTGGTGAACAAAAAAAAAAACAAGAGCTGGTGACATTGACTCCTATTGTGAGGGCCTGGCTGAAATGTCCCTGGAGGTGGCCACACTCCAAGGAATACTGCAGAGTGCTGATGCCATGCCAGGTGACACCACACAGGCCGGTAGCAGTCTCCTCCATCGTGCTGAAACCCCTGGGCAATACCTGGCCTAATTGCTTGCGTGAGGCGAGCAGGTTACTTTTCATTGGTGGGCCACTGAAATTCACATTGCTGCCCTCCTCAGCAGAGCTGGGAGAGGACCTGACCCTCAAGTAAGCTGTCCCAGCCACCAGTACCTGCTCCTGCTCACTGACGGGGTGTTTCACCATGGGCAGGCTCCCCTGGTTCACGATTAAACTCAGCCAAGGTGCCAGACTCTGTGCTGCTGCTTGGGAGTGACGGAACACTTGACGGAGCCTCCTCAGAAGAATTCTCCTCCTCCACGCTGTGTTCTTCTGGAGGATACTGCTTTCGAGAAGGAGCTAGAGGCAAGTGAACAGGGACAGGCTGCACAAGAGCAGATAACTGGCTGCACAATGCCGTTTGATGTTGTCAAGTTGCCTGACGGTACATTTTTCTGACGTTCAGGAAAGAGTCCAATAAATAGTCAAAGACCCCAGTCATAAGCTCCGAGCCTCAGAATCTCCAGTGCAGAGATCTCTCACGGGGCCACCAATATGGAGAGCTCGGTGTTCCAGCTCGGAGAGGATTATAATGCTGGGTGCTCTTCCCCAGGTCTTACTCCTCTACCTGATGTTGCCTGTCATTTTCCCCTGCAGAAAGAGTTAGTGAGTACCTACCGAAAAGGAGAGTGAACATGTGTGGGGTGTCTGCTTCTGTACCTCTACTGAGAGGGAGAGGAAGCAAATGGAATCAGGGTGGGGAGGTGTTGAATGGGAAAGCACGGGTGTGGAGTGTGAAGTGAGGAAGGAATCATGAGAAGAGTTCCTTATTTTGCAATCGCTACCATGTGAGAATAGAATACTGCTAGTGGCTGATAAGAAGGTAACAAGCAAGAGCTAAATGTGTATTTGGGTTGAGAATGAGAAGCAGTATAGTGGTCAGAAAGTGGGTGGCCTTCCTGTGCCTGTCTCGGTTGGACGGTTACCCCGTCAATCAAATGTCAATGAAGCCCAGGAGTTAACATAGCCCCAGCTTGAAATCAGAGCCAGCGAGTGCGTTTTGTACTCACCCTCCCCACGGCCCACTTCGGGTTAAAATTGAGCCCAAGGAAAACCTTGCACAGAGGGGTAACTAGTGAGAAAGGCAGTCGGATCAAGCTTGGCGATGTAGAGATAACAAAGTGCGAGTGGTATGGAGAGAGAGCAACACAGTAAACAAAAGAGAGATAGAAAGATTGGAAGGCAAACAAACAGAAAGTTAAGTGAGCTGGACTGGTTCTGGGCTGGGACAGAAATTGCATCATATAGAAGGTAAATGGATTAAGAGCTAATGTACACAATGGTCCATGTGATCTTCTGGACTGGTTTCAATCACCTGAGAAGGTCAGAGAGGAATTTTCCAAGTTCCTCCCTCCCACCGCCCCCAACCCCAACCCCCTTTCTTGCCCTGTTTGTTCCCTCTGCTTTTTTCCTCTCCCAGGAGATTACACGGCTGCGTGGATTGGGGGTGGGGGGGGGCGGGGAGCGGGTGAGGGCGTGGTAGCATATGTCTTATCCTGATGCTCCAGGAACATTCATCCAATGCTTCATTGTAAGGAACTCCAGCAAGTTTACATTCCTCTGAAAGGATCTCTAACTGCTTCACCACAACAGATGCAACATTATGCTGAAACTGCACTCGCTTGATTAGAAAGATAGAAACATAGAAATTTACAGCACAGAAGGAGACCATTTCGTCCTATTGCGTCCGTGCCGGCCGACAAAGAGCCACATGGTCAGCAGCCCTGAAGGTTACACATAAACCTATGAACAATGAACAATGGCGGACAGGTAAAGAGCATCCGGCCCAACCAGTCCACCCCACACAACTGCGACACCCCATGTATCGCAACATTTTACACTCCACCCCAACCAGAGCCATGCGATCTCCCGGGAGAGGCAAAAAAACAGGTAAAAACCCAGGCCAATTGGGAAAATAAATCTGGGAAAATTCCTCTCCAACCCATCCAGGCAATCGAAACTAGTCCAGGTGACCACCCTGGCTCTATTAGATTCCCTGAAATACTTACCATCGTATCTGCACCAGCCAACAAGAGGTTATCCAATCTAATTCCACTTACCTGCTCTAGGTCCACAACCCTGCAGGTTACGGCACTTCAAGTGCCCATCCAAGCACCTTTTAAATGTGGTGAGGGTTTCTGCCTCTACCACCTTTCCAGGCAGTGAGTTCCAGACCCCCACAACCCTCTACGTGAAGAAGTTTCCCCTCAAATCCCCTCTAAACCTTCCACCAAACACCTTAAACCTATGCCCCCTCATAATTGACCCCTCCACCAAGAGAAATAGGCCCTTGCTATCCACTATATCTCGGCCCCTTAAAATGTTATACACCTCAATGAGGTCTCCTCTCAGCCTCCTCTGTTCCAATGAGAACAAACCCAGCCTATCCAATCTGTCCTCATAGCTAAGATTCTCCATTTCAGGCAGCATCCTTGTAAATCTCCTCTGCACCCTCTCCAGTGCATGTCCTTCCTATAATACAGCGACCAGGACTGCACGCAGTACTCCAGCTGTGGCCGAACCAGTGTATTATACAATTTAAGCATAACCTCCACGCTCTTATATTCTATGCCTCGGCCAATAAAGGCAAGCATTCCGTATACCTTCTAAATCCAAAGAGGACTGTAAAATGATGGTCAAGGCCTCTGCTATTTCCTCTTTTGCTTCGCTCAACACCTTATCCACTTGGCCTGCTACTTTCAGAGATCTGTGCACAAGCATTACAAGGTCCTTTTGTTCATCTATGTGTCTAAGTGGCCTACCATTTAATGTGTATACCCTTTCCTTATTAGCCCTCCCCAAATGCATTACCTCACACTTCTCTGAATTAAATTCAATTTGCCACTGTTCTGCACACCTGACCAGTAGATTGATATCCTCCTGCAGTCCATGACTTTCCTTATCATTATTAACCATACAGCCAACTTTAGTGTCATCTGCAAACTTCTTATTTATATCTCCTATATTCAACTCTGGATCATTGATGTATACCACAAAAAGCAAGGGATTCAGTACTGAGCCCTGTGGAACCCCACTGGAAACATCCTTCCAGGCACAAAAACATCCATCAACCATTAATTACCCTTAGCTTCCTACCCCTAAGCCAATTTTGGATCCAACTTGCCACTTTGCCCTGGATCCCATGGGCTTTTACCTTCATGATCAGTCTGTCATGTGGGACCTTACCAAAAGCTTTGCTACATCATATGCACTACCCTTATCAACCCTTCTGGTTACCTCCTCGAAAAATTCAATCAGGTTAGTCAATACGATCTTCCCTTAACAAATTTGTGCTGACTGTCCCTGACCAATCGTTGTCTTTCTAAATGTAGATTTATCCTGTCCTTCAGTATTTTTTCCAATAATTTCCCCAGTATTAAGGTTCAGCTGACAGGCCTGTAATTACTCAGCCTATCCCTTTCTCCCTTCTTAAACAAGGGTACCACATTAGCAGTCCTCCAGTCCTCCAGCACCATGTCTGAATCCAAAGAGGACTGGAAAATGATGGTTAAGGCCTCTGCTATTTCCTCTTTTGCTTCGCTCAACAGCCTGGGATGCATTTCATCTGGGCCTGGGGACTTATCTACTTTCAAAGCTGCTAAACCCCTTAATACCTCCGCTCTCACTATGTTTATTTCATCCAGGATTTCACACACCTCCTTGGTAGCAGTATCTGCATTGCCTCTTTCCTTTGTGAAAACAGACGCAAAGTATTAATTAAGAACCATACCCACATCTTCCGTCTCCACACGCAGATTAACTTCATAGTCTCTAATAGGCCCTGTCGTTTCTTTACTTATCCTCTTGCTCTTAATATATTTATAGAACATCTTTGGGTTTTCCTTGATTTTACTTGGCAAGAATTTTTCATGCTCTCTCTTAGCATTCCTAAAATCCTTTTTAATTTCACCTCTAATCTTTCTATATTTCTCCAAAGATTCTACAATATTTAGCTGTCGGTATATGACATAAGCCATTTTTTTCTTTATTCTCCCCTGTAAGTTCCTAGACATCCAGGGGGCTCTAGAATTGTTAGTCCCACCCTTTTTCTTTAAGGGTACATGTTTGGCCTGAGCCTTCCAGATCTCCTCCTTTAATGCCTCCCACTGTTCCAACACTGATTTCCAACAAGTAGCTGTTTCCAGTCCACTGTGGCCAAATCGCTTCTTGACTTAGGAAAGTTAGCTTTTTCCCAATTTAGGATTTTTATTCCTGGTCTATCCTTGTCCTTATCCATAACTACCTTGAATCTGACTGAATTGTGGTCACTGGCACCCAAGTGCTCTCCCACTGATGCCCAACTTCATTCCCTAAAATTAAATCCAGAACTGCCCCCTCCCGTGTTGGGCTTGTTACATACTGACTAAAACATTTCTCGAATGCATTTTAAGAATTCCGCACCCTCTATACCCTTCACATTGTATTTGTCTCAATCAATATTAGGATCGTTGAAATCCCCTACTATTACTGCCCTATGGTTTTTAGACTTCACAAACATTTGCCTACATATTTGCTCCTCTATCTCCCTCCCACTGTTTGGGGGTCGACACTACACGCCCAGCAGTGTGATTGCCCCTTTTTTATTTTTCAGTTCAACCCATATGGCCTTGTTTGATGATCCCTCTAACATATTATCCCTCCTCACAGCTGTAATAGTTTATTTAATCAATACCGCGACCCCCCCTCCTCCTTTTTACCCTCCTCTCTGTTCTGTTCTGTCTAAAAATCCTGTAACCAGGAATATTGAGCAGCCAAACCTAGGAATTATAGACCAGTTAGCCTAACATCTGTTGTTGGGAAATTGCTAGAGTCTATAATCAAGGATAGGGTGGTTGAAGACCCTAAAAATTTTCAACTGATCAGGGGGAACCAGCATGGATTTATAAAGGGTAGGTCATGCCTGACAAACCTGATCACATTTTTTGAAGAGTTTACTAAAGTAGTGTCTATGGATGTTATTTATATGGACTTCTTGAAGTCATTTGATAAAGTCCCCCATAAGAGATTGTTACCTAGAGTTGAAGCTCACAGAACTGAAAGTAAATTATTGATCTGGTTAGGAGATTGGCTGAGCGGCAGGAGACAGTGGGGATATTGGGCAGGGACTCCAATTGTCAGGACGAGACTAGTGGTGTCACGTAGGGATCTGTGTCGGGGTTCACCTATTCACAGTATTTATTAACAACTTCGATGTTGGGATAGAAAGCCACATATTCAAATATGCCAATGACACAAAGATAGGCGACATTGTAGCTAGTGTAGATGAAAGCATAAAATTACAAAGGGATATTGAATGATTAAGTGAATGGGTAAAACAGTGGCAAATGGACTTCAATGTCAGCAAATATAAGGTCATCCACTTTGAGCCTAAAAAGGATAGAACAGGGTACTTTCTAAATGGTGAAAAGTTAAAAACAATGGAGGTCCGAAGAGACTTAGAGGTTCAAGTACATAGATCATTAATATGTCATGGACCGGTACCGAAAATAATCAAATAGGCTAATGGAATGCTGGCCTTTATATCTAGAAGACGAGAGTACAAGGGAGTAGCGGTTATGCTGCAGCTGAACAAAACCCTGGTTAGACCACACCTGGAGTACTGTGAGCAGTTCTGGGCACCACACCATAGGAGGATATACACCATATTGGCCTTGGAGAGAATGCAGTGTAGGTTTACCAGAATGATACTCGGACTCCAAGGGTTAAGTTACGAGGAGAGATTACACAAATTAGGGTTGTATTCCCTAGAATTTAAAGGTTAAGTGGTGATTCGATCAAAGTTTTTAGGATATTAAGGGGAACAGATAGGGTAGATAGAGAGAAATTATCTCCAATGGTTGGGGTTCTAGGACTAGGGGACACAGCCTGAAAATTAGGCGTGAAATTAGGAAACACTTCACAATGGGTGGTAGAAGTTTGGAACTCTCTTCCGCAAACAGAAATTGTTAATTTTAAATCTGAGATTGATAGCTTTTAGTTACCCAAAGGTATTAAGGGATATGGGGCAAAGGCAGGTATATGGAGTTAGGTCACAGATCAGCCGCGATCCCATTGAATGGCGGAGCAGGCTCGAGGGGCTCAATGGCCTACTCCTGTTCCTATGTGATGAATGAATTTTTTTTAAACAAAGGGAGAGAGAGAAAGAAAAGAGGGAAGGAGACAGAAAGAGTGGAGGCCAAACTGCCTGAAATTAAATGAGTGGAAGGCAAACAGATACAGAAAATGAATGAGAAAGAATTACAATGGGCGACAAACAGAGGGTTAATTATGGGAAGATAGAAAAATAATTTGTTGTAATTTTTGCCCAGAAGCCATGTAGGAGATCAATTACGTTATGCAGTGCTACATCTGCATTAGATAGTAAAATGACACCATCATTATAAAGCAACATTTCCTTCACCTTAATGTTGGCAATGTCATAGGGGATCAGCTAATAAAAGCAACCATGTAAATTAAATTCATACAAATTGTAAACAGCTCTAATGAGAGTTTATAATAAGACACAATGGCCCCGATATTTACAGGCAAGGATAGCAGAGGGCAGTCGAGCGAGGAAACCCAGAAATCCAGGGAACATGAAGATCCTGCCGAATTTAACAGCAGTACCTCATAATTATTATTGTTTAACCCCCTTCCCACCCAATTGCTGTCTTGATTGACAGTCTGGCCGGCTGCTGGGCGTGGTGGCCAGCGGTCGAAGGCTGCAGCCAAGGGATGATGAGCATGGCCTGACCGGCAATTGGGAAGGAGGGGAAACAGTCTCAACACAGAACGGTGGAGGGAGGGTCACAGTAGTCTAATCATATGTTCCATGATGTCCCCATCCCCCCCGTGATGTCCCCTCCCCCCCGTGATGTCCCCTCCCTCCCCGTGATGTCCCTCCCTCCCCGTGATGTCCCCTCCCCCCGCGATGTCCCCTCCCAGCCCGTGATGTCCCCTCCCCCCGCGATGTCCCCTCCCACCCCTCGATGTCCCCTCCCAGCCCGTGATGTCCCCTCCCTCCCCGTGATGTCCCCTCCCCACTGTGATGTCCCCTCCCCCCGCGATGTCCCCTCCCCACACCCGTGATGTCCCTCCCTCCCCGTGATGTCCCCTCCCCCCGCGATGTCCCCTCCCCACCCCCGTGATGTCCCTCCCTCCCCGTGATGTCCCCTCCCCCCGTGATGTCCCTCCCTCCCCGTGATGTCCCCTCCCCCCGCGATGTCCCCTCCCTCCCCGTGATGTCCCCTCCCTCCCCGTGATGTCCCCTCCCTCCCCGTGATGTCCCCTCCCCCCCCGTGATGTCCCCTCCCAGCCCGTGATGTCCCCTCCCCCCCCCCGTGATGTGCCCTCCCTCCCCGCAATGTCCCCTCCCTCCCCGTGATGTCCCCTCCAACCCCGCGATGTCCCCTCCCAGCCCGTGATGTCCCCTCCCAGCCCGTGATGTCCCCTCCCTCCCCGTGATGTGCCCTCCCTCCCCGCAATGTCCCCTCCCTCCCCGTGATGTCCCCTCCAACCCCGCGATGTCCCCTCCCAGCCCGTGATGTCCCCTCCCCCCCCGTGATGTGCCCTCCCTCCCTGCAATGTCCACTCCCCCTCCGTGATGTCCCCTCCCTCCCCGTGATGTCCCCTTCCCCCCGTGATGTCCCCTCCCTCCCTGTGATGTCCCCCCCCGCAATGTCCCCTCCCCCCCGTGATGTCCCCTCCCCCCCGTGATGTGCCCTCCCTCCCCGCAATGACCCCTCCCTCCCCGTGATGTCCTCTCCCCCCCGTGATGTGCCCTCCCTCCCCGCAATGTCCCCTCCCCCCCCGGTGATGTCCCCTCCCTCCCCGTGATGTACCCTCCCCCCCGTGATGTCCCCTCCCTCCCTGTGATGTCCCCTCCCCCACAGTGATGTCCCCTCCTTCCCTGTGATGTCCCCCCCCCCCGCAATGTCCCCTCCCCCCCGTGATGTGCCCTCCCTCCCCGCAATGACCCCTCCCTCCCCGTGATGTCCCCTCCCCCCCGTGATGTGCCCTCCCTCCCCGCAATGACCCCTCCCCCCCGTGATGTCCCCCCCCCCACCGTGATGTCCCCTCCCTCCCGTGATGTGCCCTCCCTCCCCGCAATGTCCCCTCCCCACCGTGATGTACCCCCCCCACCGTGATGTCCCCTCCCTCCCCGTGATGTCCCCTCCCCCCCGTGATGTCCCCTCCCTCCCTGTGATGTCCCCTCCTCCCCGTGATGTCCCCTCCCTCCCTGTGATGTCCCCTCCTCCCCGTGATGTCCCCTCCCCCCCCGTGATGTCCCCTCCCTCTCTGCGATGTACCCCTTCCCCCTACCCGCGAAGTCCGACCCCCACCCTGCGATGATTGAAAATACCTGCTGCTGACACCAAGAAGGCGGGGCTAGAGGTATCCCAGGAGGTCAGCAGCAGAAGCTTTGTGCCACGCTCCTGGTTTCAATGCAGGAAGCGCTTTAATGACCTAACCAGGTCAGGAAAGATGAGTACAGTTGCACATTCCACCTACATCCTACTGTGCGCATCATACCCCTCATCCCTCTCTCTGCCATGTCAAGCCTACTCCATTACATCACACCTCCCACCCAATTGCCTTGCCAATGCATCCATCCTTCTCTTTCTATGTGTTTGCTCAAATCCCCATCTATCCGTCCACCACTGCCACTCACCCTGATCCTTGTGCAATGTGGTGCCTCTCATTGATAGTCACCCTCACCGAATGCACTGTACCCGTCGGGTGAACACATGCTATTTCATGCACTCATAGCTCTGTTCTTTTCCCCATTGCAGGAGAAGAGAGGACAGGACACAAGAGAGAGCACCAGAGGTGGGCCTCCAGGGAGTTCCCAGCTGACTACTGTAGAGGAAGAAGTGCTGGAGATCAGTGGTGATTCAGTGTCCCTGGCCATCAGAGATGGAGGGATTGGGTCCTCCCAGCCACTTGGTGACAGAATTAAATATCAGCGCCCCGCACGCCATACAACACTCAGTCATGCTGACTTGATCTCAGCAGCGAATGAAATATTATCATCTTCAGAATGCTAAGTTGCAACATTTTTACCTTATCAGTACTAAATCATATATTTTCTCCAGCATACAGCACCAGGCGGTGGAGCTCACAGATGATGAATCCTTGGAAGAGCTGATTCCTTCTGAGGGAGCACCGACACAGGGCTCACGCTTGCCGTGCACCAGCGCAGATACTCGCACTTCAGTGGGTCCAGTTAGGATCTGACCAGGTGACTCACAGTTCACAGGTGAGCAAGAGCAGACAGTGGTGACAGGGACAGCTGTGGAGAGTCCAGGTGGAGGGTGCAGTCCTCTCCAACTCCGCTCAGCTGGACACAGATGCTGTACCTCAGAGGGCATCGATGAAAAGGAGAATCATTGAGGAGAAGCAGAGAATGGGCAATGTACTGACAGGCCTTTCACACACTGTCCACGATTGAAGGCAGAATGGAGGAGCGCAGCTCAAGTATGAGTGGGTTAATGTCACAGGGCATTGTGAGAGTGTCTTCCTTGGGTAGAGTGCCCAATGCTGTGGAAAATCAATCATTTAAATTTCCATCTCTACTGCTTCCAATAGAGCATCACTGGAGTAGCACCAAAGAAAGAAGATGACAGGCTAATACAGTGTGCTCGGGACAGCATCACAGCATCACACTGCACACATAGTCTGGCATAATAATACACATGCAAGTTATATTCATTTTCTTTTTATTAATTACGGAGAAACCCTTAATGTGGTGCAAAGAATGAAAACAAAAGTACTATGCATTCAAAAAGTAAATACTTACAATCTTCCAAATCCAGTCCTTCTGTCTGCAGAAGGGATTTGTGCAGTCAGTGGGAAAAAGTAAATCATTGAGTACTTATCATTCGTGTTTGTTGAGTACTTATCACACGTGTTTGAGTACTTAGCATGCGTGTTTGTTGAATGCTTACTGCTAGTGGCATAAGGGGTTCATGATGCTTTGATTCTCTTCCTAGGTCTGGTTTGTTGCTGCTGCCCTTTCATTACAGTAATGCATGTATATATAAGGAGCACTCCCTGGAACATGAGCATTCATTTGCATAAATCCGTGCTGATGGTCACATATCATTTATGGATTGAAGCGGCGAGGTTGGGGCACAGGAGCGACGAGAGATTGTAGTGCAATGGGATCGGGGCCCTGGAGAGGCGTGAGTTCGGGACCAAGAAGAGGCGAGGGCCCTGGGGGAGCACGGGCCAGCCCACACTGCAATATGTGTGTGCACTAGGTCTGTGCAGCAGAGTTGGTCTCCAGTCGTCTTGGTTAACCCTTGTCACTGGACCAAGACCAAGCTCTGACAAGCCCATGTGGTGGCTGGTGTGCAACGACCATCACACGTGAAAAAAAATCCAACAGGAACTTAACACAATCACAATCACAAAGGAGGTAGTACTCAGCAAGATAATGAGACTAAAGGCAGATAAATCTCCTGGACCTGATGGCTTGCGTCCTCGGGTCTTAAGAGAAGTAATGGCAGGGATTGTGGATGCACTGGTTAAAATTTACCAAAATTCCCTGCATTCTGGGGAGGTCCCAGCAGATTGGAAAACTGCAAATGTAACGCCCCTATTTAAAAAAGGAGGCAGACAAAAAGCAGGAAACTATAGACCAGTTAGCCTAACATCTGTGGTGAGGAAAATGTTGGAGTCCATTATTAAAAAGAGGAAGCTTGCAGGGAACATTAAGACGGACTGCAAAAGTTTCTATAGATATGTAAAGAGAAAAAGGTTAGTAAAGACAAACATAGGTCCCTTGCAGTCAGAATCAGGGGAAGTCATAATGGGAAACAAAGAAATGGCAGACCAATTGAACAAGTACTTTGGTTCGGTATTCACTAAGGAGGACACAAACAACCTTCCGGATATAAAAGGGGTCAGAGGGTCTAGCAAGAAGGAGGAACTGAGGGAAATCCTTATTAGTCGGGAAATTGTGTTGGGGAAATTGATGGGATTGAATACCGATAAATCTCCAGGGTCTGATGGACTGCATCCCAGAGTACTTAAGGAGGTGGCCTTGGAAATATCGGATGCATTGACAGTCATTTTCCAACATTCCATAGACTCTGGATCAGTTCCTATGGAGTGGAGGGTAGCCAATATAACCCCACTTTTTAAAAAATGAGGGAGAGAGAAAACAGGGAATTATAGACCAGTCAGCCTGACATCAGTAGTGGGTAAAATGATGGAATCAATTATTAAGGATGTCATAGCAGCGCATTTGGAAAGAGGTGACATGATAGGTCCAAGTCAACATGGATTTGTGAAAGGGAAATTATGCTTGACAAATCATCTGGAATTTTTTGAGGATGTTTCCAGTAGAGTGGACAAGGGAGAACCAGTTGATGTGGTATATTTGGACTTTCAGAAGGCTTTCGACAAGGTCCCACACAAGAGATTAATGTGCAAAGTTAAAGCACATGGGATTGGGGGTAGTGTGCTGACATGGATTGAGAACTGGTTGTCAGACAGGAAGCAAAGAGTTGGAGAAAATGGGAACTTTTCAGAATGGCAGGCAGTGACTAGTGGGGTACCGCAAGGTTCTGTGCTGGGGCCCCAGCTGTTTACATTGTACATTAATGATTTGGACGAGGGGATTAAATGTAGTACCTCCAAATTTGCAGATGAAACTAAGTTGGGTGGCAGTGTGAGCTGCGAGGAGGATGCTATGAGGCTGCAGAGTGACTTGGATAGGTTAGGTGAGTGGGCAAATGCATGGCAGATGACGTATAATGTGGATAAATGTGAGGTTATCCACTTTGGTGGTAAAAACAGAGAGACAGACTATTATCTGAATGGTGACAGATTAGGAAAAGGGGAGGTGCAACGAGGCCTGGGTGTCATGGTACATCAGTCATTGAAGGTTGGCATGCAGGTACAAATAGCATGTTGGCCTTCATAGCGAGGGGATTTGAGTACAGGGGCAGGGAGGTGTTACTACAGTTGTACAGGGCCTTGGTGAGGCCACACCTGTAGTATTGTGTACAGTTTTGGTCTCCTAACTTGAGGAAGGACATTCTTGCTATTGAGGGAGTGCAGCGAAGGTTCACCAGGCTGATTCCCAGGATGGCAGGACTGACATATCAAGAAAGACTGGATCAACTGGGCTTGTATTCACTGGAGTTCAGAAGAATGAGAGGGGATCTCATAGAAGCGTTTAAAATTCTGACAGGTTTAGACAGGTTAGATGCAGGAAGAATGTTCCCAATGTTGGAGAAGTCCAGAACAAGGGGTCACAGTTTAAGGATAAGAGGTAAGCCATTTAGGACCAAGATGAGGAGAAACCTCTTCACCCAGAGAGTGGTGAACGTGTGGAATTCTCCACCACAGAAAGTTGTTGAACTTTAAACTAATATGGCAGGGGGATGGGAACCAATGCAGGGAGACAGAGGGAAACAAAAAGGAGGCATAAGCAAAAGACAGAAAGGAGATGAGGAAAAGTGGAGGGCAAAGAAACCCAAGGCAAAGAACAAAAAGGGCCACTGTACAGCAAAATTCTAAAAGGACAAAGGGTGTTAAAAAAACAAGCCTGAAGGCTTTGTGTCTTAATGCAAGGAGTATCCGCAATAAGGTGGATTAATTAATTGTGCAAATAGATGTCAACAAATATGATGTGATTGGGATTACAGAGACATGGCTCCAGGATGATCAGGGCTGGGAACTCAACATTCAGGGGTATTCAACATTCAGGAAGGATAGAATAAAAGGAAAAGGAGGTGGGGTAGCATTGTTGGTTAAAGAGGAGATTAATGCAATAGTTAGGAAAGACATTAGCTTGGATGATGTGGAATCTGTATGGGTAGAGCTGCAGAACACCAAAGGGCAAAAAACGTTAGTGGGAGTTGTGTACAGACCTCCAAACAGTAATAGGGCATCAAACAGGAAGTTAGGGGTGCATACAATAAAGGTGTAGCAGTTATAATGGGTGACTTTAATATGCACATAGATTGGGCTAGCCAAACTGGAAGCAATACGGTGGAGGAGGATTTCCTGGAGTGCATAAGGGATGGTTTTCTCGACCAATATGTTGAGGAACCAACTAGGGGGGAGGCCATCTTAGACTGGGTGCTGTGTAATGAGAGAGGATTAATTAGCAATCTCGTTGTGCGAGGCCCCTTGGGGAAGAGTGACCATAATATGGTGGAATTCTGCATTAGGATGGAGAATGAAACAGTAAATTCAGAGACCATGGTCCAGAACTTAAAGAAGGGTAACTTTGAAGGTATGAGGCGTGAATTGGCTAGGATAGATTGGCGAATGATACTTAGGGGGTTGACTGTGGATGGGCAATGGCAGACATTTAGAGACCGCATGGATGAATTACAACAATTGTACATTCCTGTCTGGCGTAAAAATAAAAAAGGGAAGGTGGCTCAACCGTGGCTATCAAGGGAAATCAGGGATAGTATTAAAGCCAAGGAAGTGGCATACAAATTGGCCAGAAATAGCAGCAAACCTGGGGACTGGGAGAAATTTAGAACTCAGCAGAGGAGGACAAAGGGTTTGATTCGGGCAGGGAAAATGGAGTATGAGAAGAAGCTTGCAGGGAACATTAAGGCGGATTGCAAAAGTTTCTATAGGTATGTAAAGAGAAAAAGGTTAGTAAAGACAAACGTAGGTCCCCTGCAGTCAGAATCAGGGGAAGTCATAACGGGGAACAAAGAAATGGTAGACCAATTGAACAAGTACTTTGGTTCGGTATTCACTAAGGAGGATACAAACAACCTTCCGGATATAAAAGGGGTCAGAGGGTCTAGTAAGGAGGGGGAACTGAGGGAAATCTTTATTAGTTGGGAAATTGTGTTGGGGAAATTGATGGAATTGAAGGCCGATAAATCCCCAGGGCCTGATGGACTGCATCCCAGAGTACTTAAGGAGGTGGCCTTGGAAATAGCGGATGCATTGACAGTCATTTTCCAACATTCCATTGACTCTGGATCAGTTCCTATGGAGTGGAGGGTAGCCAATGTAACCTCACTTTTTAAAAAAGGAGGGAGAGAGAAAACAGGGAATTATGGACAGGTCAGCCTGACCTCAGCAGTGGGTAAAATGATGGAATCAATTATTAAGGATGTCATAGCAGCGCATTTGGAAAGAGGTGACATGATAGGTCCAAGTCAGCATGGATTTGTGAAAGGGAAATCATGCTTGACAAATCTTCTGGAATTTTTTGAGGATGTTTCCAGTAAAGTGGACAAAGGAGAGCCAGTAGATGTGGTATATTTGGACTTTCAGAAGGCTTTCGACAAGGTCCCACACAAGAGATTAATGTGCAAAGTTAAAGCACATGGGATTGGGGGTAGTGTGCTGACGTGGATTGAGAACTGGTTGTCAGACAGGAAGCAAAGAGTAGGAGTAAACGGGTACTTTTCAGAATGGCAGGCATGACTAGTGGGGTGCCGCAAGGTTCTGTGCTGGGGCCCCAGCTGTTTACATTGTACATTAATGATTTTGACGAGGGGATTAAATGCAGTATCTCCAAATTTGCGGATGACACTAAGTTGGGTGGCAGTGTGAGCTGCGAGGAGGATGCTATTAGGCTGCAGAGTGACTTGGTAGGTTAGGTGAGTGGGCAAATGCATGGCAGATGAAGTATAATGTGGATAAATGTGAGGTTATCCACTTTGGTGGTAAAAACAGAGAGACAGACTATTATCTGAATGGTGACAGATTAGGAAAAGGGAAGGTGCAACGAGACCTGGGTGTCATGGTACATCAGTCATTGAAGGTTAGCATGCAGGTGCAGCAGGCGGTTAAGAAAGCAAATGGAATGTTGGCCTTCATAGCGAGGGGATTTGAGTACAGGGGCAGGGAGGTGTTGCTACAGTTGTACAGGGCCTTGGTGAGGCCACACCTGGAGTATTGTGTACAGTTTTGGTCTCCTAACTTGAGGAAGGACATGCTTGCTATTGAGGGAGTGCAGCGAAGATTCACCAGACTGATTCCCGGGATGGCGGAACTGACCTATCAAGAAAGACTGGATCAACTGGGCTTGTATTCACTGGAGTTCAGAAGAATGAGAGGGGACCTCATGGAAACGTTTAAAATTCTGACGGGTTTAGACAGGTTAGATGCAGGAAGAATGTTCCCAATGTTGGGGAAGTCCAGAACCAGGGGTCACAGTCTGAGGATAAGGGGTAAGCCATTTAGGACCGAGATGAGGAGAAACTTCTTCACCCAGAGAGTGGTGAACCTGTGGAATTCTCTACCACAGAAAGTAGTTGAGGCCAATTCACTAAATATATTCAAAAGGGAGTTAGATGAAGTCCTTACTACTCGGGGGATCAAGGGTTATGGCGAGAAAGCAGGAAGGGGGTACTGAAGTTTCATGTTCAGCCGTGAACTCATTGAATGGCGGTGCAGGCTAGAAGGGCTGAATGGCCTGCTCCTGCACCTATTTTCTATGTTTCTATGTTTCTATGTTGAGGCCAATTCACTAAATATATTCAAAAAGGAGTTAGATGTAGTCCTTACTACTAAGGGGATCAAGGGGTATGGCGAGAAAGCAGGAATGGGGTACTGAAGTTGCATGTTCAGTCATGAACTCATTGAATGGCGGTGCAGGATCGAAGGGTCGAATGGTCTACTCCTGCACCTATTTTCTATGTTTCTATGTTTCTATGTTTCTAAGAAGCAGTAGCAGGACATTTGGAAAAGCAAAATTCGGTCAGGCAGAGTCAGCATGGATTTATGAAGGGGAAGTCATGTTTGACAAATTTTCTGGAGTTCTTTGAGGATGTAACGAACAGGGTGGATAAAGGGGAACCAGTGGATGTGGTGTATTTGGACTTCCAGAAGGCATTTGACAAGGTGCCACATAAAAGGTTACTGCACAAGATAAAAGTTCATGGGGATGGGGATAATATATTAGCATGGATGGAGGATTGACTAACTAACAGAGAACAGAGAGTCAGGATAAATGGTTCATTCTCTGGTTGGCAACCAGTAACTAGTGGGGTGCCGCAGGGATCAGTGCTGGGACCCAACTACTTATAATCTATATTAACGACTTGGAAGAAGGGACTGAGTGTAACATGGCTAAGTTTGCTGATGATACAATGGTGGGAGGAAAAGCAATGAGTGAGGAGGACATAAAAAATCTGCAAAAGGACATAGACAGGCTTAGAGTGTGGGCAAAAATTTGGCAGATGGAGTATAATGTTGGAAAGTGTGAGGTCATGCACTTTGGCAGAAAAAAATCAAAGAGCAAGTTATTATGTAAAAGGAGAAAGATTGCAAAGTGCCGTAGTACAGCGGGACCTGGGGATACTTGTGCATGAAACACAAAAGGATAGTATGCAGGTACAGCAAGTGATCAGGAAGGCCAATGGTATCTTGGCGTTTATTGCAAAGGGGATGGAGTATAAAAGCAGGGAAGTCTTACTACAGCTATATAAGGTATTGGTGAGGCCACACCTGGAATACTGCTGTAATGTCTGTCAGCTTGTAATGTTTGTAGCGCAACACTATGGATGTGGACATATTGTGTACTGCAAGTGCAGAGTTAATAATAAACAGAACCAGGCAGATTTCCGGAGACTTCCGAGAGAACTGCCTGCCATGTTAGGAAGCTGTGTGTGCTGTGCTCTGTGAAGATATCACATTTGGCGACGGAAGATGGGATTTTTCGGATGATTTAAAGCTTAAATTTTGTTGGTGAAGGATTCAGCCAGCCGACAGAGAGACTTTGGAAGTTTCTGTCTTTGGAAAAAGCGACAAAATCCGAGGTAAAATACAGCACACGGTGTGAACAGCTAGAGATTAAAACGGCAGGTGTATTGGGACATTTGGGAGAATATAGACACAACTGGGAAAGTTTTAAAGCCTATGTGAATCGGCTAGAAATGTATTTCACTGCAAATAACATAATCGAAGTTCCAGACAATGCAGTCCAGAACCGGGCTGTGATGGAACATAAGAAAGCGATCTTCTTATCGGAGGCAGGTAAGGCATTATATGACACTCTTGTAAATCTGCTTGTGCCTGACGAACCAAAGGACACAACGCTTAAAGAGTTTTTAACGAAGCTGGAGCAGCATTCTAACCCCAAACTGTTCGAAATTGCTGAAAGCTATCGTTTCGGGATTCGGAATCAAAAGGCTGATGAAAGTATCAGCGATTACATCGTAGAATTAAAAAAGCTATCGCTGCACTGTAATTTTGGAAACTTTCAAAACCGAGCATTACGGGATCGTTTTGTTTGTGGGGTGAAAAATGATGCGATCAGAAGGAAGTTATTGATGATGGATGACTTGACTTTTGAGATTGCTTGTCAGACAGCGAGGTCGATGGGCTTGGCCGAACAATATTCCTGAGAATTAAATAATGATTATGGTCGTCAGTCAACCGAGGTAAATCACCTGCAGGTTCAAAGTAAAAGATGGTGGGGGCCCAAAATCTCAGAAACTGGAAATTCTAACAGAGCGTCGAAGTCATGCTATAGGTGCCTGGGACAACACATTGCTCAAAGTTGTGCATACGTGAAGGCAGAGTGTTTCTTCTGCAGGAAGACTGGGCATCTTGTGAAGGCAATCCGACTGAAGGGTAAACCAGTTTTTAAAGCTATGAGTCCAGCGTTCAAAGCTATGAGTAGAAATCCCAAGAGACTACATATCATGAAAGAACAACAACAGGACGAGAAGATGTTAGAGTTACACGTCATCAGGAGCACAAGGTTAATGGACAGCGATTCAGAAAGCATCAAAATCCACATAGATGTTGCAGGATTCAAGATACCAATGGAAATTGACACGGGTGCCTCCGCGAGTGTAATACCGGACTCAATATACCGTGACAAATTGCGTGATTTCCAACTGGAGAAATCCAAGATAGAGCTGCGAGGCTACTCGGGAGAGAAAATTCCTGTAGTAGGCCGTATCACCGTACCGGTGAAATATAAAGATCAATTTCAGAACTTGCCTCTAATAGTAGTGAAAGAAGACAAGTCTGCCTTACGAGGAAGAAATTGGTTGAGCTCACTGAAGCTGGATTGGAGTAAGATTTTCTGTGTGGAAGCGAGGTTTGCATCAACAGATGAGGTTATCAAGAAGTATCCAAAGGTGTTCTGTGAAACGGGCATTCCGATCCAAGGCTTCAGGGCGAGTGTCAGGGTACAGAAGGACGCTAGATCAGTTTACTACAAGCCACATTCCGTATCATATGCACTCAAGGAGAAAGTTGAGCAAGAACTCAAAAGACTAGAAACTGAGAAAAATTTTTGTAAGATAGAGCGATGTAATTGGGCTGCACCCATTGTTGTTGTACCTAAGTCTGATGGTAAGATAAGATTGTGTGGTGATTATAAAGTAACCGTAAACCAAGTTCTAGAGGATAATGTCCCCAATACATTGCCGAATATAGAAGATTTGTTCACAACACTGACAGGTGGTCAGATCGTCTCAAAACTGGATCTTATGAATGCCTACTTACAGCTTGAACTAGATGAGGAGTCCAAGTCATGTTTGACTATAAATACTCATCTAGGCCTATATCAATTTAATAGGCTACCGTTTGGAGTGTCTTCCGCTCCTGCCATATTCCAAGGGGTGATGAACCAGATTTTGCAAGGTATTGAAGGGGTACTATGTTTTTTGGATGACATACTAATTTCAGTACCAAATAGGCAAATTCATAATAACATATTGAATGAAGTCCTCAAACGGCTAGAGAAGCACAGAGTACGAGTATCTGCTCACAAGTGTGAGTTATTTAAAAACTCAGTGGAATACTTAGGGTACAGAGTAGACAAAGATGGTTTACATCCACCCATGGAAAAATTGGATGCAATTAGAAATGCACCCACTCCCAGGAATGTCACTGAACTTCATTCATTCTTGGGTCTTTTGAACTATTATGGGAAGTTTCTACCAAATTTGGCTACAGTATTACATCCACTGAATGAACTTTTGAAAAAACAGGTCCATTGGAAGTGGTCAAAATAATGTGATACAGCATTCAAGGAGTGTAAAGGCAAATTGGTAGAGAGCACCATGTTAGTTCATTATGACATATCTAAGGAGATTAAGCTAGCATGTGATGCCTCTCCATATGGAGATGGGACAGTAATCTCTCATGTATTAAGTAGTGGGGAGGAGAGACCAATTGCTTTTGCTTCATGCATTCTCAGTGCCAGTGAGAGTAATTATGCGCAAATTGAAAGGGAAGCTTTGGCATTCATTTTTGGGGTCAAGAAGTTTCACAAATACTTGTATGGTCGTAAGTTTACCATCGTTACGGAACATAAGCCCCTAACAGCAATCCTCTATCCAAAGTCCCCAGTTCCAACATTAGCTGCAGCCCGAATGCAGAGATGGGCTTTGATTTTGTCAGCATATATACATATGATATTGAATATAGACAATCAGCTGATCAAATTAATGCTGATGCAATGTTGAGATTGCCTTCCCTATCACAAGTTACACCCGATAGGGAAGAAGTGTTTTATTTTTCATACATTGATGAACTGCCAGTCACAGCTGAAGAGATTGGTAGAGCAACCAAACGTGACCCAGTGATGTCAAAGGTGTATGAGTATATTGCAAATGAATGGCCAAACCAGGTAACAGACAAAGATACACATCCATTCTTCATTCGTACGAATGAATTATCATTCGATAAAGATTGTATCATGTGGGGTGTAAGAGTGGTTATACAAAATAAATTCAGGTCCAAGTTATTAGGAGACGTCCATAACCAGCACCTGGGAATGTGTTTGACCAAGAGTTTTGCACGCAGTTATTTATGGTGACCAGGTCTTGATAAAGATATAGAGTACCTCGTGAGTCAGTGTACGACATGTCAATCAGTAAGCAAGCAACCACCACCAGTACCATTACAGCCATGGAAATGGCCTCCCAGGGTGTGGCAAAGGCTACATATTGATTTTGCTGAATTAGAAGGACAACAATTGTTCATTGTGATTGATAGCCATTCGAAGTGGGTTGAGGTGTTTCCAATGTGGAAAATAACAACAAGTAAAACATTGGACATTTTACGAAAAATTATTTTCTTCATTTGGCCTCCCTGAGGAGCTTGTTTCAGACAATGCACCACAATTTCGTTCAGAAGAATTTGCACAATTCACGAGCAAAAATGGTGTGAAACATACCAAGGTTCCACCATACCATCTTGCTTCGAATGGTGCAGCAGAGCGCACTGTACACATTGTAAAACATGCCCTCATAAAACAAATGTTAGATCCAAATCCAAGGAAATGACAGTTGTCATTGGATCACAAATTGGCTACTTTTTTGATTACATATCGAAATACTCCTCATACAACTACTGGTAGAACACCAGCAGAGTTGTTTCTCAAACGACAGCCACGAACCAGATTCTCATTATTAAAGTCAAATTTGGCACAGTCCGTAGAAGAGACACAATTAAGACAGAAAGAGAATCAGGATAGAGGTAGAGTAAAAGAGAGGTGTGAAATTAAACCAGAAGCTGAGAGTGAAGAACCATCACCATAAATGGTTAAAGTGGTTACTAGGAAGAGTGGTGAAGATATGTGGTCCTCGCACATATTTGGTAAAGATGTTTGATAATGGACAGATTAGGTTTGTTCATATTGATTATATTTTACCTACAGACATGGAAGGAGTTGAAAGTGGGAATGATTCAATTATTTCTGACTCATCAGATAGTTTTGATATACCAGTAGCAAATCCTAAATCCAATGTACTGGAAACAAATCCAGGAGAGAATCAGAATGAAAGTCTGAGTCCGAGTCAGGAAAGCAAAGAACCTGAAGTTAGAGTGAGTTCAAATGAAAATCAAGGTAATTCCATGGAGGGAAACGTTCCTCAGGATGAGCCTCGAATGAGTTTAGATTCGACACCATGTTTGGAAGGTTCTGTTCGAGAGCGAAGGTACCCTCTTCAAAACAGAAAACAAGTGGTAAAGTTAAATTTGTTAATATGGAAAAAAATAAGTTTATATCTTGTGTTATGTATAAACATGAAAGTTATGTATGATGTTGTTATGATGGCTTCATCATTAAGGAGGGAGAAGTGTAATGTCTGTAAGCTTGTAATGTTTGTAGCTCCACACTATGGATGTGGACGTATTGTGTACTGCAAGTGCAGGGTTAATAATAAACAGAACCAGGCAGATTTCCGGAGACTTCTGAGAGAGCTGCCTGCCATGCTAGGAAGCTGTGTGTGCTGTGTTCTGTGAAGATATCACAACTGCGTGCAGTTTTGGTTTCCATATTTACAAAAGAATAAACTCGCTTTGGAGGCAGTTCAGAGAAGGTTCACTTGGTTGATTCTGGGGATGAGCGGGTTGACTTATGAGGAAAGGTTGAGTAGGTTAGGCCTCCACTCATTGGAATTCAGAAGATTGAGAGGTGATCTTATCAAGACGTATAAGATTATGAGGGAGCTTGACAAGGTGGATGCAGAGAGGATGTTGCCACTGATGGGGGAGAGTCGAACTAGAGGGCACGATCTTAGAATAATAGGGCCGCCCATTTAAAACAGAGATGAGGAGAAATTTCTTCTCTCAGAGGGTTGTAAATCTGTGGAATTCGCTGTCTCAGAGAGCTGTGGAAGCTGGGACATTGAATAAATTTAAGACAGAAATAGATGGTTTCTTAATCGATAAGGGGATAAGGGGTTATGGGGAGCGGGCGGGGAAGTGGAGCTGAGTCCGTGATCAGATCAGCCATGATCTTATTAAATGGTGGAGCAGGCTCGAGGGGCTTTATGGCCTACTCCTGTTCCTATTTCTTATGTTCTTATGCTTGGGACCTGGAGTATTAGGTCCTCCATTGAAACACCTATGAACTCACTTTTTGGTGCGGAAGCAAGTCGATTCAAGGGACCGCTAAGAAAGAAAATGGATTCAAGCAGCTGACACCTGTTCTGATGATAGAGGGCATTGCTTACACTTTCCCTAATGATTGTGTGAGTACCATCATTGGTGCCCTGTACCCAAGGAATGGCACATAACTGAAAGAATGGAGTCTCCCACTCTTGCTGGTCCCCATAATCCATGTTGCAATCTGTGTATGAAGATGCATAGCAAAAGAGGCTGCCTTTTAGCTCAGTGATGCAGCAAGCTGTATCTACCTCATTCCACTGATGTCCCTTTCTCTTCTTCAGAAGAACCCTGGTGTAGACCATTTGGGCATTGCTCCTTGGCTTCAGGTCTGGTTCCAGGAACTGATGCAAGTCTGAGGTCTGCAGGTAGGTTGTAATCTTCACACACACTATTCTTACTGAAGTCCAAGCGTCTGGACTACACACAGTACTGAGGCTGCCTTGGGTTGTAACGTGCCTTGAATTGTGACTTCCTATGCTCTTGAATCTCCCAGGCCTTTATCTTCTGCTGCTGCATCATTCAAATTGCCCCAAAGAGGCTTGAAGCGCTAGGGTAACTCATGTGAAGTTCCATGTTGTTGGAGGGATCTTGCATGCGGCCAGTTCGTGTCGGAAACATCATGGCTGCATTGTTCACCATTGTCTTTTATGCGCTGGCTGTACATAAAGTCCTGCCATTAGATTGGGATTTCGCAAAAAGTTACCTGTGCAATCCTGCTGCAGTTTTCGCAAAGAGACTCCTCCTTGATCAATTCTGGAGATGATCTCCTGCTCCACTCAGCTCTCATGTTCTGCCAGCTTCCACTCAACAACAACAACTAGTATTTGACACCGAGCCACATAAGGAGATAGTGCAGCAGATGACCAAAAGATCACAGAGGTAGGTTTTAAGGAGCGTCTTAAGAGAGGTAGAGAGACGGAAAGGTTTGGGTAGGGAATTCCAGAATTTAGAGCCTAGGCCGCTGAAGGCACAGCCACCAATGGTTGAGCGATTATAATCAGGGATGCCCAAGTGGCCAGAATTAGAGGAGCGCTGATATCTCGGTGGGGGTGGGCGGTGCAGGGCTGGAGAAGATTACAGAGATAGGGAGGGGAGGCCATGAAGGGATTTGCAAACAAGGTTGAAAATTTTAAAATCAAGGCGTTGCTTAGCTGGGAGCCAATCTGGTCAGTGAGCACAGGGGTGATGGGTGAACGGGATTTGGTGCGCGTTAGGACATAGGCATCAGAGTTTTGGATGATCTCAAGTTTATAGAGGGTAAAACATGGGAGGCCAGCCAGGAGTACGTTGGAGTAGTCAGGCCTAGAGGTAACAAAGGCATGAATGAGGGTTTCGGCAGCAGATGAGCTGAGGCGGGGCGGAGTCAGGTGATGTTATGGAGGTGGAAATAGGCGGTCTTAGGGATAGAGCGGATATGTGGTTGGAAGCTCATTTTGGGGTCAAATGTGACACCAAGGTTGCAAACAGTGTGGTTCAGCCTCAGACAGATGCCAGGGAGAGGGACGGAGTGTGTGACTAGGGAATGGAGTTTGTGGCGGGGACCGAAGACAATGGCTTCATTCTTCCCAATATTAGATGGAGGACTTTTCTGCTCATCCAGTACTGGATGTTGGACAAGCAGTCTGGCAATTTAGAGACAGTGGAGGGGTCGAGAGAAGTGGTGGTGAGGTAGAACCGTGCAAAATTGGCGCAATGCGTGGATAAACTATATTCTGAGTGAGTGCTTAACAAAGACTTAACAGTTAAAAAATCAATAGTCCGTCCCATAGAGATAGCACCCAGGCGGGCAAAGTGAAAATCTATTCCCCTGTTTCTACAATCTCCTGTCTAGAACTAACTCTTATCTAAGATGTCTCTAAAGGAGCGATTGTAACCCCGCTGTTTAGCGGGAATGGGGCAGGCTACTACACAGTTATGGCTATGGTCCCGCCAACCCCCATTTTAACCGTGCAGTTTTTAAAAATCCGGCTGAGGCACTTACCAGAGCCAGGTGAGGACCGCGTGAATACGGAAATATTGGAGTCGATGATGCAAATAGGACCAGTGTGCCATTGTTTGGATTGTCAGGAGCGTTTGCAGTTTCCACATCGTTTTCTCTAGTATTTCTACCTCAGTGAGCTCTATCTACTTAACATGGGTTCTCTTATTGCCAGTTTCCTTTGGATGGAGGAACAGTTGGAGGAAGGGGAGCAGCAGCAGCAGTATCAGTAACCAGAAAATGTTGCAGCTGAGCCTATTCGAAGACACCAAGTGATTGGGCTGCTCATAGGAGGCCATACCCAGCACACAGGCTGTACAGGCCATTAGTGAGCATCATGGATCTACCTGAAGAACAGTGCACCAGGAGGCTGTGCTTCACCAGGGAGGCTGTTGCAGATCTCTGCAGCCTCCTGCGACAGGACCTGCTGGACCAGAGGGCAATACTTCGCGTGTGGCTGTCAAAGTCACCGCTTCCCTTACCTTCTTTGCCACTGGCTCATTCCAGGCAGCAACGGGGGACATGAGTCACATCTCCAGGTCTGCAGTACACAGAGCACAATAAAATCTATAGGCCAAGCACTTGTCTTTTTATGGTTGGGTACTTGAAGTTCTAATTTCTATCCTGCTCAGCAGAGCTGGGGGAGGAGCTTGCCCTCTGGTGAACTTTCCGTGCCATCAGTACCCGCTGCTGCCCACTTGTGTTAGCATTCAACCTCCTTCCTTCTTTAGTTCCCAATAACACACTCCGAGTAAGCATGAGACACTTGCTGATGGAGTACATGGGGCAGACTTTAATGGTACACAGCACAGACGATCGGCCTAACTGTATATACAGAGTGTTGCTTTTTGGTTTCTGTATCTTTCAAACTCTCCATGCTCCCTTATACACCGTATTTTGCCGACATCAAAGGTATATGTCATGGATAAGACCTCATGACATATTTGTTCCCAAATCCTTTGAAGACAGTCCATTCATTTTCCTCTTAAGCTTCAGACAAATTTCCCTTCTCAAGCGCTTGAGCAGCAACCAATATCAATTTATCTATTCACTTGCAATTTCACAAACAAAATATGCCCAGACTTGATGGTTTTACAAAGGAGACAGAAATGTTTGCAATTACATTTGGATGTAAGTCTTCAATCTTCCCTCCCTCAGGCAATCAGTCTTGGGAGATGACAAATGACTCCAAATAGGTTAAATCTGAGCATGTGAAAGGCAAGGTCTTAAGTCCAATTTTGTCACCACGCTGTGACATTCAAGATCCATCGATGTCTGAAGATAAGAACTTAAATTCTGAACATTACTGATACTCCCAGTGCACTTTACCAGCAAAGGTTGCTTTGTAACTCCTTGAACTCATTTTAAGTCAATATACCATTGACTTGAATTTACAGAGCAATATTATGGCAACATTTGAAGAAAGTCTTTATTAGAAATCTTGGCAATGATTTGGACTCTGGTCATGCAAAACTAAATATCCTCTCTGCGTGCTGGTTGAAATGATCTTGACAGGTTTTGAGTTTGAAGTTTTTTAAAGCATATTGTGGATGACACATGAGCTCAACCACCAAATGCTTGAAGAAATGTAAGAAGCTCCAAATTTAATAACACCCAAAATATTTTTATATCCAGCAATACAAAAGTTGTTGCTTAGTGAATTAGAAACAGAGTTAACCTGATACTAGAAAGCAACAATAAAAACCCACACAGTTGCTTGTGGAAAGAGTTAACTTCTTTGTATTAAAAAGAAGACAGACCCAGACATCGATAATCAATGTCAGCTTGCAAGGCACAGCTGCGCGCCTTTTTCAAACAGACTTTTAAAAATTTCACTAAACAAAAAGGAACCAAAATTTATTACGTTTATAAAGTCTTTGCACTACAAATTTGGAATTGCCCCGGTTAGGGCGTTAATTTTTGAGAAGTTGGAAGTTTAGTGCCAAGCGCAGATCAATCCTGGTGCCCACTAAATTTAGTCTCAATGCTCAAAGAATGCAGTGGAGCAGTAAATCGGGCACTAATGATGTAGGTGAGTGCCGTTAGGGTCCGAGTGATAACATATATGAGGTGTTGTGTAATCGGGAGTGAGCATTGGCGAAGGCGCATTCCAACCATTAGATGGGACGGTCACTGGAGTCTGCACACCAGCCCCCAATGATTCGGGGAGTGCAGAATGGCGATATGCTGTGGGATGAAATGCAAAGTCCTTTGATGGCCCGCAACACTCCGGGGACGAAGCAACCTTTATTTGGCTGCAGATACATTGTGCGCTCTCTGGCATTCATCAATGAACTTTGGAATGGAAGTTCCTTGACAGCTGGGGCACATCACTTTAAGTAGTGCCCCGTCAGCCGCCAGCCAGCTGATTCACACCTCCGCTCCCTGGCACTGTCGATGCGAGGTGGTAAGGCAGGGGGCATTACTGAAATTTGCAGATCGGATGCCCAACAAGCGTCACACGCTCATTGACGTCACAATATGCATGCCAAAAGGTACTAAGGTGCTAACTCTTATCGCCAGTGCTACGGGGCCAGCAGATTTTCCGTATTGGGCAGGATTCACCCCACCATGGCGCTACTGTCTGAATGCTCCATTAGCGCCCCCACCAGGTGCTAAGTCGAGGTGCTAACATGCCAAATTTTTCCCCTTTTGTGCCTTTAAAACTTGCACAAAGATCCTGATACAATTAAATTCAGAAATACATTTCAGCATCTCTTTTACTTCCAATATTCAAAACGTGAGCCACGAAGGTACAAAATTGATCCAATTTTTTTATCCATCCCTTGGAATTCAAAATCAATTGAAATCAGCAGAAATCATTAGCAACACCACTATCAACTTTAAATATCTGTGAAACAATTCTGTAGTACAACCCAACTCCATGATATCTTCAGAGCGTTATTATTATGCTCATAATAAAGGATGAAACTGAGTACCATAAGCAATGAGTAAGTGTGACCTTAGCTCCTTTAATTAGACTCCAGAGTGCAGGTACCTCGTGGGTGGCTTGCTTATATACAGTGCTCCCAAGTGATGTGGGATCCCTTGGGACTCCAACAGGTAGGCCCTCTGGTGGTGGTGTGATACAAGTTGCCAAGGGTTAAATACATAACATCACTCCCTCATAAAGTCAACAGTACACTTATTTACAAGGTGAGACGATCTGAGGCTTTTCGCTCCCTTGTTGATCGTCTCGGTACAAATGCAGGTTTGGGTGAGTTGGTTGGTTCTTCACTGGGCTGCTGGGCAGCCGGCCTTGCCGGGCTGCTGGGGATGGTGAGCTCGGCTTTGTGGTCAACCATGATGTCAGTTGTCGCTTGTGTGTGTGTTGGAGGGTTGAAGTTGGTGGTGTCCTCTTCGGGTTGCTCGTAGCTGTTAGTGAACCGCAATTTGATTTGGTCCAAATGCTTTCTGCACGTTAGTCCATTGGCCAATTTGACCTGAAACACCCTACTCCCTTCTTTGGCTATGACAGTGCCAGCGAGCCATTTGGGACCATGTCCATAATTGAGTACAATCACAGGGTCATTGACCTCAATATTGCGTTACAAATTTGCGCGATCATGGTACATGCTTTGTTGATGCCGCCTGCCCTTGACGTGATCATGGAGATCAGGGTGGACAAGAGAGATCCTTGTTTTGAGTGCCCTTTTCATGAGCAGCTCAGCTGGGGGGAACCGCGGTGAGCGAGTGGGGTCTGGTGCAGTAGCTGAGCAGAACTTGGGACAGTCAGGTCTGCAGGGAGCCTTCTGACAAGCATTTCAAGCTTTGCTTGATGGTCTGAACTGCCCGTTCTGCCTGGCCATTGGATGCGGGCTTGAACTGGGCTGACGTGACGTGCTTGATTCCATTGCGGGTCATGAATTCCTTGAATTCAGCACTGGTGAAACACGGCCCATTGTCGCTGACTAGGACATCAGGCAGGTCATGTGTGGCAAACATGGCTTTTAGGCTTTCGATGGTGTCAGTGGACGTGCTTACAGACATTATTACACATTCAATCCATTTTGAATAAGCATCCACAACAACCAAGAACATTTTGCCGAGAAATGGGCCCACATAGTCAACGTGGATCCTAGACCACGGTTTGGAGGGCCATGACCACAAACTTAACGGTGCCTCTCTGGGTGCATTGCTCAGTTGAGAGCAAGTGTTGCACTGGCGCACGCATGACTCTAAATCTGAGTCGATGCCGGGCCCTCACACATGGGATCTGGCTATGGCTTTCATCATTACAATGCCTGGGTGGGTGCTGTGTAGGTCTCGTATGAATGTTTCTCTGCCTTTCTTGGGCAAGACCACTCGATTACCCCACAAAAAACAGTCCGCCTGTAAGGACATTTCGTCTTTGCGCCTGTGGAATGGCTTAATCTCTTCCTGCATCTCTGCTGGGACGCTGGACCAGCTCCTATGGAGGACACAGTTTTTTTTACCAGGGACAGTAAAGGATCCTGGCTCGTCCAGGTCCTGATCTGGCAGGCCGTAACGGGTGACTTTTCGTTTTCGAATGCATCTCCGCTGGGACGCTGGACCAGCTCCCATGGAGGACACAGTTTTTTACCAGGGACAGTAAAGGATCCTGGCTGGTCCAGGTCCTGATTTGGCGGGCCGTAATGGGTGATTTTTCATTTTAGAATTGTCGAATTCGGACCGCATTGTGGCACTGGAGTTGCGGGTGGATTCACTCTTGAGCATCCATGATGCTGAGAATGACGTGAATAGCACGTTTAGTGAATTGGTCTTACAGCAGGTAAAGGGTACACAGCCAGATAGGGAATGGGTGACCAACAGGAAGAGCAGTGCAAGAAAGGTAGTGCAGGGGTCCCCTGCGGTCATCCCCCTGCAAAACAGAAACACCGCTTTTGGTACTGTTGAGGGGGATGACTCATCACGGGAGAGCAGCGGCAGCCAAGTTCATGGCACCGTGGATGGCTCTGCTGCAGAGGAAGGTAGGAAAAAGAGTGAGAGAGCTATAGTGGCAGGGGATTCTATTGTAAGGGGAATAGATCGGCGTTTCTGCAGCCGCAATCGAGACTCTGTTGCCTCCCTGGAGCAAGGGTCAAGGATATCGCGGAGCGGGTGCAGGACATTCTGAAAAGGGAGGGTGAACAGCCAGTTGTTGTGGTACATATAGGAACCAACGATAAGGTAAAAAAACGGGATGAGGTACTACGAGACGAATTTAGGGAGCTAGGAGTTAAATTAAAAAGTAGGACCTCAAAAGTAGTAATCTCAGGATTGCTACCAGTGCCACATGCTAGTCAGAGTAGGAATTGTAGGATAGCTCAGATGAATACGTGGCTTGAGGAGTGGTGCAGAAGGGAGGGATTCAAATTCCTGGGACATTGGAACCGGTTCTGGGAGAGGTGGGATCAGTACAAACCGGACGGTCTGCATCTGGGCAGGACCGGATCCAATGTCCTAGGGGGAGTGTTTGCTAGTGCTGTTGGGGAGGAGTTAAACTAATATGGCAAGGGGATGGGAACCGATGCAGGGAGACAAAGGGAAATATAATGGAGGCAGAAGCAAAAGATAGAAAGAAGAAAAGTAAAACTAGAGGGCAGAGAAACCCAAGGCAAAAAGAAAAAAGGGCCACATTACAGCAAAATTCCAAAAGGGCAAAGTGTGTTAAAAAGACAAGCCTGAAGGCTCTGTGCCTCAATGCGAGAAGTATTCGGAATAAGGTGGACGAATTAACTGCGCAGATAGCAGTTAACGGATATGATGTAATTGGCATCACGGAGACATGGCTCCAGGGTGACCAAGGTTGGGAACTCAACATCCAGGGGTATTCAACAATTAGGAAGGATAGACAGAAAGGAAAAGGAGGCGGGATGGCGTTGCTGGTCAAAGAGGAAATTAATGCAATAGTAAGGAGGGACATTAGCTTGGATGATGTGGAATCGGTATGGGTGGAGCTACGGAATACCAAAGGGCAGAAGACGCCAGTGGGAGTTGTGTACAGACCACCAAACAGTAATAGTGAGGTTGGGGACAGCCAACCAGCCAAACAAGAAATAAGGGATGTGTGCAATAAAAGGTACAGCAGTTATCATGGGTGACTTTAATCTACATATTGATTGGGCTAACCAAACTGGTAGCAATGTGGTGGAGGAGGATTTCCTGGAGTGTATTAGAGATGGTTTTCCAGACCAATATGTCGAGGAACCAACTAGAGAGCTGGCCATCTTAGACTGGGTGATGTGTAATGAGAAGGGACTAATTGGCAATCTTGTTGTGCAAAGCCCCTTGGGGAAGAGTGACCGTAATATGGTGTAATTCTTTATTAAGATGGAGAGTGACACAGTTAATTCGGAAACTAGGGTCCTGAACTTAAGGAAAGGTAACTTCGACGGTATGAGGCGTGAATTGGTTGAATAGACTGGCAAATGATACTTAAAGGGTTGACGGTGGATAGGCAAATGCAAACATTTAAAGATCACATGGATGAACTTCAACAATTGTACATCCGTGCCTGGAGTGAAAATAAAACGGGGAAGGTGGCTCAACCGTGGCTAACAAGGGAAATTAAGGATAGTGTAAAATCCAAGGAAGAGGCATATAAATTGGCCAGAAAAAGCAGCAAACCTGAAGACTGGGAGAAATTTAGAATTCAGTAGAGTAGGACTAAGAGTTTAATTAAGAGGGGGGAAAATAGAGTACGAGAGGAAGCTTGCCGGGAATATAAAAACTGACTGCAAAAGATATGTGAAGAGAAAAAGATTAGTGAAGACAAACGTAGGTCCCGTGCAGTCAGATTCAGGTGAATTTATAATGGGGAACAAAGAAATGGCAGAACCATTGAACAAATACTTTGGTTCTGTCTTCACGAAGGAAGACACAAATAATCTTCTGAAATACTGGGGGACCGAGGGTCTTGTGAGAAGGAGGAACTGAAGGATATCCTTATTAGACGGGAAATTGTGTTAGGGAAATTGATGGGATTAAAGCCGATAAATCCCCAGAGCCTGATAGTCTGCATCCCAGAGTACTTAAGGAAGTGGCCCTAGAAATAGTGGATGCATTGGTGATCATTTTCCAACAGTCTATTGACTCTGGATCAGTTCCCATGGACTGGAAGGTAGCTAATGTAACACCACTTTTAAAAAAAGGAGGGAGAGAGAAAACAGGTAATTATAGACCGGTTAGCCTGACATCAGTAGTGGGGAAAATGTTGGAATCAATCATTAAGGATGAAATAGCTGCGCATTTGGAAAGCAGTGACAGGATCAGTCCAAGTCAACATGGATTTATGAAAGGGAAATCATGCTTAACAAATCTTCTGGAATTTTTTGAGGATGTAACTAGCAGAGTGGACAAGGGAGAACCAGTGGATGTGGTGTATTTGGAATTTCAAAAGGCCTTTGACAAGGTCCCACACAAGAGATTGGTGTTCAAAATCAAAGCACATGGTATTGGGAGTAATGTACTGACGTGGATAGAGAACTGGTTGGCAGACAGGAAGCAGAGAGTCGGGATAAACGGGTCCTTTTCAGAATGGCAGGCAGTGGCTAGTGGAGTGCCGCAGGGCTCAGTGCTGGGACCCCAGCTCTTTACAATATACATCAATGATTTAGATGAAGGAATTGAGTGTAATATCTCCAAGTTTGCAGATGACACTAAACTGGGTGGCGGTGTGAGCCGTGAGGAGGACGCTAAGAGGCTGCAGGGTGACTTGGACAGGTTAGGTGAGTGGGCAAATGCATGGCAGATGCAGTATAATATGGATAAATGTGAGGTTATCCACTTTGGGAGCAAAAACACAAAGGCAGAATATTATCTGAACGGCGGCAGATTCGGAAAAGGGGAGGTGCAACGAGACCTGGGTGTCATGGTTCATTAGTCATTGAAAGTTGGCATGCAGGTACAGCAGGCGGTGAAGAAGGCAAATTATATGTTGGTCTTCTTAGCTAGGGGATTTGAGTATAGGAGCAGGGAGGTCTAACTTCAATTGTACAGGGCCTAGGTGAGACCTCACCTGGAATATTGTGTTCTGTTTTGGTCTCCTAATCTGAGGAAGGACGTTCTTGCTATTGAGGGAGTGCAGCGAAGGTTCACCAGACTGATTCCAGCGATGGCTGAACTGACATATCAGGAGAGACTGGATCAACTGGGACTTTATACACTGGAGTTTAGAAGGATGAGAGGGGATCTCATAGAAACGTATAAGATTCTGACAGGACTGGACAGGTTAGTTGCGGGAAGAATGTTCCCGATGTTGAGAAAGTCCAGAACCAGGGGACACAGTCTTAGAGGTAGGCCATTTAGGACTGAGATGAGGAGAAACTTCTTCACTCAGAGAGTTGTTAACCTGTGAAATTCCCTGCCGAAGAGAGTTGTTGATGCCAGTTCATTGGATATATTCAAGAGGGAGTTAGATATGGTCCTTACGGCTAAAGGGATCAAAGGGTATGGAGAGAAAGCAGGAAAGTGGTACTGAGGGAATGATGAGCCATGATCTTATTGAATGTTGGTGCAGGTTCGAAGGGCCAAATGGCCTACTCCTGCACCTATTTTCTATGTTTCTATGTTTCTATCCATCACCATGAGCAAGTCTGCAGGCTGTGCCATTTCCACCCCAGTGGTGGGCAATGGTAGCCGACTGAGAGCATCAGTGCAGTTCTCTGTGCCCAGTCTGTGGTGGATTACATAGTTGTATGCCAACAGCACGAGCACTCATCTTTGGATGCGGGCAGAGACATTGGTGTTAATCCCTTTGTTCTCTGAGAATAGCGATATGAGCGGCTTATGGTCAGTTTCAAGCTCAAACTTTAGCCCAAGCCAAATACTGGTGCATTTTTTTCACCCCATAAACACACACCAGAGCTTCTTTTTCAATCATGCTGTAGGCCCTTTCGGCCTTGGACAGACTCCTGGATGCATAAGCGACCGGTTGCAAAATCCCCGATTCGTTAGCTTGATGTAAAACACACCCGACTCCGTATGACGACGCATTGCAAGCTAGCACGAATCATTTACATGGGTTATACAAAACAAGCAGTTTGTTTGAACATAACAGATTTCTGGCTTTCTCAAAGGCAGCCTCTTGTGAATCCCCCCATACCCAGTCGTCTCCCTTGCGCAGTAGCACATGTAGGGGTTCCAGCAAGGTGCTCAACCTGGTAGGAAATTACCGAAATAGTTGAGGAGTCCCAGGACCAATCACATCTCCGTCACGTTCTGTGGTCTCGGCGCGTTCTTGATGGCCTCCATCTTGGTGTCGGTGGGTCTGATGCCGTCTGCCGTGATTTTTCTTCCCAAGAACTCTGGCACCAGTAAAACACACTTCGAGCATTGCAACCTGAGTCCCACGCAATCTCGCCGACTTAGAACCTTTTCCAGATTCTTCAGCTGTTCGATGGTGTCCCGAACTATGACCAGTATGTCGTCCTGGAAAAGCACGGTGCGTGGAACCGACTTTAGCAGGCTCTCCATGTTCCGTTGGAAAATTGCCGCGGCCGAACGAGTCCTGAACGGGCATCTGTTATAGATGAACAGACCTTTGTGTGTGTTGATGCAGGTGAGGCCTTTTGAAGATTCCTTCAGATCCTGCGTCATGTTGGCAGAGGTCAGGTCCACCTTGGGGAACATCTTTCCTCCAGCCAGGGTCGCAAATAGGTCGTCTGCCTTGGGTAGCGGATACTGGTCCTGTAGCAAAAAACGGTTAATCGTTACTTTATAGTCCCCACAAATTCTGATCGTTCCATAATCTTTGAGTACTGGGACAATCGGACTGGCCCACTTGTTGAATTCCACCGACGCAATGATGTCTTCCCACTGCAGCCTGTCGAGCTCAATTTCCACTTTCTCTCGCATCATATACGGTACCGCCCGTGCCTTGTGGTGGATGGGTCGTGTACCAGGAACCAAGTGGATCTGCACTTTCGCCCCCATGAAACTTCCAATGCCTGGTTCGAACAGCAATGGAAATCTGCTCAGAACCTGGGCACATGCGGTGTCGTTGATGGACGAAAGCGCTCGGATGTTGTCCCAGTTCCAGCGGATTTTCCCCAGCCTGCTTCTGCCGAACAGTGTGGGGCCATTCCCTGGCACGATCCATATTGGGAGTTCGTGCACTGCTCCATCATAGACTTTGACTTCGGCGCTGCCAATTACAGGGATTAGTTCTTTGGTGTAAGTCCTTAGATTGGTATGAATGGGGCTGAGCTTGGGCCTGTGTGCCTTGTTGCACCACAGCCTGTCGAAGGCCTTTTTGTTTATGATAGACTGACTCTCACCCGTGTCCAATTCCATGGATACTGGAATTCCATTCAGTTCAACTTTTAACATTATTGGTGGACATTTCGTGGTGAAAGTGTGTACTCCGTGTACTTCTGCCTCCTCGGTTCGAGTCTCTAGTTCAGCCGGATCCACCGAGGATCGATCTTCCTCTGCAACGTGGTGGTTTGCAGGGTTTGTAGCTCACCTGCACATTTGCTGGAGGTGTCCCATTGTTCTGCAGCCATTGCTTGAAGCGGTATTGATGGGCCCAATGATCACCTCCACAATGCCAACCAAGGTGTTAACTGCCTCGCATTAACGATTGATGGCAGACTCTGGGTCATCTGGGGTCGTACAGCAGCCGGTGTGTACCTTCTGCCATGTATATTCCTGCTCGAAAACGAAGTTACTTTGTGCACAGTACTGGCCGAAACCTCTTTATGCCGCAAAATTTGTTTGGTGTTATCGCTGTGGACATAATTGCCTGGGCTATCGTTATGGCTTTGCTCAGATTCGATGTTTCAACAGTAAATAGTTTGCGAAGGATTACCTCATGGCCAATGCCAAGCACAAAAAAGTCTCTCAGCATTTGTTCAAGGAATCCATCAACTTCGCAATGTACTGCAAGGCGCCTTAGTTCGGCGACGTAACTCGCCACTTCCTGGCCCTCCGACGGTTGACACGTGTAGAACCGATACCTCGCCATCAAAACACTTTCCTTAGGATTTAGGTGCTCCCGGACCAGCATACACAATTCTTCATAGGATTTGGTTTTTGGTTTTACCGGAGCTAGAAGATTCTTCATGAGGCCATAGGTCGTTGCCCCACAGACGGTAAGGAGGATCGCCCTTCATTTGGCAGCGTTCTCGTCCCTTCCAGCTCATTGGCCATGAAGTATTGGTTGAGTCTCTCCACGAATGTCTCCCAATTGTCCCCTTCTGAGAACTTCTCCAGGATACCAACTGTTCTTTGCATTTTCGCGCGGTTGTTCGTTACCTCGTTGTCAATTATTATGCTCATAATAAAGGATGAAACTGAGTAATGTAAGCAATGAGTAAGTGTGAGCTTAGCTCCTTTAATTAGACTCCAGAGTGCAGGTACCGCGTGGGTGGCCTGCTTATATACAGTGCTCCCAAGTGATGCTGGGATCCCTTGGGACTCCAACAGGTAGGCCCTCTGGTGGTGGTGTGATACAGGTTGACAATACATTGCCAAGGGTTAAATACATAACAGTTATACACACAGCAGTAGCATTCCCCCTTTTTCCCTGGTTACATACCACCAAGATGATTAAACAATCAGAATCACTTCAAATCATTGCGTCATTGACATTGGTCAGAAATTCGAAAATGCCAATTATTTATGTGAAAATCTCATGTCTGGATCCAGAGACTTACACATAATTTACAACAATCAGAATTTCACCATGACCATAAATAAAAGTCTGGTTTTCACAACTTAAAAGGTTATGTAACCTCATTAGCTCCAATTTAATTCAGACCTATAATCTTAAACTAAATATAGAAACATAGAAAATAGGTGCAGGAGTAGGCCATTCGGCCCTTCGAGCCTGCACCGCCATTCAATGAGTTCATGGCTGAACATGCAACATCAGTACCCCATTCCTGCTTTCTCGCCATACCCCTTGATCCCCCTAGTAATAGAAACATAGAAAACACAACACAGTTTGAAACAGAGAATGGAGCTACAGTCAGTGACAAAGAAACATTCACACAAAGAGATGTTAAGATTCACACTGAAAACAAACAAAAAATCATCGAATAGTAGAAAAGAGACAAGGGGAAGAAATTGCCCATTTTTAAAGCTCCATATTAGCTCCTTTGGGGGGCACAAGGTTATTGCCCGGGGAAAATGCATCCCAGGCTGTTGAGCGAAGTAAAAGAGGAAATAGAAGAGGCCTTGACCATCATTTTCTAGTCCTCTTTGGTTCTAGGCATGGTGCCAGAGGACTGGAGGACTGCTAATGTAGTACCCTTGTTTAAGAAGGGAAAAAGGGATAGGCCGGGTAATTACAAGCCTGTCAGCCTAACCTTAATGGTGGGAAAATTATTGGAAAAAAATCCTGAGAGACAGGATAAATCTGCATTTGGAAAGGCAAGGATTAATTAGGGACAGTCAGCATGGATTTGTTAAGGGAAGATCGTGTTTAACTAACCTGATTGAATTTTTTGAGGAGGTAACCAAGAGGGTTGGTGAGGGTAGTGCGTACGATGTAGTATATATGGATTTTAGCAAGGCTTTTGATAAGGCCCCACATGGTACACTGGTACAAGGTTAAAGCCCATGGGATACAGGGCAAAGTGACAAGTTGGATCCAAAATTAGCTTGAAGGTAGGAAGCAAATCGTAATGATTGATGGATGTTTTTGTGACTGGAAGGATGTTTCCAGTGAGGTTCCGCAGGGCTCAGTACTGGGTCCCTTGCTTTTTGTGGTATATATCAACGATTTAGATTTGAATATAGGGAGTATGATTAAGAAGTTTGCAGACGACACTAAAATTGGCTGTGTGGTTGATAATGAAGAGGAAAGTCATGGGCTGCAGGAGGATATCAATCTACTGGTCAGGTGGGCAGAGCAGTGGCAAATGGAATTTAATTCAGAGAAGTATGAGGTGATGCACTTTTGGAGGGCTAATAAGGAAAGGGTACACACATTAAGCGGTAGGCCACTTAATAGTGTAGATGAACAAAGGGACCTTGGAGTGCTTGTCCACAGATCCCTGAAAGTAGTAGGCCAGGTGGATAAGGTGGTTAAGAAGGCATACGGAATGCTTGCCTTTATTGGCCGAGGCATAGAATATAAGAGCAGGAAGGTTATGCTTAAATTGTATAATACTTTGGTTAGGCCACAGCTGGAGTACTGCGTGCAGTTCTGGTCGCGGTATTATAGGAAGGATGTGATTGCACTAGAGAGGATGCAGAGGAGATTTACTAGGATGCTGCCTGGAATGGAGAATCTTAGTTATGAGGACAGATTGGATAGGCTGGGTTTGTTCTCATTGGAACAGAGGAGGTTGAGAGGAGACCTTATTGAGGTGTACAAAATATTGAGGGGCCTGGACATAATGGATAGTAAGGGTCTATTTCCATTGGTGGAGGGGTCTATTACGAGGGGGCATAGTTTTAAGGTGGTTGGTGGAAGGTTTAGAGGGGATTTGAGGGGGAGCTGCTTTACGCAGAGGGTTGTGGGGATCTGGTACTTGCTGCCTGGAAGAGTGGTGAATGCAGAAATCCTCACCACTTTTAAGAGATGGTTGGATGGGCACTTAAAGTGCAATAACCTGCAGGGTTACGGACCTAGAGCTGGTAATTGGGATTAGACTGGATGGCCTTTTGTTGGACGGCGCAGATATAATGGTAAGTACTGCAGGGAATAGAATACGGCCAGGGTGATCAATCACCTGGACTAGTGTCGATCGCCTGGATGGGTCGGAGAGGAATTTTCCCCAATTTTTTCTCCCGAAATTGACCTGGGTTTTTAATCTGGTTTTTGCCTCTCCCAGGAGATCACATGGATTGGGTGCTCTTTGCCTTTTCATCATTGTTCATAGGTTTATATGTAACCTTCAGGGCTGCTGACCGAGGACCGTGTGTCTCTTTGTCGGCCGGCGCGGACACGATGGGCCGAAATGGCCTCCTTCTGCGCTGTAATTTTCTATGTTTCTATGATAGCGCCTCCGGGGAATTTGTCCAGAGATTTGGGCGGCATTGTTCTGGTAGCGCCACGCCCCGCATTTGCACCCCAGGCCGGCTCAAACACGGCGATGACATCATCACTGTGCGCACCGACTCCTCACCGCCCAACGCCAAGCCCTTTTTGCCCCATGGGGGAAATTGTCCCAAGGGTGGTGAGGATGGTGCCGGACGATGTCACTGCCAGCTTCGCCATACTGCAGTCCGGCACTCATTGAGATAATAAACTGCAGCAGAATTGTCCTTAACTTAATATTATATTGGAGGGAGGGATTTTGGACAAGAGTGTGGTGTTCACCGAGTGATTGTGGGTCCCGGCTCCGTGACCCATGCAGATTCTGGAAGTGACCATTGCCATTTGGAGTTGGGAAGGGGAGGTGAGATTGTCTGCAATTGTTTGGAGTTGATGAAGCAGATTACCTTTGCTGACTATTTCTGGTGAAACTGTTTAAATGCATATACAATTTTGCTGGAGGTAGAGAACACTGGCAAGCTTCCCACTGTCTTCACAAAGGATTAGAGCTTCCAAGGGGAAAAGCTCAAACATGTACAGTTAACATTTGTGCTATGGTTCTGTGTGCACTACGCTTACCCGGGTGTTAAACCATGGTTAATGTCTGTGTGAAAATAACACGCATAAGAATGTAGTACGAGCTTGTTCAGTGTTTGTGTGGTTAAAATCTGTGTAAATACAGTGTGCACAGTAATGTTAGTGTGAGCTAGTTCAGTGTTTGTGTGGTTAAAATCTGTGTGAATGCAGTGTACACAGTAATGTTAGTGTGAGCTTGATCAGTGTTTGTGTGGTTAAAATCTGTGTGAATGCAGTGTGCACAGTAATGTTAGTGTGAGCCAGTTCAGTGTTTGTGTGGTTAAAATCTGTGTGAATGCAGTGTGCACAGTAATGTTAGTGTGAGCTTGTTCAGTGTTTGTTTGGTTAATGTCAGTGTAAATGGAGTGTGCACAGTAATGTTAGTGTGAGCCAGTTCAGTGTTTGTGTGGTTAAAATCTGTGTGAATGCAGTGTGCACAGTAATGTTAGTGTGAGGTTGTTCAGTGTTTGTGTGGTTAAAATCTTTGTGAATGCAGTGTGCACAGTAATGTTAGTGTGAGCTAGTTCAGTGTTTGTGTGGTTAAAATCTGTATAAATAGAGTGTGCACAGTAATGTTAATGTGAGCTTGTTCAGTGTTTGTGTGGTTAAAATCTGTGTAAATACAGTGTGCACTGTAATATTAGTGTGAGCTTGTTCAGTGTTTGTTTGGTTAATGTCAGTGTAAATGCAGTGTGCACAATAATGTTAATGTGAGCTTGTTCAGTGTTTGTGTGGTTAAAATCTGTGTGAATGCAGTGTGCACATTAATGTTAGTGTGAGCTAGTTCAGTGTTTGTGTGGTTAAAATCTGTGTGAATGTAGTGTGCACAGTAATATTAGTGTGAGCTTGATCAGTGTTTGTGTGGTTAAAATCTGTGTGAATGCAGTGTGCACAGAAATGTTATTGTGAACTAGTTCAATGTTTGTGTGGTTAAAATCTGTGTGAATGCAGTGTGCACAGTAATGTTTTTGTGAGCTTGTTCAGTGTTTGTTTGGTTAATGTCAGTGTAAATGGAGTGTGCACAGTAATGTTAGTGTGAGCTAGTTCAGTGTTTGTGTGGTTAAAATCTGTATAAATAGAGTGTGCACAGTAATGTTAATGTGAGCTTGTTCAGTGTTTGTGTGGTTAAAATCTGTGTAAATACAGTGTGCACTGTAATATTAGTGTGAGCTTGTTCAGTGTTTGTTTGGTTAATGTCAGTGTAAATGGAGTGTGCACAGTAATGTTAGTGTGAGGTAGTTCAGTGTTTGTGTGGTTAAAATCTGTATAAATAGAGTGTGCACAGTAATGTTAATGTGAGCTTGTTCAGTGTTTGTGTGGTTAAAATCTGTGTGAATGCAGTGTGCACAGTAATGTTAGTGTGAGCTAGTTCAGTGTTTGTGTGGTTAAAATCTGTGTGAATGCAGTGTGCACAGTAATGTTAGTGTGAGCTTGTTCAGTGTTTGTGTGGTTAAAATCTGTGTGAATGCAGTGTGCACAGTAATGTTTTTGTGAGCTTGTTCAGTGTTTGTGTGGTTAATGTCAGTGTAAATGGAGTGTGCACAGTAATGTTAGTGTGAGCCAGTTCAGTGTTTGTGTGGTTAAAATCTGTGTGAATGCAGTGTGCACAGTAATGTTAGTGTGAGGTTGTTCAGTGTTTGTGTGGTTAAAATCTTTGTGAATGCAGTGTGCACAGTAATGTTAGTGTGAGCTAGTTCAGTGTTTGTGTGGTTAAAATCTGTATAAATAGAGTGTGCACAGTAATGTTAATGTGAGCTTGTTCAGTGTTTGTGTGGTTAAAATCTGTGTAAATACAGTGTGCACTGTAATATTAGTGTGAGCTTGTTCAGTGTTTGTTTGGTTAATGTCAGTGTAAATGCAGTGTGCACAGTAATGTTAGTGTGAGCTAGTTCAGTGTTTGTGTGGTTAAAATCTGTATAAATAGAGTGTGCACAATAATGTTAATGTGAGTTTGTTCAGTGTTTGTGTGGTTAAAATCTGTGTAAATACAGTGTGCACTGTAATATTAGTGTGAGCTTGTTCAGTGTTTGTTTGGTTAATGTCAGTGTAAATGGAGTGTGCACAGTAATGTTAGTGTGAGGTAGTTCAGTGTTTGTGTGGTTAAAATCTGTATAAATAGAGTGTGCACAGTAATGTTAATGTGAGCTAGTTCAGTGTTTGTGTGGTTAAAATCTGTGTGAATGCAGTGTGCACAACAATGTTAGTGTGAGCTAGTTCAGTGTTTGTGTGGTTAAAATCTGTGTGAATGCAGTGTGCACAGTAATGTTAGTGTGAGCTAGTTCAATGTTTGTGTGGTTAAAATCTGTGTGAATGCAGTGTGCACAGTAATGTTAGTGTGAGCTTGATCAGTGTTTGTGTGGTTAAAATATGTGTGAATGCAGTGTGCACAGAAATGTTATTGTAAGCTAGTTTAATGTTTGTGTGGTTAAAATCTGTGTGAATGCATTGTGCACAGTAATGTTGGTGTGAGCTTGTTCAATGTTTGTGTGGTTAAAATCTGTGTAAATACAGTGTGCACAGTAATGTTTTTGTGAGCTTGTTCAGTGTTTGTGTGGTTAATGTCAGTGTAAATGCAGTGTGCACAGTAATGTTAGTGTGAGCTTGTTCAGTGTTTGTGTGGTTAAAATCTGTGTGAATGCAGTGTGCACAGTAATGTTAGTGTGAGGTTGTTCAGTGTTTGTGTGGTTAAAATCTTTGTGAATGCAGTGTGCACAGTAATGTTAGTGTGAGCTAGTTCAGTGTTTGTGTGGTTAAAATCTGTATAAATAGAGTGTGCACAGTAATGTTAATGTGAGCTTGTTCAGTGTTTGTGTGGTTAAAATCTGTGTAAATACAGTGTGCACTGTAATATTAGTGTGAGCTTGTTCAGTGTTTGTTTGGTTAATGTCAGTGTAAATGCAGTGTGCACAGTAATGTTAGTGTGAGCTAGTTCAGTGTTTGTGTGGTTAAAATCTGTATAAATAGAGTGTGCACAATAATGTTAATGTGAGTTTGTTCAGTGTTTGTGTGGTTAAAATCTGTGTAAATACAGTGTGCACTGTAATATTAGTGTGAGCTTGTTCAGTGTTTGTTTGGTTAATGTCAGTGTAAATGGAGTGTGCACAGTAATGTTAGTGTGAGGTAGTTCAGTGTTTGTGTGGTTAAAATCTGTGTAAATACAGTGTGCACTGTAATATTAGTGTGAGCTTGTTCAGTGTTTGTGTGGTTAAAATCTGTGTGAATGCAGTGTGCACAGTAATGTTAGTGTGAGCTAGTTCAGAGTTTGTGTGGTTAAAATCTGTGTGAATGCAGTGTGCACAGTAATGTTATTGTAAGCTAGTTCAATGTTTGTGTGGTTAAAATCTGTGTGAATGCAGTGTGCACAGTAATGTTAGTGTGAGCTTGTTCAGTGTTTGTGTGGTTAAAGTCTGTGTGAATGCAGTGTGCACAGTAATGTTTTTGTGAGCTTGTTCAGTGTTTGTGTGGTTAATGTCAGTGTAAATGGAGTGTGCACAGTAATGTTAGTGTGAGCTAGTTCAGTGTTTGTGTGGTTAAAATCTGTGTGAATGCAATGTGCACAGTAATGTTAGTGTGAGGTTGTTCAGTGTTTGTGTGGTTAAAATCTGTGTGAATGCAGTGTGCACAGTAATGTTAGTGTGAGCTTGTTCAGTGTTTGTGTGGTTAAAATCTGTGTGAATGCAGTGTGCACAGTAATGTTAGTGTGAGGTTGTTCCGTGTTTGTGTGGTTAAAATCTGTGTGAATGCAGTGTGCACAGTAATGTTAGTGTGAGCCAGTTCAGTGTTTGTGTGGTTAAAATCTGTGTGAATGCAGTGTGCACAGTAATGTTAGTGTGAGCTTGTTCAGTGTTTGTGTGGTTAAAATCTGTGTGAATGCAGTGTGCACAGTAATGTTTTTGTGAGCTTGTTCAGTGTTTGTTTGGTTAATGTCAGTGTAAATGGAGTGTGCACAGTAATGTTAGTGTGAGCTTGTTCAGTGTTTGTGTGGTTAAAATCTGTGTGAATGCAGTGTGCACAGTAATGTTAGTGTGAGCTTGTTCAGTGTTTGTGTGGTTAAAATCTGTGTGAATGCAGTGTGCACAGAAATGTTAGTGTGAGCTTGTTCAGTGTTTGTTTGGTTAATGTCAGTGTAACTGGAGTGTGCACAGTAATGTTAGTGTGAGCTTGTTCAGTGTTTGTTTGGTTAATGTCAGTGTAAATGGAGTGTGCACAGTAATGTTATTGTGAGCCAGTTCAGTGTTTGTGTGGTTAAAATCTGTGTGAATGCAGTGTGCACAGTAATGTTAGTGTGAGCTTGTTCAGTGTTTGTTTGGTTAATGTCAGTGTAAATGGAGTGTGCACAGTAATGTTAGTGTGAGCTTGTTCAGTGTTTGTGTGGTTAATGTCAGTGCAAATGGAGTGTGCACAGTAATGTTACTGTGAGCCAGTTCAGTGTTTGTGTGGTTAAAATCTGTGTGAATGCAGTGTGCACAGTAATGTTAGTGTGAGCTTGTTCAGTGTTTGTGTTTGTTAAAATCTGTGTGAATGCAGTGTGCACAGTCATGTTTTTGTGAGCTTGTTCAGTGTTTGGTTAAAATCTGTGTGAATGCAGTGTGCACAGTAATGTTAGTGTGAGCTTGTTCAGTGTTTGTGTGGTTAAAATCTGTGTGAATGCAGTGTGCACAGTAATGTTGGTGTGAGCTTGTTCAATGTTTGTGTGGTTAAAATCTGTGTAAATACAGTGTGCACAGTAATGTTTTTGTGAGCTTGTTCAGTGTTTGTGTGGTTAATGTCAGTGTAAATGCAGTGTGCACAGTAATGTTAGTGTGAGCTTGTTCAGTGTTTGTGTGGTTAAAATCTGTGTGAATGCAGTGTGCACAGTAATGTTAGTGTGAGGTTGTTCAGTGTTTGTGTGGTTAAAATCTTTGTGAATGCAGTGTGCACAGTAATGTTAGTGTGAGCTAGTTCAGTGTTTGTGTGGTTAAAATCTGTATAAATAGAGTGTGCACAGTAATGTTAATGTGAGCTTGTTCAGTGTTTGTGTGGTTAAAATCTGTGTAAATACAGTGTGCACTGTAATATTAGTGTGAGCTTGTTCAGTGTTTGTTTGGTTAATGTCAGTGTAAATGCAGTGTGCACAGTAATGTTAGTGTGAGCTAGTTCAGTGTTTGTGTGGTTAAAATCTGTATAAATAGAGTGTGCACAATAATGTTAATGTGAGTTTGTTCAGTGTTTGTGTGGTTAAAATCTGTGTAAATACAGTGTGCACTGTAATATTAGTGTGAGCTTGTTCAGTGTTTGTTTGGTTAATGTCAGTGTAAATGGAGTGTGCACAGTAATGTTAGTGTGAGGTAGTTCAGTGTTTGTGTGGTTAAAATCTGTGTAAATACAGTGTGCACTGTAATATTAGTGTGAGCTTGTTCAGTGTTTGTGTGGTTAAAATCTGTGTGAATGCAGTGTGCACAGTAATGTTAGTGTGAGCTAGTTCAGAGTTTGTGTGGTTAAAATCTGTGTGAATGCAGTGTGCACAGTAATGTTATTGTAAGCTAGTTCAATGTTTGTGTGGTTAAAATCTGTGTGAATGCAGTGTGCACAGTAATGTTAGTGTGAGCTTGTTCAGTGTTTGTGTGGTTAAAGTCTGTGTGAATGCAGTGTGCACAGTAATGTTTTTGTGAGCTTGTTCAGTGTTTGTGTGGTTAATGTCAGTGTAAATGGAGTGTGCACAGTAATGTTAGTGTGAGCTAGTTCAGTGTTTGTGTGGTTAAAATCTGTGTGAATGCAATGTGCACAGTAATGTTAGTGTGAGGTTGTTCAGTGTTTGTGTGGTTAAAATCTGTGTGAATGCAGTGTGCACAGTAATGTTAGTGTGAGCTTGTTCAGTGTTTGTGTGGTTAAAATCTGTGTGAATGCAGTGTGCACAGTAATGTTAGTGTGAGGTTGTTCCGTGTTTGTGTGGTTAAAATCTGTGTGAATGCAGTGTGCACAGTAATGTTAGTGTGAGCCAGTTCAGTGTTTGTGTGGTTAAAATCTGTGTGAATGCAGTGTGCACAGTAATGTTAGTGTGAGCTTGTTCAGTGTTTGTGTGGTTAAAATCTGTGTGAATGCAGTGTGCACAGTAATGTTTTTGTGAGCTTGTTCCGTGTTTGTTTGGTTAATGTCAGTGTAAATGGAGTGTGCACAGTAATGTTAGTGTGAGCTTGTTCAGTGTTTGTGTGGTTAAAATCTGTGTGAATGCAGTGTGCACAGTAATGTTAGTGTGAGCTTGTTCAGTGTTTGTGTGGTTAAAATCTGTGTGAATGCAGTGTGCACAGAAATGTTAGTGTGAGCTTGTTCAGTGTTTGTTTGGTTAATGTCAGTGTAAATGGAGTGTGCACAGTAATGTTAGTGTGAGCTTGTTCAGTGTTTGTTTGGTTAATGTCAGTGTAAATGGAGTGTGCACAGTAATGTTATTGTGAGCCAGTTCAGTGTTTGTGTGGTTAAAATCTGTGTGAATGCAGTGTGCACAGTAATGTTAGTGTGAGCTTGTTCAGTGTTTGTTTGGTTAATGTCAGTGTAAATGGAGTGTGCACAGTAATGTTAGTGTGAGCTTGTTCAGTGTTTGTGTGGTTAATGTCAGTGCAAATGGAGTGTGCACAGTAATGTTAGTGTGAGCCAGTTCAGTGTTTGTGTGGTTAAAATCTGTGTGAATGCAGTGTGCACAGTAATGTTAGTGTGAGCTTGTTCAGTGTTTGTGTTTGTTAAAATCTGTGTGAATGCAGTGTGCACAGTCATGTTTTTGTGAGCTTGTTCAGTGTTTGGTTAAAATCTGTGTGAATGCAGTGTGCACAGTAATGTTAGTGTGAGCTTGTTCAGTGTTTGTGTGGTTAAAATCTGTGTGAATGCAGTGTGCACAGTAATATTAGTGTGAGCTTGTTCAGTGTTTGTGTGGTTAAAATCTGTGTGAATGCAGCGTGCACAGTAATGTTTTTGTGAGCTTGTTCAGTGTTTGTTTGGTTAATGTCAGTGTAAATGGAGTGTGCACAGTAATGTTAGTGTGAGCCAGTTCAGTGTTTCTGTGGTTAAAATCTGTGTGAATGCACTGTGCACAGTAATGTTAGTGTGAGCTAGTTCAGTATTTGTGTGGCTAAAATCTGTGTGAATGCAGTGTGCACAGTAATGTTAGTGTGAGCTAGTTCAGTGTTTGTGTGGTTAAAATCTGTGTGAATGCAGTGTGCACAGTAATGTTAGTGTGAGCTTGTTCAGTGTTTGTGTGGCTAAAATCTGTGTGAATGCAGTGTGCACAGTAATGTTAGTGTGAGCTAGTTCAGTGTTTGTGTGGTTAAAATCTGTATAAATAGAGTGTGCACAGTAATGTTAGTGTGAGCTTGTTCAGTGTTTGTTTGGTTAATGTCAGTGTAAATGGAGTCTGCACAGTAATGTTAGTGTGAGCTTGATCAGTGTTTGTGTGGTTAAAATCTGTGTGAATGCAGTGTGCACAGTAATATTTTTGTGAGCTCGTTCAGTGTTTGTGTGGTTAAAATCTGTGTGAATGCAGTGTGCACAGTAATGTTAGTGTGAGCTTGTTCAGTGTTTGTGTGGTTAAAATCTGTGTGAATGCAGTGTGCACAGTAATGTTAGTATGAGCTAGTTCAGTGTTTGTGTGGTTAAAATCTGTTTGAATGCAGTGTGCACAGTAATGTTAGTGTGAGCTTGTTCAGTGTTTGTGTGGTTAAAATCTGTGTGAATGCAGTGTGCACAGTAATGTTTTTGTGAGCTTGTTCAGTGTTTGTTTGTTTAATGTCAGTGTAAATGGAGTGTGCACAGTAATGTTAGTGTGAGCTAGTTCAGTGTTTGTGTGGTTAAAATCTGTGTGAATGCAGTGTGCACAGAAATGTTATTGTGAGCTTGTTCAGTGTTTGTGTGGTTAAAATCTGTGTGAATGCAGTGTGCACAGAAATGTTAGTGAGAGCTTGTTCAGTGTTTGTGTGGTTAAAATCTGTGTGAATGCAGTGTGCACAGTAATGTTAGTGTGAGCTTGTTCAGTGTTTGTGTGGTTAATGTCAGTGTAAATGGAGTGTCAACTGTGGCTCAGTGGGTAGCACTCTCGCCTCTGAGTCCGAAGGTTATGGGGTCATAGACCCACTCCAGGAACTTGAGCGCATAACAATCTTGGCTGACACTCCAGTGCAGTGCTGAATGAGTGCTGCACTGTTGGAGGTGCCGTCTTTCGGATGAGACGTTAAACCGAGGCCCCGTCTGCGCGCTCAGGTGGACGTAAAAAATCCCATAGCACTATTTCGATGAAGAGCAGGAGAGTTATCCTCAGTGTCCTGACCAATATTTATCCCTCAATCAACTTAACAAAAACAGATTATCTGGTCTTTATCACATTGCTGTTTGTGGGAGCTTGCTCTGCGCAAATTGGCTGAGGCATTACAATAGCATCTGTACTTCATTGGCTGTAAAGTGCTTTGAGATGTCCGGTGGTCATGATAGGCATGCAAGTCTTTCTTTTTTAAATGGAGTGTGCACAGTAATGTTAGTGTGAGCTTTTTCAGTGTTTGTGTTGTTAATGTCTGCAAAAATAGCATACCTACGAATGTAGATCAAGCATGTTAAACATTTGTATGTAAGCTTCACCAATTCGATCTTCTATCCTGTAACAACTCGAGAAAATTGCCTTCGAGGATCATCTTATCCTGTCACTCCAGATCCACATAGACACCATTCATGCCACATTTTCTAAATGATCTTCTACTTGGTGGAGTCCTGAAGCCAAGAACTGGGATGTTGTGATGCCACTTTCTGCAGCTGACACGGTGCACGGCAGAATGTTTTAAAGAAGGTGTCGGGAAGAATTCAAGACTTTTGAAAATCTGCATTTAAAGTGAATAAAACTTAAGACTGGCAATTCTCAACAGTTCAGGTAAATTAGATTTTTTTTCAAAATTATCTTTGCATTTTTTTTGTATCTCTGTTGGTGTGGTTTCAAATAAGTAGCACCATTTAATCGGTGGTAGCCTTGAGCATAGTGTGGATTTCAGGCAATATTAGTGCATTGTAAGTAGAGTGTTCTGTTGTGGCACAGATGGCTGTGTTGTTGATTACAGCGACTTCTCAGCTTTGGCTGGCGGTGGTGAACCATATATCAACATGTATAGGCATAGCAAGAACAAGATAACAAATGAATGAAGGCACTGTAAGCATTTCAGGATTTGGTGAAAGATTTGATGCCCACACAAATACTTTGATCTAGAGTGACCAGGAGTGAAAAAATATTCCCCATTTGAATGTTTGTAAAAAAATATATACTAATTTGATATGGTAATTGTACATTATTCAACCTGCCACTTACATATTTCTGGAGATGGTAGAGTTAGTGTTAAAAGAATGTTGCTGCCGCACCAGTGTTTATTGAAAACCTGTGGCAACAAGGTGTGATGGTATCATGCTGCATTACATGTGCATTTAGTCAAAAATTTAAAATGGGAAAAAAAAGTTACTGCAGTGAGAATTGCTGGGACGAAGTTTGTGCTGCAGCAGATAACTACGGTGCAAATGAATTGCCCAGTGCAGCAGAGTTGAGCAACAACACTCCAAGCTGATGAGTAGAGCTCTTTAAAATAAGGTGCCAATATGACACCGTCACTGGAAAACCAACTGCTGTGCAACATATTCAATAGTTATCTCTCAAATTTGGAATTAACTTATTGTTCATGAAGCCCTGCTATACATGCTCCAGTAGACTGTCTGGGTGATATTGGTATGCTCTTGAATTTTCCGAATATTTGGAATTGTATAATGGCTCCAAAAGTCTATACACTTCAGACTCCGTAATACAGTACAGATATTTTGCAACACTCACATTCTGTGTCATATTCTCCGTCAGCCCATAACGATTAAGAAACCGTCAGCCTTTAGTGGAGGTATGTGACTGCCATTTCAGGGATTTATTTAAAATATGTACTTGAAGTTTACTGAGACAGTGACTGTTAAAACAAAAGAATGATTTCTGTTGAAGGCAACTTTGTTTTCTTTCATTAGAAAATGGTGCACTTGCACATTTCTGACATGATGTTTGCAGGAGAATATTAAATATATGTTGTCTACACACTCCATTGAACATTACTATATAAACATTTCCTACGGGGATTCCATGTCCTGTGATGGTGCACCCTCAGAAGGATTGAGGTCTTCTGAGGGATCGTCCTCATGGATGACCTGCGACACTTGCTGTATATGTGAAGGCCCTGTAAGACAAGAGAAAGTGATATCATTTAATCATGGCAAAAGCACAATTTTGACAATCACCGTACTCAGTCTTCTCATAGTTCAGTCATTGATGAAATACAGTCAGCTCATGTGTGTCAGAGCTATTTGTAATTCTGCCTCCAGCTATCTGTGAGCTCCCTGGAGGAGAAATCCACGTTGTGTACGCCTTCCGTTAGCGCCGTTACCTTCTCCCAAGAACTCCCGCAGGAGTTAATGGAGACGCAAGCCGGTACCGCCCCGCTCCTGCAGGTAGCACCCTGGGCCGCTGCACCGGCGATGATGATGTCATCACCGCGCACAGCGACCTGTTTTCGCCCCGGAGCGAAAATTCGGTAGCGTCCCGTGAGACTGTCGCGCCACCTTCGTAGATCGTGAACCGGGCTTCAGTCTGCTCGTGGAGGGAAATTAAAAGGGAGGTGTGGGGCACACGTTTTTTTAAATGGCCGACTTACTGGTCATGGCCTTGTCTTTTCCAATACGCGGGGTTCATTCCGCGATGTTGTAGCCCGGATCTCCGCTTCTGTACCGGGCTACTGCCACGGCGCCCCACTCCCCAGTGGTGAAGCGATGGCCCCTTCTCCCCGATGCAGAGTCGGCAGCATGCCCTCCCCTTTAATGGAAGAAGAGGGCCCTGTGCCCCCGCCAGCACTAGGCGGTGCTCAGCGTAGCACTGGAAAATTCCTGCAGTTAACGTCCCAGTCCCGCCCTCGAAAGGAAGTTGAGCACGCGACATTGCGCTCCACTTCCTCTCGGGGGTGGTAACACCAATTTTGCTGCCAGGGTGGGACTTCTGCGCCGGGCATGGGAATTTTGCCCCCTACCCCGCCCCGTCTCTACAGTCTGACTAAGGGAAATAGATTTGCCATTTATCTCCAGGGCCTCCTCTGCATCAGTGAGCGGGACTATTTGTGATGGCCCATCTACAATCCCCTCCTTCTCCCTTGTGCTTTGCGCTCTCTTCTTTGGGGTGATTGCCAATGATGGATGGATAATTGGGGAGGTGAGGAAGTGTGTGGAAAGTGAAGGCTGGGTGCTCCTGAAACCTGAGTGGGTGTGAGGAGTGATGTGATGGAAAACACTTAGCAAGCCAGAGTGAAAGGAGACAGGGGCTTAAACCGCAGGGTGTGGTTGACTCATCAAATGCACTCGCTTTTTCTGACCTGTTTAGTTCATGAAACCACTTCCTGCACTGCATCCATGACTGGGGCACAATGCTCCTGCTGCTCAATTCCTCAGCCACCTCCAACTACGCCTTCTTGGTGGAAGCTGCAGGTTTTTTCCTTCCATTGCGGGGGAAAAGTACGTCCCTCCTTCTCCTCCTCCTGACCGCACCTAGCAGTAATTCCAGCGAGGCATCATTAAATCTGGGTGCTGCCCTTGCTCTCTGTGCACCATTCATTCCATTCATTCTGAACACCTCCAATTTACACTTGTGGACTGTCCCTTTAAATACAGCAGAGATTGCGCTATGCAGGTATGCATCACGTCCGCTGCGCAGCTTGGTGACATGAAACCCGGAAGTCAAAATGAATTAGTTGAATTGAGTTGAGCTCGCAGATTCCAACCCGCTCAGTTGGTTTCCAGGTTTCCCCCACACATTGCTACCCTCCGCTCGCAAGCTACTTTCAGATTAATATCGGGACCAAAGTTTCAGAAACTAGGGAGGAAGTTAAAGAGCAGGACCACAAAGGTAGTAATCTCCAGATTACGTCCAGTGTCACGATAATGAGTATAGGAGCCGTAAGGTAAAACAGGTTCATGCGTGGTTGGAGAAATGTTGCAGGCGGGAGGGCTTCTATTCCTAAGGCATTGGGACCAGTTCTGGGGCAGGAGGGACTGGTACAGGATGGACGAGTTGCACCTCAACAGGCTGGGATCAAGATCATTACAGAGAGGTTAACTATTGCTGTGAGGGAGGGTTTAAACTAATTTGCCAGGGGACTGGGAGAGACAAATAGCACTAGAGTAAATAGCTCTTTTTAACGACTTGGAAGAAGGGACCGAGTGTAACGTAACCAAGTTTGCTGATGATACAAAGATGGGAGGAAAAGCAATGTGTGAGGAGGACACAAAAAATCTGCAAAAGAACATCGACAGGCTAAGTGAGTTGTCAGATAGAGTATAATGTTGGAAAGTGTGAGGTCAGGCACTTTGGCAGAAAAAAAATCAAAGAGCAAGTTATTATTCAATGGAGAAAGATTGCAAAGTGCCGTAGTACAGTGGGACCTGGGGGTACTTGTGCATGAAACACAAAAGGATAGTATGCAGGTACAACAAGTGATCAGGAAGGTCAATGGTATCTTAGCCTTTATTGCAAAGGGGATGGATATAAAAGCAGGGAAGTCTTGCTCAGCTATATAAGGTATTGGTGAGGCCACACCTGGAATATTGCGTGTAGTTTTGGTTTCCATATTTACGAAAGGATATACTTGCTTTGGAGGCAGTTCAGAGAAGGTTCACTAGGTTGATTCTGGGATGAGAGGGTTGACTTATGAGGAAAGATTGAGTAGGTTGGGCCTCTACTCATAAGAATTCAGAAGAATGTGAGATGATCTTATCGAAACGTATAAGATTATGAGAGGGCTTGACAAGGTGGATGCAGAGAGAATGTTTCCACTGATGGAGGAGACTAGAACGAGAGGGCACGATCTTAGAATAAGGGGCCGCCCATTTAAAACTGAGATGAGGAGGAATTTCTTCTCTCAGAGGGTTGTAGTAAATCTGTGGAATTCTCTGCCTCAGAGAGCTGTGGAAGCTGGGACATTGAATAAATTTAAGACAGAAATAGACAGTTTTTTAAACGATTAGGGAATAAGGGGTTATGGGGAGTGGACAGGGAAGTGGAGCTGAATCCATGATCAGATCGGCCATGATATTAAATGGCGGAGCAGGCTCGAGGGGCCGTATGGCCTACTCCTGTTCCTATTTCTTATGTTCTTATGTTCTTGAAGAATAGTTTAGAAATAAGAGGGATCAGACAGGGGAAAATGTGAGACAGACTAGGATGGGTTTGGAGTGCATGTGCGTAAATGTCCAAGGTGGTAAATAAGGTTGGTGAGAGCTGAAGGCACAAGTTGTAACAGGGGATTATGATATAGTGGCAATATAGAGACCTGACTCAAACAAGGGGAGGATTGGGAACTTAATATTCCTGGCTACAATGTATTCAGGGAAGATAGGGATGAAAGAAAAAGGAGGGGGTGGCAGTACTGATCAAAGATACTGTTACAACAATAACTTATATTTATATAGTATTTACAGCACTTGAAAGGGATGATGTACTTGAGGGTTAAAAGCTAGAATTTATTTGGTTGGCATTAAGGAATAATAGAGGGGCTTACGCTGCTGGTTGTATATTATAGACCACCAAATAGCAGCAAATTTGCAGGCAAATTGGAGAAAGATGCAAGAATCTTAGATTAGTGATAATGGGGGATTTCCTAATATAGGCTGGGAAAATAACAGTGTAAAGGGCAAAGAGGGGGAGGAATTCCTGAAATTTGTACAAGAGAACTCTCTTAGAATCAGAGGCCCCAGAATTGGTGAATGGTAAGTCCCGCCCATTTTTCGGCGGTCCCCGGGCGGTACCTACCTTTTTGGCGCCCGCTGCCGCTGGGTCCCGTTAGGAGCCAGTTTCGCCGCGGTAGTGTGGGTGGCAGCGGCAGCGGCAGGCAGCGGGAGTCGGTGAGCGGGAGCGGGCGTCGGCAGGCAGCGGGCGGGAGGTGCAGGCCTCTCGAATCAGAGAATTTCGGAGGCCGCTTGTGCAAGATTTGGAGGGGGTTTTTTGTAGTTCTATTATCAACCTGACATCAGTTTTGCCGCGATTGAGGCTGCTGGGACATCTGCGCATGCGCTTAAATGGTGATCACTCTCTTGCACCTGCCAATTGTAGAGTGGAGAGTGTTGGACATACAGAGCTGCAAACTTTTCATAAACCACTCCTTAAGTGATAGAACATGAGTGGAAATAAATCATAAGAAGATTGTTAAGACCAGGCCCAGAGCTCCCTGGTTTAATGATGAGGAACTGGAAGAGCTTGTTTCAGAGATAGAGCGCAGGTATAAAGACCTCACCCGGGATGGTCGTGGCAAACCTCCACCACCCCAATACAGACGCATTTGGAGGGAGATTGGTGAGGTCGTGTCCTCAATGGGCAACATTGAGCGGGATGGAGACCAGTGTAGGAAATGTTGGAATGATGTGGGGCATCAGCAAGAGTGAGTAAACATTTATCGGATCCCTCCCGTACAACTCCAAAAGGTTATGCTCCAGATGTGTGTGTGAGTATGGGAGTGTGTGTGAGGGGCATGAGCAAAGGGGGGTAAAGGCTGCAATGTTTCTTTCTGCAGAGGAGAAATACATCCAAGGCAGCAAGCCTCAGTGCCATGGGAAGGGGCCCAGCAGAGTTGAGCAGCCCGGAGGAGCGCGCCTTGGCATTGGTGGGTGACCAGTGCCGTGCAACCACAAAGAGTAAAGGGTGATGCAGATCCCATACTAGAGCACGGCAAGGGTATAATAATCTCCGGTGTGAGTAACGCTCATGGCATGAAAGGTCATGCAATGTTAAGGCAAATGTGTTTTAACGCACAGCTTGTCAGCAATTATTGGTGTGTCCATGTATCTCGTATTCTCGGATTGGATTGTACAGCCACCTAAGAACTCATGTTATATGTGGAAGCAAGTCTTCCTCGATTCTGAGGGACTGCCTATGATGATGATGATGATGCTCATGAGAAATGGAACTCATTGATGGCTCACGTGTCAGCTTGGCCAACCCCCCCCCCACAGACTGAAATGTTGTCCTCTACTTGCAGATGGTGAGTCGGACAGCACCGATCAATGCTCACCATCCACCTCTGGCACTCAAGGGAGGAGTGTGACCCCAACGTCTCCCACTCTGACATTGTCCCCAGCACAAGACAGCAGCTCCTTCCTCCATCCTCCCTCCCACCACGAGATCACCCATATCCACTGCACCCAACTCCGCCACCCAGCGTCACAAAGAACAGGAGAGAGAGGAGGGAGAAGGGCCCGTGTTTGAGCTCCTTGAGGTCGAGGAGCTGTAAGAGGATGATACCAGCCTCCTGCTATGTGTGCCACCTGTCCGGAGAACCTCGGCGTCGGTCTCCGAATTCATGGGCTTTGAACTGGATGCAACACGTGTAAGCACTGCCAGGCACAGAGGCCATGGAGCTGAACCAACCCAAGGCATAGGAACCCACAAGGACCCAACAAGCTGCTGAGGATGAAGGATGGCTCACAACTATTCATGAGATGGTCCAGCTATCGAGGACGAGCATCGACCTCGGTTGCGATCTGCTGCAGACCATGGCTGGGATAGCTGCCAGCATCGATACCCTCACTCAGCACCATTCTTACAACATGGAGCGGCTCATCAGTGCGGTGGAGCGCAACACCCAGACTGTTGAGGCGATGAGGCAGGCGATGGCTTCTGGGCAGGTCATGAAAGTCCCCGACCCCACATCCTCAAGGCAGACAGATCCCGAACAGGCGGAGATGCCGGTGCCTTCAGTCACACTCCCTACCTTCTCTCCAAGCTGGACAAGTCTGTAGAGATCTGGCTGCCCCCCTGTATAACCTGCTCAAGCAGAGGCAGTGAGGGGCAGGGGTGCGGGACGCTGTGTTGAAGGCGGGGCAAAGAAGAGGACGATGGGCCTCACATCAAAGGGGGGGGGAAGAGAGGTGGTGGTAGCGTGTAGAGGGGTGGGTGTTGGTGGTGGAGATATTCGTGAATATTATTATGCTATGGCATTTTTGTAATTATGCACTTTTAAATGCAGTCACAATGTTCACCCTCTCTTGGTCAGTGTCTCATTTCCATGTCATGTGTGGTGCCTTGTGAGAAACACACAGCTGTCCCTCAGGTGTTCTGCTGTATTAGGAATATATTGCCCTCCACATATGATCCCACTGTATAATGGGTCCTGTCATCAGGCCATCACGACACGACAAGTAAGGGTCACCAATGCAGAAAGGCTGCCATTCAATGAGTCACTTGAACTACTTGCAGGGCACACATTAATGCTTGCAGGTCAAGCCACTTTTTATGATGCCAAACATGGCGGAGTGCCACCCCTGAGATGACATGTTCATCAGTTACATTGCAACCCATTATATGTATTTTCCCCTCTTCCATACTTCATGTAATGATGTTCTCACTATCAGTTGCAGCAATCTGCCAAAGCTTTACATCTTCTAACTTTCACTTAATAACTCAGACATAAGCTCATACTATCTGCGCAGTCACAATCAGTTCCGCATGAAATTTTCTCAAAACTCTTGCAGGGCATCTCTATTGAGCCGTTACCATCTTCTGCTACTCATTGCCGCTTCCTCTACCACACCTTCCCTTCAACGGAGTCATATGGAGTTACATATCTGAACTCTCTCTGTGCAGGTTAAGATCCATCACCTCACTATTTATATGCCACTGATAATGCTGCAGCATCTGAACGATATCTGGGAAGTGCAGCGCTGCAGCACTCTGAGCGAATCTCCCTGCCGTCCGGCTCACAGCCAGCTCAGACCAGCAGTCCTTCTGGCGGGTGACAGGGCGTCTTAGTCGGTCGTCACTGAGGAAAATGCCGGATTTCCAGCCTCCGGCATATGGGGGCGACAGGACAGTGCGTCGGTGGAACCTCTGCGACCAATCTACCGGCGGGCGTAACGTGGGCGGCAGATGGGTGGCACCGGAGGAATTGCCAAAAAAAATGTAATTTCTGGCGAACCTCGGCGGCTGTGGGCGAGAATTCCACCAAGTTCGGGCCCATAGAATGACACAGCACAGAAGGAGGCCATTCAGCCCACCTTGTTTGTGCCAGTTCTTTAAAAGAGCTAATCAATTAGTCCCACTCCCTTGCTCTTTCCCTATAGCCCTGTAAATTTTCTCCCCTTCAAGTATATATCCAATTCCCTTTGAAAGTCACACATGATTTGCCTTTAACAAATCAGTGATGGCTTTCATTTATTAACTCAAGGGTACAGAGAAGATTTACTCGAATGTATTATGTATGAATAAAGAGTCTGACCAGATACTGTGAGCTCAAAGTAAAGTGTGACCTTAGTCTTTTATTATAGGTCTCCAGAGTGCCTCTCCAGCCTGTGAGGCCTCCTTAAGTACCAGTGGCTCCCAGTCCCCTTGGGACTCCAGGGGATGAGCCTTCTGGTGGTTACACAAGGTATTTACAGGTTTACATATATAACAACACTCCCCCCCCCCAAAGTCAACAGTATAACTATTTACAAGGTGAGTCGATCTGGGGCCTTTTTTTCCCTGGTTGATCATCTCAGTGCAAATGCTGGTTTTGGTGAGTCGTTTGTTGGGCCCTCGCTGGGCTGCTGTGCAGCTGGCCTTGCTGGGCTGCCTGGTGTGGTGAGTCCTGCTGGGCTGCTGCGGGTGATGGGTTCTGCTTTGTGGTCAACTGCTGTGTCGGTTGCCACTGGTGTGTGTGTTGGGGGGGTCAAAAAAGGAAGGGTCTAATTTGGGCTGCTCTGGATAGTCCGTGAATCTGAGTTTGGTTTGGTCCAAGTGTCTCCGGTAGATGAGTCCATTTGAAAGTTTGAACCAAACACCCTACTCCCCTCTTTGGCCACAACAGTGCCGGGAAGCCACTTGGGACCTTGTCCATAGTTCAAAACAAATACAGGATCATTGATTTCAATTTCACGTGACACATTTGCACTATCATGATATGTACTTTGTTGAAACTGCCTGCTCTCTACCTGTCCGTGTAGATCAGGGTGGACTCACGAGAGCCTTGTCTTATATGTCCTTTTCATGAGCAGTTCAGCGGGTGGAACCCCAGTGAGCGAGTGGGGTCTCGTACGGTAACTCAGCAAGACTCGGGATAGGCGAGTCTGCAGTGAGCCTTCAGTTACCCTCTTCAAACTCTGCTTGATTGTATGCACTGCTCTCTCTGCCTGATCTTTGGCTGCTGGTTTGAACGGGGCAGATGTAACATGTTTGATCCCATTGCGGGTCATGAACTCTTTGAACTTGGCACTGGTGAAACATGGGCCATTGTCGCTCACCAGGACATCAGGCAGGCCGTGTATGGCAAACATGGCCCGCAGGCTTTCAGTGGTGGCAGCGGACGTGCTTGCTGACATTATTTCACATTCAATCCATTTGGAATACGCATCTACAACCACTAGGAACATTTTACCCAAGAACTGGCCTGCATAGTCGACATGGACCCTAGACCATGGTTTGGAGGGCCAAGACCATAAACTTAATGGCTCCTCCCTGGGTGCATTGCTTCACTTTGAACATGTGTTACATTTGTGCATGCAGGACTCTAAGTCCGCATCGATACCGGGCCACCACACATGAGATCTGGCTATCACTTTCATCATTACAATGCCTGGGTAAGTACTGTGGAGATCACTGATGAAAGTGTCCCTGCCCTTTTTGGGCACCACTACCCGATTGCCCCACAGAAGGCAGTCTGCCTGTATAGACATTTCATCTTTGCGCTGCTGGTACGGTTTTATCTCTTCCTGCATTTCTAATGGGACACTGGACCAGTTCCCGTGGAGCACACAGTTTTTTACTAAGGACAGTAAGGGGTCTCGGCTCATTCAGGTTCTAATCTGTCGGGAGGTAACGGATGATTGCTCCCTCTCGAATGCTTCCATTACCATGACTAAATCTGCAGGCTGTGCCACTTCCACCCCCGTGGTGGGCAATGGTAGCCTACTGAGAGCATAGGCACAGTTTTCTGTGCCTGGCCTGTGGCGGATGGTGTAGTTGTATGCAGACAACATGAGCGCCCATCTCTGGATGCGGGCCGATGCATTCGTATTTATCCCCTTACTTTCAGAAAAGAGGGATATCAGTGGCTTATGGTCAGTGTCCAATTCAAATTTGAGCCCAAACAGATATTGATGCATTTTCTTTACCCCATAAACACATGCTAACGCTTCTTTTTCAATCATGCTGTAGGCTCTCTCAGCCTTAGACAGACTTCTGGATGCATAAGCAACCAGTTGCAATTTCACAGATTCATTAGCTTGTTGCAATACACACCCGACACTATATGATGACACATCACATGCTAGTACCAAACGCTTACATGGATCATACAACCAAGCAATTTGTTTGAGCATAACAGTTTTCTAGCATTTACAAAGGCATTTTCTTTGCTCTTACCCCATACCCATTTGTCTCCTTTATGCAGTAAGACATGCAGGGATTCTAACAGTGTGCTGAGACCCGGTAAGAAGTTACCAAAGTAGCTCAGGAATCCTAGAAACGACGGCCGCAGCTCCGTCATGTTCTGTGGCCTCGGTGTGTTCTTGATTGCCTCCGTCTTCGAATCGGTGGGCCTGATGCCGTCTGCCGCGATTCTTCTACCCAGGAACTCCACTTCAGGTGCCAGGAAAACGGACTTCGAGCGTTTTAACCTGAGCCCCACGTGGTTGAGCCGACTAAGAACCTCCTCCGGGTTCTGCAGATGCTCGACTGTGTTCCGACCTGTAACCAAGATGTCGTCCTGGAAGCCCAAGGTGCGCGGGATCGACTTCAGTAAGCTTTCCATGTTTCTCTGGAATATCGCCGCGGCTGATTGAATTCCAAACGGGCATCTGTTGTAAATGAAGAGACCTTTGTGCGTGTTGATGCAGGTGAGGCCCTTCGATGATTCCTCCAGCTCCTGCATCATGTAGGCCGAGGTCAAGTCCAGCTTCATGAATGTCTTTCCTCCCGCCAGCTTTGCAAAAAGGTCGTCTGCCTTTGGTAGTGGGTATTGATCCTGCAGGGAGAAACAATTGATAGTTACTTTGTAATCACCACACATTCTGAGGGTGCCGTCTCCCTTGAGGACTGGAACAATCGGACTGGCCCAGTCGTTGAATTCGATCACCAAAATGTTGCCCTCTCGTTGCAGCCCGTCCAGCTCGATCTCCACCCTCTCTCTCATCATGTATGATACTGCTCTTGCCTTGTGATGGATGGGTCGCACCCCGGAATTAGGTGGATCTGCACTTATGCTCCTTGGAACTTCCCAATGCCTGGTTCGAACTGCGAGGGGAGCTTGTTTAAGACCTGGGCACACGAAGTGGAGTCGATGGACAAGAGCGCTCGGACATCGTACCAGTTCCAGCGTATCTTTCCCAGCCAGCTCCTGCCGAGCAGCGTGGGACCATCACCCGGTACCACCCAGAGTGGTAACTTGTGCACCGCTCCATCGTAGGAGACCTTTACGGTAGCACTGCCGATTACGAGAATCAGTTCCTTTGTGTAAGTTCTCAGTTTAGTGTGAATGGGAGTCAGGACTGGCCTTGAGGCCTTGTTGCACCACAATTTATCAAAAGTCTTTTTGTTCATAATGGACTGGCTCGCGCCCGTGTCAAGCTCTATTGACACCGGGAGTCCATTTAATTCAACCTTCAGCATTATCGGGGGACACTTTGTGGTAAATGTGTGCACCCCATATACCTCTGCCTCCTCGGTCTGAGGCTCTGGTTTGTTGTGATCCGCCGTGAATCTGTCTTCCTCTGCAATGTGGTGGTTTGCAGGATTAGCAGGATTTGCAGCTCACCTGCACATACATTGGAGATGTCCCATTGTTCCACAGCCCTTGCAAACGGCATGAATGGAAACGATGATCACCCCTGCAGTGCCAACAAGGTGTTAATGGCTTAGCATTCATCACCTTTGTGGTGGACTCTGAGACATCTGCAGATGTGCAGCTGCAGCCATGTGAGACCTGCCCTGTACGTTGTGATTTGAAAGCAACATTACTTTGTTCACAGTACTTGTAGCAGCACTCGTGTGCTGAGAGATTTGCTTGGTATTGTCACTGGTGGCAATGCACGGCAGGGCTATTGCTATGGCTTTACTCAAGGTTGGGGTCTCTACAGTCAATGCCAAGTACAAAGAAGTCCCTGAGCATGTGCTCCAAATGTCCTTCAAATTCGCAATGTCCTGCAAGGCGTCTTAGCTCAGCGACATAGCTCGCCACTTCCTGGCCTTCAGACCTTTTGCAAGTGCAGAACCGGTGCCTCGCCATCGGAACGCTTTCCTTCGGGTTTAGATGCTCCCGGACCAGAGTGCACAAATCATCATACAATTTCTCTGTGGGTTTTGCTGGAACAAGCCGATTTTTCATGAGGCCATACGTTGGTGCCCCGCAAACGGTGAGGAGGATCACCCTTCGTTTGGCAGCGTTCCCTTCTCCTTCCAGCTCGTTGGCCATGAAGTATTGGTCGAGTCGCTCCACGAAGGTTCCCCAATCATCTCCCTCCGAAAACTTCTCCAGGATGCCCACTGTTCTCTGCATCATTGGGTTCGTCATCTGTATCTTGTCGCCAGTTATTATGTATGAAAAAGAGTCTGACCAGATACTGTGAGCTCAAAGTAACGTGTGACCTTAGTCTTTTATTACAGGTCTCCAGAGTGCCTCTCCAGCCTGTGAGGCCTCCTTTAGTACCAGTGGCTCCCAAGGGATTGTGGGATCCCTTGGAACTCCAGGGGATGAGCCTTCTGGTGGTTACACAAGGTATTTACAGGTTTACATATATAACAGAATGGTACCAGGGGTTAAAGGTTTTAGTTGCGTGGAGAGATGAGAGACACTGGTGTTGTTGTCCTGAGAGCAGAGAAGGTGAAGGAGAGATTGGATAGAGATGTTCCGAATCATGAAAAGTTTTGATAGAGTAGATATGGGGAAGCTGTTTCCAGTGGCGGAAGGGTCGGTAACCAGAGGACACAAATTTAAGGTCATTGGCAAAGGAACCAGAGGCAACATGAGGAAAATATTAATTACGCAGCGAGTGGTTACAATCTGGAATGCACTGATTGAAAGGGTGGTGGAAGCAGATTCAATGTTGGCCTGGATTTTGTAGACAGTGGCGAAGAAACGCTCGCCATTCACCTCGCTGAAAGCTGCCCACAGTGTTTTTGGGGGGGTTTGAATCCAGTGCCTAGTCCAGCGTCGAGGACCAAGGGAGAGGACGCACAGGTTCTTGGAGGTGGTACTGGAGGTCCTGGTGGAAGTGGTCCAGAGGAGGAGGGATGTCCTGTACCCACAGGGGGTGGGGGGAGGAGTCCACCTCACCCTCCTGTCCCTGTCTCCTGCAGCAGCTGGTGTTGTTCTGCCTGGCCTCATGTCCTTCTCACATTCCCTGCCCAAACCATTATAAATCACTGGTTAGGCCCCAGCCGGAGTATTGTGCCTAATTCTGGGCACTACCATTTAGGAAAGACGTCAAGACCTTGGAGAGGGTGCAGAGAAGATTTACTAGAATGATACCAGGAATGAAGGAAAGGCTGTAGAAGCTGGGGTTGTTCGCCTTAGACCAGAGAGGGTTAAGGAGAGATTTAATAGAGGTGTTGAAAATTATGAAAATTGATTGAGTACTGGCAGGGAGGTCGATAACTAGAGTACACAGGTTTAAAATAATTGGCAAAGGAACCAGTGAGGAGATTGTTTTTAAGCACAAGTTGTCATGATTGGGAGTGCACCGCCTGAAAGGCTTATGGAAGAAGATCAATAGTAATTTTCAAAAACATGTGTACTTGAAAAGAGAAAATGTGCAGGGCTATGGAGAAAGAGCAGGAGAGTGGGACTAATTGGACAGCTCTGTTAAAGAGCTGTCACAGGCACGATGGGCTGAATGACCTCCCTCTGTGCTGTTTGATTCTGTGACCTGGGCATTGTTGCACTCGTTCAGGGAAAAGATTGACAAATCTAGTGGGAGCTTCAACAGAGCTCAGGCCGCTTTCTAGATTGATAACATGAGCAGAATTATGGAGTGTTTTTCTGGATCTTGTGGTCTCTTGCAAGGGTGTATGAAAAGTAGATTGAACGGTGGGGGGGGGGGGGGGGGGGTGGCGGTGTTGTGAGGCTTCAGATTCTATCACAACTAGCGATTCTGTGCTGAAGTTGTGTTCCAGGCTACAACTCCCTAAGCTTGTTTACTCAGTGGTAGAGTCTAAAATGTGTGGGTCCTCTCGTGAACTTGGGAGTTGCAGGTATCTAGAGCATGCCTGCTGAAGGAACTTAGCTATTTGCCTTTCAAAGGTCACAGAACTGTGGGCTTGGGACCCTGATAGGTAGTAGTTGGAACTGGTAAATAAGTTGGGCGCAGTGTATTCATCCTTATTGTGCTTGCCTTCCCCAGGAGGTACATCAGTGAGCAGCTGGACAGGTCTATGGTTGCTGTGAGTGAGAGTGTCATTCCTATCTGTATAAGGTTGAAAGTGTTGGGGGTTCTGTTGTACGCCAACATTTGAAACCCATCTCTGACCATGCAGAGGGCTAAGATTCTTGTATGTGCGCAGGTGTCTCCCTGCGTGAGAACATATCCTGTGTTTCGGAGTAGTAAAGTTTGTGACTTAGGAGCTAGTCAAAAGCCTTTATGATTTGAAAAATGCTGGACAGTGGGCCTGGTAACATGTCATGACACATCCTCAGCATGCAGTGACATTAGGTGCCTGGGGAATTGGCATTCCATGAACACAGAGCAGTGGAAGAAGGAGTGGAGATCATTGTGTTAGGGCTCGGCCATATTGCACTGCCCCAGGATTCCCAGTGGCCTCTGCACTGTGCAAAGTGGGCCTATGCCTTGGGTAGGCATGGACCTAGTGTAGCTAATCAATGAGAGTAGGAGGCATTCAGCCTTCCTGCCCCCATGGAAACCTGGTGCTATGGGCTGCCACAGTGGGGGTCTGTGGGGTCAGCCAGAGACTGGCAAGCAAGGTAAGAATTTTTGTTTGGGAGCTCATCCCTCAGGATGATTTGTAGTCTTTGGAGCCTTCTGGCTCCTTGCCCATAGAGGAAATTCCACCCTACTGCCTGTTTGTCCCCTCAGCCTTCACTTCAGAAATGTTGGAATTTGAAGTTATAAAGAACTAAAGTAATAACTTGCATTAATATCATGCATTTCACAACCTCAGGATGTCCCAAATTGTAGGAAATATGGCAGCCAATTTGTGAACAGCATGGTCCCAAAAACAGCAATGAGGCAATGATCATCTCATCTGTTTTTGGTGTTGGTTGAGGGATAAATATTGGCCAAGACACCAGGGAGAACGCTCTTGCCCGTCTTCAAAATAGTGCCATGGGATCTTTCACATCCACTTGAGGGGGCAGACGGGGCCTCAGTTTAATGTCTCATCTGAAAGACGGCATCTCTGACACTGCAGCGCTTCCTCAGCACTGCACTGGAGTGTCAGCCTAGATTTATGTGCTCACGTCCTTGGAGTGGGACTTAAATCCACTACTTTCTGACTCAGTAGCGAGGATGTTACCCACTGAGCTGCAGCAGACACATTTGTTATCTGTAGCTCTATGGGTCAGGACAAAAAGGAGGGGAGGGGAAGGGAGAGAGTTACAACTTGTCTGGTCTGTCATCGGAGAGGAATGTGGTGGAGTGTTGGCCGCTTTCAAACTGTGGGATGTGTGATGCGATTGGAAGCTTTTCAACCAGTTCTACACTGTCTCTCCAAAGGCCATTCTCTCAAGCATGGGAACATAGATTTATGCCATTGTTAATACAAACCAGATTGGTAAGTGTTGCTCAACAACAATAACTTGTATTTCTATAGTACCGTTAACATAGTAAAACATCCCAATGTGCTTCAAAGGAGAGTTATCAAACAAAATTTGACACCGAGTCACATAAGGAGATATTAGGGCAGCTGGTCAAAGAGGTAGGTTTTAAGGAGCGTCTTAAAGGAGGAAAGAGAAGCAGAGAGATTTAGGGAAGGAATTCCAGAGCTTAGAGCCTTGGCAGCTGAAGGCACGGTCGCCAATAGAGGAGTGATTAAAATCAGGGATGCTCAAGATGCCAAAATAAGAGGAGCGCAGATATCTCGGAGGTTTGTAGGACTGAAGGAGATTACAGAGATAGGGAGGGTAAGGCCATGGAGGGATTTGAAAACAAAGATGAACATTTTAAAATTGAGGCATTGCTAGACCTCCATGGGACTGATATAATCACAACCGCTTTTGTACGAGGCCTTTCACCCTGATGTACATCATTATGATGAGTATTTACAAAGGAAGAGGACTTTGCCAAAGATATGGTAAACAAGGAGGTTGCCTGGAGTGGATGAGATAAAAATAGATAAAGAGAAGGTACTAGAATGGCTGTCAGTACCTAAAGTAGATAAGTCACCCATTCCAGTTGGAATGCATCCGAGGTTGCTGAGGGAAGCAAGGCTAGAAATTGCAGAGGTGCTGGCCACAGTCTTCCAATCCTCCTCAGATACAGGGGTGGTACCAAAGAACTGGAGGATCGCAAATATTGCATCTTTGTTCAAAAAAGGGAGGAGGATAAACCTGGCAATTGCAAGCCATTCAGTTTAACGTCGGTGGTGGGTACGCTTTTACCAAATAATCCAGGCGAAAATTAACAGCCACTTGGACAAGTGTGGACTAATAGAGGAGAGCCAACACGGATTGTTAAGAACAAATCGTGTTTGACGAACTTAATTGAGTTTTTTGGTGAGGTAACAGGGAGGATGGATGAGGGCAGTGCAGGTGAAGTTGTGCATATGGACTTTCAAAAGGCACTTGGTAAAGTATCACATATTAGGTTTCTTGACAAAATTGAAGTACCGGGATAAACGAGGCAGTAGCAACAAGGTTACAAAATTGGCTAAGGGATAGAAAACAGAGAGTTGTGGTAAATGGCTGTTTTTTGGACTGCAAGGACGTATATAGTCGAGTTCCCCAAGGTTCAGTATTTGAAAGCCAGCAAAGAATGACTAAAAAAAAATAAAGAGAGGGAAGATTATGAAAGTAAACTAGCATGAAATATAAAAACAGATAGTAAGAGTTTCTACAGGTACATAAAAAGGAAAGGAGTGGCTAAAGTAAATGTTGGTCCCCTGGAGGATGAAACTGGGGAATTAATAATGGGGAACAGGGAAATGGCAGAGACTTTGAACAAATATTCTGTATCGGTCTTCACAGTAGAAGACATCCCATAAGTGGATAATCAAGAGACAATAGGGAAATAGGAACTTAATACAATCACTATCACTAAAGAAGTAGCACACGGTAAAATAATGGGACTAAAGGCGGACAAGTCCCCTGGACCTGATGGCTTGCATCCTAGGGTCTTAAAAGAAGTGGCTGCAGAGATAGTGGATGCATTGGTTGTAATCTACCAAAATTCCCTGGATTCTGGAGTGGTCCCAGCAGATTGGAAAACTGCAAATGTAACGCCCCTATTTAAAAAAGGAGGCAAACAGAAAGCAGGAAACTGTAGACCAATTAGCCTAACATCTGTCATTGGGAAAATATTGGAGTCCATTATTAAGGAAACAGTAGCAGGATATTTGGAAAAGCATGATTCAATCAAGCAAAGTCAACATGGTTTTATGAAAGGGAAATCATGTGTGACAAATTTGCTGGAGTTCTTTGAGAATGTAATGAGCAGGATGGATAAGGGGGAACCAGTAGATGAGGTGTATTTGAATTTCCAGAAGGCATTTGATAAGATGCCACATAAAAGGTTATTGCACAAGATAAAGGTTCACAGGGTTGGGGGTAATATATTAGCATGGATAGAGGATTACTTAACTAACGGAAAACAGAGAGTTGGAATAAATGGGTCATTTTCCGGTTGGCAAACAGTAACTAGTGGGGTGCCGCAGGGATTGGTGCTGGGGCCTCAACTATTTACAATCTATATTAATGACTTGGATGAAGGGACCGAGTGTAAGGTAGCCAAGTTTACTGATGGTATAAAGAGGGGTGGGATTGTGAGGACACAAGAAATCTGCAAAGGGATATAGACATACTAAGTGAGTGGGAAAAAATTTGGTAGATGGAGTATAATGTGGGTAAATGTGAGGTTATCCACTTTGGCAGAAATAATAGAAAAGCAAATTATAATTTAAATGGAGAAAAATTGCAAAGTGCTGCAGTACAGAAGGACTTGGGGTGGGGGGGAGATCCTTGTGCGTCAACCACAAAAAGTTTGTATGCAGGTACAGCAAGTAATCAGGAAGGCAAATGGAATATTGCAAGGGGGATGGAGTATAAAAGTAGGGAAGTCCTGCTGCAACTGTACAGGGTATTGGTGAGGCCACACCTAGAGCACCTAGAGTTTTGGTCTCCATATTTAAGGAAGGATATACTTGCATTGGAGGCTGTTCAGAGAAGGTTCACTAGGTTGATTCCAGAGATGAGGTGGTTAACTTATGAAGATAGGTTTAGTAGGTTGGAGTTCAGAAGAATGAGAGGTGATCTTATCGAAACATATAAGATAATGAGGGGGCTTGCAAAGAGGATGTTTCCACTCATAGGGGAAACTAAAACTAGGGGAGTGGGGGCTAGAACCTCCACTTTTGTGCTTATCGTCCAAAAATGGGCGTTGTTTCTGGCATGGGGGATAAAAAAGGGTTTTCAGATCGCTGGCTTCTCATCCATTCTCAAAGCACCTCGTCTCCGTTTTTGAAAATGGGTGTTACCACAAGCAATATGAAATGGGCGGTAGCATTACAGTTTTTTGACCTTCTGCCATAAAGTGTGACTGCCCTTAGCAACGGCATGGCAAAGCTCGATTCCTGCAATTCAGGAGGTCAAGGGTCATCATGACATGCGCAGAAGAGGAGACAGAGAGAGAGGGAGCTCAGAGGGACTGAATGCTTGTGTGGCTGTGGTGTGTGCTTGTCTGGCTGTTGTGGGAGGCACAAGGGAGATTCGCCTGTAGCAAAAAGCCTACTAAGCACCGAGAACATAGTTGGCACCGAGTTTTTGTCCAACAATTAAGATATAAAATGGAAGGGATGGAGGAGGCCCTGGAGCTAGTAGCCAGGAACACTGGTGGCAGAGAGCTCCCAGTGGTCCCGGAGCACCGCACTGCACCCCAAGGTGCCGCACCCCCATTGCCAATCACACATGAGAGCCAGCAGCAATAACTTGCTTCTGGCTCGGAGCATGTTCCCACCTCGGGACCGTCCTCTTCCGTATCTGTCCAAGCAGCATTTTGGCCTTCACGCCTACCATCCCCCTTCCAATGAAGCATCGCCTGAGGAGCTCCTTGGCCAAGCGACTTGGAGTCAGGAGGGGAAGGGGAAGGGGTGGAGGTGGGGAGGAGAAGCGGTAGGGGGGTGGGGGGCAGGGGCAAGGGGTGGTTTGTACAGAAATGCTGATGATTTCAGACTAATGTTCGGTTTAAATGTTTTTTATTTAACAAAACCTTGTAGTGCATTGGCTCAGATAGCTGCACCGTTACACGCTGGTGATTCCTTAATATCAAAAGGTATAATGACACTTAATTTCAATCAACTTAAACTTGAACTGACACCAAGGTGATACCCACGATTGATGTATCATCTGCACACCCAGCAGTGTGTCAGCCTTGTAAATAACACCAACGTTCTTTCAGGCAAAGCGATCATTGATGAGCTCCTGAAGTAAGGCTCTTGCAGCTATCATTCAACCATGGGCCCTTTCATGCGGTCTGCAGGAAGGCGGGGGCATGGCTTCAGTATCAGCCTGATTGTCTGGCCCGATGTCAGCCTCCTCGTCTTCCTTTTCCTCTCTCTGGTGTGGTGAACTGTCAGACTCATCAGGCAATTCTTGTCCCCTCCTGATAGCCAAGTTGTGCAGCATGGAGCACACCACCATGAATTGAGCTAACTGCTCAGGGTGGTATTGGAGCTCGCCTCCTGAGTGGTCCAGGCATCTAAAGCGCTGCTTCAGCATTCCAATGGTTTTCTCCACAATATTGTGAGTTGCTTTATGGCTCTTGTTGTATCGCCTCTTGGCTTCGGTGTGGGTGTCACGCAGGTGGTGAGGCCATATCCTTTGTCACCAAGCATCCAGCATTGACCTTGTGGCTGATTGTTAAACAAAAGTCAGATACAGTGCTCTCACGCAGGATGTGAGCATCATGGATGCTGCCTGGAAATTGAGCATTCACGGCCAGTATAATTTGCTGGTGGTCGACAACCAGTTGGACATTCAGGGAGTGGAATCCCTTGCGGTTCCTGAAAACCTCTGCATCCTGAAAAGGTGCCCGCATCACGATGTGTGTACAGTCTATTGCTCCCTGCACCTTGGGGAAGTTTGCAATTCTGGAGAATCCGAGAGCCTCTCTCACTCTGTGCCTCCCTGGTCATAGCTGATCAAGTCCCTCCTGCGTGCGTACAGGGCTTCAGTGACCTGTCTAACGCAGCAACGTGTGGCATGCTGAGAAAGTCCGCAAATGTCGCCAGCTGTGGCTTGAAAAGAACCCGAGATGTAGAACGACAGTGCCATGGTGACTTTGACCTCGACGGACACTGCAGTACTGATGGTGCTGGCAGGCTGCAGATCTGTCCTTATCAGCTGGCATACCTCAGTGATAACCTCTTTGTGGAAGCGCAGTCTCCGAAGGCAGGTGGTGTCAGGCAAGTCGAGGTAAAAATGCTTCTCCTTGTACTTGTGGGGGGTGTAACGTCCGGTCCTCTTCATCAGTCTGTCATGTCTTACCTTGGGCACATAATGCAGTGGAGCGTTCCTTCGGTGATGTCGAGTCTGCTGCATGTAATTGGTCACCAAGAGAGGGTGAGAAAGGACAGGCCCCATTGCAGTAGCTCTCTGTTTTCCACCGATTGGTCACAAACAAGGAATGTCCCAATGAACACACCTCTTCAATTCTAATCGGTCACAGTATGGTCAAGATGTTTTTAGAGATGTTCACATCAACTCCAACGACCTGCAGTCTACATCCGAACTCCGCCGAGGTTGAAGCGCAGCAGCCTTTTAAACGATGTGTCATGTGATCTAGAACATGGCGTCCATAACGCTGTGATTAGTTCTGGTTAGTTCCACTTTTTCTGGGCTGTTTTTTGGGCGAGCGATATTGTGGGCAATATGTGTGCAAGCGGGTGAAATTGATGCTGGGCGATCTCATGGCCGCTAGTTTCGGTAAATATGATCTTTGCAACAAAAAAAGTGGACGGGCGTTAATATTGCATCTCGGCGTTAAATCCGTGTGGAAAGTAACACTGGGTGATATTATGGGCGTTGAATTCGCCCATTTGGCTGATTCCGTCCAAAAAGAGTGGCCGGCATTAAGCACATGGGGAGAGTAATGCTTGCCAATAAGTTTCCTAACAATGCCCGTCAGTTTCCATTTTGTGGCTAAATGGGCGACATATGGGCGTTATGTGTAATTTCAGTGATAAAATGGGCATTAAGTGGGCGTTAAGCCTGCAAAAAAAGTGGAGGTTCTAGCCCATAGTCTCAGAATAAGGGGTTGCACATTCAAATCTGAGAAGAGGAGGAATTTCTTCTCTCTGAGGGTTGCAAATCTGTGGAGGCTGGGTCATTCAAAATATTTAAGGCGGAGATAGACTGATTTTTGAGCGATAAGAGGGTAATGGGGAGTGGACAGGGAAGTGGAGTTGAGTCCATGATCAGATCAGACATGATCTTATTAAATGGCAGAGAAGGCTCGAGGGGCCAAATGGCCTACTCCTGCTCCTTTTTCTTGTGTTCTTACGTTAGGACAACTGCTATTTTGACGTACATTAATGAATGGGACTTGGAGGAAGGTGGGGGGGGGGGGGGGCGACTGGGCGGCAGGTACAGGGCACAATTTCGAAATTTACAGATGACATGAAACTTGGAAGGGTAGTAAACAATGAGGAAGATTGTACTAGACTTCAAGAGAATATAGACAGCCTGGTGGAATAGACAGATGAAATTCAATGCAGAAAAGTGTGGTGTATGTTGCACACAAATCACTGACTCCACACAGTCTGGTGTAAATCTAACTGCTTTGACCTTCGTCCTTTATTGTTCAGCTCCAGAGTGCCTCTCAGGTGTGGTGGTCAGACTTTTATATTGCCTGTTGCAGGTACTTCCAGGTTTCCCACCACAGCGCCCTCTGTGGTGTAGCATTGTGCTTACATTACATTTAAGGTACCAGGACGATACACACATCAATACATAACATCACCTTCCCCCCCCACCAGGACACAGGACGACGATACACACATCAATACATAACATCACACTTGTCCAACGGAAGGCAGGTAGGCATAGACAGTGCGTTAGGATGGTACATGTTATCTGGTACATTAACTAGTTATTGACTGGTAACGGATCCCTGATTTCCTTGTGAGCCCTTATCATTAATTTTACTTCATATCCATTATTTTACACAAATACAGTGGCCATTCAGCATTAAAAAATTAATTCTTCTTATAAATTCGCCATCTCACATTAACATAGCTCATTTTAGACTCGCTCTGCCTTACAGAAGTCCTTTGTGGGGACCACCACATGGTAAGGCCCTTTTAAGACTCCCGGGTGCATTTCCTTTTTAAGGCGCCATCTTTGATGCAGGAGGATTCCACGAGGCTTCTCCTTGGGCACCGCCATCTTTGATGCTCTGGACTGAGGCCGCCGCCATCTTGCTTTCCGCCGCTCCAGATGCCCTCCGCCGCCGCAGCCTCCGCCTCCGCTCCCCTCCGCTGCTACCTGACTTGCTGCCTCTCCTGCGGCCGTCGTCATCGCTTCTCCGGCGGCCACCGTAGCCACCTCCCCTGCGGCCGTCGTGTCCTCTCCAGCGGCCACACTTGCCGTCTCCCCCGCAGCCTCCGTAGTGGACTTCCCTGCAGCCGCCGTGGCCCCCGACCTCCAGCTGCTGCCGCCGTCCGACTCTCCCTCTGCGTGGGCCCCTCCGATCCGCCGGCCATCCTGGATCCCTCATACCCCGCCGGCTGACCCCCCCCCCCCCCACTAGGCCCCTCTCTGCACGGCTGCTTGCCTGTGGGAGCTGAGGCTGCAGGATCTCGGTGTGAGGTCCGGGGCTGGGACTTGCCTGTGGGTGGATTGAGGCTGCAGCTCCAGCTCGGTCGGCGCTGCTCTCTGGGGACCCAGGGAACGGCAGAACCCTGGGGAGCAGCAGCCTGTGGAGTGATGAAGTCTTCCCAGCTCCCACGGACCATCCCCATCCACCTCCGGCCGAGGAGTGTCGGCCCATCGCCTGCAACGACCCACAAAGGTGAACCGTGCGTCTCGTCCCCATGGGATACCTGCACTATCGCTCTGCCAAGAACAGGTATCAGTTCCCAGTGTAGGTACGCAGCTTCGCCGTGACCGGGACCAGCTTGGGTCATGCAGCTGGGTTAATCCACAGTTTATCACAAGTTCTCCGACTCATCAACGACGGACCCGAGCCCGTGTCCACTTCCATACTCACAGGGACTCCGTTGATTTTTACTTCCCTTATCACTGGGGGCGAATTGTCAGTACACATGTACAGTCCCAACACCTCATCATCTTCTGCCTGTTCCTCACTGAACAGTAGATCATCCCCCATCTCCTCAGCTACATGGTGAGTCCGATTACTTTTACACATACACTGAAGGTCGCCTTTCGTGTGGCAGGTATTGCACGTGTACTCCGCAAACCTGCATCGGTAAGCCCCATGGCTTCCTCCACAATGCCAGCATGGTGCTGCTTGATTGGTCCCCCTCAGCGGACTCTGAGTTCCAGGACCCCGAGGTCCATGCTCTCTGCCCCGGGCAGAGCCACGTTCTGCAGTTTTGTCCGTGGTGGGCGCTATCCTGTGGACAGTGCCTGCCGGGTTCGAGACTGTGTGGATCATTTGCTTGGTGCTGCAGGTCGAGGTCATATGTGCCCGGCTGATGGTGATGGCCTTTGTCAGAGTGACTGTGGCTTCCGTGGCTAACAGCTTGTGAAGGAGGCCCTCGTGGCCAATCCCCATAACGAAAACGTCCCGTAACGCCTTGTCAAGGTGTGCGCCAAAATCACACAGCGCCGCGAGTCTCCTGAGGTCCGCAGCATATTTGGTGACATCCTGGCCCTCGGGCCTGCAGTGATGGTAACATTTGTATCTGGCTGTGAGGATGCTCTCCTTCGGTTTCAACTGGTCACGAATGAGTTCAGTCAGCTCCTCGTATGACTTGTCCCTGACGCTCCCGGGTGCCAGCAAATCCCTGACGAGACAGTAAACCTCATCGCCACAACTGGAAAGCAATATCGCCTTACGCTTTTCTCTCATTGCGTTCGTGTCCTCCATCAAGTCGTTTGCTGTGAAGTAGTACTCGAGCCTTTCCGTGAAGGCCTCCCAATCATTGCCCACGGTAAAATCCTTTAGCGAGCCCAGAGTAGCCATGGTTGCGTGAAGTTCGTCCGCTTCCTCGTTGCCAATGTGGTGTATGTAGCACACAAATCACTGACTCCACACGGTCTGGTGTAAGTCTAACTGCTGTGACCTTCGTCCTTTATTGTTCAGCTCCAGAGTGCCTCTCAGGTGTGGTGGTCAGCCTTTTATATTGCCTGTTGCAGGTACTTCCAGGTTTCCCACCACAGCGCCCTCTGCGGTGTAGCATTGTGCTTACATTACATTTAAGGTACTAGGACGATACACACATCAATACATAACAAAAAGTGTGAGGTGATACAGTTTAGTAGGAAGAATGAGGAGAGACAATACATGCTAAATGGTACAATTTTAAAGGGGGTTCAAGAACAGAGACACCTGGGCGTGTTTGTGCACAAATCTTTGAAGGTGGCAGGACAGGTTAACAAAACACTTAATAAAGCACAAGGGATCTTAGGATTTATAAATAAAGGCATAGAGTACAAAAGCCAGGAAGTTATGCTAAACCTATATAAAACACTAGTTCGGGCCCAGTTGGAGTATTGTGTCCAATTCTGGGCAACACACTGTAGGAAGGATGTGAAGGCTTTGGAGAGATTTACCAGTATGGCTCCAGATTTACTAGAATGCACTGCCTGATAGTGTGGTGGAAATAGATTCAGCAGTAGCCTTCGACAGAGAATTGGATAAGTACTTGAAGGAGAAAAAAATTCAGGGATATGGGGCAAGAGCAGGGGACTAACTGGATTGCTCTTTGAAAGGGCCGGCACATATTTGATGGGCTGAATGGCCTCCTTCAGCGCTGTACTATTCTGTGATTCTATAAGAAGGAAATTGGATATGGGACCTGTAGCTTTACCTTCCGATGACTTCACACACCTTTCCTCCTGCCAAATGAGCCTGTGTTCTTTTTTTACTCAGAATGCTAAGGATCATACAGCAGTAGTTTTTGTGTATAGTTCTTAAACTAAATGCAATCCTACATAAGAAATTCCACAGTGGTTTTTCTTCAGGCTGAGATTAAGCTGATGTTATTTATCAATCCACAAATTAGATACTAACCGTATACACTCAGTACCATAGCAAGTCATTAAATATGTGGCATTATAAAGCAAAACATTTTGGGGTAGATCTTGACTTTGTGCAACAGTGTAAAGTGAGTGATAGTGAGTCGATAGCTCATTTTATTTCTCGCATCATTTTTATTTCTATTGCAGTCAGTGGAGAGATATAAAACGAGCTTCTGACTCACTATCACTCGGTTTACACTTTGGCACAAAGTCACAATCGGCCCATGTGATCCCAAACAAGCTGATGGAAACCTTTGCTCCATTAAACCCAGTTGCAGTGCTGCCCATTTTCTGCTCTAGGCCTTGGGTGGGCCCACACATGACATAACCACAGCTTTTAGTACAAATTCTTCAAACCTGTTTTTATTTAAGTCAATTCTTACTCAAATCCTGGAAGCAGGAAAAAACACAATGGGGTAAAATTGAACAGTGGGGGCGGGGGTGGAGGGGAGGGTGAAGACACCCTGGCTGATTTTCACGATTGCAGTCATTAGAAAGAAAAGCTGGGCGAGGAGTTGTGCTTCATTGGCGGTTGATTAGCTACCACTGGTTTTGAACCCCCACCAAAGCTGAATTTCACCCTGACTCTATTGACTGCTGCCAATGACTTGTGGCACCATGCCAACCTTTGACCATGGCACCATGTTCACCTTTGACGTGTGTTTCTATGGCGACCTTTGATTTATGGCACCGTGCTGTCCTTTGACTTGTGGTTCTATGCTGACCTTTGACCTGTGGCACAGTGCCAACCTTTGACCTGTGGCACAGTGCTGACCTTTGACTTGTGATTGTATTCCGACCGTTGACCTGTGGCACAGCGCCGACTGTTGGCCTGTGGCACGTGCTAACCTTTGACCTGTGGCGCCATGCTGACCTTTGACTTGTGGCACTGTGCTGACCTTTGACTTGTGGCTCCGTGCCGACCTTTGACCTGTGGTACCGTGCTGTCTTTCATGGGTGTCAGCGATGATACACACAATGCCTGCCCTGACACAACCCACCAATCAAACGAGTGGAGCGGCTGATGATGAATGAGACCAAACTGAGAAGGGTCGAGTTTAAAATGGAGCCAGGCTTCGCATTCAATGAGTTACTGGCGCATTTGAAATTCTGTTTTAATTACACTGCCGCTGCAGTGAGAACCTTGGCCTGTTTTAAACATTAGATGTATGACCGATTATTAATGACAAAAGGCTTTACAATCACCCTGGCCAGTCTTGCTTGTTAAAATCTTGTGTCTCCCACATATGGTTCATTTCACTTCAAAAGGATGCGTCAAAAAACTCTAACCTGTAAATTATCAGTAAATTTGATTCTATGGAAAGGTATTAGCTGCTTGGACATTACAAGCTGTCCATCATCCCTCAAGTCAGATGCAGTCCGCAGCCTGCTGTCTGCTTCGGAACTGCACAAATTTGAATGGATATAGACCCCAAACCCTTTTTGAGTTTAATGAAAGTAACTTTATTATTTTCGAGTTAGTTGAATTGATCATCAGAACATATAGATTTATTTGACAGCTGACGGACAGAGACTTGGTGAAAGATTTATTTATGAAATAAAAGCTGATTCTGCAATAAAGATGATGTCTGCCATTAATGCTTTTCAAATTATTTTACTTGGCTTCTCCCGAAAATATTCTTTTTAGGGATTGCTAGAAAACAATAGCTGATCGAACTTGGGCCAAAGTTTAACAGGGTGGAAGTTTCTCGGCGCCGGCCTGTCATCGTGAAGACAGGGTCCTGAGGACCACCTGAAATTGGTCCTCGGGCCTCATCTGAATGATAGGTGACAGCAACAATCCTCAGCTGAGAAAGAAGAAAGAAAAAGAGACATGTATTTATATACAACTTTTCACAGTGCTTTGAAGTGCAGTCACTGTTGTGATGTAGGAAACGGGGCAGCCAATTTGCGCACAAGGTCCCACAAATGGCAATGTGATAATGGTCATATAATCTGTTTTAGAGGGATAAATATTGGGAGAACTCCTCTGCTCTTCTTCGAAATATGGCTGTAGGATCTTTTCCGTCCACCTTAGAGGGCAGGTTTAACATCTTATTTGAAAGGGAGTGCGGCACCTCCGACAGTGCAGCACTCCCTCAGCACTGTACTGGATGATGTCATTAAGCAGTATCCGAAGGTGTTCCATGAAACAGGCAGTCCAATCCAAGACTTCAAGGCGATTGCCAGGGTGCAGAAGGACACTAGAGCAGTTTACCGTAAGCCATGTCCCGTACCATACGCACTGAAGGAGAAAGTTGAGCAAGAACTCAAAATAACAACAACTAGACAATTTGCAAAGATTCTTTTCTTCATATGGCCTCCCAGAAGAAATTGTGTCTGATAATGAGCCACAATTTTGTTCAGAAGAATTTACACAGTTCATTAGCAGAAACGGTGTGAAACGTACCAAAGTTCCACCGTACCACGGTACTTCAAATGGTGCAGCAGAGTGCACAGTACACATTGTAAAACATGCTCTCATCAAGCAAATGGTGGATCCAAATCGAAAGAAATGAGAGTTGTCGTTGGATCACAAACTAGCAAATTTTCTAACTGCTTATCATAATACTCCTCATACAATTACTGGTAGAACACCAGCAGAGTTGTCAACATCTTCACTGAGGCGTACGAAAGCATGGGCCTTACACTAAACATCCGTAAGACAAAGGTCCTCTACCAACCTGACCCCGCCACACAGCACTGCGCCCCCCAGTCATCAGGATCCACGATGTGGCCCTGGACAACGTGGACCTTCCACACCTTGGGGCAAGGGCAGACATCGATGACAAGGTTCAACACCACCTCCAGTGCGTCAGCGCTGCCTTTAGCCGCCTGAGGAAGAGAGTGTTCGAAGATCAGGCCGTCAAATCTGGCACCAAGCTCATGGTCTACAGGGCTGTAGTGATACCTGCCCTCCTGTATGGCTCAGAGACTTGGACCATATACAGTAGACACCTCAAATCGCTGGAGAAATACCACCAATGATGTCTCCGCAAGATCCTGCAAATCCCCTGGAAGGACAGACGCACCAACATTAATGTCCTCGATCAGACCAACATCCCCAGCATCGAAGCACTGAGCACACTCGACCAGCTCTGTTGGGCGGGCCACATTGTTCGCATGCCTGACACAAGACTCCCAAAGAAAGCGCTCTACTCGGAACTCCTACACAGCAAGCGGGCCCCAGGTGAGCAGAGGAAATGTTTCAAGGAAACCCTCAAAAGCTCCTTGATAAAATGCAAATCCCCACCAACACCTGGGAGTCCCTGGACAAAGACCACCCTAAGTGGAGGAAGAGCATCCGAGAGGGCGCTGAGCACCTCGAGTCTCATCGCCGAGAGCGTGCAGAAATCAAGCGCAGGCAGCGGAAGGAGCGTGCGGCAAATGAGACTCCCCACCCACCCTTTCCTTCAACGACTGTCTGTCCCACCTGTGACAGAGACTGTAATTCCCGTATTGGACTGTTCAGTCACCTAAGAACTCACTTTTAGAGTGGAAGCAAGTCTTCCTCGATTTCGAGGGACTGCCTATGATGATGATGTTTCTCCCCGAACCAGGTTCATGTTGTTAAAGCCAAACCTGGCACAATCAAGGCAGAAAGAGAATCATGATAAGAGGTAGAGTAAGAGAAAGAAGTGTGAAATTGAATCAGAAGGTTAGTGTGAAGAACCATCACGAAGAGTAGCGAAGATATGTGGCCCTCGCATATATTTGGTTAAGATGTTTGATCTTGGAAAGGTTAAGTTTGTTCACGAAGATCTTATTTTACCTACAGATTTGGAAGGAGTTGGAAGTTGGAATGATTCGATTGTTTTTGATGAGTCAGATAGTCTTGTTACAAGTAGAGTATCAGTAGCAAATCCTACATCAGATATACTCGAAACAAGTCCCAGAGAAGGTCAGAATTTAAGTCTTGAGTCCGAGTTAGGCAGAGGAACAGTCTGAAGTTGCAGAGAGTTCAAATGTAGATCAAGGGTTGCCCTTGGAGAAAAGCTCTCTTCAGGCTCAGCCTAGAATGAGTGTAAGTTCGACAAGTTTGGAAGGTTCTGTTCAAGAGTGAAGGTATCCTCTTTGAAACATAAAACCAGTGGTTAAGTTTGATTTGTAAATATGGCAAAATAAGTCCATATCTTTTGTTGTGTATAACCATGTAAGTTATGCATGATGATTATTTTGTTATGCTTAATTTTTCATTAAGGAGGGAGAAGTGTAATCTAGAGCTCCAGCTAGTGGACTACTGCTGCACCTAGTGGACGACTGTGGTAATGCAACTGCTGATGTAAATACAATAAAGGATCGTGTGACAAGGTCACATGACAAAGTTCCTGTAGAGCCACCTTGGGTGAAGTGTACTTAGTGATGTTGTAAAGAATATATCACAATGGCATGCTATGTCTCCTCGCTGGCCCTAGCAGATGACCAGGATCCGGTGTGGGGACCAGCCATCGTCCACAAAGAAGTGTGGACGCCTGCCATCAAGGTCTTCACAAGCCCATACCCAAGTTTCTGAAGACCCAAAAGTAAGAAGCTCCTGTAAGTTGGAGATCAAAGTCTCAACAGAGGAAGATGCCGGGTTGACAAGCAAACTGCATTAGCACTCGGACCCTCTGTCCTCTCGGTCTTTCTTGCAGTGTGGCCCAGAGTTGCCTCTCGCTCCATGGTATTCTGCAGCTCCCATGCACCCTCTTGCATTGCTGCACAAATGCTGGAGCAGCACTGCTGCATCTGCTCTGCCATTCCATGCAGGGAGGCCCGGTTATTCTCAACTGGCCCTCACCCTTTCCTGCCCAGGGAACTGAAGAGGAAGCAGGTAGGAGAGCAAGACAGCCAGCGCAGAACCCAAAAATGCTGACAGTAAAGGTAGGGCCAACTCAAGGGCCCTGCACATACAGGGCACATGTCACGGGCAAGACACCAGATCCCCATTGACTGCATGAAAAGCTTCTGCTGATAAATGTGTGTGACTCAATCGATACTGCAGATCCACAGCTCCATTACGTGGTGATCAGGAGGGCCTTGGTTCCGATAAGCCCATTATTGAATTCTGTGCTGATACTCTCCTCACGTGCTCATCCATGAACATTTGCTATTTAGGGGGACTGCAGGAGGTGCCCTCACTGCAGGAGTCAGCACCTTCACGAAGGGAGGGGAAGGCAGGCAGTCAGAGGCAAAGTAAAATGAGAAATCTTTAAAAGATGTATGGCTTGTGAGTGAGAAACCGGAGTTTGAAATCTACAAAAGCAGAGCGTTTTAGTTTGCACTGCCCAGTACTAGTTGGAGGCTTGGGCCTATTCCGTGTTGCAGGCAGGAGAATGCCTTCTGAACAGTTTGGATCAACTGGGACAAAATGTAAGGTTTTGTTGAGCGTTATATGCTACGGTTGGAAATTAGGGAATAGATTAATCAAGGCTGCGAAATAGCAAGGGTAAAGTCAGTGTTCCGGCACTCACAGGGAGGCTCAGGGGAGCATTGGTCCGAGCTCCGGCTACAACATGGCAGCACTGATCCTCCAACCCGAGCTTCCTCCCAATGCAGCCGCTTACCTCATAAGAACATAAGAACATAACATAAGAACATATAAGCCCCACTCCCAGCCCCCCACCAGCCCCACTCCTGATCTCCCCCACCATCCCCACTCCCAGCGCCCCCCCACTATCCCCACTCCTGATCCCCCCCACCATCTGCACTCCTGAACCCCCCTTCCCCCCACCCACTCCCAGCCCTCCCCACCATCCCCACTCCCGACTCCTCCCCCACCCCCACCATCACAACTCCCGACCCCCACCGTGAAGGAGAACAACAACGGATCACAAATGAACTGGAGAGACGTGACCAGTGTGGTACAGTGAGTTTTAAGGGGACAGCGATTGTGTGAGGGGCTTTCAACAACTTGTCTTTTTTAGTAGATTTTTTTAGATTAACGAGGTCATCTGCCGGAGTTCGTGGGCCGACTTTGAGCAGTTTATACAAGAATAAATAGAACACATTGGAGGTTAATGTTGATATTCAAATCCTAATTCAAATTCATTTAATGACCTTTGATAGGATTTGATAACCTTTGCTTGAAATCGGACCATGTTTGTCCAGCTTGTTTGTCTCGATCTAATCTTTTATGTGCTGCATTCTAATCTACATTGTTAAAAACTTTGTGTTATGAATATATCCATGTTGAGCTGAATTTAATTTAATAGCATCATGCCAATGTAAATGCTCTGAAATAGCCTTCTAGGACAAACAGCCAAAAATCCCAAAATGCGGCAGCAATCCAGGGAGACATCAAGAGTGATATTTGTGGGGAGTTGCAATGTACCCTGGTCATGAAGGAAAAGTGGGATCATAAACCCACTTGTGGAGGAGAGTCCTTGATTGTAGCCAAGAAAATTCAACCCAAAGACATTGGTTTATAAATTAGACTACTTACCGCCACCCATTAGTGGCAAATTTCTGAAAAAAATGGCGGGACTCAGCGGTCGCATTTTGGTGAGGGCCATAGCCCTCGTGTTAGCAGCACTGGCCCTGGACATGCATATCTGGGGAGCGTGACGTTAGTCAGTGTGCAAAGCTGACTTAACGCCATGCTCTGTGAACCTGAGCCTTAGTGCTGAGCCCTAAGCTCACTCTGGAAAACAAAGGTGCAGCAGATCGACAGAGACGCTGTCAGCACTTCTTAAAGGGACGCACACATCTTTCAGGTAAGTTTTCATTTAAGATTTTGGATTGGATTTTTTATATTTTATTTTGGTGGCTTGGTGCAATAGACGTTAAATATTTTTAAAGTGTGCGGGGAGTGTTGCTGGATGCTTGCAAGGCCTTGGATGGTAAAGGAAGGCCTCTGAGAATACAGAAAGTGCTGAAAATACTCAGCAGGTCAGGCAGCATCTGTGGAGAGTGATGATGGTGGTGGTGTTTGGGAGCAGAATGCTACCTGATCTGCTGAATATTTCCAGCATTTTCTGCTTTTATTTCGGCCAAGATTTACAGCATCCGCTCGCAGAGGGAAGAGGAAGACATCAGTAGAGGAGGAAGCGTAAGGAAGGATGGAACCCAGACAGCCTCTTTCTGGCTGTGATATCCGGGATGAAATCATCCGCCTGCGGTCCCAGTGACTACAACCTCAATTCTCCTTTCACCATTTGTCCCACACCTTCCCTTCTCTCTGTTACTGACCATCACAGCGTCCTCTTGGCCACGATGCTGAAATAAAAACCACCACAAAGCAAACTTTCCAATCCAACTTTATACATCTATCCATCCAATATGATATCAAGATATCAACGCGTCATCCTTATGCATTCCCTTAGTGACGTTCTTGTCTATCCTGCTGATGTCACGCAGTACTACCCCAATGGCTGCAGCATGGCTGGTGGAAGGCTGCTGACTTTCAGTGGGGAACATTTGCAGGTCGACCTTGAAGAGCTGATGGCTAAGAGTATGAAATTGAGTGACGGTGTTTCTTCTTCTTCTGGCTGGGCAGGCTGCATTTCTCGGGTGTGTGAAATGAGTAAGGCACAAGGATAAAGTTGTGGTGAGAGGGCGACGGGAAAGCAAGAGGTGCATGCGAGAAGGAGGATAACGTAAGTTGAGAGCAGCATCTTGTATCTTTTCAGCCCCGCTTCTGACCAAGGGTTCATTGATGCCCCTGCCAAGAATGGCCAGCACCATCTCCTCCAAGGGGGCGAAGTGAAGCTAGAAATGTGAGGTGTGCCTCGTGTTTGGTACAGATTGATGGTGGGTGAGTGATTGATTGGGGGGGGGGGGAGTGGGTGTCGTGCATTGAGCAGTGTGCAAGGCTAGTGGTGCAGCTGATAAGAGACAGCTGTTGAAGATGCATTCACTGACCTTGACCAGTGGTCTGAGGTCATGAAGCTTCTTTGGGCAGAGGAGCTAAGCCTTGGGGGCGACTCTGCTGTCAGTGATGGCCTCGGTGATCTGGTCCCACATCCTTCTTTCTGGAGGGCCTCCTGGTCCTTGTGGGTAGAGGACCTCTCTTTCAGTGTTGATCCCCTGCACAAAGCTGGAGTACTGCAAGCGAGACCCTGGGCTCCCCTTCCCTGGCTTGCTGAGTCATTTGCGTTAGTGCTTGTGATATAGTCACAGATCAAAGCACACAACACAGCTTTCTAACATGGCAGGCAGCCCTCTCTCGGAAACCTCTGGAACATGCTGCTTCTGTTTAATTATTTACTCTGTAGTTGCAGTACACAATAAATCCATATCCACAGTGTGGAGCTACAAACATTACAAGCTTACAGACATTACACTTCTCCCTCCTTAATGAAGAAGTTATTATAACAACATCATACATAACTTGCATGTTTATACATAACACAGGATATAGACTTATTTTTTCCATATTTACAAATGTAACTTAACCACTTGTTTTCTGTTTCGAAGAGGATACCTTCGCTCTCGAACAGAACCTTCCAAACATAGTGTCAAATTTAAATTCATTCAAGGCTCATCCACGGAATTTCCTTGATTTTCATTTAAACTCACTCTAACTTCAGGCTGTTTGTTTTCCTGACTCGGACTTAGACTTAAATTCTGATTTTCTCTTGGATTTGTTTCCAGTACGTTGGATGTAGGATGTGTTACTGGTAAATCAAAACTATCTATCAAAACGAGTCAGAAATAATTGAATCATTCCCACCTTCAACTCCTTCCATGTCTGTAGGTAAAATATGAACAAACCTAACCTGTCCATTATCAAACATCTTTATCAAATATGTGCGAGGACCACATATCTTCACCACTCTTCCTAGTAACCACTTTAACCATTTATGGTGATGGTTCTTCACTCTCACCTTCTGGTTTAATTTCACACTTCTCTCTTTTACTCTACCTCTATCATGATTCTCTTTCTGTCTTAATTGTGTCTCTTCTACGAACTGTGCCAAATTTGGTTTTAACAACGAGAATCTGGTTCGTGGCTGTCGTTTGAGAAACAACTCTGCTGGTGTTCTACCAGTAGTTATCGGAGTATTACAATATGTAATCAAAAAATTTGCCAAATTGTGATTCAATGACAACTGTCATTTCTTTGGATTTGGATCTAACATTTGTTTTATGAGGGCATGTTTTACAATTTGTACAGTGCGCTGTGCTGCAACATTCGAAGCAGAGTAGTACAGTGGAACCTTGGTATGTTTCACACCATTTTTGCTTGTGAACTGTGCAAAGTCTTCTGAACGAAATTGTGATCCATTGTCCGAAACAATCTCTTCTGCGAGGCCAAATGAAGAAAATAATCCTCGCAAAATGTCTAATGTTATACTCGTTGTTATTTTCCACATTGGAAACACCTCAACCCACTTCGAATGGCTATCAATCACAATGAACAATTGTTGTCCTTCTAACTCAGCAAAATCAATATGTAGCCTTTGCCACACCCTAGGAGGCCATTTCCATGGCTTTAATGGTATTGATGGTGGTTGCTTGCTTACCAATTGACATGTCGTACACTGACTCACGATGTACCCTATATCTTTATCAAGACCTGGCCACCATAAGTAACTATATGCAAAACTCTTGGTCAAGCACATTCCCAGGTGTTGGTCATGGAGGTCTCCTAATAAGTTGGACTTGAATTTATTTGGTATAACCACTCTTGCACCCCACATGATACAATCTTTATCGACTGATAATTCATTTGTACGAATGAAGAATGGATGACTATCTTTGTCTGTTACCTGGTTTGGCCATCCATTTGCAATATAATCATACACCTTTGACATCACTGGGTCACGTTTGGTTGCTCTACCAATCTCTTCAGCTGTGACTGGCAGTTCATCAATGTATGAAAAATAAAACACTTCTTCCCTCTCCGGTGTAACTTGTGATGGGGAAGGCAATCTAGACATAGCATCAGCATTACTGTGATCAGCTGATTGTCTGTATTCAATATCATATGTATATGCTGACAAAATCAAAGACCATCTCTGCATTCGGGCTGCAGCTAATGTTGGAACTGGGGACTTTAGATGGAGGATTGCTGTTAGGGGCTTATGATCCGTAACGATGGTAAACTTACAACTATACAAGTATTTGTGGAACTTCTTGACTCCAAAAATGAATGCCAAAGCTTCCCTTTCAATTTGCGCATAATTACTCCCACTGGCACTGAGAGTGCGTGAAGCAAAAGCAATTGGTCTCTCCTCCCCATGACGTGATACATGAGAGATCACTACCCTAACTCCATACGGAGAGGCATCACATGCTAGCTTAATCTCCTTAGATAGGTCATAGTGAACTAACATGGTGCTCTCAACCAATTTGCCTTTACACTCCTTGAATGCTGTATCGCATTCTTTTGATCACTTCCAATGTACCTGTTTTTTCAATAGTTCATTCAGTGGATGTAATACTGTAGCCAAATTTGGTAGGAACTTCCCATAATAGTTCAAAAGACCCAAGACTAAACGAAGTTCAGTGACAGTTCTGGGAGTGTGTGCATTTCTAATTGCATCCAGCTTTCCCTTGGTTGAATGTAAACCATCTTTGTCTACTCTGTACCCTAAGTACTCCACTGAGTTTTTAAATAAATCACACTTACGAGCAGACACTTGTACTCTGCTTCTCTAGCCATTTGAGGACTTCATTCAATATGTTATTATGACTTTGCCTCTTTGGTGCTGAAATTAGTATGTCATCCAAATAACATATTACCCCTTCAATACCGTGCAAAATCTGGTTCATCACCCCTTGGAATATGGCAGGGGCGGAAGACACTCCAAACGGTAGCCTATTAAATTGATATAGGCCTAGATGAGTATTTATAGTCAAACATGACTTGGACTCCTCATCTAGTTCAAGCTGTAAGTAGGCATTCGTAAAATCCAGTTTTGAGAAGATCTGACCATCTGTCAGTGTTGTGAACATATCTTCTATATTTGGCGATGTATTGGGGACATTACCCTCTAGAACCTGGTTTATGGTTACTTTATAATCACCACACAATCTTACCTTACCATCGGACTTAGGTACAACAACAATGGGTGTAGCCCAATTACATCGATCTATCTTACAAATAATGTTCTCAGTCTCTAGTATATTGAGTTCCTGTTCAATTTTCTCCTTGAGTGCATATGATACAGAACGTGGCTTGCTGTAAACTGATCTACCATCCTTCTGTACCCTAACACTCGCTTTGAAGCCTTGGATCGGACTGCCCGTTTCGCAGAACACCTTTGGATACTTCTTGATAACTTCATCCATTGATGCAAATCTCGTTTCCACACGGAAAATCTCACTCCAATCCAGCTCCAATCTCAACCAATTTCTTCCTAGTAAGGCAGACTTGTCTCCTTTCACTACTATTCGAGGCAAGCTCTTAAATTGATCATTGTATTTCACCGGTAAGGTGATATGACCAACCAAGGAATTTTCTCTCCCGATTAGCCTTGCAGCTCTATCTTGGATTTCTCCAGTTGGAAATCACGCAATTTGTCAAGGTATAGCGACTCCGGTACTACGCTCACGGATGCACCCGTGTCGAGTTCCATTGGTATCTTGAATCCCACAACATCTATATGGATTTTGATACTTTTCTAATTGCTGTCCGTTAACCTTGTGCTCCTGATGATGTGTAACTCTAACATCTCCTCATCCTGTTGTTGTTCTTCCATGCTATGTAGTCTCTGGGGATTTCTACACAAAGCTTTTAAAGCTAATTTGCCCTTCAGTCGGCATGCCTTCGCAAGATGCCCAGTCTTTCTGCAGAAGAAACATTCTGCCTTCACATATGGACAACTTTGAGCAATGTGTTGTCCCAGGCACCTATAGCACGACTTCGACGCTCTGTTATAATTTCCAGTTTCTGAGACTTTGGGCCCCCACCGCCTTTTACTTTGAATCTGCAGGCAATTCACCTCGGTTGACTGACGACCGTTATTATGAAATTCTCGGGAATATTGTTCGGCCATGCCCATCGATCTCGCTGTCTGACAAGCAAGCTCAAAAGTCAAGTCATCCGTCGTCAATAATTTTCTTCTGATCGCATCATTTTTCACCCCACAAACAAAACGATCCCGTAATGCTCGGTTTTGAAAGTTTCCAAAATGACAGTGAATAGATAGCTTTTTTAATGCTACAATATTATCACTGATACTTTCATCAGTCTTTTGATTTCGTATACCAAAACAATAGCTTTCAGCAATTTCTAATGGTTTGGGGTTATAGTGCTGCTCCAGCTTCATTAAAATCTCTTTAAGCGTTGTGTTCTTTGGCTCATCAGGCACAAGCAGATTTATCAGAGTTTCATACAATGCCAGTCCAGCTTCCAATAAGAACGTCGCTCTCTTACGTTCCAATATCGCCTGATTCTGGACTGCATTGTCTGTAACTTCGATTATGTTATTTGCAGTGAAATACATTTCTAGCCAATCCACATACGCTTTAAAACATTCCCGGTCATGTCTATATTCACCCAAATGTCCCATTACACCTGCGGGTGCTGCCATTTTAATTTCTAGCTGTTCACACAGTGTGCTGTATTTTACCTTGGATTTTGTAACTTTTTCCAAAGACAGAAGCTTTCAAAGTCTCTCTGTTGGCTGGCTGAATCCTTCACCAACAAAATTTTAGCTTTAAATCATCCGAAAAATCCCGTCTCGCCACCAAATGTCATGTATTCACAGAGCACAGCACACAACACAGCTTTCTAACATGGCAGGCAACCCTCTCTTGGAAGCCTCCGGAACATGCTGCTTCTGTTTAATTATTAACTCTGTAGTTGCAGTACACATCCACAGTGTGGAGCTACAAACATTACAAGCTCACAGACATTACAGTGTTGAAGCACTGTTCCCATTTTAAATGACGCAGAAGGTAATTCAGCTTTAAGAGCTGAAGACTCCCAGTTGGCTCGTCTTATTAATGTTTCTTTTTTCATCAGAAGGCAGTTGAGCTCTAAGAGCTAAAAACTTCCTATTTTTTAATGTTTTGTTTTTCATTTTAGAAGGCAATGTGCCTTTAAGGGACTGCACTGCTTTCTAAAATGATAGCCTCACTTTAAGACAATGTTGCTCTTGCTCCAGGAGTACTAAAGCCATGCTAAATGGGGCTTCCTGCTGAGACTACTGCTTGATAACTGGCCTTGCACAGTGAGTTTAGTGCTGCACAAATGTTCATTAGGAAGCAGCACCAATATTAATTTTGGCGGCCGCTAACTGCAGTCCGTGATGCACCCGGCAGGTTTCCAGTGCTCTGGAATCTCTGGGCCATTTTGTTCAAGATCCTGAAATCGAAAAAATTTCCAAAGCCCCGAGGAATGAAAAGTGGTGGAAATTTAAAAGGGAGAAAATTGCTAAATAACTGAAAGTCCTCAAAAAATCACGGGCTTCCTGCTGGCAACATCGGGTGGTGCCATCATCCTGCCCGTTATCTGCCCGAATCAAAAATTACCCCCGGTGTCTTCTGTTTTCATTTGAAATGATGCACTGCTTTGAGTTGCCATGACAACAGGTACCAATCAGGCCAGCCTTTGCTAGGTGTTCCAAGACTGAGGGGTCGATATTTGGTCCTGCCGTTTTTGAGGCGGTGACACGGGCTGAGTGCTGATTTTAACGCCAGGCGGTAAGTGCCGCCTCAAACTGCAAATTTCAATTTTCCCGCCCAAAGATGAGAGAGCAGCGCTAAAAGTGGCGTTGCGCACTCATCCTCGGGCGCCAACGGAGCGGCATCTCAGGAGGCCGACCGAGTTTTACAACAGTAGGCTGCCGGCATGCGAGAGTAAATTTTTTAAAAAATGCCCAACTTTTTCCCTCACCTACACCCACACTTCCCCACTGGTCCCATTACTACATAAATGCAAAAAATATATATATCCACTGATATAATGCCTGGATGCTACCACCCCAGGATGCTGATGTCCCAACCAGGCTGTATAAATGCCTGTCGGTAAGGCCACCGTACTCACCAAATCTCGCAGCCACGGCGGCAAGGTGGCATTGCACGCTCGATGACGTCACAACATTGTTGGTGGCAGAACGCACAGCGGTACGTCTTTGCGCCACCCCCACCGTCCAACGAAATGTTCCCACAGCCGAGGAACCCGGTCGCCGCCGACGGTAAGCACTTAGCCGTCCATTAGCTGCCCCTCTCCAGCGGTAATGGGCAGCGTTAGAAAACTAATTTTGACTCCTGAGTGTAGTGTGATCCAGATGATCAATCATCTTGTTCAAACCAGCCTGCTAGAAAGAATTCATATAGAACCTTTCACGACCTCAGGACATCCCAAAGTGCTTTACAGTCAATGAAGTACTTTTGGAGTGTTGTCATCATCATAGGCAGTACCTCGGAATCGAGGAAGACTTGCTTCCACTCCTGAAGTGAGCTCTAAGGTGGCTGAACAGTCCAATACAAGAGCCACAGACTCTGTCACAGGTGGGACAGATAGTCATTGAGAGAAGGGGTGGGTGGAACTGGTTTGCCGCATGTTCTTTCTGCTGCCTGCGCTTGATTTCTGCATGCTCTCGGCGTTGAGACTCGAGGTGCTCAGCGCCCTCCCGGATGCACTTCCTTCATTTAGGGTGGTCTTTGGCCAGGGACTCCCAGGTGTCAATGGGGATGTCGCACTTTATCAGGGAAGCTTTGAAGGTGTCCTTGTAACGCTTCCGCTGCCCACTTTTGGCTCATTTGCCGTGAAGGAGTTCCGAGTAGAGCACTTGCTTTGGGAGTCTCGTGTCTGGCATGTGAACTATGTGGCCTGCCCAGCAGAGCTGATCAAGTGTGGTCAGTGCTTCAATGCTGGGGAAGTTGGCCTGGTCGAGGACGCTAATGTTGGTGCGTCTGTCCTCCCGGGAGATTTGTAGGATCTTTCAGAGACATCGTTGGTGGTATTTCTCCAGCGACTTGAGGTGTCTACTGTACATGGCCCATGTCTCTGAGCCATACAGGAGGATGGGTATTACTACAGCCCTGTAGACCATGAGCTTAGTGGCAGATTTGAGGGCCTGGTCCTCAAACACCTTTTTCCTTAGGCAGCCGAAGACTGCACTAGTGCACTGGAGGCGGTGTTGGATCTAGTCGTCAATGCCTGCTCTTGTTGACAGTGTAGTCACTGTTGTAATGCAGGAAATGCAGCAGCCAATTTCTGCATAGCAAGCTCCCACAAACAGTAATGTGATAATGACCAGATAATCTGTTAATTAGGTGTTGGTTGATGCATGAATATTGTTTAGGACACCAGGGAGAACTCTCCTGCTCCTCTTCGTATAATGTCATGGGACATTTCTACCGGAGAAGGGAGATGGGGCCTCGGTTTAACTCGGATACTCAATTAAAAAACTGAATCTGCAACAGTGCAGCACTCCCTCAGTAATGCACTGGAGTGTTAGCCTAGACTATGCTCAAGTGCCTAGAGTGGGATTTGAACCCACAACCTTCTGACATAGAAGCAAGAGTGCTTCCAACTGAGTCACAGCTGATACCATCGACGTGACCCATCACAAGATACGGGCTCATGGGATTGGAGGTAATGTATTAACACAGAAACATAGAAAATAGGTGCAGGATTAGGCCATTCGGCCCTTCGAGCCTGCACCGCCATTCAATGAGTTCATGGCTGAACATGCAACTTCAGTACCCCATTCCTGCTTTCTCGCCATACCCTTTGATCCCCCTAGTAGTAAGGACTACATATAACTCCTTTTGAATATATTTAGTGAATTGGCCTCAACAACTTTCTGTGGTAGAGAATTTCACAGGTTCACCACTCTTTGGGTGAAGAAGTTTCTCCTCCTCTCGGTCCTAAATGGCTTACCCCTTGTCCTTAGACTGTGACCCCTGGTTCTGGACTTCCCCAACATTGGGAACATTCTTCCTGCATCTAACCTGTCGAAACCCATCAGAATTTTAAACGTTTCTCTGAGATCCCCTCTCATTCTTCTGAACTCCAGTGAATACAAGCCCAGTTGATCCAGTCTTTCTTGATATGTCTATGATATGATATGATATAGCATGGATAGAGGATTGGTTAAAGGACAGAATGCAGGGAGTAGGGATAAACGGGTCTTTTTCAGGGTGGCAGGCTGTGGGGTGCCACAAGGATCAGTGCTGGGGCCTCAGCTATTTCTAACCTATAATAATGACCTCGATGAAGGGACTGAGTGTAATGTAACCAAGTTCGCTGATGGTACAAAGCTAGGTAGGACAGTAAGTTGTGAGGAGAACTCAAAATGTCTGTGAAAGGATATAGATAGACTAAGTGAGTGGGCAGTAAGGTGGCAGATGGAGTATAATGTGGGGAAATGTGAGGTTATTCACTTGGTCGGAAAAATAGAAAAACAGGATATTTTTTAAATGGAGAAACTTTTAAATGTTGGTGTTTAGCGAGATTTGAGTGTCCTTGTGCAAGAAACACAGAAAGCGAGCATGCAGGTACAGCTAAAGGGATCAAGGGGTATGGAGAGAAAGTGGGAAAGCGGTACTGAGGTGAAGGATCAGTCATGATCTTATTGAATGGTGGTGCAGGCTTGAAGGGCCGAATGGTCTACTCCTGTACCTATTTTCTATGTTTCTATGTTTCTAAGTAATAAGGAAGGCAAATGGCATGTTGTCCTTTGTTGCAAAGGGATTGGAGTATAAGAGTAAGGGGGGCTGAAGTTACCCCTTTGTAGGGTGCTTGTTTTTCATTCTATTCTGATTCTTAGACTTTGGAATGTACAGTGGAAAAGGACAACGTAAAGTGACACAAAATTTAGGCTTAACCCAGTGTCAGTTTTATTACGCACAAAAAACAATTAAAACTACAGGACTAGACTGAAAACATACAATCACCCTTCCTGGTTGTAGCTATTGTAGGTTCATGGATGTTGGTTCCATGACTGTTTGGTTCTTCTTCTGACCGTTCTCTGCAGTGTTGTTCCTTCTGTGTACGTTCCGTACAACATGTCCTTCCGTCCGTTCGTCTGTTCGTTCTTTCGACCTTTGTCCATCTGTACACGAGTCCTTCTACTTATTCTGTGTGCTTCTTCTTCCATCTGTTCCTGTCCTTCTTCTGCTGAGCTGCTTCTAGCTCACATATTTATATCCAGGTTTTGACTGAGCTCCCGCCACTGCGGTTTCTGATAAAGTGTTTGTATCGATACATTGTTTTGTGGTCCCCTTAGTTGATTGACTTCAATAATGGACTCGTCTGTTTTCCCATTTGCACACTGAGTCTGCAAGGCTCAAGTTGACACCTGGGCCCTAAAAATGTGCACCTGGTGTGATTCCTTTGTTGTCCGGTCTTTTTACAGACTTGGTGTCTCCAGTGGCTGTTTCCCCACCCTGGTCAATCAAGTTCAGGGCCTCATGTAACAACTCCATTGTTGTTATGCATGAAATCAGTTTTGGTTCATGACCACAGAATGTCCTTAATTGTCCAGCTTAATTCCAAAAGCTTGGATTATCAATTTTTAGTTCATGATCTCCTTCTGTGCTTTTCTGAAGATTAGTAACCTTACACCTTTTGACAAGGCCTCTGATCGCCAGAAAGTGGCAGCCACGGGGCGGCGCGGAATGGCCGGCCACTGTCCATGAGGGGCCGCCATTTTAGAAATTGCCCTTCCTCAGGAGTGGAGCGGTGTCTGGGACCGCTCTGCCCATTATCCCGCCATGGCTTGCATGCGTCTACCGCTTACCATCTGGCGGGGACCCCCTTGTGAAATTGCCCCTTACTTAGAATTGCCCCGCGAGAGCGGCCCCGTCACCAGTCGCTGCACTCTGTGTGAAATGGCAGCACAGCCGCCAGTAAAGGATATGCGGACGATGTAGCCCATCCATCAGAGCTGATCGAGCACTGCCACAGCCGCCATGTTATTTTTTTTGACGGCCGACTGCCATGTCGCCCTGACAATTATGCCCCCGGTTCGGCCGGGCGGCCAACATTCAACCTGGCACCCCCTCTTGGGTGCCAGGCCGCTGGCCCGGCCAAAACCCTCCCTGGTGACCCAGTGGACCTAACTGAAAAAGGTGCAGAGCTCGCAGCGGCTCTCCCCTTTAGCTGAAGTGGAGAGACGTTGTGACATGTTAGCGCGATGACGCCATCATGATGACTGACAGCTGTGGTCACTCAATCCCGCCCCCATTTCCTTCCCGCTAGTGACGGCCACTCCGCTCTGCTCCCACTTCCACCCCCATGGTGATCCACTTTGGCCCCGCTGGAAACTCCCCCCCCCCCTCGAGGAGCTGAATTTCGCCAGATAGGCCGCCGCATCCATTGTGGCGGCCAGAACACTTCAAAAAGGATAGGTGCGCCCTATTTCTGGTGGAGGGCAATTTCTACCCCAGGAAGTCTTGCTATAATTGTACAGGGCCTTGGTGAGATCGCATCTGGAGTACTGTGCACAGTTTTGGTCTCCTCACCTAAAGAAGGATATACTTGCCTTGGAGGTGGTACAACAGAGGTTCACAAGACTGATTCCTGGAATGAGAGGGCTGTCATATGATGAGAGATTGTGTAGAATGGGCCTATACGCTCTGGAGTTTAGAAGAATGAGGTGTGATCTCATTGAAACATACAAGATTCTGAAGGGGATTGACAGGGTAGATGCTGAGAGGTTGTTTCCCCCTGGCTGGAGTGTCTAGAACTAGGAGGCACAGTCTCAAGATAAGGGATCCCTTCTTCTTTTTCTTAGGCAGTTCCTTGGAGTCGAGGATGACTTGCTTCCACACTAATATGAGTTCTCAGGTGACTGATGAGTCCAATATGGGACGTACAGTCTCTGTCACAGGTGGGGCAAATGGTGGTTGAAGGGACGGGTGGGTGGGGTGCTTGGGTTGTCATGCACCCCTTCTGGTGTTTGCGCTTGGCTTGCGCGTGCTCCCGGTAAAGAGACTCAAGGTGTTTGGTACCTTCCCAGATGCTTCTCCATCACTTTGAGCGGTCTTGGGTCAAGGATTCCCAGATGTCGATGGGGATGATGCACTTTTTCAAGGAGGTTTTGAGGGTGTCATTGAAGCGTTTCCTCTGCCCACCTGGGGCTCGCTTGCCATGTTGGAGCTCTGAGTAGAGCGCTTGTTCTGGGAGTCTAGTATCGGGCAAGTGGACGATCTGGCCCATCTATCAGAGTTGATCGAGCGTGGTCAGTGCTTCGATGCTGGGGATGTTGGCCTGAGCGAGAACACTAACATTGGTGCACTTACCCTGCCAATGGATTTTCAGGATCTTGCGGAGGCAGCATTGGTGGTACTTCTCCAGGGTTTTGAGGTGCCTGCTGTACATAGTCCATGCCTCTGAAGCATATAGAACGGTGAGTATCACTACTGCTTTGTAGCCCATGAGCTTGGTGCCAAGTTTGAGGTCCTATTCTTCAAACATCCTCTTCCTCAGGCTGCACTGGCACATTGAAGATGATGTTGGACTTCGCCATCGATGTCTGCCCTAGTAGGCAGTAGGCTCCCAAGGTATGGAAAATGGTCCACATTTTGTTCAAGGCCTTGTCATGGATCTTGATAATTGGGGGGGGGGGGATAGTACTATGTTGCGGGGGCAGGTTGGTAGAGAACCTTTGTCTTATGCAAATGGTGAAGGCGTTGACGATGTTTTGGAGTTCGATATCTGAGTGCGCAAATGCAAGCATCGTCTGCATACTGTAATTCAATGACAGAGGCCATTTAAGACAGAGATGAGGAGGAATTTCTTTACTCAGAGTGTTGTGAATCTTTGGAATTCTCTGCCCCAGAGGGCTGTGGATGCTGAGTCTCTGAATATACTCAAGGCTGAGATAGATAGATTTTTGGAGTCTAGGGAATCAAGGGATATGGAGATCGGGCAGGAAAGTGAAGTTGAGGTCGATGATCAGCCATGATCTTATTGAATGATGGAGCAGGCTCGAAGGGTCGTATTGGCCTACTCCTGCTACTATTTCTTAAGTTCTTATCTCTGCACCATTTTCCAATCGGTAATGTTCACTTTTGCCTGAAAATTGAGCATTACCAATCTGAAATTTTAGGCTCAAGTTTGAAAAATAGGGGAACTAGCAAGGATGCATAAAAAAGCAAGTACAATGGGTCGTGGATGTAGGTCATTGAACTGTAAAAAAAATCTAATTGCACTGAAATTCAATAATTGAAACAGAAGAAATATTACAGGAACTATAAATGTATTTATTTGAAACTCCAAGAAGATATAAATTAGGTTGAATAAAGAGCTGGGGCTCATTGTGACTGGCATAAGAAACCAAGCACTGATCTCACTTTGTTTCCTTATGACTGAGATGGAGGAATGTACTTACATTAATGTAACATTTGCTGATAAGACCAAGCCAAGTAGCCAGTCGATCAGTGTAAGTGGCACCGATAGCATTTAAAAGGATGTTTGACAAATGTTTGAATTTATTAAATAGTTAGTTTAATTCTGCTTGGCTCCTGTTACGGTTGTGAAAGGGTTTTAGGAGCCTGCTGTCTTCCAACCAAATTAGTTTATCTGGAGCTTTCAAAGAGGCAAGAGATTGTCTCCAATCTTTGAAGTGAATCTGTTCAAACTTCCAGAGAGCTAGATACTGTTGAACTGTTGAGAAGATGGAAAACTATAAATATGCATAAAAAGAATTGAAATTTAGCTTATTATTTAAGTTGGATATTATTTATTATTTTTTATTTCAGTGAGGAGCTGGTTAAGCTTAACTACTATTGTACAAATATATGTTATATTATCCTCATAGTCGCTTGTTCTACCACTGTCTAATAACTTGGTTTGGCAGTCAAAGACTAAATCAGACTCTGATTTTGTGTTATTCTGTCACTTTTTGAAGAAGCAGGCAGCACAGGACAGAACCTATAAACCAGTAAGAAAAGATTCTTTGTTCACTAACCTGGCATTCTCTGAAACTCATCTTGTCATCACTCCAGGAATCTGGGGAGCTGAAAATATCTAGAGTAAAAACCCAAACACGTAACAGTCATATTAAAGGAATCATTTTTTTTCATCTAGTTTCTTTATCCAAACTCAATTACCATTGCTTATTGAAGTGTCAGCCTGTTCTCTTTCTGCAACGTTCTGACATTTCGGTCTTAGGTTTTGTTTTTGCTGCTTATTTTCTTAATATATGCATGTAGAATGTGGCTTGACTCAGGACAGTATGTCACAAAAACTGTTGGCGATTGCAGTTCCTACTGATGTCATATTTGTTATTTTCCCCCTTCAGTAAACTATGTAATATGATGTAATCACAGTAATTGGATCGTAAAAATCATAATTGCTTTCAGATCTTCAAAATTATATGGCAAGTGAATGTAATGCTGAGTATAGTGTGTGCAAAACACAGAAGATTTAATTTTAGCAGAAAATATATGGAAGATTTGTGATTAATCATTAACAATGTAATAGGGATTAATACTTAGATTTCTGCCAGTCTAAACGTTAATATTACAACAATAAGGCTACTCAAACATTAGATCGGTTTTATTGCTGTAATATTAAATAAAGCACCTAAAACACAATTTGATCTGTGCTCTCCCTGTTTCATTTGACTTTTTTCTACCTATTCAAATTTTTGTTTTACCTTTTATAATTTTTTAAAACATTTTATTTAAATTTAGGGCTAGAAATTTGATATCGGTCATTTTAAGGTGTTAATCCTGTTGGGGCGGTAACAATAAAAGTTTGCGTCATCGACCGCAAAATTAGGTTTCTGCGCCCCAAGATAAAAAGGGAGCGCTAAATCACTCATTCCACAATTCTCTTAAAATGGTGGAACTGAAAATCTCAGCGGCAAATTTGCAGATGGAATGCGCTTGGTGCGAAGTTCGGCATACATCTCGTGGACAGCTGAATCTTCAAGACGTAGTAAGATAAGTATGCACATGTGCAGCTCCAACTTCTCAGTCTGCTCAGAGCGGGAAAATGGAGGAGGAAAGAGGTTGCCATCATACCCACCTCTTCTCGGCCATGGCTGTCGACGAATTGGTGGAGGCAGTGGAGAGGCGCTGGAATGTGCTCCAATCGTTGGGCAGGGAAGTGGAGCTGCGCGGTGCCAAATTTGAAAAATACAGTGGGGAAACTTGGGACAAATATTTTTGGAGTATTTCTGGCCTAGAAAATCTGGCGTGGCTCTGGCAATACGCCAAAAAACGGCCCATGGCAAAATTGAGCCCATTGTGTTGAGTCGATCCTCGATGCTTTGTCGGTTGCAATCTTTGACATGAAATTCAAGTATCAGGCAGGAGTTGCTGTTGAGTATTAAACTCCACGGATGACCCCCATAACAACAACGGGATCCAGACCAGCTGGACGGTAGCAGTGGTAATTCCTATCTCAATGATTCCTGTAGGGTACATCTTGTCTGCACACATAAAATATAAGTGGTTTAACAATTAACATACGCATGGTTAATGTAATATTCTGGACTGGTTTCGATTGGAGGTTCCCCCCTCCCCCCCATTTTTGGTCCTGGGTTATTTTCGTTGTTTTCCCTCTCCAGGGGATTACATGTCTGCTGGGACGGCAGTTAGGTCACGATGCTCCAGTCATCATAAGTGTAGGGGAGACTTGATGGACCAGCTGGTTATTTCTTGCCCGTCATGTCCATATGTTGCTAGGATAGACCTTCAGTTGGTATCTTAATTGGTGTTCTAATCTGATATGAGTGAGTGTAAATCACTAGAACGGTCAGTAATCATGCTAAAAGTAGTGATGCTGCCAAAAGGCTACATCATTAGAAGCATCTGGCCACATTGCTGCATACAGGGTGACCATGGCCAAAATCTCCAGATTGCACAGGATTACAAATGTCGAATTCAACTCATCACCCACACGTTGTCAGTTCTGTCCATAATCAGGAACCGGTGCAAAATCATTTTATCTCCCTCTTGCCTTGAACTTATTGAATTTGAAATCTGTTATTTCTTTTCTGATTGCTTCAGTGCACTGTGCACATACTGATCCTTTGTGTCTGTATAGCAGACCCCATCAGCCTCTGGACATGAATACATTGTGACTTGATCGTATAATTCAATGTCACACCACTTGTATGAGGCTTAGTATCACGACATACCCCTTTATATTATTCAGCGACAGCTAGTTTGCATAATTTACTCTGTATTTATTGTGATTACCTTCAGTCCAAATATACTTGCATATATATCATTTGCTGCTTTAATGGTCTATTTCTATGATGGAAGGGATATCATAAAAATAAAACTAGTTTAGGCTGCTGCAATTCCAATTACCCTGCACCTGCCATTTTGTACAAATTTTGACCTCAGATTGTGATACTAAAAAAACCTTAATATATCAGTATTTATGCTATTCTAAATGTGAGGAAATCATATAGAATCATCAAATAATTCTAAGTATAATTAAAATCTTAATAACTTTACCTACTTTCCACCTTTCCCCATTCTCTCCTAATTTATCAGTTAAACTTTATTTCCTATATCCCTCCTCTCATCAAGATGTTGACTCCCTCACTGGGTATACTCCATGGGTACTAGGAACTCTCCAATAATCTTTTTAGTGATGTTAGTTGAGGGATAAATATCGGCCAGGATACCGAGGAGAACTCCACTGCTCTTCTTCGGACAAGTGCCGTGGGAGCTTTTACATCCACCTGAGAGGGCAGTTGGGGCCTCAGTTTAATGTCTTATCCAAAAGACGGCATTTTCAACAGTGCAGCAACCCCTCATTACTGGCACTGGAGTGGGACTTGAACCCACAGCCTTCTAAGTCAGAGCTGATAGTGCTACCCACGGACCTATGGCCGACAGTTTGCAATCTTGTAAAGCCATCAGATCTCTGTTAGAAAACATTGCTGTGTTAGTTTATTATAATTTGTGTTCATTTTTATGACTTCATTGTGTTATAATCCTTATTTCTAGTAGTACGTGCTCAGTTCTGTTTGAGACAAAAAGTTGGTGATGTTTAAAAACGAATTGAAATGATTTGATTAATTCTCCTTCTTTATTGTATTTATAAATGTTGCTTGCTGCTCATTCTCAATTTAATTGTCTTCTTATATCCTTAGTTTTTCCCCAATGGAAGTTTGTTCCTATTTTACCAATCCCAACTTTGAGCCAATCAACTGCGAGGAATTTGTAATGTCAATATACAATGTCAAAAGCATGATACGAAGTGTAGCATAATGGCTCAAAATACACTCTTAATGCAACATTATAGATTTGTAGTTTTCTTTTGTGATATTGTAGCTATTATATGCAATTATTTAGTTCTGTGTATAGTTCATATTTAAATTCCATTCACTTCAGTTAAAAATGTATTACATTTGTGTTTAATAATTTTCCCTTCTCGTATTTCTTCCCTGATTTCCATGAGTTAAACCAACAATTTGGTATTTTTATCTTCTTATCATATTTGCTACCTATATTGCCGTATTCTTCAACATTTAATACTCTGTCACTCATGCTTTACCCTACTGCTAAAAGGTTGTCTAAGCAACTGGAATAAGAGACTACAGACTTAGAGTGAAGCCTAAATCGTACTTTGTGAGGAAAGCGTCAATTTGTTTCAAGCCTGTCAAAAAGATTCAATATTCTTTGTCTGGTATCTATTCAGATAGAATGCCACAATAATCACAGAATTAAATTGGATTTTTAAAAATATCATGGCTCATCTTGCGATTTTATGTATGACTGAATATATTTTAAACAGCATCTCATTTGTCAAAATGTGTAAAATCTCTTCAAAAGATTTTATCCAATCATAATTTAGTTTTTGTGGGGATGAAACTGATCTTCGCAGTCACACAAAACGAATCACACCACTCTGATTTAAGCCCCGATTTCCCCCCCCCGATTCACACCGCCCCCCCCCATCCCCCCGATTTAACCCCTGGAGTCACATCGCCCCCTCTCTCCCCCCTCGCCACGCCCCCGATTTAACCCTCGGATTCACCCACCCAATTCACTACCCTGATTCACACTGCCCCCCCCCACCGATTTAACCCCGCGATTCACCCCCCCGATTCAACTCCTGATTCAACTCCGCGATTTAACCCCCTGATTCACCCTCTCAATTCACCCCCTAAATTTAACCCAGCAATTCAACCCCCCCAATTCACTTCCCCCAATTTAACCACCCAATTCACCCACCCCGATTCACCCCCTGATTTAACCCCGATTCACCCTCCCCGTGATTTAACCCTGCGATTCACCCCCCCGATTCACCCTCCCGATTCACCCTCCCTCCGATACACTCCCCCGATTCAACCCCCCGACTCAATCCCCCAAATTCACACCCACTGATTCAACCTCCCCCGATTCACCCTCCCGATTCACCCCCCCGATTCACACCCCTGATTTAACCCTGTGATTCGCCCCTGATTTAACCCCCCGATTCACCCCACTTAATTAACCCCCCGATTCACCCCCCTCAATTAAACCCCCGATTCATCCCCCTTATCTAACCCCCGATTTAACCCTCCGAAATCACACACCGATTTAATGCCCCGATTTAACCCCCCCTGATTCACCCCACGATTCACCCTCCCGATTGAATCCCCCCGATTCACTCTTCTTATGCCCCTCCACGATTCACCCACCCCTGATTCAACCCCCCAATTCACCCCCGATTCACCCCCCCCCCCGATTTAACCTCCTGATTCACCCTCCCTGATTCACCCCCGATTCACTCCCCCCCCGATTTAACCTCCACACCCACTGATTCAATCTCCCTCGATTCACCCTCCCAGATTTAACCCTGCGATTCACTCCTCCCTCCCCGATTCACCCCCCCCCCGATTTAACCCCCTGATTCACCCCCCCTAGATTTAACCCCCCGATTCACCCCCCCCGATTCACCCCCCCTTATTTAACCCCCTGATTCACCCCTCCCAATTCACCCCCCACTCCCGATTCACCCCCGATTTATCCTTCCCCCCTAATTTAACATAGAAACATAGAAACATAGAAAATAGGTGCAAGAGTAGGCCATTCGCCCCTTCGAGCCTGCACCACCATTCAATAAGATCATGGCTGATTATTCACCTCAGTACCTCTTTCCTGCTTTCTCTCCATACCCCTCGATCCCTTTAGCCACAAGGGCCATATCTAACTCCCTCTTGAACATATCTAATGAACTGGCATCAACAACTCTCTGCGGTAGGGAATTCCAGAGGTTAACAACTCTCTGAGTGAAGAAGTTTCTCCTCATCTCATTCCTAAATGGCTTACCCCTTATCCTTAGACTGTGTCCCCTGGTTCTGGACTTCCCCAACATCGGGAACATGCTTCCTGCATCTAACCTGTCCAGTCCCGTCAGAATTTTATATGTTTCTATGAGATGCCCTCTCATCCTTCCCAAACTCCAGTGAATACAGGCCCAGTCGATCCAGTCTCTCCTCATATGTCAGTCCTGTGAGGTTAGATAATTCCTTCCCATACAGGCAGCCGCTTTGGCAGCCTCTCAGTCTTAGCTTTGTAATTATAGAGCTGAATATAAAATTGAACTTGGTACAAATGAATGCCTTTCATACAAGAATGATTCCTTTAATATTTCTCAATATTTACAGGGAACTGGTGAGGGTGTGGGTGGATATTTACGATGCAATGGGGAGGGTGTGGGAAGGAGATCGGGGCTGAGGGTAACCAAAGTTTTCCTTGAGGGGCCTGGGGGGTGGGGGATGCTCAACTGGAGATTGGTGGGCTGAGGGGAGACTGGGATCAGGAGGGCTGGGGGGGAGACTGGAGATTGGGAGGGCTGGGGGGAGGATGGAGATTGGAAGGGCTGGGAGGAGACTGGAGATTGGAAGGGCTGAGGGAAGACTGGAGTTTGGATAGGCTGAGGGGAGACTGGAGATCAGGTAGGCTGGGTAGGATGGTGATCGTGGGTCTGAGGGAAGACTGGAGTTTGGATAGGCTGGGTGGAGACTGGAGATCGGGTCAGCTAGGGAGGATGGAGATCAGGAGGGCTGCAGGGAGATTGGAGTTCGGGAGGACTGAGGGGAGACTGGAGACTGCGAGAGCTGGGGGGAGACTGGAATTCGGGTTGGCTGGGGAAGACTGGAGACTGGGAGGACCGGGGGAGACCGAAGGTTTCCTTGAGCGACCTGGGGGAGCATCATGCTTGCCTTGGCCCACAAGGAGTGCTCAAAAAGTGTTACCTTGGGGAGTCAGTTTGGATAGGCTGTGGGGAGACTGGAGATCGGGTCGGCTGGGGAGGATGGAGATCAGGAGGGCTGCGGGGAGATTGGAGACCGGGAGGACTGGGGGAAACCTTGAGCGACCTGGGGGAGCATCATGCTTGTCTTGGCCCACAAGGAGTGCTCAAAGAGTCTTACCTTGGGGAGTCAGCAGCTGCTGCCTCGGATTAACTGCCAGGAATGCCACAGCTCGGGCCTCTCCCTCACTTACTATTACATTTAAGCCATGGTGCCAATGATGTCATCAGGACATGACTTTGGTATATTAATTAGCCCCCCATCTGCCCTTTGCATGAGTCCCATCCATAGCCTGATTCCTGCACTTTAAAATTTAAAGGAGCGGGAATGGGGTTAGATTGTCCGATCCTCGTATTTTAACCCTGGCCCCCCCCGACTCTCTCCCACCTGTCGGGTTGGGTGGGCACGGTGGGATGTGGGGGTAAAATTGAGGCCTTAATTTTTAATAATTTTCCTGGCTCGGTATTGTAAAAAGATGTGACATTTCTGTCTAGTGACAAGACCACAAAGTTGTAAGTACTAAAGGGCAAGATGATGACAGACTCATCATCATCATAGGCAGTCCCTCGGAATTGAGGAAGACTTGCTTCCACTCTAAAAGTGAGTTCTCAGGTGACTGAGCAGTCCAATACAGGAATTACAGTCTCTGTCACAGGTGGGACAGACAGTGGTTGGAGGAAAGGCATGAAAGAAAGGACAGACTAAGTTCATCATGATAGCTTGAAAGAAATGGCAAATAGGATTCCCAATCCTTATATAGGATCCCGGGATTGTGATTTGGAATCCCAAGCTTCTGGGATCACTGTACTCGTTGGAAACCCTAGAAGGTCCTGCCCATTGACTTCAATGGAAACAGGCTGCCGACTTGCGATCACTCGTTTCACATGATTGTACACGTCAAACCCCAGGTATTGATGAGAACCTATGGCAATGACAGAGTTTACAGAGATACTAGAGAGCTCAAACTCATGTCAGTATGGGAGATCTTAGCCAAGTAGAAACATGAGATCAGAGAGACAGCAGTTAAGATTAGGAAGGATCTTCCAGCGAGGATTCAGTTTGATGTGATCCCTGACAGTGAAGTAATGACAGATCCCACAGCTGTTCCCACACTGGAAAAGGCATTCAGTTTGCAACAGCACTTAGCTCAGAACAGACACATTTATACAACCAAACAAATATATTTTGTCATTATATATATATTAAAACTGTGGGACCTGACAAAACCTGTTTGTAAATTATGAAAATATTGCACTATGCGCCACTTGTGGTATTAGAAGCACTCAAAGATAGATTATAGGAAATAATCTCAGCTCTTGATGATGACAGAACCCATTGCTCACGAGGGACGTGGTCAGGTTCTCATGGGAATGGATTTCCTTATTTCATGATTGCTGTCTTGGGCAAAGGACATTCGGAGCAAAATTGGCCATTTTTGTAAAATATGCTGGGAGTTTTCTAAACTCTGGGCAGCTTTCAGGGGCGGAGCAGGTGGCAGGAGCCGGGCACAGATCAGAACAGCAGTAGCAGGAGGTGGAACAGGAGTAGCAGGAACAGGAGTATCAGGAACAGGAGGAACAGGAGTAGGAGGAACAGGAGTAGCAGGATCAGGAGTAGCAGGAGGAACAGGAGTAGCAGGAGGAACAGGAGTAGCAGGAACAGGAGTAGCACGAGGAACAGGGGTAGCAGGAGGAACAGGAGTAGCACGAGGAACAGGGGTAGCAGGAACAGGAGGAACAGGAGTAGGAGGAACAGGAGTAGCACGAGGAACAGGGGTAGCAGGAACAGGAGGAACAGGAGTAGCACGAGGAACAGGAGTAGCAGGATCAGGAGTAGCAGGAGGAACAGGAGTAGCAGGAGGAACAGGAGTAGCAGGAACAGGAGTAGCACGAGGAACAGGGGTAGCAGGAGGAACAGGAGTAGCACGAGGAACAGGGGTAGCAGGAACAGGAGGAACAGGAGTAGGAGGAACAGGAGTAGCAGGAGGAACAGGAGTAGCAGGAGGAACAGGAGTAGCACGAGGAACAGGAGTAGCACGAGGAACAGGAGGAACAGGTGTAGCAGGAACAGGAATGGCAGGGACAGGAGTAGCCATGCTGACTCCTGGTTATCTAGTAGTGCAGCAGGAATGCAAGTATATGGTGGTTCAGGATTGCAGAGTGCATGGGGTTGCACTACTTAAAGAATAACGTACTCTCAGCATCAAAACTTCTGCAATAGAGGCAGCTACCTGGACCTGAATAACCATTGGGGTGAAAATGGTCTTTGATGATAGCATAAAATGGGGAGGAAGTTATGCTTCAGTTGTACAGAGCCTTGGTCAGACCCCATCTGGAGTTCTGCATTCAGTTTTGGATATATTGACCTTAGAGAGGGTGCAGCCCAGATTCACCAGAATGATACCAGGGCTTAGAGGGTTAAATCATGAGGATGGAAAGCCTACACTTGGCTCATATTCCTTTCAGTTTAGAAGGTTGAGTGGTGATCTGATCAAGGTGTTTAAAATAGTGAGAGGATTTTATAGGGTAGATACAGAGGGGACGAAATTGCCATTTTTTTATAGCCGCATTTGTGCCTCCGGGGGGCACTAATGGGTCGAAACGAGGTTATCGCCTGGGCGAAGGGATTGATAGCGTCTCCGGGGAAATTACCCCAGAGATTTGGGTGCTGTTAGTGCCATGCCCCACGATTTGGGCCATTACCGTGCATGCCGGCACCTTACCGCCCTGCACCAACCCCTTTGTGCCCCGGGGGGGGAAATTTCCTCATGAGCAATGAGGATGTCTCCAGCCGATGTCACCGCCAGCTTCGCTGGTTGCCGCCGCTGGGGCACCTGCCCCTTAAAGGGGAGACCTTTTGCCGCCATAATTTTCCGTTGGCCGACTCTTCTGTCTGCCAGAGAATGGCGACCCTCGCCTCGATTGGGCCACCATCCTGCAGCCCGGCACTCCGTTTTAGGTGCCGGGCTGTTGGCCTGGTCGAGGGCGCCCCTGCTGGCCCAGTGGTGACCGCCAAAGGGACTGCATAGTGCGCAGTGGCCCTCCCCTTTAATTGAAGGGGCGGGGCATTCTGTCGTGTCAGCGCTACACCGAGTGTCCACTTAGTGCTAACATTGCCGGTGGGGTGCTGGGCTCGGAGCCTGGCGCTGGACTCAGCATCATGCTGCCACCCGGGAGCACCCCTGCACGGACGCGGCGTGCCTCCTCCGTTGAGCAGCGGAAGGGTGGAATTCCGTGTCGGCGGCCTGACCTGGGCCGGGCGATAAATGACCCGGCCCCGGAAGGTTACCGCTTCCAAACGGGGTGCAGGACAATTTCAGCCCCGGAGAAACAATTTCCTCTGATGAGAATCTCGAACAAAGGGGCATCATCTTTAACTTAGAGCCAGGCGGTTCAGGAGTGAAATCAGGAAGCACTTTCCCACACAAAGGGCAGCGGAAATCTGGAACACTTTCCTAGAGAAGGTTGTGGATGTTGGGTTAATTGACCACGATCAATAGATTTTTGTTAGTTAAGGATATCGGCGGATATAGAATTAAAGAGGATAATTAGGGTTGACGCACAGATCAGCCATGACCTGATTGAATGGCGGAACATGCTTGAGGGGCTGAATGGCCTACTCCTGTTCCTAATTTCACACCCAAGGCTTCTCCTGCACGTTCTCACCGCTTGTTCTGTTCACATCTTTCCTGTTGAGTGCCAGTTTGTCTTTTTGAATAAAGCAGTATCAAGTAAGACAGTGATGTTTGCTCCTTCCTGCAGCACATTCTCTTTGCACTCTGGCATGCGTTGCCCTACTGTTTCAATTCTCTACATTTCTGTGTGAGTAACAATAACCTCAACTCTGACTTTCAATGTTGCTTATCATGTGAGTCCCTCATCTCCATTTTAAGATGAGTTACTTTGGTCTAACTTCTGCGTGCAATTACTGTGTTTTCCTTTGATACGTTTAACAGCTGAGACCTAAAGGCAACACGGAGCATCCACGTAGCATTGACGTTAACGGCGGGGTGCTGGGTTCCGGAGTTATGCAAATTAGTATCTCCATATAAAGGCAGGATATTCTTGCTTTACATTTACCTCTCCCACAAGACCTTGCAATGGAGGGTCGCAAATTGCGACCGGGTGCGCGCTGTTACCGCCTCCCGCCATATTGAGTGGGGGTTAAGCGGCGACACTACGGCTTTGCGTCCCGATCTCCTGGGCTGGTAGATCGTGAGGTCATCTCTGCGCGCATCGCCCTGTTATGTGCCTTGGCCCAGAAATTGACGTTCGCCCCTGCAGCAGCGCCTAGCGATAACACTGACAGCTGCAGGGAATGCGTCAAGGACACCAGCCGCTACTGGGGCAAAATTTAAAGGCAGGGTGGCCGAATCAAATATAAAAAACAAACTTACCTTGGTTTTCCCGTTGCTGCTCCATTTTCTTCGCTGGGTCCTGGCTGCGATCGCGCGTGCTGGGCTGATCACGCAGCACCCCCGCTCCTTGCTGGTCCAGGTAGCTCCCTTTTTCATTTGCAGAGTCAGGAGCGTGGGCCCTTCTCCTCATTTAGAGCTCCACTTCCTTCTGGGGGCGGTAATCCGAATTTCTTGAGAGGGGCGGGACTTCCGCACCTGGCGCTAAGTCTTACTGCCCCCAAATGGGTCGATAGCCAATTTCTCCCCCTTTGAGTCTTAGGCGGGTTTGTGGAGTGCTCACACCCGCCCAGTCAAAAACCTCATCGTGTTTTTATCCAGATTTCCAAGTCCTGGTCAATGAAAGAAGCTTACCTGACATTTTTGTCAAAGTATTTGACTACAGACTTGTGCATTTACTCTATAACTGGATGGAGTAAACGGTTGTCAGTTATAACGCTAATTGGCTCACTTTCTTTCATTCCTAGTATTGAATTTATGCCAAACCAAATCACCCAGTAAAACTGGTAGCCTGACATTTTGATTTGCCTTCATTAATAATTGTGAAAACAAAGGGCTTTTTTTGATCCATCTTTCTACTTTCTTCTCCATTAGCTTATCATTTTGACTTTATTTCTATCTAACAAACATTAATATACCTATTTTAGAAGTTTCTTGTATAAAATTAGATCAAAATATTAATTATCCGTTTTGATCTGCTGCAGATCCATCTTGGAACTAAAGCAACATCTGTAAATTTAGCCTTCAATTGGCTTCATTTTTCAGTCACTGTAGGCAAGAAAGGTAGTCATGTTGTAGACATAAATGGTCAACTTCTTTGCATCAAATATAAATAGGACTACAGTGCCATTTGCAACCACCACAGGAAGAGATAACGGGTTAAAAATTTCCCCCCGCACGAAACGTGGCTCACGTACCCCGTTTCAATGGTTGTTACCGCAGCTGCGGTTCAGGTCGCCTCTTGAGCGACGTTCCGCTCTTTGTTGTTTTTTGTACTTGGATCCGGAAGTCGCTCTTAATGAGGGCGGTGACAACACCTGAGGGGCGGAAGTTGGGGGTGGTGCGGAGTGACCGCATCGATGACATCACGGCGCCACATCACCACGGCGCTCTCCTTCACTTAAAGGGGAGAGCCATCGTGATTTCAAAACTTCGGCCCACTGGGCCAGCAGGGAGGGTTTCGGCTGGGCCAGCAGCCACACCTGAGAAGGTGTGTCAGGCTGCCTGTTGGATGCCCGGCCTGTGATGTTATGTATTGATGTGTGTATCGTCGTCCTGCGTCCTGGTGGGGGGGGGGAAGTGTGATGTTATGTATTGATGTGTGTATCGTCCTGGTACCTTAAATGTAATGTAAGCACAATGCCACACCACAGAGGGCGCTGTGGTGGGAAACCTGGAAGTACCTGCAACAGGCGCTATAAAAGGCTGACCACCACACCTGAGAGGCACTCTGGAGCTGAACAATAAAGGACGAAGGTCACAGCAGTTAGATTTACACTAGACCATGTGGAGTCAGTGATTTGTGTGCTACATACACCACACGGCCGAACCTGGAATCATAATTGTTGGGTTGACATGGCAGTCAACCTTCAAAAAAAAACCATGCTCCCTTTTAAGAGAAGCTGCACCGTCATTGCCACAGCCTCACTGCACCACCGGGCAAAAACAGGTTTTGGTACTGCTGGTAGGCCGAAGATTTTCAGAGGGGAATGCCGCTGTCAGGGGGATAGATCGGCAGTGTGCACGGTGATGACGCGCTTACCGCGGATCGGCAGCAGCGGTGCGGTAAGGGGTGGGGGATTGGGGTTCCGCCGGGAGGGCAAATGGGCTATCAGCGGCCATTCCACGAAAAGTCGGCGACTACTCCACTCCGCAGCATGGACGCCGATTTGTGGTGGTAACAGGCCTTAAGGAGAGGGGCAATTTCAGCACCAACCCGTCCATGGCTCATCACAAAGTCATAAAAAGTATTATTTTTATGAATTTGAAGTTTTTGGTGAATTGGTGCTCATCAAGGTAAGGATTGTCAGCCCTGGCAAATAGAATACCTTTCATTTATTGGATCCAGTGCCAACGTCAAGGACTCCCAGGTAAGATATTGCATGGCCACATGAAGTGCCAGTTTCCCTTTATTCTGCCTCAGCGATGATCTTAAGTCCAATAGGAGGAGAGCACTTTCTACTATATAAGGATATTTTCCAATATCTCAGGACTGTAGAATTCTTATCTCTGCTTTAAAAGGAGGAAACTACCAATGTGGGGAGTGAAGACATGCCGTTTTCAGCTGTTGATTTGTGCTCACTGGGAACTAGGTTGAGACGATCCAAAGTAATTTCATATTGCCCCTTATGAGAGAAAGGTCTTTCATTGAACTAGGGTATGCTAGTGCTGTTGTTCACAACTTCCTCCATCTCAGATGCTCTGCTGTGCTCTACCCAATCCATAATGGAGTGGCTCTATATGTCGGAGAGCAAGATGGGATCACAGCTTAGCTCAGCAGACATTTCACTGTACCACATGCTCAGTGTTTGCTGTTATCTCAGATGGCTTGCAATGTGTTTAAAACCCACAGTCATTTGAAAAACTGGCAGGTTGCTGAAACTTGAAGTCTCTTATCTGATGGAACTTACTCAGAAATACCTTGATGTTGTTTTTAACACAGCTATGTGTGACAACGTTGTAGTTTTCACATATCTTCCAAAGCAGTCCATCACAAGCAACTAACTACACCCTCTCCAAGCAAATAGATCTGTTACTCTATGTGATGTCATTGAAGGAAACAAGGGCTTTAAGTGCTTCTGGTGAAATGCTGTTCACAAACATCAGACTGATAACCCAGTGAATACATCTGAACAACTTTCTAAACTGTCGTCTGGAATGGTAGGTATGAGGTATGATTCTGCAATCTGGTGCTTCCAGTGGGAAGTGCCGCTCACTAGGGTCACATCCTGGGAATCTGTGGGCACACAGCATGTCATTTTCTGTCCAGGATGGCAAATTGGGGATTGCTTTCCTGCGATTTCCCGAGGGGTACTCATTGCTTCCCACTGCAGCCCACTGAGAGCGGCAAATCACAGAATCACCCAATCACACAGTTACAAGTTATTTGTTTTCCAGTAAATCCATAGAGGGGAATGTACTGTGATCTGCCATTTAAAAGCAGACTGTTGGACATCTTGGAGAAATGTATGTTGGACATCGTGGGGAGTTAAGGGTTAACAGTCGAACTTCTTTGTATCTTGGATTAACAGGCTTTCCGATATAAACAGGATGACTTTGCAGTATCGTAAAAATAATGCAATGCTTGTTTTCTGAGATGTAAAGTGCTTGTGTAAGGGAATAAGTATTAATAATGACGTCACCCACGAGTAGTTAATGTTTAGTTTTAGGGTAATAAAGCAGGGGTAAGGAGTCCATTTGCTAAAAATAACAGCAGATAAAAGAAGTCTTATTTAGGGGAAGTAGTTCTGAAGTAAACAACTGCAAACTGTTTACATGAATACTCTGTTTTTAAAGGGTTTGGGAATAGATACGTCATACAGTCTTATCTATGACATTTTCCTTTAATGTAGTGAAAAGATGGTATATAAAGGATCACGGTTTTCAACAGTATGCCAGAGTGCTTGAAAGATACAGAAATGAGAACACCTGAGAAACCTGACAGTATACCTGAGAAACCTCTCCTGCTCTTCTTCGAATAGTGCCGTGGGATCTTTTACACCCATCTGAGAAAGCAGACAGGACAGTGATTTAACATCTCATCGGGAGGACAGCCCTTCTGACAGTGCAGAACTCCTCAGTACTGTATGGGAGTGTCAGCCTGAATAGATAGCAAGCAATCTCTTGAGGCATACTATCGATGGACAGCGTATAGGGGAACGAAAAAAACGAAAAAGAAAGAAAAGAAAGAAGAAAAAAAAGACTTGTATTTATATAATGCCTTTCACGACCTCAGGATGTCAAGTGCTTTCCAGCAAATTAAGTACTTTTGAAGTGTAGTATTGCAATGTAGGAAATGTGCTTCAGTCTCTGTACTTCCTAGTCTGGGATTTGGCCTCAGACATGGGTGAGTGGAACTATTGGCAAGTTGTCTGTTGTTTAAGCGCAGAGGTCATAAATGTATAAAAATTTATGGTATTCTGTGGAAGCTGCAATATTGTAGACAAGTCAATAACTCTCTAAAAAGATTCACCATGATTTTGCCAAGTCACTTCTACCCTACAAGGGTTGAATGCTCTTCAGTTAACAACATACGGTTTCTCAGTCAGATTTCACATCTACATAGAATTACATAGAATATACAGCACAGAAACAGGCCATTCGGCCAACCAGTCCATGCCAGCATTTATACACCACTTGGTCCTCCTTCCATCGTTCCTTATCTAACTCTATCAGCATAACTCTCTATTCCATTCTCCCTCATATGCTTGTATAGCCTCCCCTTAAATGAATTTATATTAGTCGCCTCAACTGCTCCCTGTTGTAGCGAGTTCCACGTTCTCACCACTCTCTGGGTGAAGAAGTTTCTTCTGAATTCCTTATTTTGTGATGGCCTCTAATTTTGCTCTTCCTCATAAGTGGAAACACTCTCGCTGTATCTGCTGTATCAAAACCTTTCATAATTTTAAATTCCTCTATTAGGTTATCCCTCAGCCTTCTCTTTTCAAGAGAAAAGAAACCCAGCCTTTCATCCTTTCCTGATAGGTATAACCTCACATTTCTGGTATCATCTTTGTAAATAATTTTTGCACCCTGTCCAATACCTCTACATCCTTTTTATAATCTGGTGACCAGAACTGTAAGCAGTACTCCCAGTGTGGTCGAACCAAGATTCAATACAACACAAGTTAAGCTCAACTTCTCTATTTTTAAATTATATCTGTCTAGAAATAAATCCTAGCGTTTGGTCTAATCACAAGATTTGGAAAAAAAAACAATTCCAGCTCCGGGTCAAAAAATCCAACCTATTTGAAAGACAAGCGGTGAGAGCAGCATTGCGGCAAATCGGAACTGAACTAGCTGTAGCACTATATGTTCTTTAAATATAATCGAAAGCGGATGCTAGAAATCTGAAAACAGAAAATGCTGTGGAGAGAGAAACAGAGTTAACGGGGGTAGTTTTCACCCCCCCCAGGGTGGGTGGGGGTTAAGAACAAAATAAATGGGCAACCCACCCACTTCCGGTTTTGACGGAGGCAGGTTGGGGAGGGAGGGGTGGCCGACCAATCCGCTCCCAGGAAATGAATCGATCACTAAAGTACTTGAAGGAGGCTGTGAGCCTGTATTTCAACTTAACATTTAGTGTGGATACCTGAGGGCTGGGTTTCCTGGACCTTGGGAAACTTGGCAACTGAAGGCAGGCGTGAAGGGCCGGATCCAGAACAATATACCTCTTTCAGAGTGTATTATTCAGAACACAAGAATGATATACCTCTATAAAAAAGTGCATTGTACAGAAACAAGAATGATATATGTTATGCATGTAAACATTACCAATGTGTAAGACTTGCCACCAGGTGGCGCACCTGTGGGAGACCCAAGGGTCACCTGCACACCCTGGGCAAGCAGGTATAAAGGGCAGTCTACCATGCTGCCTCCTCACTCTGGAGTTACAATAAAGAGACCAAGGTCACAACAGTTTGAGCTTAAGATATACAGTCTTGTGGAGTTATTCTGAATGTAACAATTGGCGACGAGTAACAGATCACGAACTTTCACGCAGTTATGGCTGCCATTGGTATTCTTGAGAGATTTGTTGAGGGTGATGATTGGGAAGCCTTCATTGAGCGTCTTGACCAGTACTTCGTGGCCAACGAGCTGGAAAAGGAAGAAACCGCAGTCAAGTGCAGGGCGATTCTCCTCGCCGTTTGCGGGTCCATGATATATGGCCTCATGAAAAATCTGCTAGCACCAATGAAACTGACGGAGAAGACATATGAAGAGTTGTGCACGCTGGCTCGGGAACACCTCAAGCCGAAGGAGAGCATCTTGATGGCCAGGTATCGCTTTTATACGCACCATCGCTCCGAGGGCCAGGAAATGACGAGCTTTGTCGCCGACCTAAGATGCCTTGCGGGACCATGCGTATTTGCTGGATTTTTGGGGGAAGTGTTGCGGGACTTTTTCGTGCTTGGAATCGGCCACGAGGTCATTCTTTGCAAACTGCTGTCTGCCCAATCCCTAGATCTGAACAAGGCCATCACGATAGCCCAGGCTTTTATGTCCATGAACAATAACACTAAACAGATATCAGTGCAGCATCGAAACTCACCGGCAAGTACTATGCATAAACTAACGCCTTCAGTAGGCAGAACTGTACATGGCAAGGCCTACACGCCTGCAGAGGCCAGACCGAGGATGACTCAGAGTCCGCCGTGGGGCGTGAATGCAAATCCATTAACACCATGTTGGCGCTGCAGGGGTAATCATCGAGCCCATCAATGTCAATTCAAGTACTTCGTGTGCAAGAACTGTGGAACAATGGGGCACCTCCAGCAAATGTGCAGACGTGCTGTGACTCACCACATGGCAGAGTCGGCAGAAGATGACCGATCCGGCGGGGATCATGCTGAACGAGTAAGAGAGGCAACTCAACCCGAGGCTGAAGAGGAAGTGTAGGGAGTACACACCATCACCACCAAAAGCCTTCTGATAATGTTAAAAGTCAAATTAAACGGCATTCCAGTTTCCATGGAATTGGACACGGGGGGTGAGTCAGTCAATTATGAGCCAGAAGGTTTTTGAGAAACTGTGGGGCAACAAGGCACAGAGACCAAAACTAAGCCTGATCCACACCAAGCTGCGCACTTACACCAAAGAGCCCATACCAGTCATTGGCAGTGTGGCAGTGAAGGTATTGTACAATGGAGCTCTGCATGATTTACCACTGTGGATAGTCCCAGGCGATGGCCCAACGCTGTTCGGCAGAAGCTGGCTAGGAAAGATCCAATGTGACTGGGACGACATCAAAGCACTGTCTTCGGTAGATGATGCCTCGTGCGCCCAAGTGCTAAACAAATTCCCGTCATTATTTGAGCCAGGCATCGGCAACTTCACAGGCGCCAAAGTGCAGATCCACCTTGTCCCTGATACACGGCCCATTCATCACAAGGCCTGAGCAGTTCCATACGTGATGCGAGAGAAAGTCAAGATCGAGCTGGACAGACTTCAACGAGAGGGGATCATATCGCCAGTCGAGTTTAACGAGTGGGCCGGTCTAATTGTTCCGGTGTTGAAAAGCGATGGAATGGTCAGAATCTGTGGAGACTACAAGGTAACGATCAACCGAGTCTCGTTACAGGACCAGTACCCACTATCCAAAGCGGATGACCTGTTTGCAACACTAGCAGGGGGGAAGTGGTTCACCAAGCTGGATCTAACCTCTGCTTACATTACACAGGAGCTAGCTGAACCTTCGAGAAAATTGACATGCATCAACACGCACAGAGGACTGTTCATATACCACAGATGCTCTTTTGGAATTCGCTCGGTGGCAGCCATCTTCTAAAGGAACATGGAGACTCTGCTGAAATCGGTTCCGCACACTGTGCTGTTCCAAGACGACATCTTGATCACCGGCCGCAACACCACCGAACACTTGCACAACCTAGAAAAGGTGCTCAAGCGACTGGACAGAGTGGGACTCAGGCTGAAATGCTCCACGTGTGTTTTCCTGGTTCCAGAGGTTGAATTTCTGTAGAGAAAGATTGCGCTGGACGGCATCAGACCCACGGACTCCAAGACGGAGGCCATCAAGAATGCACCCAGAACACAGAATGTGATGGAGCTGTGTTCGTTCCTGGGACTCCTCAACTATTTTGGTAACTTTCTATCGGGGTTGAGCACTTTGCTGGAACCATTGCATTTATTGCTATGCAAGAGTGACGACTGGGTTTGGGGTAAATCTCAAGAGACAGCCTTTAACAAGGCCAGAAACCTGCTATGTTCTAACAAGTTTTTTGTATTGTATGATCCGTATAAACGTTTAGTACTAGCATCTTCGTACGGGGTCGGTTGTGTGTTACAGCAAGCCAATGGATCAGGCAAACTGCAACCGATTACATATGTGTCCAGAAGCTTACCTAAGGCTGAAAGAGCCTACAGTATGGTTGAGAAAGAAGCATTAGCGTGCGTATATGGAGTTAAGATGCACCAATACCTATTTGGGCTCCGGTTCGAGCTCGAAACTGACCACAAACCTATCATTTTGTTGTTCTCAAAAAGCAAAGGTATTAACACCAATGATTCGTCCTGCATCCAAAGATGGGCACTAACGTTATCTGCGTATGACTATATAATCCGCCACTGACCAGGCACTGAGAACTGTGCTGATGCCCTCAGTCAGCTACCATTGCCCACCACTGGGGTGGAAATGGCGCAACCCGCAGACTTGCTTCTTGTAATGGATACTTTTGAGAGCGAGGGGTCACCCATCATGGATCGCCAGATCAGGACCTGGACTAGCCAGGACCTGGTGCTATCACTAGTAAAAAGCTGCGTCCTCAATGGGAGCTGGTCAGCAGTTCCAGGGGAAATGCAAGACGAAATTAAGCCGTTCCGCCGAAGCAAGGACGAAATGTCCATCCAATCGTACTGCCTCCTTTGGGGGAATCGTGTAATTTTGCCAAAAAAAGGCAGGGAAACGTTTATACGCAACCTTCACAGTACCCACCCAGGCCTAATCATGATGAAGGCTATCGCCAAGTCGCACGTTTGGTGGTCCGGCATTGACTCGGAGTTGGAGTCATGCATACACCAATGTAACATTTGCTTACAGTTGAGCAATGCACCAAGGGAGGCCTCACTGAGTCTGTGGTCATGGCCCTCCAAACTGTGGTCAAGGGTCCACATAGATTTTTCTGGCCCCCTTCTAGAAAAGATGTTCCTAGTAGCAGTGGACACTTACTCTAAATGGATTGAATGTATAATAATGTCGTCATGTACATCCACTGCCACCATTGAAAGCCTCCGGGCCATATTCGCCACCTATGGTTTGCCCAACGTCCTTGTTAGTGACAATGGACCATGCTTCACCAGCTCAGAATTCAACGAGTTCATGACCCGCAATGGCATCAAGCATGTCAGGTCTGCGCCGTTTAAGACCACATCCAATTGTCAAGAGGAACGGGCAGTCTAAACCATCAAGCAGAGTTTGAAACGCGTGACGGATGGTTCCCTGCGGACTCTGTTATCTCGGATTCTGCTCAGCTACTGCACGTGACCCCACTCGCTTACTGGGGTTCCCCCTGCAGAATTGCTAATGAAGAGAGTACTCAAAACCAGGCTCTCCTGAGTGCATCCAGATCTCAATGATCATGTAGAAACCCGGCGTTACTGGCATAACATTTACCACGATCGCGCGGCTATGTCACGTGTGATTGAGGTTAATGACCCTGTGTTTGTTCTTAATTATGGTCATGGTCCCAAATAGGTTGCTGGCGCTGTGTTAGCTAAGGAGGGAATAGAGTGTTTGTTGTCAAACTTTTGAATGGACAAACGTGCAGAAAGCAGTTGGATCAGACCAAACTGTGGTTCACTAACAACCAAGAACAGTTTGAAGAGGACATTACCATTATTGATCCACCAATACACACCCCAACCAGCAATCGACCTCAGGGTCAACCACGAGGATGAACCCACCATACCCGACAGTCCGATCAGACCAGCCACATTGCAGTGCAGCAATGATCCAACCGACTCACCCAGACCAGGACTTCAACTCAGGCGATCAACCCGGGAACGCAGAGCCCTTGTAAATAACTTGTCGATAAGACTTTGGGAGGGGGTAATGATGTTATGTATGTAAACATTACCAATGTTTAAGACTTGCCACCAGGGGGTGCACCTGTAGGAGGAGACCCAAGGGTCACCTGCACACCCCGGGCAAGCAGGTATAAAGGGCAGACTACCATGCTGCCTCCTCACTCTGGAGTTACAATAAAGAGACCAAGGTCACAACAGTTTGAGCTTAAGATATACAGTCTTGTGGAGTTATTCTGAACGTAACAATATACCTCTATAAGAGTGCATTGTACAGAAACAAGAATGATATACCTCTGCATAAGAGTGCATTGTCAGTGATGAATGTCAGCCTTGGCTCAGTGGTAACACTTTTGCCCCTCAGTCAGAAGGTTGTAGGTTCAAGCCCCAAACCAGAGACCCAGGCTTGTGCTTCAGTACAGTGTTGTGGGACTGCTGCATGTTAATATGATAATCTTCTGTTTTAATGCATTTTAGCACCTATTAATTTCATATGAATGTACTGTTGTGTTTAATGTGTCCTTACTATACAGTACAAATGCACACGAGGCCCATACTCGAGAGAAGGTCACTCTGTGACCAGTAACCTTTATTTGCCAGCACTGAATGATGAAGGTGGATGGAGCTTCCCCTTTTATACCTGAAAGTCCAGGTTAGGAGTGTCTCCCACAAGTTCACCATCTAGTGGTCAGTGTTCTCACGGTGTACAACTTAGGTCAGTTTATACATGGATTACAATGACAGTTGAATACATGACATCACCTCCCCCCGCCAAAGTCTTATTGGATCACAGGTTAAGTCTCTCTGGTGGTTTACGCTCCCTTGTAGGGCGCCTGAGTTGGGGCTCCGGTTGTTGGGCGCTGGCCTGAGTGTCTGCTGTTTGCAGTGCCTCAGACCTGTTCGGACTGCCCACAGTGACTGTGCTCTCCTCCACTTGGTTCCGGTGTTCGGTCACCTGTGCTGGAGTGAACTCTATATCGTGTTCTTCCTCTGCTCCTTCTATGGGGTTGCTGAACCTCCTTTTTGTTTGATCCATGTGTTTGCGGCAGATTTGTCCATTGGTAAGTTTAACTACAGAATCCTATTCCCCTCTTTGGCAATCACAGTGCCTGCGAGCCATTTGGGCCCTGCAGCGTCGTTGAGGACAAAGACAGGGTCATTGACATCAATACGTCGCGCCCTCGCATTCCCATCATGGTAGTCACATTGTGACTGGCGCCTGCTCTCAACAATTTCTTTCATGGTATGAGGGATAACCTGGTTTTGAGCACCCTTTTCATTAGCAGCTCTGCGGGTGGAACCCCTGTGAGCAAGTGTGGTCAGGATCTATTGACCAACAGGAGGCGTAATAAGTGGCTTTGTAGGGAACCCCCTTGGATTCTGAGCATCCCCTGTTTGATTATCTGCACTGCTCGTTCCGCCTGGCCGTTTGAGGCCGGCTTGAATGGTGCCGTTCTGACATGGTTGATACCATTTCCTGCCATGAAGTCACTGCTTGTAAAGCACGGGCCATTGTCGCTGACCAAGACGTTCGGTAGGCCATGGGCGGCGAACATTTCCCGTAGACTTTCTACTGTGGCAGAGGATGTGCTTGAATTGAAAATGTCACACTCGATCCATTTGGAGTAGGCGTCTACTACAACCAAAAACATTTTTCCCATGAAAGAATGCGTAGTCCACATGGATGCGTGACCATGGCTTGGCGAGCCAGAACCAGGGGCTAAGGGGGGCTTCGCTGGGCGCATTGCCCAGCTGGGCACATGTGTTGCACCTGCGAACACAAAGTTCCAGATCTGCATCTATCCCTGGCCACCAAACGCGTGACCTGGCAATTGCCTTCATCATGACAATGCCCGGGTGCTCATTGTGGAGTTCTCGGATGAACGCCTCTCTGCCCATCTGGGGCATGACTACTCGGTTTCCCCATAGTAGGCAATCGGCTTGAATCGAGAGTTCATCCTTGCGCCTGTGAAATGGTTTAAATTCCTCAGGGCATGCCCCGTACGTAGCTGCCCAGTCCCCATTCAGGACACATTTCTTAACTAAAGACAGTAGCGGGTCTCTATTTGTCCAGATTTTGATCTGATGGGCTGTCACGCGTGAGCCTTCGCTTTCGAAAGCTTCAACAGCCATGACCATCTCAGCAGCATGCTCGGTTGCCCCCCCCGGTGATGGCTAGTGGGAGCCTGCTGAGTGCATCGGCGCAGTTTTCAGTGCCCGGTCTGTGCCGAATTGTATAGTCATAGGCGGCTAATGTGAGTGCCCACCTCTGTATGTGGGCCCACACATTTGCATTTATGGCCTTGTTGTCGACCAAAAGGGACGTTAGGGGTTTGTGATCTGTCTCCAGCTGAAACTTCCTGCTAAACAGGTACTGGTGCATTTTTTTTACTGCATATACACATGCAAGCGCTTCCTTTTCTACCATCCCGTAGCCCCTTTCTATCTGGGACAGACTTCTGGAGGCATAAGCTACCGGCTGTAACTGACCCTTGGTATTAACATGCTGCAACACACACCCGATGCCATAGGACGATGCATCGCACGTTAAAACAAGTTTCTTACATGGGTCATATAGCGTTAACAGATTGTTGGAGCATAACAAATTGCGTGCTCTATCAAAAGCCCTTTCCTGGCTGTCCCCTCAGACCCATTCGCGATCTTTGCGTAGGAGCACGTGTAGCGGCTCTAACAGCGTGCTCAATTTGGGAAGAAAGTTACCAAAATAGTTCAGGAGCCCCAGGAACGAGCGCAGCTCTGTTGTGTTACGGGGTTTGGGTGCTCTCTGGATCACTTCCGTTTTGGACGCAGTAGGTCTGATCCCGTCTGCTGCTGCCCTCATCCCCAGGAATTCTACCTCTGGAGCTAGGAAGATGCACTTCGCCTTTTTCAGTTGCAGACCTACCCGATCCAGTCTGTGTAGCACCTCCTCCAGGTTGTGGAGGTGTTCTTCAGTGTCGCAACCTGTGATGAGGATGTCGTCTTGAAAAACCACCGTCCTTGGAATCGACTTGAGGAGACTTTCCATGTTTTGTTGAAAGATCGCGGCGGCCGTGCGAATCCCGAACGGACATCTGTTGTAATCAAACAACCCCTTGTGTGTCATGATGGTGGTCAGCTTCTTTGACTCACTTGCTAGCTCCTGGGTCATGTAAGCTGAGGTCAGGTCCAATTTTGAAAAAAGTTTGCCACCGGACAGTGTCGCAAAGAGGTCCTCCGCTCTCGGTAACGGGTACTGGTCTTGGAGTGACACTCGATTGATGGTGGCCTTGTAATCACCACATATCCTGACCGACCCCATCCGCCTTGAGCACAGGCACAATTGGGCTCACCCATTCACTGAATTCGACTGGCGAGATGATGCCTTCTCTCAGCAGGTGGTCCAATTCGCCTTCTATCTTTTCCCGCATCATGTACGGCACCACTCTGGCCTTGTGGTGTACTGGCCTGGCGTCCGGGTTTATGTGAATCACTATCTTAGTCCCCATGAAAGTTCCAATGCCGGGTTGAAATAGTGAGTCAAATTTTTCCAGGACATGTGAGCATGATATTCGCTCCACAGAAGAAATTGCATTGACATCGCCCCATTTCCAGTTCATGACAGCAAGCCAATTCCTCCCCAGCAGTGCGGGATCATCCCCCGGGACAATCCAGAGTGGCAACCTGTTCTCCGAATCTTTGTGCGTCACGACTACCGTGGCACTGCCTAGCACCGGAATGATCTCTTTTGTATATGTCCGTAGTTGTGCGTCAATCGGCAATAATTTTGGCCTCCTGGCCTTGGACGCCCACAACTTGTCGAACTGTTTGATACTCATCACGTACTGGCTGGCCCCCGTGTCTAGCTCCATTAATACTGGGATACCATTGAAGAGCACTTTCATCATTATCGGTGGCGTCCTGGTGTATGAACTGTATATGTGCTCCACATGAACTCGCTGAACTTCAGCTTCCAGCGATTTCCCCCAGTGTCCATTTGGCCTCGTAGGGCTTACATCGGGCCCGTCCTCCTCGTACATCAACCTGCTGCAGGCTTCCTGCACATATGCACCAAGTGACCGTTGACGTTGCAATTTCTGCAGGTATATTGCTGATACCTGCAAGCTCTGGCTGTGTGTTTGCCTCCACGCCTCCAACATGAGTCATTGTTGGAAAGAAAAATTCCATTACCAATCGATCGTCTCTGACTGTCTCTGTAACTATCCTTAAGCGCATCATTGACAGGTGTTGATGGCCCCATTACTGGCCGCATTGTCCCTTGCGATGGCATGAATCACCGTTCAGCTAGCCATTGTCTCTGTTGAATTCCCCCTTTGGGTTCGGCTACATGCTCGGGCATGTCCGATTGCCCCTGTCTGTCTGGAGAACCGTGTGCTGTGTTAACAATGTTGACTCCCTGTCCATTTGCTGCATTTAAACCAAGATTTTTGTCAAACATCATTCTGGTCTCTTCCTCCCCTGAGATAAATGTCTGGGCCATCAAAGCCGCCGTTTCCAGGGTCAAGTCTTTGGTCTCAATCAGTTTCCTGAAAACCCCAGCATGCCCGATGCCCTCAATAAAACAGTCTGACAGCATCTCCGCTCTACATGCATCTGGGAACTTACATAGACTCGCCAGTCGGCAGAGGTCTGCCACGAAGTCTGGATAGCTTTGCCCTTTTCGCCGCCGGTGCGTGTAAAACCGGTGTCTCGCCATGTGCATGCTGCTCGCCGGTTTAAGGTGTTCCCCGATCAACTTACTGAGCTCTTCAAAAGTCTTGTCCGCCAGCTTCTCTGGCGCTAGAAGGTCCTTCATCAGGGAATACGTCCTGGATCCACAAACCGTCAGGAGATGAGCCCTGTGTTTGTCGGCCGAATCCTGTCCCAACCATTCCTTAGTGACAAAACTTTGCTGTAGTCTCAATAAAATCGTCCCAATCATCACCAACACAGTACCTCTCGTCTGTGCTGCTAGTGGCCATGCTCGCGTGGTTTAAATCCCAGTTTCTTGTCGCCAAATGCACACGAGGCCCATACTCGAGAGAAGGTCACTCTGTGACCAGTAACCTTTATTTGCCAGCACTAAAGTGATGAAGGTGGGTGGAGCTTCCCCTTTTATACCTGAAAGTCCAGGTTAGGAGTGTCTCCCACAAGTTCACCACCTAGTGGTCAGTGTTCTCACAGTGTACAACTTAGGTCAGTTTATACATGGGTTACAATGACAGTTGAATACATGACAGTGTTTGTTACTAATAATGCATGGTGTGCTTTCAACCTGGTAAGTGCCTGAGATTTCAGGCCAAGTGATGATTTGGCTCGCAGACTCTAACATCTGGTTGCAATCTCTTGAATCGTTGTCAATCTCCAGCACTTTTGAACTTTGTATTCCATTCAGACAGATAGGGAAATTCAAAGCTCACAACATTTCTGTGGGCAGAATTTGGATCCTCTTCACTGCATTGTGCCAAAGACATGGAACAGTTCCCCTAATAGATTTTTGGGGTTGAAAATAAATGGGCTTACACCTTTCTTTGAACAGCAGTCTGAGGACTTTCATGTGATCGCCTTATGTGCTCCTCACTAATTTTGCATTCAACCCATTCCCCAGAAATGCACATTGCCCTGTTGCTTTGTGATTGAGTTCGCTGACAATTGTCGGTGGCTACAGATTATTGTTGATGTTTTCCCATGGGTACAATTAACATTTTGCTTAAAAGATCAATTTGTCCATCTCTAAAAAATCGGAGACAACTGGTTTACTCAAAGAGAATGCTGCATCTTTTTACGGCATGGCTGATTCCTCAGGCTCTGCCTATATTATTGACCTATATTGGTTAAGACAGCTCTCTGTTGCCATTACTCATGGCTCACGTGTCACCAGCCTGACCAACAGGAGGAGAGCGTGTCAGTGAGCTCCCAAACTGACAGACCGAGTCATCATAAGATTGAAGTGGGACTGATCGCCAGCGACAGGCTACACTGGAGATGCTTTGTGTTCGCTTCTAATGCACTTATAGTTTGTGTCATTAGAGGTCATACTATCATATGCCTTGATCCATTTGCATTTATCTCATTGTAGCCTTTATCTTAATGCAGCTCACTTCACTTCAGAGCGTAGCAGATTTCGGCAAGCCGCTTCCCTCTAAATTTCCACTTCGATCTACAAGAAGCCGGTTTTCCTTCTGTTGGCTTTTAAAATCCTGCGTCATTACAGTCTAATATCCCTCCTGTCCTGAAATATGGAACGCAACATGTTCCAATCATTGGTAGCGTGAATGCCAGTTAGATTAACCGGTCATGTTAATCAAAGTGTCCATCTGTTTACAATCTTAGTCACCCTTGATATAAAGAGGCCGATCGCCTGAAGCAGGCAGGCACTTTGGTTACCCAGCAGTAGACCCCCTTTTAAAATGGCGGCGGCCGCATTGCTAGCAATTATGGCCCCCATTTTGATGCCGTTACTGCCCCGTTAATACCAGGCAAGTGTCACTCAAAATCGACCCCATAGCCTTTTACTCTTCATTCTGACAAAACCCTCCCTCATTTTACAAGACACTATTAAATCTTCCCCTAGCCTCCGCCAATGCTTCAATGAATAAATGTAATTGTCATGTATCTTACATTATTATATATAACTGTATCCTAACATGCTATACATGACTGTAATAAGATATGACCTGTAACCACCAGCATACCTTACCACCAGGGGTGCACTTGCAAGAGACAGATATATAAGCACAGGTCTCAGGCAAGTGCAGCATTCCAGAGCTGTGAAATAAAGGTGCAGTCCAGAGTGACCTTGACTTCACTACATGCCTCGTGTGAATCTGTACTGAGGGGACAGGACTTTACAGTGGCAACGAGTTACGGGATCACAGAATCCACAGAATGGCGAACAACGGATCAGATGAAAAGTACAATGCGGGAGACAATTGGGAGGACTTTATAGAAAGGCTCCAGCAAAGCTTTGTAACCAAAGACTGGTTAGGCGACGATACGGCAGACAAGAGAAGAGCCCATCTCTTGACCAGCTGTGGCTCGAAAACATACACTTTAATGAAGGATCTGTTGGCACCCGAGAAACCAGCAAGCAAGTCGTTTGAAGAATTGAGCACACTGGTAAGAGACCACCTGAAGCCAGCGAGCAGCCTACACATGGCCAGACACAGGTTCTACAACTACAGACGCTGTGTGGGCCAGAGCATATCCGACTTCGTGGCGGAACTTCGGAGGTTGGCTAGTTTATGTGAGTTCTCCGATGAACTGAGGAGAGAAATGCTGAGAGACTTTTTCATTGAAGGAATAGGCCATGCAGGCATATTCCAAAAGCTCTTGGAGACCAAGAACCTGACCTTAGAGGCAGCAGCACTGGTTGTACAGACATTCTTGGTAGGGGAAGAAGGAACGAGGTTGATTTACAATGCAGGTACGACAACTAATGAAATATTGGAACAAGAAGTTCACAGCACTAAACAAGCTGCTACCCCCACACACACACAAAACCGGGAGAACAGGCTCTCGGCAGCAGGCAGAAGCCATCAAGGACCACAGGAACGGCCGTTCACACCTCATCAACCCACAATGCGAACAATCAACTACAAACTGAGAGAAGCTCAAGAGAGATCAGCCAGACGCAGCTCATTCTTTGGGAACACTTTGAACAATGGAACAGGTCTGTGCTGGAGGTGTGGGGGTGGGCACTCGTCAAGGGGATGTCGATTTCAGCAGGCTGTTTGCAGAAATTGTGAATATACAGGGCATTTGGCCCGCATGTGCAAAAAAACGGCAGCTCAGCTGGTATACGAATCGGATGGGTCGGAAAGCGGACCAGAAGATGGTGGGGACAGTACCCGGGACACCGATGTACAGTGGGTCAACACGATCAATGGCTGCTGCTCCTACAACAGGACGCCTCCTATAATGATGAGGGTCCTACTCAACGGGATATCTGTCAACATGGAGCTGGATACGGGAGTGAGTCAATCTCTCATGGGCGCTCAACAATTTGAACGACTGTGGCCACATAAAAGAGACAGACCAAAACTCACAAGGGTCGACACCATACTAAGGACTTATACCAAAGAAATCGTACCAGTCCTCAGCAGCGCCATGCTCTCTGTCACACACAAAGGGACAGTGAACCGACTTCCCCTGTGGATTGTCCCCGGAGACCCCCCAGCACTGCTGGGGAGAAGCTGGCTGGCAAAACTAAACTGGAAATGGGATGATGTCCATGCCATATCATTAGAGGAACGGACCTCCTGCTCAACAGTTATAAAGTGATTTGAACATCTCTTTCAGCCAGGTGTGGGCACTTTCAAAGGGGCCAAAGTTAAAATCTACATCACACAGGATGCTAGACCGGCCCATCACAAGGCCAGAGCTGTACCCTATGTGATGAGGGAAAAGATTGAACACGAACTAGACAGGCTTCTGCGGGAAGGCATTATATCACCTGTGGAATTTAGCAACTGGGCAAGTCCCATCGTCCCAGTCATGAAGCCTGATGGATCCGTACGAATCTGTGGGGACTACAAATCTACCATCAACAGTGTCACCATACAGGACCAGTACCCGCTGCCCAGAGCGGTGGACTTATTTGCCACATTGGCTGGAGGTAAACTTTTCTCAAAATTAGACCTCACATCTGCGTATATGACGCAAGAATTGATCGAGGAATCCAAGCTACTCACCACCATCAACACACATCAAGGCCTCTTCATGTACAATCGACGCCCATTCGGCATCAGGTCGGCAGCTGCCATATTCCAGTGCAACATGGAGAGTCTGCTCAAGTCCATCCCGGGGACGGTTGTATTTCGAGACGACATACTTATCACGGGCAGGGACACCGACTCCCACCTCCGTAATTTGGAGGAAGTACTAAAGCGGTTGGATCGGGTAGGCCTACGAGTCAAGAAATCCAAGTGCCTGTTTCTCGCACCCGAGGTTGAATTTTTGGGTAGAAGGATTGTCGCTGATGGAATCCGCCCAACAGAGTCCAAAACAGAAGCAATTCGCCTGGCGCCCAGGCCCCGGAATGTCTCAGAACTGCACGCCTTTCTCGAGCTACTCAATTACTTTGGGAACTTCATGCAGAACTTAAGCATGCTGCTGGAGCCTCTCCACGTGCTACTCAGGAAGGGGTGCGATTGGTTTTGGGGGTACGCCCAGGAACGTGCCTTCAATAAGGCACGCAACCTTCTGTGTTCCAACAGTGTTTTGACTTTCTTTGATCCAGGTAAAAAGCTAGTTCTCACATGCGATGCGTCAGCGTATGGGGTCGGGTGCGTTTTGCAACATGTCAATAGTGCGGGCAAATTACAACCCATAGCTTATGCCTCCAGGTCACTTTCGCGGGCGGAACACGGGTACGGAATGGTAGAGAAGGAGACGCTCGCGTGCGTGTACGGTGTCAAAAAGATGCACCAATACCTTTTCAGGGCCAATTTCGCGTTCGAAACCGACTACAAGCCCCTCACATCCCTCCTATCCGAGAGCAAGGCAATAACCGGCAACGCCTCGCCGCGAATATTCAACAGTGGACACTCATGCTGGCGTCCTACGATTACACAATAAGGCACAGACCAGGCCCAGACAACTGTGCCGACGCGCTCAGCAGGCTACCCCTGGCGACCACTGAAGGTCTGACGAACAGGACTGTGAGATAGTCATGGCAATCAATGCCTTTGAGTCCATAGGTTCGCCCATGATGGCTCGCCAAATCAGAGCCTGGACGGCCAGCGACCTCACGTTATCCTAAGTAAAAAGTTGTGTCCTAACCGGTGACTGGGCAGAGGCTCGCGATGCCTGCCCCGAGGAATTAAAACCCTTTCACAGGCGCATGCATGAGGTATGCATGGGGATCGTTCTCTTGAAGGCCATAGCCAGATCCCACGTCTGGTGGCCTGGTTTTGACACGGACTTGGAGCTCTGCGTCCGAAGGTGCACCATTTGTGCCCAACTCAGCAATGCCACCAGGGAGGCTCCACTGAGCCCCTGGCCCTGGCCTACCAAACCGTGGTCGCGGGTGCATGTAGACTATGCGGGCCCATTCATGGGCAAAATGTTCCTCGTAGTTGTAGATGCATTTTCAAAGTGGATCGAATGCACCATTTTAAACTCGAGCACAACCTCCACCACTGCGGAGAGCCTCGCAACCATGTTTGCAACGCACGGAACCCCTGACACATTGGTTAGTGACAATGGTCCGTGCTTCACCAGCGCAGAATTCCAAGACTTTATAATTGACCACGGCATAAATCATGTCAAGACGGCACCGTTCAAGCCGGCCTCCAACGGCCAGGCGGAGAGAGCAGTGCAAATCATTAAACGAGGCATGCTTAAAATCCAAGGTCCCATGCTGCAGGGTCGCCTGTCACGACTGCTGCTGGCATACAGATCTCGTCCGCACTCACTGACTGGGATCCCCCCCGCGCAACTGTTGATGAAAAGGACTTTAAAAACAAGACTCTCATTAATCCTCCCAGACATGCACGAAATCGTTGAGGCAAAGCGCCGTAAGTTGACTGAGTACCATGACAGAAATTCGAGGGAGAGATGGAATGAGATAGAGGACAAAGTGTTTGTACTAAACTATGGCAGGGTCCCAAATGGCTTGCAGGGACAGTAACGGGCAAGGGGCAAGGAAGGAAACAGGCTACTGGACTGGTAGTACAAATGGACAATAGCAAAACCTGCCGGAGGCATGTAGACCAAGTCAAAAGCAGATTTACCAACAACACTGCGGAACCAGAGGCAGACAACAATGTGGAACTCGCACCACACCCGGTGGACAGACAGAAGGGACAACCTGAGGAAAGGGCAATCCCAACAGACAGCCCAGGCGAGTCAACAACAATCACACCAATTGAAACAGACAGCCCAGGCGAGATACCAGCAACCACACCCAAAGAAAAACAGACACCAAGGCAAACAACTGAACCACAACTCAGACGCTCCACGCGAGAGCGTAGACCACCTGAGAGACTGAACCTATAAAGACAATAAGACCTTGGGGGAGGGTGATGTCATGTATCTTACATTATTATATATAACTGTATCCTAATATGCTATACGTGACTGTAATAAGATATGACCTATAACCACCAGCATACCTTACCACCAGGGGTGCACGTGCAAGAGACAGGTATATAAGCACAGGTCTCAGGCAAGTGCAGCATTCCAGAGCTGTGAAATAAAGGTGCAGGTCCAGAGTGACCTTGACTTCATTACATGCCTCGTGTGAATCTGTACTGAGGGGACAGGATTTTACAGTAATATGCTAAGCTGTAAAGATCAGGCAGGTCTCTTGTCTGTCCTGAGTCAGAGCATTCGTCAGGATGCCATCATTGGTCACAGTGTCCCTGGGCTGAGGAGGCAGAACAGCAGAGTAACTGCTTCTCATCACTGCTCAGTGACCTGTGCTGAAACACGTGAGTAATTAAGCTTCGGTGTGAGGCTCCCATGACTGACTAGCCAGGCTGACACATAAAATTCCCTAAGGGGATCTTTGAGGGCGAAGGGTGACAGAGAATTATTTGAATATAATTAGCTTAAAGTGGAAATTAAGTGGCAAACAATGAACTTCCTTAAAATGCTGTGCGTATTTACACAAACTTAGTTAATGATTGTTTTTTTCTGGATTGTCTAACATACTGGATTAACTCAAACTAATATTTCAGACAACACTACATTAGGAATATTAACATGATACAACTGATTAAAATGTGTTGTTTTAATGAGATAATGTGGCAAAGGCATGGGTTCCACATGGGTTGAGACATTAACTGCCTTCGAGCATTCAAGTAAATAACACGTATTGAGGTCCGCTGGGACTTCACAAGATAGTCGCTGTAATAGTAACCTTCAACTGGCAGTTTTCTTCCACCCATGTAGACTCCTTTGCAAGTCACAAAGACCCTTTTGAATAGATTGCTTCAGACTAAATAGTGTCAAAGGTGCTGATTGTGCCGTGCATTTGCATGAGAAGCACATAACTACTGTTAAAAGATACAAAGCTGCTTGGCTGCAGAGAAAAAAGTCAAACGAGTGTAATTCTACTCACTAACTGAATAAATATCAGGCAATTTAGCTTGTTTATGCACTGTACTCCTTCTCCCATAAGGAGTGTGCTTCAACAATGTAACATGTTCTGTTCATTGGCAGCAAAGATGATAGATTCCTTCTACATTTGTCCGTAGCTTAATGTAATAATATGATTTGATGGCATCCAGTTTTGTAATGTTGGGAGCATAGCCTCCAACCATTAGAAATTAATGATACCAGTGACAATCCTGACTTCTGTTTGTACTGCTAATGTCTTATAAGGATCCATAGAGTTCTCTCATATTTTATTTCCTGCAAGGCCATAGCTTTCATTAGCAAGAAATATACACTGTGGTCATGCAGTTTTTGGCCTACATTCTTTCCCAATATATTAAAATCGTTACAGTTGATTCAGCCACGAGAGAGTAATATTCTATTTTTATATTTTTAATAACTGGAAGCAACCTAACCTATGCAGCAAGTTGTTATGATCTGGAATGCAAGGCCTGAAAGGGCGGTGGAAGCAGATTCAATAGTAACTTTCAAAAGAGAATTGGATAAATACTTGAAAAGGAATACAGCTTGGAGGGCTGTAGGAAAAGAGTGAGGAAGTGTGACTAATAGGACAGCACTTTCCACGAGCCGGTATAGATACAATGGGCTGAATGGCCTCCTTCTGTGTTGTATGATTCTATGATAATACAATTGTGATAGCCCGGGAATTGCTGCTTGTGCTAATCCCGAGTCAACCATGTGTACCAAGGCGTAGACTTCCCACCCAGCAGCTATGTATCCCCTGGTGGGTTTTGAATGTGTGGTGACTACATTTGGACACATTTCACTGCTTCCCCTCTCTATTCTCCCTACACTGTTCTGGTTATTTTTATATATTCAGACTATAGATATACTCTCTGTGTAGTCACTGTATAGTTGCATAAAATGGAGACTTGTTACCTGATGTACTACCTTTCAGGTTTACATTGTGTATATACTATGTTGGCACCACTAGAGGGTGCAACTGATGGAGACCAGGGTTTCCTGCCCCTGTGGCAGAGGCTGTCCACCAGAGGACACTGCGGTGGGAGACCTGAGGGTCACCTGCATAGGTGTGCAGGGCCCAGTATAAAAGGCTGCCCACCATGCTTGTGCCTCACTCTGGAATTACGAATAAAGGACCAAGTTCACTACAGTTTGAGTACAACACATTGCCTCGTGGAGTCATTCATAAGTGCATTACAGACATAACAGTTATCATGTGGAACTCATTTAAAGGAAGAGCCCACACTGCCGACTCTGCAGAAGAAAAAGGGACCTACCTAGACCACCATGGAGCGGGAATCCCACGCGATCAGCCCGGCACTCAAGCAGAATGCCGGGCTGAGTGATTGCGGCCATGACCCCGTGATGAAACCGGACCAGGTGCAGCAACAAAAAGGTACGTATTTTTTTCCCCTCGGCCACCTCGCCATTAATTTTTGCCCCGGTAGCGGTCGGCTGCCTGACATGCGTCCCCTGCAGCTGTTTATGTAATCGCCCGGACTTGCTGCAGGGGGCAAAAGCCAATTTTGAGACCGGGGCAATGCGCACGGCGATCACGAATGAGAAGGCTCTGGGGTGTGCAGCAGTGGCTGGCTTCCCTCATGAACAGGGCCTCACTGCTTTTCTCAACAAAAAGAGCTATTGTTCCATAGGAATATAGGACTTTCTAGATGAAAAAAGACCGCGGTCCACCTAGTTCGCTCACCATCTACCATTCTGATAATCGCATGATTCAATGATAATGGAGTTGTTGACTAATCATAGCAATCAATCAGCGGGGTAGATTTTGACTTTGTACGACAGTGTAAAGTGAGTGAAAGCGAGTTGGAAGCCGAAAGTCAACGGACATAAAAACGGGGAGAGATGTAAAACGGGCAGCCGACTAGCTATCAGGCATTTTGCACTATCGCACAAAGTCAAGATCTACTCCAAATTCTACCCTCATTGGTCTATAACAGACTTAGGCATGAGTTGAAGAAACTCCCAGTCGATGAGAACTTTGGAAACCATAGGTCGAAAGTTCCCTGGTCCTCCCAAGCACGCTACACTCACCGCATGTAACGTTAATTTCATCAATGTCCAACTGGCGTGTGATCATCGCGGAAAAATCATGCAAGTCTGTACCAGTTTTACTTGCAGCCGCCATGATGCTTTCATCCTGAGACCCTCGTCCATCCTCTCATGAATCCACCCCTTCAGGAATGTCAGAGGATGGCTGCTAGGAATACCCCCTCCACATCTGACTGATAACACCCCTCTCCAACCCCACCGTGCCTGAGCAGCACAGGTACAGTAATGGCCATGGACCACCAGGAACATGGTATAGTGTACTATTGGCATATTGAAGCTAGGATACAGTGTTTTGATTGCTCTGGAGCTCCCTACAATATGCCTCAGACAAAGTATCATTATAATTTGCTGCATTCTGCACAACTTGGCTATGCAACGAGGATTGGAGTTGGAGAAGGCACAGTAACAGCAAGAAACATCATCAGATGAGGAAAATTTAGGTGAACATAAGAACATAAGAAATAGGAGCAGGAGTAGGCCATTTGGCCCCTCGAGCCTGCTCCGCCATTCAATAAGATCATGGCTGGTCTGATCCTGGTCTCAACATCACTTCCTTGCCCATTCCCCATAACCCTTGACTCACTTATCGCTCAAAAATCTGTCTATTACCACCTTAAATATATTGAATGACCCAGCCTCCACAGCTCTCTGGGGTAGAGAATTCCAAAGATTTACAACCCTCTGTGAGAAGAAATTCCTCATTTCTGTTTTAAATGGGCGGCCCCTTATTTTGAAACTATGCCCCCTAGTTCTAGATTCCCCCACGAGGGGAAACATCCTCTCTGCATCTACCCTGTCAAGCCCCCTCAGAATCTTATATGTTTCAATAGGATCACCTCTAATTCTTCTAAACTCTGAGTATATATCGCTAATGGTGAGGGAGAACTGGAAGAAGTGAAGCAGTACAACACCCGACAGCCAGAAAGGCCAGATAGCAGTTCATCACTCAGCACTTCTGTTGACTTGCTCAATCCACTCTGCTGAAAATAGGCCAAAAGTATTAAGAATAGACAAACCATTCAGACAACCTATGCATCAGTGACATTCTGACAACGCAGACTAACTGGCTGCAATAAAAAGAGGCCATGCACCAAACTCCCAAATATGAAAAAGTTGTTGAAACTAGTTACAAACAAAAGATTGAACCAAAATCTGTGAACACCCAAGTGCCAACCCATGGTGCTTTTCTAATGAACTCTACTGCTCCAACGAGGTGCTGCCCCAGTAGCTCAGGCTGAGCTGGTGCGAGGTGGCTGTTGGGAGCTGTGAGATACTCGTTGCCAACAGCCACTGGATGCTCGAGTTACTGAGAGGGCCTGTTGCAGACTTTGGCTGCTGCCGGGCCACGTTTGACCCAGTTGCTTTTCCTGGTACCGTACCGGATGGCAAGGGAGCAAACCTGGTGACATCCCGAGAGAGGGCAATAGGTGCCATTCCTGCTGCACCATTGCTGCTCCCATGAGGCTGGGGCTCATCACTTCTACTGATCTTCCGGAGGCCAGAGTGCAGAAGACGAGTGACTATTTGAAAGCCCCTATCCATTCGTTCCACCAATCTCTCCAAGGTGAGGTCTGTCTCTCCAAGGCGGAGCACAGGTTTGAGCCAACAGTCTGCCATCTGAGCTTTCACCAAAGCTGCAAAGGCTGGTGACATTGACTCCTTTGTGAGGGCCTCCTTTGCAGCATCCCTGGAGGTGGCAACACTCTGAGGTAGACTGCAGAGTGCTGATGCCATGAGAGATGGCACCACTCAGGCTGGAAGCGGACTCCTCCATACTGTCACCAATGGTGTTGAAGCTTCTTGATAGCCTTCCAATACCTGGCATAACTATTTGTGTGAGGCAAGTACATTTCTTTTCATAGCTGAGCTGGGAGAGGACCTCACCCTGCGGTAATCTCTCTCATCGCGTGTTCCTGCCACCAATACCTGCTGCCGCTCACAAGTGCTGGGTGTGTCACCAGCGGAAGATCGCTCTGCCTCACTCTCTAGCCCAGCCGAGCTGCCAATCTCTCTGTTGATGTTTGGGACTGAGGGAGCGGGTAATGGTGCCGCCTCAGAAGGACTTTCCTTCTCTAAGGAGTCTTCTTCGAGGGAGTGTGTGTGTGCGGGGGGCGGTGGGGCGGGGGCTCTGGCTGTTGAGAAGAACCTAGAGGAAAGAGAAAAGGGAGAAGATTTAGGATGTCATTGGGCGGCTGGACAGTTGCACAAGACATACATCACAATGTAATTTGATGTAGCCAAGTTGCAGGATGTGCTTCTTTCCAGTGTTTAATAAAGTAAGTAATTGTCAGAGATCCTGGTCAGTGATGTCACCAGCCTGGAAATGCACGATAAGTACAACTCCTACATGCACAGAAGTTTCCAATGACTTGAGGTGGAACGTCAAGTTCTACCTCATTGTTGAAATAAAGGTAACCACTGACTTGAACTTCTGGTGCTGCTGGCTCCTTCCAGGCAGGTGACAGCTTCTGTCACTGACAAGTTCCCCACACGGCGTCAGCCTTATTGACAGGCTTGGCTTCCAGTCGGGCAAGGAACACTGGAGAAGAGGCCGCAGGGCTATGGAGGTCCGAGCCCCGACCACGGGGGTTCCGATCCCTGACCCAGGAGGGGCATGGGGGGGAGGTATTCCGATCCCCGACCCGGAGAGCGGGGGTGTAGGTTCCAATCTTTGACTCAGGAGGAGGGTGGGGGGTTCCGGTCCCGGGGTGGGGGGGGCGGGTGTGCGATCCCAGGGGGGTTCCGGTCCCGAGGTGGGGTGGGGGGGGTGTGCGATCCCAGGGGTTCTGATCCCGAGGTGGGGGGGGGGGTGCTGTGCGATCCCAGGGGGTTCCGATCCCGGGGTGGGGGGGGTGGTGCGATCCCAGGGGGTTCCGATCCCCCGACACGGGTGGGGATGGTTCTGATCCCTGACCCGGGGGGGTTCTGATCCCGGGGTGTGGGGGGGGGGTCTGATAGTGGGTGAGTTTGCGGGGCCAGGGGGAAGCACTTCTGCCCTTCCTGGCCCACAAGGCATGTGCTCGAGGCTATCCTTGTCTCACTGCAGCTGCCGGGTTTCCCATCAAAGTAGGTTAAATCCCAGGCATCCAGCCTCATTATCATATTTAAGGTGCCAACCCGCCTCCCTCCAGCGGGCTGACTGCCCGCCCCTTGTATGCCTGAGTAAAAGCCAGAAGTTGGCGGGTTGGAGTCGGCTTCCCAACATGCTTCCAATTTTTCCCCATTTAACTTTCAATCCCTACCCACTCTCATCCCCTCACCTCCCAACTCCCCCCTCTGTATCAGTACATTTGCTTTCAGCTGCGACAGAGGCAACTCTCCAGAAAGACAACTCCCCTCGAGTGTGGGGTGTCACTGGCTGCACATACTTTGCATTCGAGGTTCCACATCACAGCCCAGCGCCGTATATGAGCTGTCAGCGGTTCTGCTCTGTCAATGTGTAGATTGAATGCGACACACACCTGGGATACTCGTAAATAACTTCTTGTTTTGCCTGGAGCAGCCACAGTTCTTTTACTGTCAGGCAGTCAGCCGTGTCCACTGCATTTGACGGAAAGGGAAGGCTGGTTACAAGATGGTAATGACAATAATATTTAGCACTACGTTACCTTTGAAATGCCACGATTGTCATTTAGACAAAAGGCTCCAATTCTACACAAATATATTCCACAATAGCCATGAGAAGAATCTGTTTTGTTTTGGTGGTGCTGGTTAAATATTGGAGGAATGTTGGCCAGCACACCGGCAGAAGTCCCTCTGAATCAGAAGGCTGTGAGTTCAAGTTCCACACCAGAGACCTGAGCACCTTATCCAGGCTCGCAATCCAGTGCAGTGCTGAGGGAGTGCTGCACTGTTGGAGGTGCCGTCTTTTGGATGAGATGTTAAACCAAAGCTCTGTCTGCCCTTTCAGGAAGATGTAAAATATCCCATGGCACTATTTGAAGAAGGGCAGGGGAATTCTCAGTTTCCTGGCCAATGTTGATCCCTCAACCAACATCATTAAAATAAGATTACCACGGCATTGTTACCTTGCTGAGGCGGACGGCAAACCATCCTGAACTCGGCAGCATGAGGCCAGGAGGACAGCCAGGGAGAGAGATGTAGGAGGGTTCCCTTTCTCTCAAAGTTGCCGTTTATTTGAAATTTTTACGTTCATCACTTATATCTGCAACATACATCCTACTTTATGTTGTTGCTGTGACTCAAAATTTGGGTTGAATTGCAGGATCAATTGCATCTTGCCATCGCTGCTTCTGACTATTGAGTGGCAGACAGACTTGTTGACAATCACCAGCTGATCCTTTCTCGGACTATAGGTATGGATTCTATTAACTCCTCAACATAGTTCGTGTGCCATACCAACCTCTGCTGGAGAGGAGGACCAGAAAACCATGTAGGCCAAGACAATTCTTAAAGGGCGCTCGGCAAGCCAGGAATCTAACCTGCACGTCCTGGCCCTCATGAGCCTCTCATTGGTTGTGGCCAGTGCTTCACCCTGTGGTTACACCATGCCATTCACTGTCTGTATATTGTGAGACAGCTGTATCTAGGATGATGTTTAGCACTCGTGTGACACAAGGAACTGTGGTGGTTGATGCTCCTCTCTTTCATGTTGTTGACAACTTGACTGTCCAATGTCTGTGAAGGGAACAGACAAGGCAAATTTAGATATAAGAAAGAAGGGACTTGCATTTATATAGCACCTTTCACAGCCTCAGGACATCCCAAAGCACTTTACAGCCAATTAAGTACTTTTTGAAGCGTAGTCACTGTTGTAATGTGAGAAACGCAGCAGCCAATTCACACACAGCAAGCTCCCACAAACAGCAATGTGGTAATGACCAGATCATCTGGATTTCTAGGTGTTGGTTGAGGGATATATATTGGCCAGGACATTAGGGAGAACTCCCCTGCTCTCCTTTGAAATAGTACCATGGGATCTACATCTACCTGAGAGGGTAGACGAGGCCTCGGTATTACGTCTCATCCGAAAGACGGTGCCTCCGACAGTGTAGCGCTCCCTTGGAGCTGCATTGTGTGTGTCAGCCTAAACTTTGTACTCAAATCCCTGGAGATATCCGTAAGTATGACACGTAGAAATGGGCAATGTAGTGGTGCACAGTCAGTAAGTATGCAAATGTAGCTGTTACATTGGCCCTGAAATTCTGGTTGGAGGCTTCCCGCGGGCAATTGCCTCCGACGGAGAATTTTTACGAAATTACCTGGTGGTCCTGGAGCACCCCGGATTGCGGTGGGAAGACCTTCTCTTCCCGCGCTGCCAAGCGCGCTCCCATCCTCCAGGTTCCCACGCAGAAGGTGCAGTCACATGTGACTGCTCAACCAATCAGGTACAGTATTCTCCATTAATAGCAATGAGAACTCCGTATCTACGAGTTCTCATTGTTGTTAATTGAGAAAAAACGGTCCAAATAAAAATAAAAAACACACCTCACATAATTAAAATTAATTGAAGTTAAAATTAATAAATATCTTAGAGAAAATGTTTTTCCCAAGTTTTTAAAAAGTTTTTTAAAATTATGGTTTAAAATAAATTTCACGTAGTGAGCAAGGTTTTTAAAAATAAAATATGTATTTTTAATTTAATTTTTTATGTTTTAAGTGTGTTTTAAGACTCTTACGCCTGTAAACGTAGGCTATGCGCTGGAGCTTGACAGATCGGAAAAGCCGTTTTTCAGCGCATGCACATTGTGTGCTAAAAACCATCTTTTGCGATGTCTTCCCAGGTCCGTACACATTCCTTGCAGATCCGGGGAGGCCGGGATTTCTGGGCCATTATCTTTTCCTCACAAAATAGACTGCTTTGACAGACAGATCAGCTGGTCTTCAGCTCACTCCTTTCTCCTTAAATAGTGTTCCTTCCACGAACTCCATCCCAATTATAACCAGAGCCTTGCTTCAAAGGATGTAATAGTCTCCTTTGTGCTGTATCTCTCTCTGTGTGCTACTCCTCACTCTTACATTGTATGCTATCTTTTTCTAGAAGGAGAACGTCATTGTACATTAACCCAAGTCTTTCTAGCCTTCGCTCATTTCTTACATGTCAGCCTGGATCAGTTGATAGCGCGCTTGCCCCTTCATATAATAGGATTTTGAACTTATAATCTAAGTTCACACTCCAGTGCATCGCTGAGGAATCCTTTAGGTGAAATGTTAAGTTGCAACGTCCTCCGGTTCTGGTGGTTAAGGTGATGTTAAGGATCTTGTTGAATTCTTTTGTAATGTTTGTAAGCTTGTAATGCTTGTAGCTCCATGCTGTGGATGTGGACATATTGTGTACTGCAGCTGCAGAGTTATAATAAACAGAACCAGTTCTTTCCGGTAGCTTCCGGACAGAGCAACCTCCATGTTAAGAGCTGTGTGTGTGTGCTCTGTGAAGATGTGACATCTTTGAAGCAGAGAAGGGAGCTCTCCTGGTCTCCTGGCCAATACAGCTTCTTCAACCAATGCCACCAAAAACCCCCCAGATGAACTGGTCCTTCATCTTGTTGCTGTTCATGGGATCTAGCTATGCACAAAATCGTTGCTATGTTTACCTATGTCATGGGATGAAAGGCACTTTCCACTATAATGGATACTCTGCACTGCCTTTTGTACTTCATTTTATTCTTTCCTTCTCTCACAGTTCCTCCCTCCCTCCCTCTCTCTCTCTCTCTATACCTCTCTCTCAGTTAGGTATAGGAATCAGTCAAGTGGCTAAAAACAATTATTTGCCACTTTGTGGTTTTATTGAGTGGGGCTGCACAACAATCATTGAATTAGCAGACTGTTTACAAAATAAACTTTTCCTTGGCAAAAAACATCACAGGTATATTACATCACCTACATTATCATTTCTTCCAAAGCTCCTGGATCGTTAGAGATACAAAACACAACGTCCTGAACAAAATTAACTCAAATTATAATTTCTTTTCTGGAGAAATTCAATAAAGTAGCCATTACCTTTAACTGTCCAACAAGCAGACTGTTCCATCGGGCTAGAAATCCGAACCATGGCAACCAAAAACCCAACATTTAAGAAAAAGAACTAACTTGAAACTGTCCTACTTCACCCAATGTTTTTACAACAGCACTTCTTGTTACAACAGACTCCCTGCTCATATACCATGTCTACCTTCAGGACATTTTAATAACCAATCCCCAACTCGATCGAATGGTGATACATTCATTCCCAGATTTCCCCATGTCTCACCTACATTAACAGTCATCAGACCAGCCCGTGGTGTGATCAGGCACCATGTAATGCAAGTCTTGCACTTCCTGCATCAACTTAGATCATAATGCAGGCCTCATTTTCAGTTCTCGAATCACAGAGCTATTTGAAGGAGGCTATTTAGCTCATTGTGTCTGTGACTGAGTCTGAGTCTTGTCTGAGTCTGTGTCTGTGTCCGCCTCTGAGTCTGCATCTGCGTCTCGTCTGCGTCTCCGTCTGCGTGTGAGTCTGTGGGCTAGACTTTCGCCTTCATTGTCGGCGATTTTCCCGGCAGTACAGCTGTTTTTCTGCCCGGCGAAAGTTTCCACTTAAGTTTCTTCATGGTATCACCCACATCTGAAGAGGCCCGCCGGGACCAAACCGCTCACTTGCAACGCCGAGAACAACCTCCAGGGTGTAAGTTTGGCCTCAACTGCCATCGCCCAGATCGCCGAGAGACCCGCCCTGTAAAAGCTGCTTAAACAGGGCGGTAAGGGGGGCCCTGCAAAGAAAGGTCAGTTAAAGGTTCTTTATTTAATTTTTTTAAATTTTAAAACGGCATTTAGATTTAAAACTGTCTTGGGAATAGAAACATAGAAACATAGAAAATAGGTGCAGGAGTAGGCCATTCGGCCCTTCGAGCCTGCACCGCCATTCAATGAGTTCATGGCTGAACATGCAACTTCAGTACCCCATTCCTGCTTTCTCGCCATACCCCTTGATCCCCCTAGTAGAATGCTTTGTATGCTTTTATTTTTTTTATTGAAAATTAAAAAAAAAAGTTTTCTCCCCTCCCTAGGCCCAACCGCAGCCTCGGACTAAATGTTAGTACTTACCATCCATTCCGGCAATGACCGCCCATGGTACTAACTTTCCACTTAACCGGCGAGAAAACCACCGACAATGAGTGTGTAATGCCCATTTTCTCGCTGGGCGATTAGTTTTAATTACTAGAAGAATAAAAATGGAAATTCTCGCCAGCGTTACTCACCGAACATTAGCGGTTCTTCTCAGCGGGCAATCGGGCGTTGAGGCTTTAGGGAAAGTCTAGGCCCATGTGTGAGTCTGTGTCTGTGCCTGTGTGGGAGCAGATGGAATCCCCGCTGAGGCACTAGAGCATGGCGGAAAGACTGAGTCTGTGTCTGCCTCTGTGTGGATGTCTGAGTCTGCGTCTGCAACTGAATCTGTGTCCGTGTCCATGTCCGTGTCCGTGTCCACATCTGTGTCTGCCATTGTATCTGTGTCTGCGTCTGCATCTGGGTCTGTATCTAGGTCTGCATCTGGGTCTGCATCTGCGTCTGTGTCTGTGTCTGAGTCTGTATCTGAGTCTGTGTCGGTGTCTGTGTCTGTGTTGGTGTCTGACTCTGCATCTGCATCTGAGTCTGCATCTGTGTCTGTGTCTGTGTCTGTCTGTGTCTGTGTCTGTGTCTGTGTCTGTGGCTGAGTCTGTGGCTGTGTCTGCATCTGGGCCTGGGTCTGCCTCTGAGTCTATGTCTGCATCTGTGGCTGAGTCTGTGTCTGTGTCTGTGTCTGTGTCTGCATCTGCATCTGTGTCTGAGTCTGTGTCTGTGTCTGTGTCTGTGTCTGTGTCTGCATCTGCATCTGTGTCTGAGTCTGTGTCTGTGTCTGTGTCTGAGCCTGCCTCTGTGCTGAGTCTGCATCTGTGTCTGTGCTTGAGTCTCTGGATCATTTGCTATGGACTGGAGGATAGCTAATGTAACCCCACTTTTTAAAAAAGGTGGGAGAGAGAAAACAGGGAATTATAGATCGGTCAGCCTGACATCGGTGGTGGGGAAAATGTTGGAATCAATTATTAAAGATGTAATAGCAGCGCATTTGGAAAGCAGTGACAGGATCGGTCCAAGTCAGCATGGATTTATGAAAGGGAAATCATGCTTGACTAATCTTCTCGAATTTTTTGAAGATGTAACTAGTAGAGTGGACAAGGGGGTCATGGTACACAGTCATTGAAAGTTGGCATGCAGGTACAACAGGCGGTGAAGAAGGCAAATGGCATGTTGGCCTTCATAGCTAGGGGATTTGAGTATAGGAGCAGGGAGGCCTTACTACAGTTGTACAGGGCCTTGGTAAGGCCACACCTTGAATATTGTGTACAGTTTTGGTCTCCTAATCTGAGGAAAGACATTCTTGCTTTTGAGGGAGTGCAGCGAAGGTTCACCAGACTGATTCCCGGGATGGCAGGACTGACATATGAAGAAAGACTGGATCGACTAGGCTTATATTCAATGGAATTTAGAAGAATGAGAGGGGATCTCATGGAAACATATAAAATTCTGACGGGATTGGACAGGTTAGATGCAGGAAGAATGTTCCCGATGTTGGGGAAATCTAGAACCAGGGGTCACAGTCTAAGGATAAGGGGTAAGCTATTTAGGACCGAGATGAGGAGAAACTTCTTCACTCAGAGAGTTGTTAACCTGTGGAATTCTCTACCACAGAAAGTTGTTGGGGCCAGTTCGTTATATATATTCAAAAGGGAGTTAGATGTGGCCCTCGCGGATAAAGGGATCAAGGGGTAAGGAGAGAAAGCAGGAATAGGGTACTGAAATGCATGATCAGCCATGATCATATTGAATGGTGATGCAAACTCGAAGGGCCGAATGGCTTACTCCTGCACCTATTTTCTATGTTTCTATGTTTCTATGTGTCTGAGTCTGAGTCTGCCTCCGTCTGCGTCTGTGTCTATGTCTGAGTCTATGTCTGAGTCTATGTCTGTGTCTGGGTCTGCATTTGCGTCTGCATCTGCGTCTGAGGCTGTGCTCCCTCCTACACTACCTATACTAATTCCTTTTTCTGGCTGTTTCCCTCTACATTTCAATAGATTTTTTTTTTAAGTGTTTATCTGATTCACTTTTAAGATTCTTTGAATTGGCTTCAGTAGCCTCTTATGGGTAAGGCATCCAAATCTTATCAACATTTTGTATGAAGAACTCTTTCTACCATCCCCGTTTTAGACCTCGTGCCAGACACAAGACTCCCAAAGCAAACGCTCTACTTGGAACTCCTTCAGGAAAATGAGCTCAAGGTGGGCAGAGGAAACGTTTCAAGAACACCCTCAAAGCCTCCCTGATAAAGTGCAACATCCCCACCGACACCTGGGAGTCTCTCGCCAAAGACCGCCCTAAGTGAATGAAGTGCATCGGGAGGGCGCTGAGCTCCTCGAGTCTCATTGCCGAGAGCATGCAGAAATCAAGCGCAGACAGCGGAAGGACACTATGGCAAATTTGTCCCACCCTCCCTTACCCTCAACGACTATCTGTCCCACCTGTGATAGGGACTGTGGCTCTCATATTGGACTGTTCAGCCACCTAAGGACTCATTTTAAGAGTGGAAGCAAGTCTTCCTCGATTCCGAGGGACTGCCTATGATGATGATTTGCTTCTAAATCCTGAGGTGATGCCCACTGATTACTGATTCCCAACCAGTGGAAATAGTTTTACCAATCTCAAACACCCTTATAATTTTGAACACCTGTTTGATCCTGCCATAAGCCTCTCTCTCCGAGTGAATGCAGCCACAGATTTTTAAGTCTCTCATCAAACTATATCCTCTCATCCATGATAGCTTCTACTTTGCCACTTATTCATGACTTCAATAGGCTTTATTTAATAGGGGACACAAAAGTAGCCACAGCATTCCTGCTGAGGTCTCACCAATGACTGGTACAGATTCACTCTCACCTTCTTGCCTGTGTATTCAGAGCCTCGCAATCCCATCTGTTTTGTAAGGCTTTGTGTATCTGTGCTCTATATTTAGTTTTTGGAACTTATTAGTGAATGTGTCGATGGGCCCTAGATGGAGGATTGAGATGGGATGCTCTCAATCCATGTTGCCTGTCTCCTCAGTTTTGTTGCAGGCTAGCCTCTTAATCCCTACGGATCATTCTGCTTCTCCTGAACACCATTCACAAGGTATATCAAAATCCTGGTCACTCAACCTAGCATTCTGTGCAAATGTTTCCTCCACCCCACAGCAGAATTAAAGTGAGGCAGTGAAGGTGACTCAGTTGTAGGCCACTTAAGCAGCCCGTTAGTGGCCAGAGACGCGTGACAATTAGCTTCATTGCGGATATATTTTTATTTGTTCTTAGGATGTAAGCGTTGCTGGCAAGGCCAGAATTTATTGCCCATCTTTAGTTTCCCTTGGCCTTCTTCTTGAACCTCTGCAGTCCCTGTGGTGATTGTGCTGCCACAATGCTGTTCAGCAGTGCGTTCCAGGACTTTGACCCAGAGATTATAAAGGAACTGCAATATATGTCCAAGTCGTGATAGTATATGACATGACGAGGAACGTGGTGGCGGTAGTGTTCCCATACTCCTGCTGCCCTTGTCTTTCTAGGTGGTAGAGGTCATGGGCTTGGGAGGTGCTGTCGAAGAAGCCTTGGCAAGTTGCTGCAGTGCATCCTGTAGATGGTACAGGGTGAGCCAGTGGTGGAGGGAGTGAATGTTGAAGGTGGTGGATGAGGTGCCAATCAAGCGGGCTGGCCTGTGCTGGATAGTTTCAAGCTCCTTGAGTGTTGTTGGCTGCTGTTTGTGCTGCACTGGAAGCTGAGACATTGGCCATCAGATGCTGCATGATGGTTGGATCCACAGTGTGCTAATGGAGTTAGCATCCAATTCCATGCTGAAAAGGATGGGCTCCAAGCTCTGCGCAAAGCCTTGTGCCAAGTTGGCGCTGGACTCTTCCATGTTCTTTGACATTGCACACAGGCTTTCTGGCAGGCTTCCCAAAGCACCAAGCAATTCATTGTGCATACCATCAGCCTTCTTCTGTAGCCTGCCTCATCAAAGTGCTCACCTGAGTCCTTTGCAACAGAACTCGTGTGCGACCTCACCCTCCAGAGAGTTGGCACCTGCGCTATCCTTTCCCCCTACCCCTGGCTGCAGGCCACTCGTGCCTGATGTCTCACCCTGTGCAGATCCCACCTCTATGCTATCCATTAAAGTACGCATGGTGTCAGTATCTGAACTGGTGGTTGAGAGTATGAAATCGAGTGACAGTGTTTCTTCACCATCACTGTCTTGTTGCTCTTGTATCTGTTGCTCTTGCACTACTGCCTGGTCAGTTTGCAGTTCTTGGGTATCTAACAGGAGAAAGGTACAAGGGTAAGGTCGCGCTGAGGAAATTGGGGTGGAGGAGGGGAAGCAAGAGGTGTATGCTTACACCATCTGCAGCGTGTAAATCAAAAGGAATTGTGGGATGAATGGAATGTGAGATGTGAGATGGGGGAAAGAGAACAAAAGAATATGAGACTAAATTAGCAAGAGACATAAAAACAGATTGCAAATGTTTCTATAGGTATGTAAATAGGAAGGGATTAGTGAAAGCAAACATGGGCCCATTAGAGGCAGAGAGAGGAGAAATTATAATAGGCAATAAGGAAATAGCAGAGACATTAAACAAATACTTTGCATCTGTCTTTACGGTAGAAGACACAAAAAACATTCCAGAAATAATGGGGAACCAATAGTCTAGAGAGAATAAGGAACTTAAAGAAATTAGTTTGGAGAAATTAATGGGACCAAGTAGTGACAAATCCCCTGGACCTGATGATCTGCATCCTAGGGTTTTAAAAGAGGTAGCTGCAAAGATAGTGGATGCACTGGTATTAATTTTACAGAATTCGCTAGATTCTGGAACAGCCCCCAAGGATTGGAAGGTAGCAAACATAACCCCACTATTTAAGAAAGGAGGAAGAAAAAAAAACAGGGTAATATAGATCAGTTAGTCTGACATTAGTAGGCAAAGTGCTCAAATCTATTATTAGGGGTGTGGTAACAGGGCACTTAGAAAATCATAATATGATTAGGCAGAGTCAACATGGTTTTTTATGAGGGAAATTGTGTTTAACAAATCTGTTAGAGTTGTTTGAAGATGTAAGATGCCACACATGAGATTATTACACAAAATTAGGACTGATAGGATTGGGGGTATGGATTGAAGATTGGTAAACGGACAGAAAACAGAGAGTAGGAATAAACGGAACTTTTGCGGGTTGGCAGGTTGTAACTACCAGGGTACCGCATGGATCAATGCTGGGGCCTCAGCTATTTACAATCTATATTAATGACTTAGATGAAGGGACTGAATGTAACGTATCCAAGTTTTCTAATAATGCAAAGTTAGGTGGGAAAGGAAGCTGTGAGGAGGACACGAAGAGGCTACAGAGAGATATAGACAGATTGACTGAGTGGGCAATAAAATGGCAAATGAAATACAAGGTGGGAAAGTGTGAAGTTATCCACTTTGGTAGGAAAAACAAAACAGCAGAATATTTTTTGAATGGTGAGAGACTGGGAAATGTTTGCATTCAGAGAGACCTGGGTGTCCCTGTATATGAATCACAAAATGTTATCATGCAGGTACAGCAAGCAATTAGGAAAACAAATCAAATGTTAGCTTTTATTACAAAGGGATTAGACTATAAGAGTAAAGCAGTCTTACTACAATTATAGAGGGCATTGGTGAGGCCAAGCCTGGAGTACTGTGTACTGTTCTGGTCTCCTTACCCAAGGAAAGACAAACTTGCCTTAGAGGAAGTGCAACAAAGGTTCACTAGACTGGTTCCTGGGATGGGGGGATTGCCCAGTGAGGAGAGATTAAGTAGACTGGGCCTATATTCCCTAGAGTTTAGAAGATTGAGAGGTGATCGCATTGAAACATGTAAAATTCTTAACATGCTTGACAGGATTAATGCTGAGACAATGTTTCCTCTGGCTGGAGAATCTAGAACTTGGGGTCACAGTCTCAGAATAAGGGGTTACTCATTTAGGACTGAGATGAGGAGAAATGTCTTCACTCAAAGGGTTGCAAATCTTTGGAATTCTTGACCCCAGAGGGCTGTGGGCGCTCTGAGTATATTCAAGACAGAGGTTGATAAATTTTTGGGAACCAAGGGAATTATGAGATATGGGTGTTGTGCAGGAAGGTGGAGTTAAGGTAGAAGATCAGCCACGATCTTGATAAACGGCAGAGCAGGTTCAAAGAACCAAATGGCCTACTCCTGCTCCTATTTCTTATGTTCTTATGTATGAGGATGCTGTTATCTTCTGTGGTTTTAGCTCCGGCACTGGCCACGGGCTCTGCAATGGTCATTCCAATGATGCCGAGCACCATCTCCTCCATGAGGGTAACCACATGAAGGTGTGCCTGTCCCCTGGTGGTCAGGTCCTGGTGCCTCTGGTTGTGCACCACCTTGTCCTGAAAGAGACAGGGAAGTGTGTCAATGGGTGTCGTGCAATCTCTTTGGGTGATGTGCCTTGATTACCTCTAGACCTGACAATCCAATGCACTCCTGGCTGGTCTCTTACATAAACTTGGGTCATCCAAAACCTGGCTGCCCGTATCCCAACGCGCACCATGTCCCGTTCACCCATCAGTCCTGTGTTTGTCCACCTACATTGGCCCCCAATTAGGCAAGGCCTCGATTTCAAAATTTTCATCCTTATCTTCAAATCCCTACATGGCCTTGCCCCTCCCTATCTCTGTAATCTCCTCCAGCCCTATAACCTCCCTGAAATATCTGCGCTTCTCTAATTCTACCCTCTTGAGCATCCCTGATTATAGTCGCTCAACCATTGGTGTCTATGCCTTCAGTTGGCTAGGCCCTAAGCTCTGGAAATCCCTCCGTAAACCTTTCCACCTCGCTTCTTAAAACCTACCTCTTTGACTAAGCTTTTGGTCTTCTGCCCTAATTTATCCTTATGTGGTTCAGTGTCAGATTTATGTCTTCCAATACTCCTGTGAAGCACCTTGGGAAGTTTTATAGGTTAAAGACACAATGGGGCCAGAAACAGGGCGTGCCTACCATTCATGTTGTGTTTTGGCCGCCGCATCATCCTGCGAAATTCAGCTCTTTGTCATTTTTTTCCGAGCGGGGCGGAAGTCAGTCATAATGGGGGCGGAAATGGGGGCGGGAACGGAGTCTCCGTTGCTGTCAGATGATGTCATCGCGCTGGTGCGTCACAATGTCTCTCCACTTCAGTTAAAGGGGAGGGTCGCTGCGAATTCTGCAATTAGTTTAGTTAGGTCCACTGGGCCACCAGGGAGGGTTTCGGCTGGGCCAGCAACCTGGCACCCAAGGGGGGATGCCAGGCTGCCTGTTGACGGCCCGACCGAACACGGGGGCATAATAGTCGGGCCGAACTGGCTGTTGCCTGACACAAAAAAATAAAGATGGCGGCTGCAGCAGTGCACCCTCCCCTTTAATGGTGGCCGCACTACCATTTTACACACCGTGCACTGACAGAAAAAGCTGTCGGGGCACCGGCCGGTGGGCGGAAGACACTTCCAACTGAATTTTACTTCTGGGACGGGACATCAGTAGTGCGTGTTCTAATGACGCACTTAGGAAGCTTCGGCAGCAGCGGGGCAGATATGGTCACCACCGGAAAAAACCTCGAGGAGAATTTTGCGAGTGTTGGCCAGTCCGTCGTAAGTCGGTGGCCATTCGACACCGCCCCGTGGCCGCTGCTTTCTGGTGGCCAGAGGCCTTATCGGGAGGCTGAATTTCACCCATATCAACACAAGTTGTTGTTGTTGTCATGTTTGAATAGCTGGCAGTGTTTATAAGCTGTGAGATGTGCATGTGAGACCTGCAGTAGTACTATGTGTGTGAGGTTGAGGTGAAGCTATGAATATTAGGTATGAGTCCTGATTGATAGGGATTGATGATAGATGAGTGACAGGGGTGTGGTGCATTGCAGTTTCTGAGGCCAGTGGTGTAGTTGGTGGGATATGGCATTTGAAGATGGTTCACTAATGTCCTTTAGGGAAGGAAATCTGCCAACCTTACCCTGTCTGGCCTATATGTGGCTCCAAACCCACAGAAAAGTGGTTGATTCTTAACTGCCCTCTGAAATGGTAAACCACTGAAGGTAATTATGGACAGGCAATAAATGCTGCCCATTTCAGCGATGCTAACATCACGTAAATGAATTTTTAAAAAATTCACTGACCTTGACCACTCGTGGAATTGAATTTTTTAAGGCGCTGCATCCAGGTCCTCAGGGCTTGACTTCTGGCTATTTGCTTCCACTGTCTCTGAGCATTTGCTTTAAGGGCCTCCTGGCCCCCTGTGGGTACAGCGCATCTCTCCTCCTGTCCATCTCCTCCACCAAGGCCTCCAGTGCAGCATTGGAAAACCTTGGAGATTGCTCTCTCCCATGCTGTGCCATTATTGAGTGTTTCCCAGGTCAAAATCAGTTTTACAACGACTTCCCCTACCTGTTCCAGCCACAATGCACCTTGCCCTTAAGAGGAGAAGACTGGCTTTAAGTAGCGCATGCTAGCTTTAAGTGGTGCTAACCTCTACGATTTTGGCCCCCCTGCTGAGGCGTACAGCCAATGAACAGTGCGGTTAGCACTGGCTCCCTGCTACAATCACAGAAATGAGCGGGCAGCACGATGTTGGTGTGCTGCCTGAATCACAGTTAATCATGCATCACGATCCCCACGCCCATTTTGGGGGGCTATCCAATTTAGCCCCCAAACTTGTCTGTACATCAGCACGAGCCTGAATTCTAGCTCAAAGAATAGAGAATTAGATTCCCACAAACTCCCACAGTGGAAATCAGAGCTGTGCTACCATTGTATTTGGGGGAGGTTACCACTCCCATTTTTGATAACTGAATATAAAACCAAATAGGCCTAAACAGACACACACTGACTGAAGAGGACATGGTTTTATAGGCCCTCTGGAGGATGCAGTTGTGGTTGGGCATGAATTTCCTCATCTGTTCCGTGTTAAACAATTACACTCTTACTCCAATAAATGTTGTGAAATCTGATCAAATAAAACAAATTAATTAAAGGGGAAAATCTTACCTAATTCTACAATGAATGGTAGCGATACATTTTACACCAAGGTAGACACTCGGTAGGTACATGAGTTTCAATTAGTAGAGGAACCATGCCAGTCACTTCTCAAGGTTACATATATCTCAGTTTTTACCAGCTGGCTTGACAAATGCATGGTGGACGTATTGTCTGGTACGTTTTTCGATTATGCACCAAAGATCTAATTAAATTCTGAAGTCATTTTACCACACAGCCAATGCTGAATTTAATATGACAGCTGGCCAGTTGAAAAATGAATGCTTAATGGACGGTCAAATTGGAAAAAAAAATCAATAGGACCTGTGAGTCAGCCAAAAAACTGCTGTTAAATAAATCTCCTGCACTTAACCAGGTAGATGGATGATCAGAAAGGGCTCTAGTCTGAACTATTTGAACGGTTGAAATCTCTCTGAGAGAACTGAGGTTTATCATACTGGACTTTGAGTTTGAGAGAAGAGTGGACATCCTTTCATTATATTTTGGCATGAGAAGCATTCAGAAGGTCTGACACACAAATACTTCTGTGATGGAAATTCTTGACTTATCTTACCTATGAGACAATGGAAACAGCACAGAGGCAGTGTCTATGTTTGTGTGTGTGTGTGTATGTGGGTGGGTGTATGTGTGTTTGTGGGTGTGTGTGTGCGGGTGTACGGATGTGTGTGCGGGTGTGTGGTGTATGTGTGCGGGTGTGTGAGTGTGTGTGTGGGTGGGTGTGTGCGGGTGTGTGGGTGGGTGTGTGGGTGGGTGTGTGCGGGTGTGCAGATGTGTGTGTGCGGGTGTGTGTGTGTGTGTGCGGGTGTGTGGATGTGTGGGTGTGTGTGTGTATGTGGGTGTGCGGATGTGTGTGTGGGTGGGTGTGTGTGTGTGGGTATGTGTGTGTGTGTGGGTGTGGGTGTGTGCGGATGTGTGTGTGGGTGTGTGTGTGTGTGTGGGTGTGTGTGTGTGTGTGTATGGGTGTCTGGGTGTCTGGGTGGGTGTGTGTGTGTGTGTATGGGTGTCTGGGTGGGTGTGTGTGTGTGGGTGTGTGTGTGTATGGGTGTCTGGGTGTCTGGGTGGGTGTGGGTGTGTGTGTGTGTATGGGTGTCTGGGTGGGTGTGGGTGTGTGTGTGTGTGTATGGGTGTCTGGGTGGGTGGGTGGGTGGGTGTGTGTGTGTGTGGGTGTGTGTGTGTGTGTGTGGGTGTCTGAGTGTCTGGGTGGGTGTGTGTGGGTTTGTGTGTGTGTGGGTGTGTGTGGGTGTGTGTGTGTGTGAGTGTCTGGGTGTGTGGATGTCTGGGTGTGTGTGTGTGGGTTTGTGTGTGTAGGTGTGGGTTTGTGTGGGTGTGTGTGTGTGTGGGTGGATGTGTGTGTTTGTGTGTGTGTGTGTGGGTTTGTGTGGGTGTGTGGGTGGATGTGTGGGTGTGTGTGTGTGTGCGTGTGTGGGTGTGTGTGTGGGAGTGTGCGTGTATGCAGTGCAAGTGTGTGTTCAATGCAAGGGGGACATTATTGATCTGCCTATTCTCACCAGCATGTTCCTTCTTTAAGTCCCTCTTTATCCATGAAAACTTAAAGTTTGAAACCATCAAACCATCATTCATGCACATCAAGCGCAGCATGTTCAAGAAAATGCAATCGTAGAAGGTTTTTCATGTTTAATGCAAATCATTCTGATACCATAAAGATGCATTCAAAGATACAGAAATTACATTGTAGGTCTCAGTGAGGAAAAATACAAAAAAAAGGCTTAAAACGATCACCATAAATCAGAATAGACTTTGGGCTAGAAATTGCCCGTCGCCCCAATTGAGGGTGGTAACCTTCCGGGGCTGGGACGTCCTGCTCCCAGCCTGGAGATCCCACCCCCAATCTGGAATTGGGCTATATGCCTCTCACAGGAAGCGGAGCGCTGTCTCCGGTACTCTTCTTCTTTTGAGGGGTGCTCCCGGAGCGGTAGCGTGGCGCTGAGTCCAGTGTCGCACGGAGTAGGCCAGCTCTATGCTGATGCTCCATGTAGTGCTGACACTAAAGGGGAGGGCCGCTGCACACTCTGCATGCCCTTTGGTGGCGGGCCACCAGGGACACGATCGGCCGGGCCAGCAGCCCGGCCCCCAAAATGGGGTGTGGGGCTGCACTATGGCGGCCCGGTCAACGCAAGGGCCGCCATTGTCGGGCCGATGCAAGAGTCAGCCAACAAATAAAGTTGGCAGCCCAGGGTGCTAAAGGCCTCTCCTTTAAGAGGCGCCCCAGTGGCGTATGCCTGCCAGCTTCGTGGCCCAGAGGGGTGGAAAGGGTTCAGCGCGGGGTGAGGGGTCGGCTCGCATGGCGATGATGTCATCGTCGGTAGTGCGCCGGCCCGGGGTGCTAACCACAGGTCGCGGCGCTGCTGGGTCAGTGCCCTCCAAACCTCCAGGGCAATTTCCCAGGAGGCGGTAACACCACCCTCCCCCGGGCAAAAGCACCACTGTGCTCCGTATCGCTCCTGGAGGCGCTAACAGGGCTGTAAAAAGAGGCAATCTTTCCCCTTTTGGGTCTTATTGCAGCTAAAATTTTCGGCATAAATTTACAGCCCATATGAAACTGGACATAAATTGAGGACATTGGCATTAGCTGGGCATTTTCATGGGGGGGGGGGGCGGTGGGGTGCAGGGGGAGGCAGAGCTAAGTTGGTGAGCAGCAGAGGGGTTTGCGGAATGGCGCTAAAAGGTCAAGGAAATTCAAGCTTGGTGTAAAAGAAGGCGTTAAGTTGCTTACATCCACATTTCCTTGATACTTAGTGCTGAAATTCATTATTCTGCCATTGTTTTGCTGAAAATGTCAGGCCAAACTGTATCTCACAGGTTTAAGGGTCAGAATCCCAAGAAGGCTTTAAACAGCTGGCAGGACTGGTGTATTTATGGTGTCACATCTTAGTTAATTCCCCCCTTCTAACAGAAAGACATTATTTAAAAGTTGTGTTTGATGCAGTTGCTGCTGATGAGAGATATTTTGTTGGTTATTGAACTAAGTAACAGTGGGGCAGATCTTGACTTTGTGCAATTGTGTAAAACAGGAGATGGTGAGTCGGCAGCCTGTTTTACAGCTCTCCCGATTTTTGTTTCCATCGATGTCGATGGTGACTTGCCATTGATCAGGGCAACCAATGACAGTGTAGACTTTGTACTCCAGGTGTGTTTAGTTGGATGCTCAGTTCCCAAACACACTTCCATGACTGTTTATTTAGAGACTAATTATGGAAGGTGTTGGAAATCTGCAACTGTCTCAAAACATTTTAAGGTTGGATCAATTGAAATTTTCAAAACAGAGTCTGACAGATTTTTGTTGGGCAATATTAAAGGATATGGAACAAAGGTAGGTAAATGCAGTGAAGATACAGATCAGCCCTGATTTCATTGAATGGCAGAGCAGACTGGAGAGGTTGAATGACCTCCTTTTATTCCGATGTCCCTATGTGAATTATATGAATGCTCAGTTACTGGGTCACCTGCAGTATAATGGACTGCAAAACTACTCCCCTAACTGAATATGGTACATGGTACAGAGTTAATTGTCACAGCATTTGTTGGAGCAAAGTGTTACGTTTAGAATAACTCCACAAGACTGTATATCTTAAGCTCAAACTGTTATGACCTTGGTCTCTTTATTGTAAATCCCGAGTGAGGAGGCAGCATGGTAGTCTGCCTTTTATACCTGCTTGCCCAGGGTGTGCAGGTGACCCTTGGGTCTCCAACAGGTGCGCCCCCTGGTGGCAAGTCTTACACATTGGTAATGTTTACATACATAACATCATTCCCCCCAAAAGTCTTATGTACAAGTTATTTACAAGTTGAGGCGATCCAGGGCTCTGCGTTCCCGGGTTGATCGCCTGAGTTGAAGTCCTGGCATGGGTGAGTCGGTCGGATCATTGCTGCACTGCGGTGTGGCTGGTCTGATCGGACTGTCGGGCATAGTGGGTTCATCCTCGTGGTTGACCCTGAGGTCGATTGCTGGTTGGGTGTGTGTGGGTGGGCCAATGATGGTAATGTCCTCTTCAAACTGTTCTTAGTTGTCAGTTAAACGCAGTTTGGTCTGATCCAAGTGCTTTCTGCACGTATGTCCATTCAAAAGTTTGACAACAAACACTCTATTCCCCTCCTTCGCTAACACAGTGCCAGCAACCCATTTGGGACCATGACCATAATTAAGAACAAACACAGGTCATTAACCTCAATGTCACATGATACAGCCATGCGATCGTGGTACATGTTATGCCAATGACGCCGGGTTTCTATATGATCATTGAGATCCGGGTGGACTAAGGAGAGCCTGGTTTTGAATGCTCTCTTCATTAGCAATTCTGCAGGGGGAACCCCAGTAAGCGAGTGGGATCGCTTGCAGTAGCTGAGCAGAATCCGAGATAGCTGGGTCTGCAGGGAACCGTCCGTCACGCGTTTCAAGCCCTGCTTGATGGTTTGGACTGCCCGTTCCACTTGACCATTGGATGCGGGCTTAAACAGCGCAGACCTGACATGCTTGATGCCATTGTGGGTTATGAACGAGCTGGTGAAGCATGGTCCATTGTCACTAACAAGGACGTTGGGCAAACCATGGGTGGCGAACATGGCCCGGAGGCTTTCAATGGTGGCAGTACATGATGACATTATTATACATTCAATCCATTTAGAGTAAGCGTCCACTGCTACTAGGAACGTCTTTCCTAGAAAGGGGCCAGCGAAATCTAAGTGGACCCTGGACCACGGTTTGGAGGGCCATGACCACAGACTCAGTGGGGCCTCCCTTGGTGCATTACTCAACTGTGAGCAAATGTTACATTGGTGTATACATGACTCCAATTCCGAGTCAATGCCAGGCCACCAAACGTGCGACCTGGCAATAGCCTTCATCATGACTATGCCTGGGTGGGTACTGTGAAGGTCGCGTATAAATGTTTCCCTGCCTTTTTTTGGCAAAATTACACGATTCCCCCATAGGAGACAATCCGATTGGATGAACATTGCGTCTTTGCATCGGTGGAATGGCTTAATTTCGTCTTGCATTTCCCTGGGACCGCCGACCAGCTCCCATTGAGGACGCAGCTTTTTACTAGTGATAGCACCAGGTCCTGGCTAGTCCAGGTCCTGATCTGGCGAGCCGTGACGGGTGACCCCTTGCTCTCAAAAGCATCCATTAGTAGGAGCAAGTCTGCGGGTTGCGCCATTTTCACCCCGGTGGTGGGCAATGGTAACCGACTGAGGGTATCCGCACAGTTCTCCGTGCCTGGTCTGTGGCGGATTACATAATCATACTTTGGATGCGGGATGAAGCATTGGTGTTAATGCCTTTGCTTTCTGAGAACAAAAAAATGAGCGGCTTGTGGTCGGTTTCGAGCTCGAACCGGAGCCCAAATAGGTATTGGTGCATTTTCTTAACCCCGTATACGCATGCTAATGCTCCTTTCTCAATCATACTGTCGGCTCTTTCAGCCTTAGATAAGCTTCTGGACGCATATGCAACCGGTTGCAGTTTGCCTGACCCATTGGCTTGCTGTAACACACAACCGACCCCGTACGAAGCTGCATCACAAGCTAGTACTAAACGTTTGCACGGGTCATACAATACAAGTAACTTGTTGGAACACAGCAGGTTTCTGGCCTTGTTAAAGGCTGTCTCTTCAGCTTTACCCCAGTCATCATCCTTGTGTAGCAATGAATGCAATGGTTCCAGCAAAGTGCTCAACCCCGGTAGAAAGTTACCAAAATAGTTGGAGAGACCCAGGAACAAACGCAGCTCCCCCACATTCTGTGGTCTGGGTGCATTCTTGATGGCCTCCATCTTGGAGTCCACGGGTCTGATGCTGTCCGCCGCAATCTTTCTCCCCAGAAATTCAACCTCTGGTGCCAGGAAAACACACATGGAACGTTTCAACCTGAGTCCCACTCTGTCCAGTCGCTTGAGAACCTCTTCCAAGTTGTACAAGTATTCGGTGGTGTTGCAGCCAGTGATCAAGATGTTGATGCACGTCAATTCTTTCCAAGGTTCAGCCAGCTCCAGTGTCATGTAAGCAGAGGTTAGATCCAAATTGGTGAACGACTTCTCCCCTGCTAGCATTGCAAACAGGTCATCGCTTTAGGTAGTGGGTACTGGTCCTGTAACGAGACTCGGTTGATCGTTACCTTGTAGTCCCTGCAGATTCTGACCGTCCCATCGCTCTTCAACACCGGAACAATTGGACCGGCCCACTCGTTGAACTCGACTGGCGATATGATGCCCTCTTGTTGAAGTCTGTCCAGCTCGATCTCGACTTTCTCTCGATTCATGTGTGGAACCACTCGGGCCTTGTGATGAATGGGTCGTGCATCAGGAACTAGATGGATCTACACCTTGGCGCCTGTGAAGTTGCCGATGCCTGGCTCAAATAACGACGGGAATTGTTTAGCACTTGGGCACATGAGGCATCATCCTCCGAAGACAGTGCTTTGATGTCGATCCAGTTCCATCAGATCTTTCCTAGCCAGCTTCTGCCAAACAGCGTTGGGCCATCGCCTGGGACTATCCACAGTGGTAAATCATGCACAGCTCCATCGTACGATACCTTCACTGCCGTACTGCCAATGACTGGTATGAGCTCTTTGGTGTAAGTGCGCAGCTTGGTGTGGATCAGGCTTAGTTTTGGCCTCTGTGCCTTGTTGCCCCACAGTTTCTCAAAAGCCTTCTGGCTCATATTTGACTGACTCACCCCTGTGTCCAATTCCATGGAAACTGAAATGCCGTTTAATTTGACTTTTAACATTATCGGAGGGCTTTTGGTGGTGAAGGTGTGTACCCCCTACACTTCCTCTTCAGCCTCGGGTTGAGTTGCCTCTGTTACTCGTTCAGCGTGATCCGCGCCGGATCGGTCATCTTCTGCTGACTCTGCCACGGGGTGAGTCACAGCACATCTGCACATTCACTGGAGGTGCCCCATTGTTCCACAGCCCTTGCACACGTAGTACTTAAATCGACATTGATGGGTCCGATGGTTACCCCCGCAGTGCCAACATGGTGTTAATGGATTTGCATTCACGCTCCACGGCAGACTCTGTGTCATCCTAGGTCTGGCATCTGCGGGCGTGAAGGCCCTGCCATGTACAGTTCTGGCTGCTGAAGGCATTATTTTATGCACAATACTTGCCGGTGAGTTCCTATGCTGCAATGATAGCTGTTTAGTGTTATCCTTCGTGGACATAAAAGCCTGGGCTATCGTGATGTCCTTGCTCAGATCTAGGGATTCAGCAGACAGCAGTTTGCGATGAATGACCTCGTGGCTGATTCCAAGCATGAAAAAGTCCAGCAACACTTCCCCCAAAAATCCAGCAAATACGCACGGTCCCACAAGGCGTCTTAGGTTGGTGACATAGCTCGCCACGTCCTGGCCCTCGGAGCGATGATACGTATAAAAGTGCTACCTGGCCATCAAGATGCTCTCCAACGGCTTGAGGTGTTCCCGAAGCAGAGTACACAACTCTTCATATGTCTTGTCCATTGGTTTCATCGGTGCTAGCAGATTTTTGATGAGGCCATTTATCATGGACCCGCAAACGGTGAGGAGAATCGCCCTGCGCTTAATCGTGGTTTCTGCCTTTTCCAGCTCATTGGCCACAAAGTACTGGTCAAGACACTCAACGAAGGCTCCCCAATCATCACCCTCAACAAATCTCTCAAGAATACCAATATCAGCCATAACTGCGTGAAAGTTCGTGATCTGTACTTGCCGCCAACTGTTACGTTTAGAATAATTCCACAAGACTGAATATCTTAAGCTCAAACTGTTGTGACCTTGGTCTCTTTATTGTAACTCCAGAGTGAGGAAGCAGCATGGTAGACGACCTTTTATACCTGCTTACCCAGGGTGTGCAAGTGACCTTTGGGTCTCTCACAGGTGCGCCCCCTGGTGCCAAGTCTTCCACATTGGTAATGTTTACATACATAACTCAAAGCATCTCGTAAGGTGCCCCATTAGTTAAACTTTCTTCCTCACCCTTCAGCTTGAAAAAATGTTGTGCCGCAATTTTGAATTGCGAGCAAAAGCAACAGGGTGTCTCGGACCTTGGTGAATGACGAGACCAAGAGCCTGTCTCCTTAATCAATGAGATTTAAGGATTGAGGAAAATGCAGAGGATAGACGGAGAAGGAATTAGAGTCAAATTTGATAATTAATTCTATTTTCTCTATAATTAAACAAGGAAATGCACTTAAAGGAATGGTACATCTTTTAGGGGGAAGTGCCAGGTACCCTCATCACTCTGGAGGAAATGGACTTTAATAGAGTTTATTAAGATTTTTGATAAGGGTTTTGATAGAGTGAATAGGGAAAGACTATTTACTGTGTTTATGCAATCAGTAATACGGGGTCAGGAAGAAAGTGAGGGGAGAGGTTAGGAGAACTTTCCTTATGTAGCGGGTTGTTGGAGCATAGAGTGGTTGAGGCAAAGACCATTCCTTCTTTTAAGGGAAAATTGTAAAAGTATTTGAAGCAAAGGAAGGTACAGGGCACTGGACAGAGAATGCCAGTGCTGCCATTTTCGCCCTCAACGCTGGAGCCAATGCCCTCTCTTAATCTTGCACAGTTGAACACGCATGCAGCATTGGAAGGACACCCCGCTCCCCGCGCCCCCCCCATAACCACCAGTGTTATTATTCCCTTTCTGGCCGGGATGTCCTTGATCGACTTATTCAACAGCGGTACCAGTGAACAGAACCCCAATTCCACATTCAACTATATCTTACCTTCCCTCTGTTACTGACCATCACAGCATCCTCTTGGCCACAATGCTACAATAAACGGCACCACAAAACAAACTTTCCAAAATAAATTTACATATCAAACTATGCAAAATTACATTCCAAATCACACTAATCACTCTTGTGCATTCCCTTAGTGCCTGTCTTCTGTGTGCCTTTGCCTATCCTAGTGCTCCTATGCAGTGCTACCCAATGGCTGCTCCATGTCGACTGACTTGCAATAGAGGAGACTGCAGATGGCCTTGTAGGACGACCTTGAGCAGCTCTGGGCCGAGAAGCCCGGCTTCGGACTGCACCACCTCGGCATGGGTGGCAGCAGTCCGGGCCGGCAGGCTGACAGGCAACAGCAAGGGCACCGGTGGAGTGGCAGGGATGGGAGAACAAATGCTGTCATCCTGAGAGAGGACAGCAGGTTCATGCTCCACAGAGCCACTGCCGCTCCCATGGGGCAGCGCCTTAGCAATCCTAGTAATCTGTTGGAGGACAGGTTGACAGGTTGTTGGACGACTATGACACCCTGTAAGCCCCTGTCAACACTGGTAAACGCAGCCATGATGGCAGCAGTCTGTGCTTGCTTGGCAACAAGCTTGCATGACTTCAGTCTGAGCTTCCACACTAGCAGTCAAACGTTGGGTAGCTTCTGCTTGTGCTTCAATGGAAGCTGAGACATCAGGCGTTGCATCTTGGTTGTGTGCTAGTGGATTTGCCCACCACTTCCAAGCTGGATACAAATGCACAAAGCCTTGTGCGAAGTTGGTGCTGGATTCCTCCATGCTCCTTGACACTGCAGTCAGGCTTTCTGGCAGGCCCGCGAATATATCAAGCATTTCATTGTGCATACCCACCAGCATTCCTCTGTAGGTCACCTCATCAAAGTCCTCATCTAAATCCAGTGCAGCAGAAGCCATGTGCGACCTTACCCTCCAGGGAGCTGGGACCTGCGCTACCCTTGCCTATTGCCCTGGCTGCGGCCCATTCGTGCCCAGTCTCTCACCACATGCAGATCCCGCATCTATGCTACCTTCTAAAGTACACACAGTGTCAGTTTCTGAGCTGGTGGCTGCAAGTGTGAAATTGAATAACAGTGCTGCATCTTCAGCATCACTGCTTTTGCCTCTTGCAGTTCCTGCTCCTCCTGGCCAGGTTGGAGTTCTTGGCTCTCTGAAAGGAGAAAGGGACAAGGGTAGGGTTGTGGTAAGGGGAGGGATGGGAGGAAAGCAATAAGTGCCTGCTTCCACCATCTGTAGCTTGTAAATCAGAAGTGATTGTGGAATAAGGAGGAAGTGGGATGTGAGGAGGGGGATTAGGTATGAGGATACCGGCATCTTTCATTGTTTTGCCCACGCCGCTCGCCATTGGCTCAGCGATGGTTGCTCTAATGATCTCCAGCATCATCTCCATTAAGATAAGGTCAGGCCGGCTCGCCTGTCTCCCTGTGGGCAGCCCCTGCCGCCTGCAGTTATGAGCCATCTTGTTCTGCAAGACAGAGGGAAGTGTGTCAGTGAGTTTGGTGCAATATGTTTGGGTGATGTGCCGAACATGGTTAAATAGCTGGCAGTGTGTGCAAGTTATGAGATGTGGGTGTGAGGCTTGCAGCAGTGCTAAGTGTCTGAGGGTGAGGTGAAGCTATGAATGTGAGGTATGAGTCCTGATTGATAGCGTTTGTTGCTGGTGAGTGACAGGTGTGTGGTGAATTGAGCAGTGTCTGAGGCTATTGTAAGGATATAACATTTGAAGATGAATTCACTGAGCTTGACCACGCGTGTTATTGAAATTCTTGTGGCACTGCATCCAGGTCCTCGGGGCTACACTGCTGGCATTGACGGCTATCTACTCCCATTGCCTTTTCCGCAATTGCCTGGAGTGCCTTCTGGCCTCCTGTGGAAACAGGACCTCTCTCCTCATTTCCCCTTACACACCAAGGTCTCCAGTGCTGCATCCGAGAACCTTGGAGCACGCTCTCTCAGTTGTTGTGCCAGTGTACTTATTCCTGCTCATGCCCTGTTCCCCAGCCAATTGAATCAGCCAGAATGCACCATCCCTTTAAGAGGTGCAGGCTGCCTTTAAGAAGTGCAAGCTAGCTTTAATTGGTGCTAGCCCCACACAAACTTGGATCTGCTGCTGAGTGTGCAGCCAGTCAGCAGCAAGTGCAGTGCTGGGCTGCATGCCACAATAATTCTAATTAGCAGGCAGCACCAAGTTTGTGTGCTACCTACATCACTTTGAATAGTTGCGAGTTGATCTTGCGTCGTGATCTAAGAGCCCGTTTTTGGAGGTAAACACATTTTTAGACCCTAGAGCCAAGTCTTGGCCGGTGTATTGATTCGACAAAGAGAGACCATATTAATCAGTTGTGATAATTAGACTTAAATTGCATATGAAAATTCCATTAATTATGCAGCACACTTTCCTGTGACTCTCGATGAACCCAGAGTAAATTGTAATATATAGTTAACATCACTTCAGGGAATACAGTCCTGTAGTACACTAAAAATACAGAATTATTAAATTATGTCTCTGTATTGCCTATCAGTCTATCAATCATTAAGGTATCTGGGTCCAGAGCAGGTGAATCACCTTGTGGCAGAAACCGTATCAGCTGGCATTCTGCCTCCTCTAAAGTACCGCCCAAATTTCAGCCATCTTCCCTCATCCTCTTTGCCAAAAGACATCTTTGGGGCAAAGATAGGAGTTGCTCCCAGGCTCCCCCAGGAATTACAGCAGTACCCCAAAATTAAGGCCCATGCTTCTCTTCAGGAAAGTTAAAAAAAGAGATGGCTTTGAGTGACATGGCACCAGTCCAATTGTCTGATAGGCATATGGTGCTGCGACCTCTGGCCTGTAGCGGGATGGCTATTTAAATTACCCTGCCCCCATAATTCGGAACAGGGAATATCGGAAAATGGGAACAGAAGTGAGTCATTCAGCCACTCGCACCACTCAATTAGATCATGGCTGATCTGCACCTTAACTCCAGAGCCCTTGATAGCCTTATCCTACAAAAACCCATCTATCTCAGTCTTGAAATTTCAATTGACCCAGCATCCACAGCCTTTTGAGGGTGTGAGTTCCATATTTCCACTGCCCACTATTTTGAAGAACCTCGTAAGTCATCCCTTCAGCCTTCTCTTTTCCAGGAAAAGAGTTCCAGCCTGTTCAGTCTTTTCTGATAGTTATAACCTCTCAGTTCTGGTATCATTATTGTAAATCAGGTTTGCACCTGCTTCAGTGTCATTTAAGGTCCTATCTACCTTTCACAGTTAGGAGACCACCCCAGCCAACAGTAGTGATGCACCCACGACTACAATGAAGCAGTGCCACAAATAACAAGGCATTACACTGATGGTGCCTTGCCAAAAAGGGATGTTTTGCAAAGTACTACATAACATCAGTGATGTGACAGCAGAGAGACAAAGTTCAACCCATAAGATCCTGTTCAATGGACCCAATTCTGTGCAAGTTAAATCAGCACAAAGCTATGCCTGAATGGCAGGTTGGTTCAGGAATGCACAGACAAAAATACAAACCACTGAGGACTGTTCCTATTAATGTGGATATGCTAGAAAGTTACTTCTGGCAAAAGAAGCAGAGGGGAGATGAGGTGAATTTATTGTATGCAGCGACCTGTTAAGATCTGGAATGAAAGGGCGGTGGAAGCAGATCCAATAGTAACATTCAAAAGAGAATTGGATAAATACTTGAAAAGGAAACATTTGCAGGGCTATGAGGATAGAGCAAGGGATGGACTAATTGGATAGCTTTCTCAAAGTGTCGGCACAGGCACGATGGGTTGAATGGTCTTTGTGCTGCACAATTCTATGGTTCTTTTGTCATCATCATCATCATAGGCAGTCCCTCGAAACGAGGATGACTTGCTTCCACACCAAAAACAAGGATGAGTTCACAGGTGTTTCGAATGAAGGACCCGTACTACATCCTCAAGGGTGGTAGATGCCTGTGTGTGGATTTTTTTAACGTGTGGTGGCCGTTGCACACCGGCCACCACACGGGCTTGACAGAGCTAGGTCTTGGTCCAGTGGAAAGGGTTAACCAAGACTAACTGGAGACCTGCTCTGCTGCATGGACCTAGTACACACACATATCGCAGTGTGGGCTGGCCCGTCCTGCCCCTGGGCCCCTCGCCCCGAACTCACGCCATCCCTGGGCCCCGATCACATCCCTCCACAGTCTCTCACCACTCCTGCTATATCTGCCCATGCTCCAATCACCGACCTGGAACTTGCTGATGTCACTCTGGTGGACATCATTGCCAACAGCAGCAACAACTTGTATTTATATAGCGTCTTCAACGTAGCGAAACATCCCAAGGTGCTTCACAGGAGTATTATGAGATTAAAAATTTGACACCGAGCCGCATAAGTAGAAATAAGTGCAGGTGACCAAAAAGTTTGGTCAAAGAGGTAGGTTTTAAGGAGCGCCCTGAAGGATGAAAGAGAGGGATTTGAAAACAAGGATGAGAATTTTGAAATCGAGGCATTGCCTAACCGGAAGCCAGCACAGTGAGAAGAGGAAGGGGAGGCAAAAAAGAAGGAAGCCCTCTCTCGCTTTCACAAAGCTAACTTTGCTCGGATTACGGCACGAAAGGGCAGAAGTTTCACTCAGCAAACAGCTTTAGATATGCTCTGAAAGATTCCTTCCCTGGATGTGTCCTTTTCTTGTTCACAGTCAATACAAGCCGGCGTATTAGATAATGTTACTTGCCTCACTTTAGTCGCCAAGATGTAGCTTTTGAAACTGGTTAGGCAAATTAAATCATGTTGGGAGACGGCGGGAGGGGGGGTGCGGTGGATGGACAAAAACCCATCTTGAATGAAAGGCTGTTCAGGTTCTTTTGTACTGTTGCTTTGGCTGTTCCATAATGTATTAATTTGCAAGTACTGGCAACAGCTGAATTATTAGTAGACTGACAAAGTTATAAAATTACACTATCATTCAACACAAGACCTTCTACTCCTGAATTAATTTGGCTAATAATAAGAAAAATGTATGTTTAAATCATTTTGATTTAGGTGTTGTTGATGAATGATTCTCATGTTGAATGCTTTAACTGGAGTAAATCATCAAATTCCACCTGCGCTGCATACCCAGTGCTGAATTATTATTGTGGTGTATGTAGCACACAAATCACTGACTCCACATGGTCTGGTGTTGATCTAACTGCTGTGACCTTAGTCCTTTATTGAACAGCTCCAGAGTGCTCCACAGGTGTGGTGGGCAGCCTTTTATACTGCCTCGTGCAGGTACTTTCAGGTCTCCCACCACAGCGCCTTCTGTGGTACACCATTGTACTTATCATACATTTAATGTACCAGAGCAATACACAACAGTTATGAGGTGTACATGGTGGATCAATACAATAAATACATTATTAACAAAATGGAGAGGAAAGAGCTGGATGTGTTCAGCTGTGACCTTCATGTCTGCTGCACTCCAACTTCATGGTGAGTGCACCACAGGTATGAGAAAAGAGATCAATTGTTTTTCACCCGATTGGAAAATCATTGGACGAAAGAGAAAAGTGAGTTGAGATGACACTACATTCTCGAAATTCAAATTTCAGACGGTCAGTTGGGTGTCCTGAGTGCTTGATTTGTTTGGGCTCACAAGGTGTAGCAACTTCAAAAGGAGGCCTCCAGCCTGCATGACTTTGAGTGTCCATTCTCAACCTTCCGAACCATTTACTGAACTTGCATTCCCTTTCCTTCTCCTGTTCTCCAACAAAAGGGTTGGAGGTCAAAGGGACACTGCTAGGAAGCAGGGTCTTTCCACGTGTCCGCCATGGCTCAGTGTTCGCCCCTGAATTAGAAGGACATGGGATCAATCCCACTCCAGACACTTGAGCACAAAATCCAGGCAGACATTTCAGTGCAGTGCTGAGGGAGTGCTGCACTGTCGGAGATGCCGTATTTCAGATCATTTGTTAAACCGAGGTCCCATTTGCCCTATTAGGTGGATGTAAAATTTCCCCTGGCACTATTTGAAGAAGAGCAGGGAAGTTCTTCTCAGTGCCGTGGCCAATGTGTATCCCTCAACCAACATCACTTACAACAGATTATTTGGTTATCACATTGCACTTTGTGAGATCTTGCTGTGCGCACATTGGCTGCCGTATTTCCTACATTACAACAGTAACTACACTTCAAAAAGAACTTCATTGGTTGTAAAGTGCTTTGGGATGTCCTGAGCTCGCAAATGTTCTTTCTTTCTTGCGGAATACAGCAGGCCTATTAAAATACAAGGATTTAGTAGAGCAGTGTTGTGCATTACAAATTGCCATCACACCACGTCACCACGGTTCAGCCACTTGCACTAATTGTAGAAAACACCTCATGCACAACATAGATAAATGTACTTCATGCAGATATATTTACTTAACAAATTTCTGTGCTGAGTACTTACAAGTATTTACAATATTCTGGGACAGCTATGAGTTATCAGTAATTCCTGATGGATAGGGGGCTGTGTCTTTCTGACCAGCCAGTGTTGTAATTTGCCATTGCCCAAACTGAGTCAAAAATCCAGATGTGTTTTCCTTTGCCCCGAGAACGACCGTGACTGTCCCGGGGTGGGGGGTCACGCGATCGGGAAGGGGGGTCGGGCGAGTGTATTCCAGTGGAGGCCTAACCTTTCCGTGTGGTGCCTGGAGGAACACTCCTGCTCTCCCGGGCCCCTCAAGGAAAGTAAACAAAAAAGTTCATAAAACTCACCTCTTTGGGCCATAGCTCACCGCAAGGGACGTAGGCTGTCTTAATGCACCGACATCATTTGAGTGGTTGTTAAACATCAGCAAACTCTAATTAAAAAAAAGAGACCATCTTCGGAATGTCCTGTGATTTACTTATTGCCTGAAGTTCTATTTTGTTGCTGTCTTTAATGAATCCGCCATGTAGCACAAAATGTCCATGTACCAAGTACTTGACTCCTGTGCCAAATCCTGCCCTCATTCTCACGCTGGCTCTTTCAATGGGTGGTAATGAGGAACTTCCTCGGGCGAAGGAAAGCGCATCTTGGTTTTTGACAGCGTAGGTAATGGCAAATTATAACACTGGCTAGTCACAAAGACACAGGCCCCACACTGTAGTTTTAATTTGAGACGGTTAATTGCCCATGAAAAGGAAATTGTTCACTTGTTGCTAAATTACAACAAGTGAACAAAACCATTAACGTTGCTATTCATCAACAGTTCCTGACAACTCTTGATTTTTCGATAGCTATATTACTGCAGTCATCACACAGTTTAGTTATAAATTACCTTGTCATCAGGATTCCAGCCATTTCTTTGCATGATGTGCTACAGCAAATCATTAATCATTAATCTAATTTGAAAGGCATCTTTGAGGTGTCAGCTGTGATTCAATGCTAGCACACTCGCCTCTAAGTCAGAAAGTTGTCAATTCACGTCCCACTCCAGGGACTTGAGCAAATAATCTACGCTAACATTCCAGTACAGGAGGCCTCATCTGCTCTCTCAGTTGGACGTAAAAGATCCCATGTCACTATACTTTATCGGCTGTAAAACGCTTTGAGATATCCGGTCGTCGTGAAAGGCGCTATATAAATCCAAGTTTTTCTTTTCTTTATTTATTTTGAAGAATAGCAGGGGGGCTCTCGACAGAATCCTGGTCAATATTTATCCCTCAACCAACTTCATTAAAACAGGTCATTATCTCATTTGTTGCATGTGGGGCCTGGTTGTGCGCATATTCGTTGTCGTGTTTCCTACCTAAAAACATAAGAACATAAAAAATAGCAGGATTAGACCATTCAGCCCTTCGAGACCACTCTGTCATTCAATAAGATCAGGGTTGATCTTCTACCTCAACTCCACCTTCCCGCATTTATCACCATATCCCATGGTTTCCTGAGTATTCAAAAATCTATCGGCCTTTGTCTTGAATATACACAAAGACTGAGCATCCACAACCCCCTGGGGTAGAGAATTCCAAAGATTCACCACCCTATGAGTGAAGAAATTTCCCCTCATCTCAGTCCTAAATGGCCGACCCCTTATTCTGAGAGTGTGATCCATAGTTCTAGACTCCCCAGCCAGGGGAAATAGCCTCCCAGCATCTATCCTGTCAAGAATTTTATATTTTTCAATGAGATTAACTCTCAGTCTTCTAAACTCTAGGGAATATAAGCCTAGTCTATTCAATCTCTCCTCATAGGACAATCCCCCCATCCCAGGAATCAGTCTGGTCAACCATTGTTGCACTCCCTCCAAGTGTTTTTTTGAAATTCATTCTCAGTAGAAGATGGTGGTGGGTCTTCCTCTTGGATGTGCTGCAGGTAGTGGTTTGATACATTGCATGGCTTGATAGAACTCTTGAAAGCCAACCACATCGAGGCCAGACTGAGTGAGGATGGCAGGTTTCCTGCTGCTAAAGGACTTTTGTGGGACACTTGGACTTTTACAACAATCTGACAGCTTCACATTTACTGATTCCAGCATCTCTGTCTCCGTGTGGAACATTTGCTTGGTGCCCAAGGGCAGGGTAGGTCACAATTGTTATTTTTGGCCCTCCTTAAGAAGGTTGCACTTCACTTGGGACCTCCTGGCTGCCAATGCCCCAGGCCAGAACAGCAGGTCCAGCTGGCCTGAGAGGCCTGTGGCTACTACCTCTGTGTATCCAAAGCCAACCGACCGCACAAGGCCCTGTCATGAGGGAACAGCCTGAGCTGAGGCTGCCCTTGGGTTATTTAAATGGACAGGCAGTAAGGCCAATTCTGGGGCTGGACAGCTGCACTTCCTGTTTAATACCCAGGCAAAGAGGATCGAAGAACAATTGCCCTTGTGCCTGCTGCTGTTCTTGTGCCAACATTTGATGGTTTTGTGCAAGATTCCCAGTAGCCTTTGCGGTTCTTCTCCTTCATCTACGTCCTAATTCCTGGATCTTTTTGCAGGGGTCAAAATCCTATTCTCCCCTATGCCATTGGCTCTGAAATCAACCAATGATGTAAGTTTCTGTTAATCGAAAGAGGGACTGGATATCTGAGTTGATCGTGCTTTATCAGTCAGCAAAAGAACCAGAGGAGAGATGAGTTGTTATGTACTGCCTGAAAGGGTAGTGGAAGGAGATTCAATCGTAAATTTCGAGAGGGAATTGGATGTATGTAATGTATGCATGTGAGCATGCTCACAGGTGTGTGAAGCTGTTGCACTGAGAGTGGCTTAGCCAGACATGTAATGTTCACAAGACTCAATAAAACCCCAGTTAATTGAGTTCAGATTCTCCACGATGAGGCATGAAGTTGTGAACCTGGTGCTGGGTCCTCAACTATTTACAATCTATATTAGTGACTTGGATGAAGGGACCGAGTGTAATGTAGTCAAGTTTGCTGACGATACAAAGATGGGTGGGAAAGCAAATTGTGAGGAGGATGCAAAAAATCTGCAAAGGGATATAGACAGGCTAAGTGAGTGGGCAAACATTTGGCAGAGGGAGAATAGTGTGGGAAAATGTGAGTTTATCCACTCTGGCAAAAATAATTGAAAAGCAAATTATAATTTAAATAGAGAAAAATTGCTAAGTGCTGCAGTTCAGAGAGACCTGGGGTCCTTGTGCATGAAACACAAAAAGTTAGTATGCAGGTACACCAATAATCAGGAAGGCAAATGGAATGTTGGCCTTTATTGCAAGGGGGATAGAGTATAAAAGCAGAGAAGTCCTGCTACAACTGTGCAGGGTATTGGTGAGACCACATCTAGAGTACTGTGTATAGTTTTGGTCTCCGTATTTAAGGAAGGATATACTTGTATTGGAGGCTGTTCAGAAAAGGTTCACTAGGTTGATTCCGGAGATGAGGGGGTTGACTTATGAGGACAGGTTGAGTAGGTTGGGCCTATACACATTGGAGTTCAGAAGAATGAGAGGTGATCTTATTGAAACTTATAAGATAATGAGGGGGCTTGACAAGGTAGATGCAGAGAGGATATTTCCACTCAGAGGGAAAACTAAAACTAGGGGACATAGTCTTAGAAGAACGGGCCGCTCATTTAAAACTGAGATGAGGAGAAATTTCTTCTCTCAGAGGGTTGTAAATCTATGCACTTCTCTGCCCCAGAGAGCTGTGGAGGCAGGATCATTGAATATATTTAAGGCGGAGATAGACATATTTTTGAGAGATAAGGAGTAAAGGTTTTGGGGAGAGGGCAGGGAAGTGGAGCTGAGTCCATGATCAGATCAGCCATGATCTTATTGAATGGCGGAGCAGGCTTGAGTGGCCAGGTGGTCTACTCCTGCTCCTATTTCTTATGTTGTTAAATGGTGAACAGGTGCAAGTTCATGGTTTTTTCTATTCGTTCATGGGATGTGGGCATCGCTGGCAAAGCCAGCATTTATTGCCCATCCCTAATTGCCTTTGAGAAGGTGGTGTTGACCCACCTTGTTGACATCTGAATGGCTTGCTAAGCCATTTCAGAGGGCAGGTAAGAGTCACTCACATCGCGGTGGGTCTAGAGTCATATATAGGCCAGACCGGGTAAGGACGGCAGATTTCCTTCCCTAAAGGACATTAGTGAACCAGATGGGTTTTTACGACAATCCGGAAGTTACGTGGTCACCATTGGCTTTTTATTACAGATCTATTTAACTGAATTTAAATTCCAGAGCTGCCTTGGTGGGATTTGGACTTATGTCTCCAGATCATTAGTCCAAGCCTCTGGGTTACTAGTCCAGAAATATGCGACCGTTCCCATGTGGCGATTTAATTCCCTCCATGATCTCGCCCCTCCCTATCTCTATAACCTCCTCCAGCCCAACAACACTTCAGGAACTCTACATTCCACCAGTTCTGGCCTCTTGTGAATCCCCAATTTTATTTGCTGCACCATTGGCAGCTGTGCTTTCTGCTGCCTCGACCTAAGCTCTGGAATTCCCTCCCTAAGACTCGCTGCCTCTCTACCTCGCTATTCTCCTTTAAGACACTCTTTAAAACCTGCCACTTTGGCCAAGCATTTGGTCATCTATCCTAATATCTCCTTCTTTGTCGTGGTGTCAATATTTGTTTGATTATGCTGCTGTGAAGCATCATGTTATATTTTGCAATGTTAAAGGCGCTAGATAAATATACGGTTAGAGACCTGTGTAATGCAATCATCTGTAAGCATTTTAAGTAACATAGGAACATAGGAACAGGAGTAGGTCATTTATCCCCTCGAGCCTGTTTTGACATTCAATGAGATCATGGCTGACCTGTGACCGAACTCCATATACCCACCTTTGCACCATATCCCTTTATATCTTTGGTTAACAAAAATCTATCAATTTCAGATTTAAAATTAACAATTGACCTAGCATCAACTGCTGTTTGTGTATAGAAGTATTTCCTAACTTCACTCCTAAAAGGCCTAGCTCTAATTTTTAGTCTATGTCCCCTAGTCCTAGATTCCCCAATCAGCAGAAATAGTTTCTCTCTATCTACCTTCCCCTTAATATCTTGAAAACATCGATCAAATCACCCCTTAATCTTCTAAATTCCAGCGAATACAATCCTAATTTGTGTAGCTTCGTCCTGTAATTTAACACTTGGAGTCTAGTTTTCATTCTGGTAAACCTAGGCTACAATCGCTCCAAGGCCAATATATCCTTCCAAAGGTGCGGTGCCCAGAACTGCTCAAAGTACTCCAGGGACGGTCTAACCAGGACTTTGTACAGCTGCAGCATAACTTCTATTCCTTCTTATTCGGGTCCTCTTGATATAAAAGCCAGCATTCCATTAGCCTTTTTGATTATTTTCTGTACCTGTCCACAACATTCAGTAAGAACATGACTGATCTTTGATCTCAATTACATTTTCCTGCCCGATCCGCAAATCCCTTGATTCCCCTAGCGTCCAAAAATGTATTCATCTCAGCCTTGTATATACTCAACGACTCAGCATCCACAGCCCTTTCTGGTATATAATTCAAAAGATTTACAACCCTCTGAGTGAAGAAATTGCTGTTCATCTCAGTCTTAAATGGCCGACCCCATATCCTGAGACTATGTCCTCTAGTTCTAGACTCTCCAGCCAGGTGAAACAATCTCTCAGCATCTACACTGCAATCCCCATCAGTATCTTATATGTTTCAATTAGATCACCTCTCATTCTTCTAAACTCCAGAGAGCATAGACCCAATCTACTCAATCTCTCCTCATAGGACCCTCTCATCCCAGGGTTCAATCTAGTGAACCTTCCTTGCACCGCCTCTAAGGCAAGTATGTCCTTTCTCAGAAAAGGAGACCAAAACAGTGCACAGTACTCTAGTTGTGGTCTCACCAAAGTCCTGTACAATTGTAGTAAAACTTCCTTACTCCAACTGCCTTGCAATAAAGGCCAACATGCCATTTGCCTTCTGAATTGCTTTCTTGCCTTCAATTTTATGAGCTTCAACATTAGCTAATAGTCTCTTATGAGGAACTTTATCCAATGCCTTCTGGACATCCATATAAATAGGAAATAAAAGAAAGACTTGCATTTATGCAGTGCCTTTCACAACCACCGGATGTCCCAAAGCACTTTTTGAAGTGCAGTCACTGCTGTAATGTAGGAGACACAGCAGCCAAATTGCACACAGCAAGCTCCCACAAACAGCAATATGGTAATGACCAGATATTCTGTTGATTGAGGGTAAATATTGGCCAGGTCTTTGAAAAAGTGTCATGGGATCTTTCACATCCACCGAGCAGACAGGGCCTCGGTTTAATGTCTCATCTGAAAGACAACACCTCCAATAGTGCAGCACTCACTCAGTGGACTGGAGTGTCAGCCTAGATTTTTGTGCTACAAGTCCTGGAGTGGGACTTGAACCCACAACCCTCTGATTCATAGGCAAGAGTGCTACCCAGAGAGCCACAGCACAATCATAGACAGTCCCCTGTCCACCACTTTAGTTATCTCTTCAAAACATTCAATCATGTTCACCAGGCATCACCTACCCTTTACGAATCCATGCTGGCTCTCTCTGATCAGCAGAAAATGTTTAAGGTGTTCAGTCACCCTATTCTTAATTACAGACTCTAGCAATTTCCCGACAACAGATGTTAGGCTAACTGGTCTATCCCATATGCCTGGTCTCCCTCTCTCACCTTTCTTAAATAATGAAGTGACATGCGCAATTTGCCAACCTAAAGGAACAGTTCCTGAATCGAGTGAACTTTGGAAGATTATAGTTAGGGCATCTGCAATGTGTTCACCTACTTCCTTTAAAACCCTGGGATGGATACTATCTGGCCCTGGGAATTTTTCACTCTTTAATGCCATTATTTTCTTCATTACAGTTATTTTGCTTTCATTAATTTTGTTGAGACCCCTGATTCAATATTAGTTTCCTTGCTATCCACTTCCTCTATTGTAAATACTGATGCAAAGTAATTATTCGACATGTTTGTCATTTCCTTATTATCAGTGACAATATCACCGTTATCAGTTTTTAAGGGGTCAACATTGCTCCTAACCACCCTGTTTTTCCTAATGTAGGGCTCAATTTTCCCCAATGCCGTTTTTTTGGCGTATTTCAAGAGTTACACCCATTTTTTTTGGCTCCAACTACTCAAAAAAAATAATTTGAAAGTTTCCCCCGTTCTAATTTTTTTAATTGCCACCGTGCAGCCTCTCCTTTAGCTTCGGGAGGTGGGGCCTAATATCAGTGCCGAAAAAACTATGCCGCACCTTCTGCACATGCCCAGTACACCTCCCGGTCTGCATTCAGCCATTTTTAAAGAGCCACTTGTGTGAAAACTTTAATTCTCAGTGGAAAAAATCGGAGCTGCAATGTGCAACGCGGCTCAAGGACCAAGAATTTCTCACAAGCTGAAGTGGAGGCACTAGTTACTGTGTTTGAGGCCAGATGGTACGAGCTGGACACCAGAAGAGGTCACATAAACATTTCACCAAAAGAAATGAAGAAACGCTGGAACCAACAAACAAGATTACTGTGCAATTGTGACCACCCCGCGGTCTGGAGGCCAGTGCAAAAAGAAGCGCAGGACCTTGGTCAAGTAGCTAGTGTAAGTAATATTTTCATTTATTCACTGGAATTGCCATTGTAAATATGACCAGCTGAATATGTCCCACCCAGCAGAAACACACCATCTCTAAAAAGTTATATTTTCATCTTTGCAGAGAAAGGTGGCAAACAACAAAAGAGAAAGAACTCGAACAGGAGGCAAATCTGCACCCACTGACACCCTTGGAAGACAGGGTCGCTGCTTTGATGGGTCCTTCCTGGAGAAAAGCAACCACCACTGCACAAGCTGGGCCCACACTCGAGAGAGAGGGTAAGTCCTGCAAATTCCACAGTCTGGCTTTGCTAAATGTTAAGTACTGCGCGGGCTAGCCATATTTTGGTTCGGGAGATGTCTCCGTCAGCTACGCTTCGGTTGATGCAATGTGCTATCATTCATCGTGGTCCTTGAAATGAGCCTGTTGCCTGCACTGTGTGAGCCTACTCCTGCCACCCACCCTGCTCCCTCCTCTGCTGCTAACCATTTGTCTGTTCTGTTAAATTTTACAGAACTTGAGGCCAACCCTGACGAGGCTGAAGCCGATGCAGAAGAAGATTCAGACCCGGACGAGTCTGAAGAGGAGAACATCTTCCAATCCCACCTTCCAGACCAAGAGCATGGGGTGAGGGGGAGGGGAGGATGAAGCCCCCACTCTTATACTCACTCTGGAGGAGGTGCTGGTTCCGCCCATTGAGGTACCAGCCCCTTTCCTGAGTGCTACGAGTGTTGGGACATTCCATGGTTTCTCAATCCAAGGCTGCGGATTCCAGTGGGGTGCAGCGAGCCACACCCAGGGCCCCACCTTCCGAGGCTGCAGGTCCCAGTGGGGTGCAGCAAGGCACACCCAGGGTGAGGAGGAGGAGAGCTCTCCTGAGGTGCAGGGTCTAACAGATGTGGTTCAGATGATGGCAATAAGTGGGGAGAGCATTGGCCTTACGCGATCACTCCTGGACACCATCAGTGGGGTGGGTGATGAGGTATCGGGACTGTCAGGAGAAGTAACAACACTCTCACGAGAAATGGAAACACTGTCGGTGAACATGAGGGAGGGAATGTCACAGGTAGCTGATACACTGTCGGTGAACATTAGGGAGGGAATGTCACAGGGAGCTGCTGCAATAAGGGAACACGCCCTGACCCTGAGGCCATTGATGGAATCAACTGTCACTCCAATTCCAATCCCCAGACCAGCCTCTGAAGAGGCCCAAGCCGGGCCTTGCACATTACCACCTGCCCATGCCCCCCATCAAGAAGTGCGCATTACCCGAGATGCTCGAAAGAATAAGCTTAGTACCAACCCGAGAAACGCTGCGCCATCGCTTGCGAGCAGGGATGGAGTCACCGAGACCAAGCGCAGCGGGCGGTCTTAGAATAAGGTGGAGGAGAGATGTGTGTAGCCTTTCTTTGCTGCTGTTGTTGTTGTTGTTGTTATTGTTGTTATTATTGTTGTAACTGTTCTGAAATTAAAAGTTTTTTGTAAGTGATGTATATTTACAAGTTTAAAAGTTTGTAAGTGATCTTAACTAAAAGCTTTAAAGTTTGATACAAGAATATTTTCATTAAAGTTAAGTACAAACAAGTGTTAAACTTTTGAATAAAATATATTTTAAATTATAACTGAATCATCTCCATTATTTGTTCCATTATTAACACAACGTTTTGAACTAAAGAAGAAGAATTTCCATTATTTGTTCCATTAACACAACACAGCATTACCGAACAGTAAACATGGTCCATGTGGAATAGTTGCCGTTGAGCCTTCAGGCAGCAAAGCGTTCACGGATGAGCTGCTAGCGCAAGTCTCGAGCAATTGTTAAAGGGGCACGACGGCCCATCCTCCTCCGCCGTCATGCTCCGGGTTCACGTAGTTGCATGGCTTCCTCATCCTCCTCCTCCTCATCATATGCATCTTCCTCATCATTATCATCAGCCACTCTCACCTCAGGTGGGTCTTCTACTACCAGCTGCTGCTGCCTCATGATGGCTAAGTTATGCAGCATACAGCAGACCACAATGAACTGACCGACAATCTCAGGGGAGTATTGCAAGTAGCCTCCGGAATGGTCCAGGTATCGGAAACGCTGCTTCAAGATGCCAATGGTCCTCTCTATTATGCTGCACGTCGCAATGTGCGACATGTTGTATTCCTGCTCAGCTTCCGTTTGGGTTACGCATAGAGGCGTCATGAGACAGGTGGCGAGGCAATACCCTTTGTCTCCCAGCAGCCAGCTGTTGTTGAAACATGGCAGATATAGCGCTCTCACGTAGGATGAACGCATCATGGGTGCTCCCAGAGTATCTTGCATCAACTGACATGATGCGATGCACGTGGTTACAGATGAACTACACGTTCATGGAGTGGAAGCCTTTTCTGTTCCTGTACATCTTGGAATCCTCCAAAGGTGCTTGCAAGGCGATGTGGGTACAATCAATGCAGCCCTGTACCTTTTGGGAAGCCAGCAATTCTGGAGAAGCCCACAGTCCTGTCGCACATTGCCTGGGCGGTCATGGGGAACTTTATGTAGTCATTCCTCTGGGAATATAGTGCAGCAGTCACCTGCCGAATGCAGATATATGTTGCATGTTGAGAAATGGTGCACACATCCCCAGTTGTGGCTGGAATGATCCAGATGCATAAAATGAAAGTGCAGCTGTAACCTTTACTTCAACTGACAAAGCAATCCTCCTGACGCTTCTAGGGTGCAGGTCTGTTTTTATTAACTCACAGATCTCGGTTACAACTTTTTTTCGGAAACGCAGCCTTCTCGCACAGCTGCATCACTCAGGTGCAGGTATGAACGCCTGTCTCGATATACCCGATGTGGATAAGGCCTCCTGCCCATCATCCTACGTGCTCTGAGGTTCCTCTGGTGATGCCGTCTAATCAATCTTCTCCTCCACAGCACCATCATGCAGAAGGTTTGCACAAGGTAATGGCATTGTCAATATTGTCCCCATAATTAAATTGTAGATTTGCAACAACCGCAAAACAGCAGGACAAAGCACTCACACCTTCTTTCCTCTCTCTCTCCCTAGTATGGACCACACCCTGGTCTGCGCATGCGTAATAGGCTTGTTTAGAACAGGAAGCTAGGCATTCAATGAAGAAACAAAGTCTAATCCAATTCTTTAATTTTAGATTTTTTTCAAAATATCACCCCACCACCGAACATCTCCTCACCGGGCTTGAGGATCGGTCGGCAGAATCACTCCCTCGCCCGGACACAGGGGTTCGGCTTCCACCCCCAACACATCCCCGCCCGCCCCTCCCCCCCACCCCTCGGGCTTCTTGGGAAGCTGCTGTAGAGGCTAAGTGTTCTCATCCTTTCAGTTCGGCTAGCACCTCACCCTACACCACCCGGGCGAGGGAATGATTCTGCCGGCCAACGCTCCGACCCTCGAGCCCGGTGAGGAGACGTTCGATGGTGGCGTGGTATTTTGAAAAAAAATCAAAAATTAAAGAATTGCATCAGACTTCCATTTTCTCTCTGTTGAATTTGAAAAAATTAAGCTTCATGATGCATATTCGTTGCCTTCTTGACTCCCTCCAAAACTTTGCCGAAAAACAATGGCGTCTTTTTGCACCAATGTTTTAATGTGCACTGGTTTTTCTTGACTGCCCAGAAATCAAGAAAAACCAGTGGGAGTGGTCACATATGCTGTCCTGGGAGAAATGTAAGTTGGCCAAAACGCTTATATCTGAAAAATTGGCGCAGACATCAGGTTACAATGATGCAAAAAAATCCTAACTTTAAAAAATCGTAACTAACTGAGTTACGCTGGCGCAGAAACTTTGGGGAAACTGGGAGATTTTCATTTACTCCAAAAAAAAAACGCCGCCAAAAAAACGGTGCAGGTAACTGGGGAAAATTGAGCCCATCTTTTTAAAGGCTTTTGTGTTGATTTTGATATCACAGAATCATAGAAATTTATAGCCATTCGGCTTATTGTGTCTGTGCTGGCCGAAAAAGATCTATCCAGCTTAATCCCACTTTCCAGCTCTTGGGGCTCAATTTCCCCCAGTGATTCGCGCTGTTTTTTTTTTAGTGCGCTGCTTTTTTTTCCTGAGTTTAAAAAATACAAGTTTCCCCAATCAATGCGCGCCAGCGTAACTCAGTTAGTTACAATTTTTTTAGGTTCATTTTTTTTTGAGGTATGGGGGCGTAACCTGCCACCTGTGCCAATTCTGACCAGTTAAGCAAGTTTGGCTAGCTCCAATTTACTCCAATTCTTCTTCGGCCGGCATATGTGGCCTTTGTAGAAAAACCTTCTGGTGAGTTAAGAAAATCAGCCCAGGTAAGTAAATCAGTGCAGCAGATGCCAGACAGCAGCAGCAGGAGAGGTAAGAGAGAGGAGGAGAGGGGCTGGGGGGAAGCCTTTCGGGAATAGTTAGGAGCGGGGACCAGGAGGGAGGAGGCCGTTCGGCCTGGGATAGGTGTGGGGACTGGGACCGGAAGATCGTTTAGCCAGTGATAGGAGCGGGGACTGGGAGGCCGTTCGGCCAGGGATAGGTGCGGGGACCGGGAGGGAGGAGGCCATTCAGCCTGGGATAGGAAAGGGGACCGGGAGTCCATTCGGCCAGGGATAGGAGCAGGGCCCAAGAGGCCAGTCGGCCTGGGATAAGTGTGGGGACTGGGACCGGAAGGTCGTTTAGCCAGTGATAGGAGCGGGGACCAGGAGGGAGGAGTCCATTCAGCATGGGATAGGAAAGGGAACCAGGAGGGAGGAGTCCGTTCGGCCTGGGATAGGTGCGGGGACCAGGAGTTGAGAAGGCCGTTCGGACTGGGATAGGAGCGGGGACAGGGAGGCCATTCGGCCTGGGATAGGTGCGGGGACCGGGAGGGAGTAGGCCGTTCGGTCTGGGATAGGAGCAGGGACCGGGAAGCCATTCGGCCTGGGATAGGTGAGGGGACAGGGAGGCCATTCGGCCTGGGATAGGAATGGAGACCGACACAGGCATGAGGGAGGGGAGGGGGGGGGAACTTAATAATTTAATGGAGGTATATTGCTGCAATGTTTAATGTGCTTGTGCTTGGTTGCTGTGAGCTGGCTGTATGTTTCACTTTCCAGCCTCAGCCCGCATTGTGTCCCTGGTTACCATGGCAACCCGATCTTTTTAGCGCAGATCTTGGGCTCTATTGTGTTCCTAACACAGATGAGACTGCACACAGGGAGGTTAAAGTAACAGTGACCTCAGTCTTTAATAAGACACTCCAGAGTGAAGAACAAGCCTTAGAGGCCAGCTTATATACAGTGCTCCCAAAAGTCAAAGTGAAAACTATTTACAAGGTGAGGCGGTTGGGAACCTTTCTTTCCCTGGTGGACCGCCTCAGTACAAATGTCTGTTCTGATGTGTTGGCTGTGCCCTCGCTGGGCTGGCGTGTTGTTGGCCTTGCAGGGTTGCCAGGTGAGCCTGGCCTTGCTGGGCTGTTGGGCATGATGGGTTCGATTTCCTGGTCCGGCATGGTGTCGTAGATCCTTTGGGTGTGTGTTGTGGGCTCGAAAATGATGGTGTCTGCTGTGGGTTATTCAGGGCAGTCTGTGAACCGCAGCCTCGTTTGGTCCAGGTGCTTTCTGCAAATTTGTCCATTGTCTAGTTTGACTACAAACACCCTATTCCCTTCTTTAGCTATCACCGTGCCCGCGATCCACTTGGGACCATGTCCATAGTTTAGCACATACACAGGGTCATTCAAATTAATTTCCCGTGACACAGTGGCGCGATCATTGTTTACATTTTATTGCTGCCGCCTGCTCTCTACCTGATCATGCAGGTTGGGGTGAACCAGCGAGAGTCTGGTTTTAAGTGTCCTTTTCATGAGTAGCTCAGCCGGGGGCACCCCTGTGAGAAAGTAGGGTCTCATGCGGTAGCTGAGCAGTACTCGGGACAGGTGGGTTTGGAGTGAGCCTTCTGTGACTTGTTTAAGGCTCTGTTTGATGGTTTGTACTGCCCGCTCTGCCTGCCCATTGGAGGCTGGTTTAAACGGGACCGAGGTGACATGTTTGATCCTTTTGCGGGTCATGAATTCTTTAAATTCGGCACTGGTGAAACATGGCCCGTTGTCACTGACCAGTATGTCAGGCAGGCCGTGGATGGCAAAGATGGCCCTCAGGCTTTCAATGGTGACAGTGGCGGTGCTTCCCAACATTATTTCACATTCAATCCATTTTGAAAAAGCATCAACCACCACGAGGAACATTTTACCGAGAAACGGGCCTGCATAGTCGACATGGATCCTTGACCATGGTCTGGAGGGCCAGGACCACAAACTTGGAGGTGCCTCTCTGGGTGCGTTGCTCAACTGAGCACATATGCTGCATTGCTGTACACAGAATTCGAAGTCAGAGTCGATACCGGGCCACCACACATGGGATCTGGCTATCGCTTTCATCATTACTATACCCGGGTGTGTGCTGTGGAGATCCGAGATGAACATCTCCCTGCCCTTTTTTGGTAGCACTACGCGGTTACCCAACAACAGGCAGTCTGCCTGAATGGATAACTTATCCTTTCACCGCAGAAACGGCTTGATTGGCTCTTGCATTTCAATGGGATGCTGTCCCAGCTCCCATGCAGTACACAGTTTTTTTACTAGGGACAGCAGAGGATCTTGGCTGATCCAAGTCCTAATCTGGCGGGCCATGACAGGTGATTTATCATTTTCAAATGCTTCCATGACCATCAACAAGTCTGCGGGCTGCGCCACCATCAACAAGTTTGCAGGCTGCACCATTTCCACCCCCGTGGTGGGCAATGGTAGCCGACTGAGAGCATCCGTACAGTTCTCGGTCCCTGGCCTGGGGCGGATGGTATAGTTATACGCTGATAGAGCGAGTGCCCACCTTTGTATGCCGGCTGAGGCATGAGTATTTATCCCCTAGTTCTCAGCAAACAGGGATGTGAAGGGCTTGTGATCGGTTTCCAGCTCAAATTTGAGGCCAAAGAGGTACTGATGCATTTTCTTTACCCTGAACACACATGCTAATGCCTCTTTCTCAATCATGCTGCAAGCCCTCTCAGCCTTAGACAAGCTCCTGGTAGCATAGGTGACAGGTTGCAACTTCCCCGCAACGTTAGCTTATTGTAATACACACCCACCTCCGTACGACGATGCATCACATGCTAGCACAAGTCTTTTACACGGGTTATACAATACAAGCAGCTTGTTGGAGCATAAAATGTTTATGGCTTTCTCAAAAGTAATTACTTGTTTTTTTTCCCCATACCCAGTTCTCACCTTTGCACAATAACACATGTAGGGGCTCTAAAAGGGTGCTCAGCCCCGGTAGGAAGTTACCAAAATAGTTGAGGAGTCCCAGGAACGACCGCAGCTCCGTGACGTTCTGTGGCCTGGGCGCATTCCTGATAGCCTCTGTCTTGGTGTCTGTGAGCCGAATGCCATCCGCCGTGATCTTTCTCCCCAAAAACTCCACTTCTGTTTCCATGAAGACGCATTTCGACCTCTTCAGCCGCAGCCCTACACGATCCAGTCGCTGGAGGACCTCCTCCAGGTTTTGTAGGTGCTCCCGACCTGTGACCAATATGTCGTTCTGAAAGACCACCGTGTGTGGTACCGACTTGACTAGGCTCTCCATGTTTCTCTGGAAGATCGCTGCAGCCGACCGAATTCCAAACGGGCATCTGTTGTAGATGAACAGTCCCTTGTGCGTGTTGATGCAGGTGAGGCACTTCGAAGACTCTTCCAGCTCCTGCGTCATGTAGGCCGAAGTCAGGTCGAGCTTGGTGAACGTCTTGCCTCCTACCAGCGTCGCAAATAGGTTGTCTGCCTTAGGTAGTGGATATTGGTTCTGTAGCGAGAAATTATTAATAGTTACTTTATAATCGTCGCAAATCCTGACCGTGCCATCACTTTTGAGTACTGGAACAATCGGGCTGGCCCACTCGCTGAATTCCACTGGGGAGATGATGCCCTCACATTGCAGCCTGTCCAGCTCGATTTCCACTCGCTCTCTCATCATGTGAGGTACCACTCGCGCCTTGTGGTGAATGGGTCATGCCTCTGGGACCAAGTGGATCTGCACCTTCTCCCCGGAAAAGTTTCCAATGCCTGGCTCAAAATGGGAAGGAAATTTGTTAAGAACTTGGGTACATGAGGCCTCATCGTCATGTGATAGCGCTCGGATGTCATCTCAGTTCCAGCGGATTTTGCCCAGCTGGCTCCTTCCAAGCAGTGTGGGGCCATCGTCCAGCACAATCTAGAGTGGAAGTTCGTGCACCATGCCCTCGTAGGTGACCTTGACCATGGCGCTGGCCAGGACAGTGATAAGCTCTTTGGTGTACGTTCTCAGTTTCGTGTGGATGGGGCTCAGGGCTGGTCTGAATGCCTTGTTGCACCACAGTCTCTCAAACATCTTTTTACTCATTATGGATTGGCTAGCGCTAGTGTCCAGTTCCATGGCTATGGGTAAGCCATTCAATTTTATGTTTAGCATTATAGGTGGACATTTTGTCGAAAATGTGTGCACCCCGTGTACTTCAGTATCTGCCTCCTCTCTCTGAGGCTCGAAATTGCTTTGATCCACCATCGACTGATCTTTCTCTGCCAAGTGGTGGTTAACAGGTTTTGCAGAGCTTGCAGCTCGTTTGCAAGCTCGTTGGAGGTGCCCCATTGTTCCACAGCTCTTGCAAACATACCCTTTGAAGCAACATGAAAAGGCTGAATGGAAGCCTCCACAATGCCAACAAGGTGTGAATTGCCTTGCATTCATCCTTTGTTAGGGACTCTGAGTCATCTGGGTCACCTGAGGCCTGCTAGCAGTTGCAGACTCGTGGTTTCTGCCCTGTACATTTCTGCTCGCAAACACAGTTCCAGTTAATTTGTGAACATTGCTAGCACTTGTGTGCTGAGAGATTTGTTTGCTGTTATCACAGGTGGACATAAACGCCTGTGCTATCGTAATGGCCTTACTAAGGGTCAGTGTCTCTACAGTCAAAAGTTTTCGTAGGATGGTCTCGTGGCCAATGCCCAGTACAAATAAGTCTCTGAGCATTTGCTCCAGGTAGCCATCAAACTCACAGTGTCCTGCAAGTCACCTTAGCTTAACGACGTAGCTCGCCACTTCCTGACCTTCAGATCGCTGGCACGTGTAGAACCGATACCTCACCATCAGCACGCCCTCCCTCGGATTAAGATGCTCCCAAACCAGTGTACACAGCTCCTCATATGACTTATCTGTGGGTTTCACCGGAGCCAGAAGATTCTTCATGAGGCTGTAGGTCGGTGCCCTGCAGACTGTGAGGAGGACCGCTCTCCTTTTTGCAGCGCTTCCTTCTCCGTCCAGCTTGTAAGAGAAATTTGGCATTCGGGATACCAGTGGGACAAGGGTTAAAGTGCTGGTTCCTGCATAAGGAGGTAAAGGCTTTTCTTCTCACGCCTTGTATCTCTTCTCACACCTTGTACATTCCAGCTCCAAGGCTCCAGAAGGTGTTGTTATGGGTTGGGATACCAGATAGTATTCCAACATGGAATGTCAAAAGGAGAGAACCTAAACAGACCGCTGATAAGGCGGTGAGAAGAGACCAGAGAGAGACTTCATGGCATCAAAGGAAATGTATAACAAATCCCAACATAATGATACCATTCTGGGAACGGTGTAAGACGGTCATGAGATCATGGCCTGTCAGTCAGAGCTCATGACCTGTCAATCCGGAGTAGTACTGATAAGGTAGTCCAATTAGAGAAGTAGCGCTGATAAGGTAGTCCAATTAGAGAAGCAGCGCTGATAAGGTAGTCCAATTAGAGATCTAGGGAGGTCTTGTCCGGGAACAGAGGGGTTTTTGAAATGTATAAAAGTTGTATGATTGTGCTGTTCGGGAAGTATCCCCACTCACAGGCGGCTGTGATGCGGGTTGTTCCCGGACATTCGTAATAAAGATCGTTATACTTTGCCATCCGTCTCTGTCTGCTAACTTCGAGTATCGCTACGTGGGCTGGGGCGAGCGTCGACCCTCTATATCAGTGGGCCCGCTTGTGGGAAAAGAAGCCTTCCCTCTCTCCCCCTTATATTTGGCGCTGCGAGCAGGGTACGGACTTCCCGAACGGAACAATGACCCAGCTGTTGGAGTGAGTATGTTTTAATTTACCACCTTCAAGTTAGAGCTGTGGCATTGTAAACCGCAAGGGAAGGACATCCGTACAAAAGAACCATCTGTAGTGAGTCCCGGAGGGACGGAGACGGAGGACAAGGATGATCAAGGGGTGAAAGGGGGTCAAAAGGTGCATCCTAAAACGCGCGCGTGGAGGTAGCACGGCAGTGCGAGGGTACGACCGCAAGGGAAGATATAGAGGGAGAGAGAGGTCTATTGACCCGAAGTGGTACGAGCGCACGGTGCTGGGACGAGAGAACGGCAGTGCGATCAGGGTACGACGCAAGGGAAGATATAGAGGGAGAGGGAGGTCTATTGATCCGAAGCGGTACGAGCGCACGGTGCTGGGACGAGAGAACAGCAGTGCGATCAGGGTACGACGCAAGGGAAGATATAGAGGGAGAGGGAGGTCTATTGACCCAAAGCGATACGAGCGCACGGTGCTGGGACAAGAGAGAGAGGGAATAGAGACAACGTCCCTGAGCAGTGACGGGATATATTGACCCAAAGCGTGCAGTGGTACGAGTGTATGGCGCAAGGAAGACATATAAATAGCGTCCTGCATACCTGACACGAATTTAAGGGAGTACCCACGACCCCCACAGCCCGAAGAAGATGGGTAACTCGGCAAGTAAAGGAACAAATGGAACTGGTGAGGGAATGGGGACCCAGGCCATTAAACAAGGGAAAAGGGGAGAGGGTAACCAGGGACCCGAAGGGTCTCTATTAGAATTACTAAGTAACAAATATACAACCTTAATGGAAGGAATGAAGCGGAGAGGGTGGCAGCCCACGGATGCCCCCGATAGACAGAAAAAATAGTGGGTGGGATAGTCAGACCAAAAACAAGGTTAGATGGCCCAGGCAATTATCCTCACCTGCTACCGGGAACTAGTAATGGAAATAGATACCCATGTTGAGCTGATTCAGAGATTAAACACGAAAATAGCAACTTTAGAAAGGGCCGTAAAGAACGGTAAGCCCCTACAGTGTGCATCAGCAATATCCAACCCAAAGGCAGCCCTGATAGCTGTTCCACTGTACCCCTCCCTGGAGGAAATACCAGTAGGAGAGCCTCCAGATGGTGGAACACAGAGAGAGCCCCCGGCATATAATGAATACATACAGGCAGCTCCCGTACGCACGACTACTACCCCTGCACATGGACAGCAACCTGCTCATGTCACTATACAAGAAGTTCCCCTCACCCCGCAGAAGAGACAGACACTATTAAAGGATCGACCCACACCCAAACCCAATAGCAGAAATACAGAGTTCTGCACATAACTTAACCTTAGGTGACATACACAGTTTGGTAAAGGCCAAAACCGGTAGTGTAAATTGGCAGAGGGCTACCCTAAACGTGCAAAATGGTGGCTGGATGACGATAGGGAACCGGACCAAGCCACAGCGGTTGCTAGACCTAAAAGACGGGATGGATGGATGTTGGGGACCTATAAGAACTAACTGGAGCAGAATATTAAAGATAACCCAGAAGCCAAACGAAACTGCAGGCGAGTATGGGGAGCGGAAATGGCTTGAGTATAAGGACCACTCCGGTGCAAATGACACCGAGAAGGATGACGAGGCATTTCTAGAAATAGAAACATAGAAACATAGAAAATAGGTGCAGGAGTAGGCCATTCGGCACTTCTAGCCTGCACCGCCATTCAATGAGTTCATGGCTGAACATGCAACTTCAGTACCCCATTCCTGCTTTCTCACCATACCCCTTGATCCCCCTAGTAGTAAGGACTTCATCTAACTCCTTTTTGAATATATTTAGTGAATTGGCCTCAACATCTTTCTGTGGTAGAGAATTCCACAGGTTCACCACTCTCTGGGTGAAGATGTTTCTCCTCATCTCGGTCCTAAATGGCTTCCCCCTTATCCTTAGACTGTGTCCCCTGGTTCTGGACTTCCCCAACATTGGGAACATTCTTCCTGCATCTAACCTGTCTAACCCCGTCAGAATTTTAAACGTTTCTATGAGGTCCCCTCTCATTCTTCTGAACTCCAGTGAATACAAGCCCAGTTGATCCAGTCTTTCTTGATAGGTCAGTCCCGCCATCCCGGGAATCAGTCTGGTGAACCTTCGCTGCACTCCCTCAATAGCAAGAATGTCCTTCCTCAAGTTAGGAGACCAAAACTGTACACAATACTCCAGGTGTGGCCTCACCAAGGCCCTGTACAACTGTAGCAACACCTCCCTGCCCCTGTACTCAAATCCCCTCGCTATGAAGGCCAACATGCCATTTGCTTTCTTAACCGCCTGCTGTACCTGCATGCCAACCTTCAATGACTGATGTACCATGACACCCAGGTCTCTTTGCACCTCCCCTTTTCCTAATCTGTCAACATTCAGATAATAGTCTGTCTCTCTGTTTTTACCACCAAAGTGGATATCCTCACATTTATCCACATTATACTTCATCTGCCATGCATTTGCCCACTCACCTAACCTAGCCAAGTCGCTCTGCAGCCTCATAGCATCCTCCTCGCAGCTCACACTGCCACCCAACTTAGTGTCATCCGCAAATTTGGAGATACTACATTTAATCCCCTCGTCTAAATCATTAATGTACAGTGTAAACAGCTGGGGCCCCAGCACAGAACCTTGCGGTACCCCACTAGTCACTGCCTGCCATTCTGAAAAGTATCCATTTACTCCTACTCTTTGCTTCCTGTCTGACAACCAGTTCTCAATCCATGTCAGCACACTACCCCCAATCCCATGTGCTTTAACTTTGCACATTAATCTCTTGTGTGGGACCTTGTCGAAAGCCTTCTGAAAGTCCAAATATACCACATCAACTGGTTCTCCCTTGTCCACTCTACTGGAAACATTCTCAAAAAATGCCAAAAGATTTGTCAAGCATGATTTCCCTTTCACAAATCCATGCTGACTTGGACCTATCATATCACCTCTTTCCAAATGTACTGCTATGACATCCTTAATAATTGATTCCATCATTTTACCCACTACCGATGTCAGTCTGACCGGTCTATAATTCCCTGTTTTCTCTCTCCCTCCTTTTTTAAAAAGTAGGGTTACATTGGCTACCCTCCACTCCATAGGAACTGATTCAGAGTCAATGGAATGTTGGAAAATGACTGTCAATGCATCCACTATTTCCAAGGCTACCTCCTTAAGTACTCTGGGATGCAGTCCATCAGGCCCTGGGGATTTATCTGCCTTCAATCCCATCAATTTCCCCAACACAATTTCCCAACTAATAAGGATTTCCCTCAGTTCCTCCTCCTTACTAGACCCTCCGACCCCTTTTATATCCGGAAGGTTGTTTGTGTCCTCCTCAGTGAATACTGAACCAAAGTACTTGTTCAATTGGTCTGCCATTTCTTTGTTCCCCGTTATGACTTCCCCTGATTCTGACTGCAGGGAACCTACGTTTGTCTTTACTAACCTTTTTCTCTTTACATATCTATAGAAACTTTTGTAATCCGTCTTAATGTTCCCTGCAAGCTTCTTCTCGTACTCCATTTTCCCTGCCCTAATCAAACCCTTTGTCCTCCTCTGCTGAGTTCTACATTTCTCCCAGTCCCTGGGTTCGCTGCTATTTCTGGCCAATTTGTATGCCACTATCTTGGCTTTAATACTATCCCTGATTTCCCTTGATAGCCACGGTTGAGCCACCTTCCCTTTTTTATTTTTACGCCAGACAGGAATGTACAATTGTTGTAGTTCATCCATGCGGTCTCTAAATGTCTGCCATTGCCCATCCACAGTCAACCCCTTAAGTATCATTCGCCAATCTATCCTAGCCAATTCACACCTCATACCTTCAAAGTTACCCTTCTTTAAGTTCTGGACCATGGTCTCTGAATTAACTGTTTCATTCTCCATCCTAATGCAGAATTCCACCATATTATGGTCACTCTTCCCCAAGGGGCCTCGCACAATGAGATTGCTAATTAATCCTCTCTCATTACACAACACCCAGTCTAAGATGGCCTCCCCCCTAGTTGGTTCCTCGACATATTGGTCTAGAAAACCATCCCTTATGCACTCCAGGAAATCCTCCTCCACCGTATTGCTTCCAGTTTGGTTAACCCAATCTATGTGCATATTAAAGTCACCCATTATAACTGCTGCACCTTTATTGCACGCACCCCTAATTTCATGTTTGATGCCCTCCCCAACATCACTACTACTGTTTGGAGGTCTGTACACAACTCCCACTAACGTTTTTTGCCCTTTGGTATTCTGCAGCTCTACCCATATAGATTCCACATCATCCAAGTTAATGTCCTTCCGAACTATTGCCTTAATTTGCTCCTTAACCAGCAATGCTACCCCACCTCCTTTTCCTTTTATTCTATCTTTCCTGAATGTTGAATACCCCTGGATGTTGAGTTCCCAGCCCTGATCATCCTGGAGCCACGTCTCCGTAATCCCAATCACATCATATTTGTTAACATCTATTTGCACAGTTAATTCATCCACCTTATTGCGGATACTCCTTGCATTAAGACACAAAGCCTTCAGGCTTGTTTTTTTAACACCCTTTGTCCTTTTAGAATTTTGCTGTACAGTGGCCCTTTTTGTTCTTTTTCTTGGGTTTCTCTGCCCTCCACTTTTCCTCATCTCCTTTCTGTCTTTTGCTTTTGCCTCCTTTTTGTTTCCCTCTGTCTCCCTGCATTGGTTCCCATCCCCCTGCCATATTAGTTTAAATCCTCCCTAACAGCACTAGCAAACACTCCCCCTAGGACATTGGTTCCGGTCCTGCCCAGGTGCAGACCGTCCGGTTTATACTGGTCCCACCTCCCCCAGAACCGGTTCCAATGCCCCAGGAATTTGAATCCCTCTCTGCTGCACCATTGCTCAAGCCACGTATTCATCTGCGCTATCCTGCGATTCCTACTCTGACTATCACGTGGCACTGGTAGCAATCCCGAGATTACTACTTTTGAGGTCCTACTTTTTAATTTAGCTCCTAGCTCCTTAAATTCGTTTCGTAGGACCTCATCCCTTTTTTTACCTATGTCGTTGGTACCAATGTGCACCACGACAACTGGCTGATTTCCCTCCCTTTTTAGAATGTCCTGCACCCGCTCCGAGACATCCTTGACCCTTGCACCAGGGAGGCAACATACCATCCTGGAGTCTCGGTTGCGGCCGCAGAAACGCCTATCTATTCCCTTTACAATTGAATCCCCTATCACTACCACTCTCCCACTCTTTTTTCTGCACTCCTGTGCAACAGAGCCAGCCACGGTGCCATGAACTTGGCTGCTGCTGCCCTCCCCTGATGAGTCATCCCCCTCAACAGTACCCAAAGCAGTGCATCTGTTTTGCAGGGGGATGACCACAGGGGACTCCTGCACTACCTTCCTTGTTTAAGGATGGGCTGGGGGAGGCGCATCAAAAGGTAATTAAACTAGGATTTAAGATAGGGGATGACTATGATGAGATCTTAGAGTGGGTACAGAATGTAGAGGAGCTAAAGGCTAAGCAGAAGGAGAAAGTGTCAAAGATGGTGGCAACAGCATTACCAACAGAAGGAAAGGAAGGGGATGGGGACCTCCGCGCCGCTCCCTTGACATGTTACACGTGCCATCAGGGCGGATACACTAGCAAAGAATGCCCACGAAAGGATGCCAGAAAGGGGACGTTTAGGTGCTATAATTGCAATAAACCAGGACACATGGCAAGAAACTGCCGAACACAGAAAGGGCGGGGAGGCAGGGAAGGGCCCCCAGCAAACCGGGAAACAAACTGGGACGGCCATTACCCGCGAGGAACTGGTGGAGATCCTCCAGCAAAAAATATTGCCCCCGCCGGAGCCACCCTCTAATGAAGAGCTCCTTAACCTGCTCAAACTGGCTAGTGGTGGCCGCTAGGGGTTACCGGCCCCCGAAGGAAGGTTGGAACGGCCAACGCTAGATTCCCGTATGTTCATTAGTGCGGTGTTAGGGGGCCAGCAGTGCAACATGCTAGTAGACACGGGAGCATCGGTATCCATAACCAACCTAGACCTCCCCCTTACCCAGACCACGGTCAATATTCAGGGAATAGGGGGGGGGTTTAAAAAAGCAACATTGAGTGAAGTAGTACCTCTGGAGATACAGGGCATAATGATACCCACCCAATTCTGGTGCTGCCCTAACCCAGAAGGCACCATACTAGGGATAGACACTTTGAGGGAAGTAGGGGCACTTATAGACCCCCAGCAGAATCGGATTATATGGGGAGGGAAACATCAAACTGAACAGAAGTTCGATTGCCCAGGACATCCGCAGCAACGAGTGGCAAGGATAGTCCCAATACAGCCCGAATGGGAAACGAAGGGAGTGTGGGGCAGAGGCTGGAGGATCTTATATCGCAGTTGTCAGTGACTGCCACGGTTGTGTGCAGAACGCTGCGTGAGGCTCCGAGTTGCAAACGGCATTTTTACGTGCCATGACATTTTACTTATAAGACAGTGAGAGGTTTCAATGGGGGCGATACTAGTTCACCAGCGTACCATGCTGATTGCTATTGGCAGGCAATTTAAGCTGGAAGAAGGGTTCTTGGCTATGTTGGGCCACAGATTCGAAGAGGTCACAGACATACGGAAGGATGCCTTAGCCACCCCCACCACCACAGATTTACAGGGAACATTGCTCATACCTCCACATCACTGAGGCGCAGTGCATTACAAGGCTGTGCTTCTGAAAAGATGCGCCGACAGAAATATGCCAGCTCCTACAGGCAGGCCTACAGCATACCAGCGGCAACAGGACCATTGAGGTGAAGGTGCCTTTAGCGATGGCCTTCTATGCCAACTTTGACGACTCATCCTCCGAGAACTGGCCTGTGGGATTGCGCTCTTTCGCTGCGTTGCTGTAGGCAACTGGGGCCAGGAGCCTCCGAAGACTCAAACCTCTCAAAAATCTCATTGCCGCCAGAGGAGGAATGTTGAGAAGGGGCAACTGGTAGGCACTGCGGCTCAGTTATGTTGGTTGTGTCCACAGCCTCGTCATCACCGCCATGGCCTGAGGTTGATGCATCCTGGAAAGTCTGGCGTGATTGTGGCTGATCTTCTGCAAGCACAAAAACACATGCGTGTGGTTTGCAGCAGGGAAGGGGGCAGGGTGACATGAGAAAAGTGGCATTGTACATGTTCATTTGAAGACTCGCCGCCACTTCATTAGACATCTCAATGCAGCCTCTTCAGGCGCCCTATCCATTTACATATCCTCACTACCCGAAGGTGGCTTAGCATTGCCCCCGGCAACTGCCTGAGCTGCTACTCCAATGAGGGCTGCCACTCGTTCCTCGACATCATTAAGTTATAGTATTTGAGGCGGCCCCCCGACTGTGTGCAGTTGCTCCCTCCTGTTGTGGAAGTACTTCAGCTGCAAAGAGAAAAATAGGAAGGGTTCAGAAAGGGTTTCTGTCCTGTTGTGGCTTATGTGGCCTACCATAGTACAATAGGTGAGACTGTGTGAATGTTCAAGTGGCTTCTGTTCAATCTCTCTGGATGTTGCATGAGCTTCATGAGCGATTGTTAGGAAGTTAGAGGAATGTAACATAAGGGCTGTAGGTGATCTTTCTGAAAGCCACAGCAGCAATGAGAGTGTATTGCGAGGAAGGATGTAAATTAGTGAGTTCATGTGCATCGATCGTTAGAAGGCAATGCGTGCAGATGTAAGCCTTCATCTTTCTATGCTGGCTGAAGTGGGGCGGTCTATCTGCACATGCGCGCAGGAAGCTGCCGTGCCCTGCATTAGCGTTTGCACCCGGGAAATTATATTTTTTTCACTACGCATGAGCAAAATGACCGCCTCTTTTAACAACTCAAGTTGAGGCTCGGATGCACAAAGTCCGTTGTGCAACGCCTGACTGAACGCCAATGCTCCTCCAACTTACATTTTCGTGAAACTTGCAGTTGAAGGCGCAAACTATTTTCAGGCGCTAACTTTTGTATCATAAGCAAACTTCTTAATCATGCCCCCTACATTCAAGTCTAAATCATTGATATATACCACAGAAAGCAAGGGACCTAGTACTGAGCCCTGCGGGACCCAACTGGAGACAGTTACCCTCTGCTTCCTGCCTCTGAGCCAATTTTGGATCCAACTTGCCACTTTGCCTTGGACCCCATGGGCTTTTACATTTCTGACCAGTCTGCCATGTGGGACATTGTCAAAAGCCTTGCTAAATCTATGTTGACTGCATCAAATGCACTACCCTCATCAACCCTCTTTGTTACCTCCTCAAAAAATTCAATCAAGTTAGTCAGACATAATCTTTCCTTAACAAATCCATGCTGACGGTCCTTGATTAATCTGTGCCTTTCTAAATGGCGATTAATACTGTCCATCAGAATCTTTTCCAACAACTTGCCCATTACCAAGGTTAGGCTTACTGGCCTATAATTACTTGGTCTATCCCTTTCTCCCTTTTTAAATAATGGTACAACATTACCAGTGCTCCAGTTCTCTGCTATTTACTCCCTTGCTTCTTTTAACAACCTGGGATACATTCATCCAGGCCTGGTGATGTATTTACTTTCAAAGATGCTGAACCCCTTAATACTTCTTCTCTCACTATGTTTATCTCATCTAATATTTCACACACCTCCTCCTTAACTACAATATCTGCATCGCCCCTCTCTTTTGTGAAGACAGGCACAAAGTATTCATTAAGAACCATACCCAGGTCTTCCGCCTCCACACACAAGCTTTCTTTTTGGTCTCTAATAGGTCATACCCTTTCTTTAGTTATCACCTTGCTCTTTATGTATTTATAAAACATCTTTGGGTTTGCCTTGATTTTATGTGCCACTATTTTGTTCATGTTCTCTCTTTGTTTTCCTAATTTCCCTTTTAATTTCTCCCCTGCACTTTCTATATTCCTCCAGGCTTTCTGCAGTATTGAACTCTTGGTATCTAACATAAGCTTCCATTTTTTGCCTTATCCTACCCTCTATGCCCCTGGACAGGCAGAAGGCTCTAGGTTTGGGAGTCCCACCCCTTTTTCTTTGTGGGAACATACTTGCTTTGTACCCTCTCTAGCTCCTCCTTGAATGCCTCCCACCGCTCTGACATTGATTTACCATGAAGCAGCTGTTTCCAGTACAGTTTTGCTAAATCACATCCAAACTTAGTAAAATTGGCCTTTCCCCAATCGAGAACTTTTACTCTTGGTCTATCTTTGTCCTTTTCCATAACTACGCTAAATCTAACTGAATTATGATCACAAGCACCAAAATGCTCTCCCACTGATACTTTTTCCACCTGCCCAGCTTCATTCCCTAAAACTAAGTCCAGAATTGCCCCTTCTTTTGTTGGGCTTGCTACATACTGGGTAAAAAAGCTCTCCTGAATGCATTTTAAGAATTCTGCACCCTCTATACCTTTTTATACTGATTCTATCCAAGTTAATGTCAGGTTCGTTGAAATCCCCTACTATTACTGCCCTATTGTTTTTGCACTTCTCATAAATATTGCTCACATATTTGCTCTTCTATTTCCCTCTGACTATTTGGGAGGCTATAGTACTTAGCCCTTTTTTGTTTTTCTGTTCAACCTATGTGGCCTCATAACAACATAAGAACATAAGAAATAGGAGCAGGATTAGGCCATTTGGCCCCTCGAGCCTGCTCCGCCATTCAATAAGATCATGGCTGATCTGATCATGGACTCAGTTCCACTTCCCTGCCTGCTCCCCATAACTCTTTACTCCTTTGTTGCTCAAAAATCTGTCTATCTCCGCTTTAAATATATTCAATGACACAGCCTCCACAACTCTCTGGGCAGAGAATTCCAAAGATTTACAACCCTCTGAGAGAAGAAATTCCTCCTCATCTCAGTTTTAAATGGGCAGCCCTTTATTCTGAGACAATGTCCCCGAGTTTTAGTTTCCCCTATGAGTGAAAATATCCTTTCTGCATTCACTCTGTAGAACCCCCTCATTATCCTATATGTTTCAATAAAATCACCTCTCATTCTTCTGAACTCCAATGAGTACAGGCCCAACCTGCTCAACCTTTCTTCATAAGTCAACCCCCTCATCTCCGGAATTAACCTAGTGAACCTTCTCTGAACAGCCTCCAATGCCAGTATATCCTTCCTTAAATACGGAGACCAAAACTGTACGCAGTACTCCAGGTGTGGCCTCACCAATATCCTGTACAGTTGTAGCAGGACTTCTCTGCTTTTATACTCTATCCCCCTTGCAATAAAGGCCAACATTCCATTTGCCTGCCTGATTACTTGCTGTACTGCATACTAACTTTTTGTGTTTCATGCACAAGGACCCTCATGTCCCTCTGTACTGTAGCACTTTGCAATTTTTCTCCATTTAAATTGTAATTTGCTTTTCTATTTTTTCTGCCTAAGTGGATAAACTCACATTTTCCCGCACTGTTCTCCCTCTGCTAAATGTTTGCCCACTCACTTAGCCTGTCCATATCCCTTTGCAGATTTTTTGCGTCCTCCTCACAATTTGCTTTCCCACCCATCTTTGTATCATCAGCAAACTTGGTGTTGGGGTAAAAAGAAGACTTCTCTTCCTCAAGGTGGACTCCCTGATATAAGACACCTGCCCGAATTGTATAGCAACCACAGAGTCACGCAGACGATACCTTGGTTAACCGGTTTATTATTCGAACATGTTCGGGAAATGTTCTGATGAACACTTCAAAGTACAAGAGTTCTACAAGCACAGTTATACGATTTTTCATTTTGTGCGACCCTCCTACAAAACCATCAATTGGCTTACTGCTCAGACTGGCTCTGAGTGGTTCTCCCCACCTCTCCGCCACCCTTCTGGAATGTGTTCAACTTTGCCTCATTTCCTCATGACGTGTTGATTGACCTTGCTTCCGAGGGTATGCTATCTTTCTAGGCTGTTGATTAACCATCAGGCATTGCTGCCTCCCTCTTCTTAACCCAATGTAAGCGAGTGTATGAGTGTGCTTTACATCCATAAGCGAGTTTTACATAATTGGTCAATATTACAATCCATACTGTAAGACAGAGGAACTCCCGATTCCTCAGAATTCTCTTATGCTTCTTACTCAAGTGTACTTTTTACCCCCTTACAATCCCCCCTACTGGCCCTTGGCTATATGCCCAAGGTAGGCCATTTCCCAATCTATTCCTCATGGGTGAGCCTCCAGGGTTGTCCTTTTGCTTGGATAGCGCTACTTCCCGAACTGCAGGACCCACCTGTTGGCTTTCCCATCAAGGTTATACTAGATAAGTCCTTTCTACCAGACTGTCTATATTCCCTTTAATCAATGTTTTAACTATTGTTCGGGCTATTGCCTGCCTCTTCCGTTGGTTACACCTTTTACAGGCTAATACTAGCAAGATGACCAGTATGTTCCCTTGCACTACAACCAGTATATGTGACACCATCCGTATCCATGGATGCACTTGCACACGGAGTCCAGCATTCCATTTTCTCAGTTTTTGAATTCTGCCCCGCCTGGGGTATCCTCTGTTTCTTCTATTTTTCCTCCACCTGGGGTCTTCTCTATGTTGCTTCGACTATTCTCTTTCACTGTGTCCAATTCAGTCGAGTTTGTTCCTTATTCAGTTCGAGTATCAGTTTTCCTTGCAGCCCGATGGCCTTCTCATACCCTTCTCAGATAGTGTCTATCATTGTTCCATTGATGGTTTCTTCTTTCAGTTCAGAGTTTATAACATATCCATTTATGTGTGTCTTGTCAAGCGTGGTAAAGCAGAAGGCACTATTCATGATGGTGCATGAGGTATTTGTAACCGTCATCTCAGTCGCCGTGGCGCTCACACACCATTCCCCATTTCCTCGTGGAGCAGTGGTAGTTTCGTAGTCCTGTACTAGGGGGTGATACTCAAGGTGCACCCATCCACTTGGTCATCTCCACAGTCATCTTTGATCATTCGTAGTGGATCTCTACATAAAACAACTTCGTTATTTTTATAACAATCATCTATGCTGAGACTCTTAGTACTGTTGTTCTCTTCAATTACATTTCTGGATTGTCATGCTACCGCACACGAGTTTGATTTCTTATTTCCCCTATATTGTCTGTTTGGTATAGGGGATCTCCCTTTGTCACATCATACAAAACCTATTATATATAAATGTCCAGTTACACATCTAGCCTTTGGGACCCAAGCATGACTGTTTCTCCACACTTCACAGGCATGAGTCATGTTTTTGTCCAAGGTCCAGTTGGTAAATACATTATGTGTTATCCAATCCGGCACCTTTCCATTTCTGTCTGTATGATTCTACTCAAGTTTCTTTCCACTCTATTTATCGAATTTATAGCTCTGGCGTGGTCTCGCAATGTGTGGGCCACTTGTAATAATTCCCTTTCTGCGCCATTCCCCAGTTGTGCCTGTACCTTCTCATTATCCTTATCCCTCTCCAACAAGCTCTGTAAGGTTTGTTCGTGTTAGGGCGTCAACTCGATCATCTATCGTGTGCAGGTCTATAGTCGCAACTCCCGCCGCGTATCCCGCGCCTACCATTTCTAGTATCCTTCTTTTTCCCTGGTCTCATTTTTTACCTGACCCTCTTTCCACATCAAACTTCATGGTTTTTGATTCAGGGCCTTCAAGTGCTCACAGGGTCAGGTTTCTATACAGGCTTATGGTGTTTGACCCGCAGAAGCTGGGGATGGTTAAGTCTGTCAAATTTAGGAATACAGTAATTATTTGCTGACATACCCCAAAGTGTATCTTATCCTTGGTCTGTCTTATTATCAATCCCCCTTTTGCCCCAGTGTTCATAGTTGGACACGTTGGTGGCGCTGGGGTGTGGTGGTCGTGGCCCTGGTAATGCTCACTATTGCTAAAGTAATGGGTGGGGCCATGTTGGTGGATCTATCTCGGGAGATAACCCTCCAACACCATTCATAGATGTTGAATGAAATCTGCACCCCCTTGCCCCGGATGCAATATCTTGGTTGTAAAACACACCGCGGTCTTATTCCCACTAATTATTGGTCCCTTATTACTGGCCCATCCCCAATGTTGTTCTGTTTCCTCGTCACGTTGTTTTATGCCCGTTGCTCTGATGCAGCAACTTAAGTCCACTGTTACTCCGTCCGTCACCGTCAGTATTTTTGATTCTTTAACATAACTAATGTCACCCAAGTCCTTGTAATACAGGCCTTGCCGTCCCTCAGCCTGTTGTCCTTGGTCTGAGTTACCCAATGTTGTTCTCACAAGCAGCAGAATCCTGTAAAAAATAATATTTCCCGGTCGTCACTGGTTAATTAGTGATTATGTTTTTCAACTGGATCCAGTGTTTCCACTTACCGATACCCCTTATAACTATGCAGGCGCAGGCCCTTACCATTACTTGATGGGGTCTGGTCCATCTTGGTACGAGCCCGGACCTCTCTGGGTTAATCCTCACCCATCACCTGACTGCCTATTTTGGGTATTTGGACCTTCTGTTCCTTAGTGCTGTTCTCTAAGTACTTGATTACTTGCTGATCTCTAGCCTGTGCTTTTAAATCATGTAACTGCTTACAGAGTTACACAAACTTCCGTATCCTGTCTTTATAAGGTCCTATGTCCTTGCTTCCTGTAACCAAGACTTCTGGCATTATTATTGCCTTGGCTAGGGCCGCTTTTATAGTTCTATTCATTTGTTCCACCAATCCGGAAGATTCCGGATGGTGTGGGATATTTTTGCCTGATCCCTTGTAAAGCGCAGGCCTGTTTCATCACCTTCCCTGTGAAGTGTGTACCTTGATCTGAATCCAGCTGTAGTGGCATTCCCCATTGGGGTATTATAACTAGGCAGTATGTCATTCCCTTGTTGCTGGGTAACGGTCCAGTAAAATCTATCTGTAAATTTTCCCAGGGTCCTTCCTGCCGGGGCTGATGTCCCATTCTGGCCTTTACTTTCCCCCCTGGTTGTATTTTGCACATGTCAGCCACCTTCTACAGTGGTTCTCTATACCTCTACCCATTCCCTTCCACCACCAGCATCTGGACGTCGAGCTTATCATATTGGTTCTACCTGTATGGACATACCCGTGGTATAAATTCCCATCTTTCCTCCAGACCCGTCGGTCCTTGTTGGGCTCCTCTCTGCTTCAACCCCTCCTTTTCCTGTGGCGTGGCTTCTCCCTGTAACTTAAGCATGCTTATTTCCTCAGGCCCGATTGTACATGCTCTGATCTGGGCTTCCCCAGCCAGTATACCTGTCTCCGCCACCCCCTTGGCTGCCTCGTCTGGGGTAGGAAGGAGTCTTCCATTAATTCCTTAACAATCTCCTTGTATTTTATTGGCCCTCCTCCTGAAGTCATGTATCCCCGTCTATTCCAGGTTATCATATAATCATGTATTACTCCAAAAGCATAACGACTGTCTGTATAGGTTTACTCTTTTTCCGTTAGCTAGCCTCAGAGCCTCGGTGAGAGCCACCAATTCAGCCACTTGAGCCGATAGGTCCCCTTTTAGCCGTCTTTCCCTTCTAACCTATCTACCACTGCCCATCCCGTCCATGGTGTCCCGTTGATATAGCGCCGGGACCCATCTACATATAGATCCATGTCTGCCTCCTCAAGCCTGAGTACTTCCCTCATCTTCTCCTGTCGGGCTACACTGATGCTCCTCTCCCTGCATAATGACCTGTAGGGTTGTTACAGTTGTCTTTTATTGTTACCGTCCCGTTGGGGGGGGGGGGGGGGGTAAGAGCATTGCTTCCCACCTAGCCCTTCGTACGTCGGATACCGGTTTTTAGCCTTCCGTGTTAAGCACTTCTACTAAGATATGCTGGGTATGTAGGATTGTTTGCCACTGGCCTATGTCTGTCACCATGTAAACTTTACTGTGGTACGTATAGATGTGGAAGGGCCTATTCTGGTCATGTAATCCCAGGGCTTGAGCACTAGTGAGAGCTTGTTTTAACTTTACAAACAGCGGTTCCTGATCTTGGGAGGGTTTCCCCCTTTGACCAGGTTCTGTATAGGTTGGGCCATCTCGGCATATTCAGGGATAAAATTCCTGCAGTAGTTGAGTAGCCCTCGTACCTGCCTGACCCCTTTCACGGTTCCTGGTCTGGGCATTGATTGAATTGCTTTCTTCTGTCCTCAGGCATCTGTTTCTTCCCTTGTGTTATTATGTATTCTAGATGTTACTTCACTCTTTCCATATTAAAGGTTACACATTTTTTTAAATTCTTTATAACCGTTACAATTTTATTTTCCTTCTGGCACGTGGGAAAATATTCACTTCCAATTAAGAAACCCAAATTAATAATGTCCAGTATTTTTTAATTCCATGCAGCGATGCTAAAGTTGTTTGGTGAGCTAATTAAAACAGCTGTCAGTGGAAAGGGTTAACTCCTTTGCAGGTTTGTAAGAAGGCCTGACGTCAATACGTGACTTTGCATAATTCTTTTTTTTTTAAACCTTTCCCGATATCAGAATACAGCAGCCATTTAAAAAATGTAAATCTCTGCAGTGAAACTTTCTCGTAATTTAAAATCATTATCAACATAGAGTGTCTTTTATCTCTTTTCCAATATTCACACTTTGAAACAAAACCGGAATTTCACTGTGGGCACAATGAACGTCCAGCTTTCATTGGTTAATTACCCTCCAATTAAATCAATATCTTTTTCACAGCCAATATCAAATAGCATCCAGTAAGTTACGTCTTTTTTCACATTCTTTCCTGCTAGCAGTTATACCCGGGACCCCTTTTGGTCCATATCTCAGAGACCCCCCTTGGTCTTCATTTCATCCCACTGGCCAGTTTTTCCTAAACATCCTGGGGTCCCACACCCCAATCTCGGTTTTCGTCCTTCTGTGGTTCACTATAACTTAGTTATACAGATTACCTCCTTCCTCATCAAAGCTACAGCTCTGCAGGTGGTAAACATATTCACTGCCATTGCTAGCTGCCACATCATCCGGGTCGGAGGGTCTGCACCTTGCTCGCAGCGCCAATTGTTGGGGTAAAAAGAAGTCTTCTCTTCCTCAAGGTGGACTCCCTGATATAAGGAATCGACACCTGCCCGTATTGTATAGTGACCACGGAATCACGTAGCCAAAACCTCGGTTTACCGGTGTATTATTCGAACATGTTCGGGAAATGTTCCGATGAACACTTCAAAGTACAAGAGTTCTACAAGCACAGTTATACAATTTTTCGATTTGTGCGACCCTCCTACAAAACCACTGATTGGTCTACTGCTCAGTCTGGCTCTGAGTGGTTCTCCCCACCTGTCTGTCTCCCATGGTATCACCCTTCTGGAATGTGTTCAACTTTGCCTCAGTTCCTCATGACATGTTGATTGACCTTGCTTCCCAGGGTATGCTATCTTTCTAGGTTGTTGATTAACCATCAGGCATTGCTGTCTCTCTCTTCTTAACCCAATGTAAGTGAGTGTATGAGCGTGCTTTACATACATAAGCGAGTTTTACATAATCGGTCAATATTACAATCCTTACCGGAAGACAAAAAAACTCCCGATTCCTCAGAACCTCCTAATTCCCTTATGCTTCTTACTTAAGTGTAATTTTTACCCTCTTACACTTGGCTACATTACACTTGGTCCCTTCATCCAAGTCATTAATATAGATTGTAAATAGTTGAGGACCCAGCACAGATCCCTGAGTACCCCACTAGTCATTGTATGCCAACCGGAAAATGGCCCGTTGATCCCGACTCTCTGTTTTCTGTTAGTTAGCCAATTCTCTATCTATGCTAATATATTACCCCCAACCCTGTGAACTTTTATCTTGTGCAGTAACCTTTTATGTGGACCCTTATCAAATGCCTTCTGGAAATCCAAATACACCACATTCACTGGTTCCCCCTTATCCACCCTACTCGTTACATCTGCAAAGAACTCCAGCAAATTTGGCAAACATGATTTGCCTTTCATAAAACCATGCTGACTCTGCTTGATTGAATTATGCTTTTCCAAATGTCATGCTACTGCTTCCTTAATAATGGATTGCAGCTTTTTCCCAATGACAGATATTAGGCTAACTGGTCTATATTTTACTCCTTTTTAAAATAGGGGTGTTACATTTGCAGTTTTCCAATCCACTGGGACCGCCCCAGAATCCAGGGAATTTGGGTAGATTACAACCAATGCATCCACTATCTCTGCAGCCACCTCTTTTAAGACCCTAGGATGTAAGCCATCGGTTCTAGGGGACTTGTCCACCTTTAGTCCCATTATTTTACCAAGTACTACTTCTTTAGTGATGGTGATTGTATTAGGTTCCTCCCTCCCTATAGCCCCTTGATTATCCACTATTGGGATGATTTTAGTGTCTTCAACAGATACAAAATATTTGTTCAAAGTCTCTGTTATTTCCCTGTTCTCCATTATTAATTCACCAGTCTCATCCTCTAGGAGACCAACATTTACTTTAGCCACTCTTTTCCTTTTTATGTACCTGTAGAAACTCTTATTTTTTGCTAGTTTACTTTCATAATCTATCTTCCCTCTCTTTATCATTTTTTTGTCATTCTTTGTTAGCTCTTAAAAGTTTCCCAATCCTCTGGCCTCCCACTAGTCTTGGCCACCTTGTGTGCCCTTGTTTTCAATTTGATACCATCCCTTATTTCCTTAGTTAGCCACAGATGATTATCCCTTCTCTTTCTGTCTTTCCTTCACATTGGGATATAATTTTGTTGCCAGTTATGAAATATCTCCTTAAATGTCTGCCACTGCTCTTCAACCGTCCCATACTTTAATCTATTTTCCCTGTCCACTTTAGCCAACTCTGCCTTCATACCTTTGTAGACTCCTTTATTTAAGCTTAGGACAATGGTTTGAGATCCAACTTTTTCACTCTCCAACTGAATTTGAAATTCAACCATGCTAGAGGACCCTTTATGACGAGATCATTTATTAATCCTTGCAAGTTTCTATTCGTACTCCCTTTTTATAGCTCCTGCTATCGGTTTTGTCACCTTTTTGATGTTCTTTGCATCTCTCCCAGTTTCCAGGATGTGTGCTAGTTTTTGCATTTTTGCGTACTTTTTCTTTTAGTTTTACACTGTCCCTTACCTCTTTAGCCATCCACGGCATTTTTTTGGCAAGTAGAGCTCGTGCCCCTTAGGGGTATAAAATGGTGCCATGTATGGTAAAATGTCAGCTCGCGATTTGATGTGGGCCAGCTTTTGTTTGCCCTTCCATTTCAAGTCCCTCATTGAGTTCCGAGGTGTTTCCCCTACTTACTTTAAACACACATTCAGCCTAGTGCAACACAAAAACCGTGTGGAATAAAGGCATCCAATCAGCAAAGTTGGAAAAGCAATAGGATTTGGATAAAATTATTGATCATTCACTGAGAATTTTCATTCATGTGACAAAATTGCCTAGACAAGTACAGGCCATTGTAACCTGTAATCTCTCCATGTGTCCTGTTTGGATATTGCTATTATGTTTGTTCACAGGTTGACCCAGGAAGTATATTATGTCCTTGGGCAGAGGATGCAAGCATGCAGTGAAGGGACAAAAGCATGTCAGATCCACCAGGGTATGCCATGCTGCTGGCAGAATCCTTGCAAGCTTACATCTAGCAAAGCCATTTGCTCCTTTGCCTTTTAATTATATTTCCCCTCGATGTTCAGAATCCCTTCCCAATAAAAGCTCATTCACCCATTAGCATAACATTAAGGAGTTAGCTTATTTAACTCCCACTCACCAGTCGGCATTGAATAATTAGCCAATAGCTGTAGTGTTAACCCTTCACCATGAGGAAGTACCCTTGAATGAAGACTACTCATCAATTTTCCATTCAGTGCAGCTGGTATCAATATGACTAATCAAATGGCATTGTGAGTGTCATGTATTCAACTATCATTGTAACCCATGTATAAGCTGACCTAAGTTGTACACCTTGAGAACATTGACCACAAGGGGCGAACTTGTGGGAGACACTCCTAACCTGGACTTTCAGATATAAAAGGGGAAGCTCCACCCACCTTCATCACTTGAGGTCTTGGTAATAAAGGCAACTGGTAGTCAGAGTAGGAATCGCAGGATAGCGCAGATGAATACGTGGCTTGAGCAGTGGTGCAGCAGGGAGGGATTCAAATTCCTGGGGCATTGGACCAGTTCTGGGGGAGGTGGGACGGTCTGCACATGGGCAGGACTGGGAACTCAACATCCAGGGGTATTCAACATTCAGGAAGGATAGAATAAAAGGAAAAGGAGGTGGGGTAGCATTGCTGGTTAAAGAGGAGATTAATGCAATAGTTAGGAAAGACATTAGCTTCGATGATGTGGAATCTATATGGGTAGAGCTGCAGAACACTAAAGGGCAAAAATCGTTAGTGGGAGTTGTGTACAGACCTCCAAACAGTAATAGGGATGTTGGGGAGGGCATCAAACAGGAAATTAGGGGTGCATGCAATAAAGGTGTAGCAGTTATAATGGGTGACTTTAATATGCACATAGATTGGGCTAGCCAAACTGGAAGCAATACGGTGGAGGGGGATTTCCTGGAGTGCATAAGGGATGGTTTTCTAGACCAATATGTCGAGGAACCAACTAGGGGGGAGGCCATCTTAGACTGGGTGTTGTGTAATGAGAGAGGATTAATTAGCAATCTCATTGTGCGAGGCCCCTTGGGGAAGAGTGACCATAATATGGTGGAATTCTGCATTAGGATGGAGAATGAAACAGTTAATTCAGAGACCATGGTCCAGAACTTAAAGAAGGGTAACTTTGAAGGTATGAGGCATGAATTGGCTAAGATAGATTGGTTAATGATACTTAAGGGGTTGACTGTGGATGGGCAATGGCAGACATTTAGAGACCGCATGGATGAATTACAACAATTGTACATTCCTGTCTGGCGTAAAAATAAAAAAGGGAAGGTGGCTCAACCGTGGCTATCTAGGGAAATCAGGGATAGTATTAAAGCCAAGGAAGTGGCATACAAATTGGCCAGAAATAGCAGCGAACCTGGGGACTGGGAGAAATTTAGAACTCAGCAGAGGAGGACAAAGGGTTTGATTAGGGTAGGGAAAATGGAGTACGAGAAGAAGCTTGCAGGGAACATTAAGGCGGATTGCAAAAGTTTCTATTGGTATGTAAAGAGAAAAAGGTTAGTAAAGACAAACGTAGGTCCCCTGCAGTCAGAATCAGGGGAAGTCATAACGGGGAACAAAGAAATGACAGACCAATTGCACAAGTACTTTGGTTCGGTATTCACTAAGGAGGATACAAACAAACAACCTTCCGGATATAAAAGGGGTCAGAGGGTCTAGTAAGGAGGAGGAACTGAGGGAAATCTTTATTAGTCGGGAAATTGTATTGGGAAAATTGATGGGATTGAAGGCCGATAAATCCCCAGGGCCTGATGGACTGCATCCCAGAGTACTTAAGGAGGTGGCCTTGGAAATAGTGGATGCATTGACAGTCATTTTCCAACATTCCATTGACTCTGGATCAGTTCCTATCGAGTGGAGGGTAGCCAATGTAACCCCACTTTTTAAAAAAGGAGGGCGAGAGAAAGCAGGGAATTATAGACCGGTCAGCCTGACCTCAGTAGTGGGTAAAATGATGGAATCAATTATTAAGGATGTCATAGCAGCGCATTTGGAAAATGGTGACATGATAGGTCCAAGTCAGCATGGATTTGTGAAAGGGAGATCATGCTTGACAAATCTTCTGGAATTTTTTGAGGATGTTTCCAATAAAGTGGACAAAGGAGTACCAGTTGATGTGGTATATTTGGACTTTCAGAAGGCTTTCGACAAGGTCCCACACAGGAGATTAATGTGCAAAGTTAAAGCACATGGGATTGGGGTAGTGTGCTGACGTGGATTGAGAACTGGTTGTCAGACAGGCAGCAAAGAGTTGGAGTAAATGGGTACTTTTCGGAATGGCAGGCAGTGACTAGTGGGGTACCGCAGGGTTCTGTGCTGTGGCCCCAGTTGTTTACATTGTACATTAATGATTTAGACGAGGGGATTAAATGTAGTATCTCCAAATTTGCGGATGACACTAAGTTGGGTGGCAGTGTGAGCTGCGAGGAGGATGCTATGAGGCTGCAGAGTGACTTGGATAGGTTAGGTGAGTGGGCAAATGCATGGCAGATGAAGTATAATGTGGATAAATGTGAGGTTATCAACTTTGGTGGTAAAAACAGAGAGACAGACTATTATCTGAATGGTGACAGATTAGGAAAAGGGAAGGTGCAACGAGACCTGGTACATCAGTCATTGAAGGTTGGCATGCAGGTATAGCAGGCGGTTAAGAAAGCAAATGGCATGTTGGCCTTCATAGCGAGGGGATTTGAGTACAGGGGCAGGGAGGTGTTGCTACAGTTGTACAGGGCCTTGGTGAGGCCACACCTGGAGTATTGTGTACAGTTTTGGTCTCCTAACTTGAGGAAGGACATTCTTGCTATTGAGGGAGTGCAGCGAAGATTCACCAGACTGATTCCCGGGATGGTGGGACTGACCTATCAAGAAAGACTGGATCAACTGGGCTTGTATTCACTGGAGTTCAGAAGAGTGAGAGGGGACCTCATAGAAACGTTTAAAATTCTGACGGGTTTGGACAGGTTGGATGCAGGAAGAATGTTCCCAAGGTTGGGGAAGTCCAGAACCAGGTGTCACAGTCTAAGGATAAGGGGTAAGCCATTTAGGACCGAGATAAGGAGAAACTTCTTCACCCAGAGAGTGGTGAACCTGTGGAATTCTCTACCACAGAAAGTAGTTGAGGCCAATTCACTAAATATATTCAAAAGGGAGTTGGATGAAGTCCTTACTACTCGGAGGATCAAGGGGTATGGCGTGAAAGCAGGAAGGGGGTACTGAAGTTTCATGTTCAGCCATGAACTCATTGAATGGCGGTGCAGGCTAGAAGGGCTGAATGGCCTACTCCTGCACCTATTTTCTATGTTTCTATGTTTCTAGGACCGGAAACATTGTCCTAGGGGGAGTGTTTGCTCGTGCTGTTAGGGAGGATTTAAACTAATATGGCAGGGTGATGGGAACCAATGCAGGGAGACAGAGGGAAACAAAAAGGAGGCAAAAGCAAAAGACAGAAAGGAGATGAGGAAAAGTGGAGGGCAGAGAAACCCAAGGCAAAGAACAAAAAGGGCCACTGTACAGCAAAATTCTAAAAGGACAAAGGGTGTTAAAAAAACAAGCTTGAAGGCTTTGTGTCTTAATGCAAGGAGTATCCGCAATAAGGTGGATGAATTAACTGTGCAAATAGATGTTGACAAATATGATGTGATTGGGATTACGGAGACGTGGCTCCAGGATGATCAGGGCTGGGAACTCAACATTCAGGGGTATTCAACATTCAGGAAGGATAGAATAAAAGGAAAAGGAGGTGGGCTAGCATTGCTGGTTAAAGAGGAGATTAATGCAATAGTTAGGAAAGACATTAGCTTGGATGATGTGGAATCTATATGGGTAGAGCTGCAGAACACCAAAGGGCAAAAAACGTTAGTAGGAGTTGTGTACAGACCTCCAAACAGTAATAGGGATGTTGGGGAGGGCATCAAACATGAAATTAGGGGTGCATGCAATAAAGGTGTAGCAGTTATAATGGGTGACTTTAATATGCACATAGATTGGGCCAGCCAAACTGGAAGCAATACGGTGGAGGAGGATTTCCTGGAGTGCATAAGGGTTTGATTAGGGCAGGGAAAATGGAGTACGAGAAGAAGCTTGCAGGGAACATTAAGGCGGATTGCAAAAGTTTCTATAGTTATGTAAAGAGAAAAAGGTTAGTAAAGACAAACGTAGGTCCCCTGCAGTCAGAATCAGGGGAAGTCATAACGGGGAACAAAGAAATGACAGACCTATTGAACAAGTATTTTGGTTCAGTATTCACTAAGGAGGACACAAACAACCTTCCGGATATAAAAGTGGTCAGAGGGTCTAGTAAGGAGGAGGAACTGAGGGAAATCTTTATTAGTCGGGAAATTGTGTTGGGGAAATTGATGGGATTGAAGGCCGATAAATCCCCAGGGCCTGATGGACTGCATCCCAGAGTACTTAAGGAGGTGGCCTTGGAAATAGTGGATGCATTGACAGTCATTTTCCAACATTCCATTGACTCTGGATCAGTTCCTATCGAGTGGAGGGTAGCCAATGTAACCCCACTTTTTAAAAAAGGAGGGCGAGAGAAAACAGGGAATTATAGACCGGTCAGCCTGACATCGGTAGTGGGTAAAATGATGGAATCAATTATTAAGGATGTCAAAGCAGTACATTTGGGAAGAGGTGATATGATAGGTCCAAGTCAGCATGGATTTGTGAAAGGGAAATCATGCTTGACAAATCTTTTGGCATTTTTTGAGAATGTTTCCAGTAGAGTGGACAAGGGAGAACCAGTTGATGTGGTATATTTGGACTTTCAGAAGGCTTTCGACAAGGTCCCACACAAGAGATTAATGTGCAAAGTTAAAGCACATGGGATTGGAGGTAGTGTGCTGACATGGATTGAGAACTGGTTGTCAGACAGGAAGCAAAGAGTAGGAGTAAATGGATACTTTTCAGAATGGCAGGCAGTGACTAGTGGGGTAACGCAAGGTTCTGTGCTGGGGCCCCAGCTGTTTACACTGTACATTAATGATTTAGACGAGGGGATTAAATGTAGTATCTCCAAATTTGCGGATGACACTAAGTTGGGTGGCAGTGTGAGCTGCGAGGAGGATGCTATTAGGCTGCAGAGTGACTTGGATAGGTTAGGTGAGTGGGCAAATGCATGGCAGATGAAGTATAATGTGGATAAATGTGAGGTTATCCACTTTGGTGGTAAAAACAGAGAGACAGACTATTATCTGAATGGTGACAGATTAGGAAAAGGGAAGGTGCAACGAGACCTGGGTGTCATGGTACATCAGTCATTGAAGGTTGGCATGCAGGTACAGCAGGCGGTTAAGAAAGCAAATGGCATGTTGGCCTTCATAGCGAGGGGATTTGAGTACAGGGGCAGGGAGGTGTTGCTACAGTTGTACAGGGCCTTGGTGAGGCCACACCTGGAGTATTGTGTACAGTTTTGGTCTCCTAACTTGAGGAAGGACATTCTTGCTATTGAGGGAGTGCAGCGAAGATTCACCAGACTGCTTCCCGGGATGGCGGGACTGACCTATCAAGAAAGACTGGATCAACTGGGCTTGTATTCATTGGAGTTCAGAAGAATGAGAGGGGACCTCATGGAAACGTTTAAAATTCTGACGGGTTTAGACAGGTTAGATGCAGGAAGAATGTTCCCAATGTTGGGGAAGTCCAGAACCAGGGGTCACAGTCTGAGGATAAGTGATAAGCCATTTAGGACCGAGATGAGGAGAAACTTCTTCACCCAAAGAGTGGTGAACCTGTGGAATTCTCTACCACAGAAAGTAGTTGAGGCCAATTCACTAAATATATTCAAAAAGGAGTTAGATGAAGTCCTTACTACTCGGGGGATCAAGGGTTATGGCGAGAAAGCAGGAAGGGGGTACTGAAGTTTCATGTTCAGCCATGAGCTCATTGAATGGCGGTGCAGGCTAGAAGGGCTGAATGGCCTGCTCCTGCATCTATTTTCTATGTTTCTATGGTCACAGAGTGACCTTCTCTCAAGTATGAGCCTTGTGTGCATTTATACTGTATAGTAAGGACATATCATTGGCGACGAGAAACTGGGATTTAAACCATGCGAGCATGGCCACTAGCAACCCAGAAGAGAGATACTGTGTTGGTGATGATTGGGGCGACTTTATTGAAAGACTACAGCAAAGTTTTGTCACTAAAGAATGGTTGGGACAGGATTCAGCCGACAAATGCAGGGCTCATCTGATGGTTTGTGGATCCAGAACGTACTCCCTGATGAAGGACCTTCTAGCGCCAGAGAAGCCAGCAGACAAGACGTTCGAAGTGCTCAGTAAGTTGATCGGAGAACACCTTAAACCGGCGAGCAGCATGCACATGGTGAGACACCTGTTTTACTGTTTGAGACCAAAGACTTGACCTTGGAAGCGGCGGCTCTGATAGCCCAGACATTTATCTCAGGGGAGGAAGAGACCAGAATGATGTATGACAAAAATCTTGGCTCAAATGCAGCAAACGACCAGGGAGTCAACATTGTTAACGCGGCACACAGTTCTCTAGGCAGACAAGGGCAATTGGACATTCCCCAGCACGTGTTCGAACCCAAAGGGGGAATTCAACAGAGACAATGGCTAGCTGAATGGCCATACCATCGCAATGGACAATGCGGCCAGTAATGGGGCCATCAACACCTGTTAATGGTGCACTTACGGACAGTCACAGAGACAGTCAGAGATGATCGACTGATAATGGACCTTTTGTTTCCAATAATGGGGGCTCCAGCTCATGTTGGAGGTGTGGAGGCAAACACCCAGCCAGAGCTTGCAGGTATCAGCAATATACCTGCAGAAACTGCAACGTCAGTGGTCACTTGGCGCGCATGTGCAGGAAGCCTGCAGCCAGGTTGATGTACGAGGAGGACGGGCCCGATGTAAGCCCTTTCAGGCCAAATGCATACTGGGGGAAATCACTGGATGCTGAAGTTCAGTGAGTTCATGTGGAGCACGTATACAGTTCATATACCACGACGTCACTGATAATGATGAACGTGCTCCTCAATGGCATCCCAGTATCAATGGAGCTAGACACGGGGGCCAGCCAGTCCCTGATGAGTATCAAACAGTCGAAAGGTTGTGGGTGTCCAAGGCCAGGAGGCCAAAATTATTGCCGATTGACGCACAGCTACGAACATATACAAAGGAGATCATTCCGGTGCTAGGCAGCGGGTACTGGTCTTGACCCACAAAGATTCGGAGAACAGGTTGCCACTCTGGATTGTCCCGGGGGACGGCCCCGCACTACTGGGGAGGAGTTGGCTTGCTGTCATGAACTGGAAATGGGGCAATTTCAATGCAATTTCTGTGGAGCGAGTATCATGCTCACAGGTCCTGGACAAATTTGACTCATTATTTCAACCCGGCATCGGCACTTTCATGGGGCCAAGGTAGTGATCCACATAAACCCGGACGCCAGGCCAGAACACCACAAGGCCAGAGCGGTGCCATACGTGATGCGGGAAAAGATAGAAGGTGAATTGAACCGCCTGCTGAGGGAAGGCATCATCTCACCAGTCGAATTCAGTGACTGGGCAAGCCCGAGTGTGCCGGTGCTCAAGGCGGATGGGTCGGTCAGGATATGTGGCGATTACAAGGTCACCATCAATCGGGTGTCACTCCAAGACCAGTACCCGCTGCCGAGAGCGGAGGATCTCTTTGCGACGCTGTCCGGTGGCAAACTTTTTTCAAAATTGGACTTGACCACAGCTTACATGAACCAGGAGCTGGCGAGTGAGTCGCAGAAGCTGACCACCATCACGACACACAAGGGGTTGTTTGAGTATAACAGATGTCCATTCGGGATTCGTTCGGCCGCTGCGATCTTTCAGTGAAATATGGAAAGCCTCCTCGTCGATTCCAAGGACGCCGGTTTTTCAAGACGACATCTTCATCATGGGTCGCGATACTGAAGAACACCTCCACAACCTGGAGGAGGTGCTACGCAGACTGGATCGGGTAAGGCTGCGACTGAAAAAGGCGAAGTGTGTCTTCCTAGCTCCAGAGGTAGAATTCCTGGGGAGGAGGGTAGCAGCAAATGGGATCAGACCTACTGCGTCCAAAACGGAAGCAATCCAGAGAGCACCCAGACCCCGCAACACGACGGAGCTGCGTTCGTTCCTGGGGCCCCTGAACTATTTTGGTAACTTTCTTCCCAAATTGAACATGCTATTAGAGCTGCTACATGTGCTCCTATGCAAGGGTCGCGATTGGGTCTGGGGGGACAGCCAGGAAAGGGCTTTTGATAGAGCACGCAATTTGTTATGTTCCAACAAACTGTTAACGTTACATGACCCATGAAAGAAACTTGTGTTAACGTGTGATGCGTCGTCCTATGGGATTGGCTGTCTGTTGCAGCATGTGAATGCCAATGGTCAGTTACAGCCGGTAGCTTATGCCTCCAGAAGTCTGTCCCAGGCAGAAAAGGGCTACGGGATGGTAGCAAAGGAAGCGCTAGTATGTGTATATGCAGTAAAAAAAATGCATCAGTACCTGTTTAGCAGGAAATTTGAGCTGGAGACAGATCACAAACCCCTAACGTCCTTTTTGGACGACAACAAGGCAATAAATGCGAATGCATCGGCCCGCATACAGAGGTGGGCACTTACGTTAGCCGCCTATGACTACACAATTCGGCACAGACCGGGCACTGAAAACTGCGCCGATGCACTCAGCAAGCTCCCACTAGCCACCACTGAGGGGGTAACTGAGCATGATGCGGAGATGTTCATGGCTGTTGAAGCTTCCGAAAGCAAAGGCTCACCTGTGACAGCCCGTCAGATTAAAGTCTGGACAAATAAAGACCCGCTACTGTCTTTATTTAAGAAATGTGTCCTGAATAGGGACTGGGCAGCCACGTACGGAGCATGCCCTGAGGAATTTAGACCGTTTCACAGGCGCAAGGATGAACTCTCGATTCAGGCCAACTGCCTACTGTGGGGAAACCGAGTAGTCATGCCCCAGATGGGCAGAGAGGTATTTATCAGAGAGCTTCACAATGAGCACCCGGGCATTGTCATGATGAAGGCAATTGCCAGGTCACACGTTTGGTGGCCAGGGATAGATGCAGACCTGGAACTTTGTGTTCGCAGGTGCAACACGTGTGCTCAGCTGGGCAACGCACCCAGGGAAGCCCCCCTTAGCCCCTGGTCCTGGCCCACCAAGCCATCGTCACACATCCATGTGGACTACACAGGTTCTTTCATGGGAAAAATGTTTTTGGTTGTTGTAGACGCCTACTCCAAAGGGATTGAGTGTGCCATTTTAAATTCAAGCACATCCTGTGCCACGGTAGAACGTCTACGGGCAATGTTCGCCACCCATGGTCTACCAGATGTCTTGGTCAGTGACAATGGCCCGTGCTTCACAAGCACTGAATTCCAGGACTTTATGGCAGGCAATGGAATCAACCATGTTCAAGCCGGCCTCAAACGGCCAGGCGGAACGAGCAGTGCAAATAATCAAACAGGGGATGCTCAGAATCCAAGGGGTTCCCTACAAAGCCACTTATCACGCCTCCTGTTGGCCAATAGATCCCGACCGCACTCGCTCTCAGGGGTTCTACCCGCAGAGCTGCTAATGAAAAGGACGCTCGAAACCAGGTTATCCCTTATCTACCCTACTATGAAAGAAATCGTTGAGCAGGCGCCAGTCACAATGTGACTACCATGACAGGAATGCAAGGGCACGATGTATTGATGTCAATTACCCTGTTTTTGTCCTTAATTACGCTGCAGGGCCCAAATGGCTTGCAGGCACTTTGATTGCCAAAGAGAGGAATAGGGTTTTGGTAGTTAAACTCACCAATGGACAAATCTGCCGCAAACATGTGGATCAAACTAAAAGGAGGTTCAGCAACCCCGTAGAAGAAGCAGAAGAAGAACACGATGTAGAGTTTAATCCACCACAGGTGACCGAACACCAGAACCAAGTGGAGGAGAGCCCAGTCATTGTGGACAGTCCGGACAGGTCTGAGGCACCGCAAACAGCAGACACTCAGGCCAGCGCCCAATAACCGGAGCCCCAACTCAGGCGCCCTACAAGGGAGCATAAACCACCAGAGAGACTCAACCTGTGATCCTAATAAGACTTTGGAGGGGAGGTGATGTCATGTATTCAACTATCATTGTAACCCATGTATAAGCTAACCTAAGTTGTACACCTTGAGAACATTGACCACAAGGGGCGAACTTGTGGGAGACACTCCTAACCTAGACTTTCAGGTATAAAAGGGGATGCTCCACCCACCTTCATCACTTGAGGTCTTGGTAATAAAGGTAACTGGTAACTTCGCTCAAATATGAGCCTCGTGTGCATTTATACTGTCCAGTAAGGACATATCAGTGCGGTTCTGTGATGGTTTGACAGAACACAAGTTCTGGCTATGCAAATGAACCAAGACGAATGGTTATTTGTGGCATTGATAATTGGACACAAGACTCCCAAAGCAAGCACTCCACTCGGAACTCCTACATGGCAAGTAAGCCCCAGGTGGGCAGAGGAAATGTTTCAAAGACGCCCTCAAAGCCTCCTTGATAAAGTGCAATATCCCCACCGACAACTGGGAGTCCCTGGCCAAAGACCACCCTGAGTGGAGGAAGAGCATCCAGGAGGGTGCTGAGCACCTTGAGTCTTGTTGCCGAGAGCATGCAGAAAACAAGCGCAGGCAGCGGAAGGAGCGTGCAGCATACCAGACTCCCCACCCACCCTTTCCTCCAACGACTATCTGCCCCAGCTGCAACAGAGATTGTAGAAACATAGAAAAATAGAAAATAGGTGCAGGAGTACGCCATTCGGCCCTTCGAGCCTGCACCGCCATTCAATAAGATCATGGCTGATCATTCCCTCAGTACCCCTTTCCTGCTTTCTCTCCATACCCCTTGATCCCCTTAGCCGTAAGGGCCGTATCTAACTCCCTCTTGAATATATCCAATGAACTGGCATCAACAACTCTCTGCGGCAGGGAATTCCACAGGTTAACAACTCTCTGAGTGAAGAAGTTTCTCCTCATCTCAGTCCTAAATGGCCTACCCCTTATCCTAAGACTATGTCCCCTGGTTCTGGACTTCCCCAACATCGGGAACATTCTTCCCGCAACTAACCTGTCCAGTCCCATCAGAATCTTATGTTTCTATGAGATCCCCTCTCATCCTTCTAAACTCCAGTGAATAAAGGCCCAGTTGATCCAGTCTCTCCTCATATGACAGTCCAGCCATCCCTGGAATCAGTTTGGTGAGCCTTCGCTGCACTCCCTCAATAGCAAGAACGTCCTTCCTCAGATTAGGAGACCAAAACTGTACACAATATTCCAGGTGCGGCCTCATTAAGGCCCTGTACAACTGCAGTAAGACCTCCCTGCTCCTATACTCAAATCCCCTAGCTATGAAGGCCAACATACCATTTGCCTTCTTCACCACCTGCTATACCTGCATGCCCACTTTGTGACTGATGAACCATGACACCCAGGTCTTGTTGCACCTCCCCTTTTCCTAATCTGCCACCATCCAGATAATATTCTGCCTTCGTGTTTTTGCCAGCAAAATGGATAACTTCACATTTATCCACATTATACTGCATCTGCCATGTATTTGCCCACTCACCTAACCTGTCCAAGTCACCCTGCAGTCTCTTAGCATCCTCCTCACAGCTCACACCGCCACCCAGTTTAGTGTCATCCGCAAACTTGGAGATATTACACTCAATTCCTTCATCTAAATCGTTAATGTATATTGTAAATAGCTGGGATCCTAGTCACTGCCTGCCATTCTGAAAAGGACCCGTTTATCCCGACTCTCTGCTTCCTGCCTGCCAACCAGTTCCCTATCCACGTCAGTACATTACCCCCAATACCATGCGCTTTGATTTTGCACACCAATTTCTTGTGCGGGACCTTGTCAAAAGCCTTTTGAAAGTCCAAATACACACATCCACTGGTTCTCCCTTGTCCACCCTGCTAGTTACATCCTCAAAAAATTCCAGAAGATTAGGCAAGCATGATTTCCCTTTCATAAATCCATGCTGACTTGGTCCGATCCTGTCACTGCTTTCCAAATGCGCTGCTATTTCATCCTTGATGATTGATTCCAACATTTTCCCCACTACTGATGTCAGGCTAACCGGTCTATAATTACCCGTTTTCTCTCTCCCTCCTTTTTTAAAAAGTGGTGTTACATTAGCTACCCTCCAGTCCATAGGAACTGATCCAGAGTCAATAGACTGTTGGAAAATGATCACCAATGTGTCCACTTTTTCTAGGGTTACTTCCTTAAGTACTCTAGGATGCAGACTATCAGGCCCTGGGAATTTATCGGCCTTCAATCCCATCAATTTTCCTAACACAATTTCCCGCCAAATAAGGATATCCTTCAGTTCCTCCTTCTCACTAGACCTACTGTCCCCTAGTACAATCGGAAGGTTATTTGTGTCTTCCTTTGTGAAGACAGAACCAAAGTATTTGTTCAATTGGTCTGCCATTTCTTTATTCCCCATTATAAATTCACCTGAATCTGACTGCAAGGGACCTACGTTTGTCTTCACGAATCTTTTTCTCTTCACATATTTATAGAAGCTTTTGCAGTCAGTTTTTATGTTCCCTGCAAGCTTCCTCTCGAACTCTATTTTCCACCTCTTAATTAAACCCTCAGTCTTCCTCTGTTAAATTCTAAATTTCTCCCAGTCCTCAGGTTTGTTGCTTTTTCTAGCCAAATGATATGCCTCTTCCTTGGCTTTAACACTATCCTTAATTTCCCTTGTTAGCCATGGTTGAGCCACCTTCCCCATTTTACTTTTACTCCAGATAGGGATGTACAATTTTTGAAGTTCATCCATGTGATCTTTAAATGTTTGCCATTGCCTATCCACCTGTATTGGACTGTTCAGTTACCTGAGAACTCACTTTTGGAGTGGAAGCAAGTCTTCCTCGATTTTGATGATGATGATGATGAGAATTGGTAAAAATGAGCCAGTTAGAAAAAGGCTCTTGCAGATTTTTTGTGTAATGTGTTATAAATCTATTGCTATTTCTATTGAGTAAGACTTGTGTTTTAAGACTCAATTTCTAATGTGAAATGCTAGTCTTCCAACAAACATAGGCATCAAAGTCCCAAGTGAATCAAATGGGTTTGTACAGAAATATTTGTATCTAAAGTATCAGGCTGTAAACTCGATCTGGCACTGCTATACAGTTGAAGCTGGCTAAACACGTGCCACGTTTTCATTGTAAAGTTCTGAATACTAAAATCCCCATCTTCATTCAATAAAATGGGCCAATAATGGTGAATTGAAACAGATTCAAATGTAATCAGTAAAAGGACAATTTTCTTGTAACATTCTGTACATTATCTTTCGAGGCAATAAAGTCTTCGGGTAAATTTTTCAGTGTAATATTCACCCATAAAATAACATTTTTCTAGGGTCATTTTTCTAATCCTTAGGCCATTAATTTTCAGCATCAACCCCAGATTTTAAAGATACTTGCAACTAATGAGAGGCCTTTGTTTTAGGGTTGGTTGTCCTTTCACACAGTCTCGATTATAAATGGAATCAAAGGAAATTAAAGCAATATCTTAGATGTGAGACTAAGCAACAAAAATCAATTACAAAATAAGAAAAAACTGAAATAAAAACAGAAAATGCTGTAAATACTGAGCATGTCAGGCAGCATCTGTGGAGACAACGTTTCAGGTCTGTGACCCTTCATCAGAACTGGAAAAGTTCGAGATGTAAAATTGTTGCAAAGTCAACTCAGGTAAAGGTATAAATATTTTTAATTATGAAAAGGGGAAACCGGCACAAATTGTTTAACTCTTTTACTTTTATGGAAATGTTAAATAACCTAAGATTAATGCTACAAAAGCAAATGCTGGAAATCTGAAATAAAAACAGAAAATGCTGGAAATACTCAGCAGGTCAGGCAGCATCTGTGGCGACAAACAGAGTTAACGTTTCACCTGTGACCCTTCGCCAGAACTGGAAAATGTTCGAGATGTAACAGGTTTTAAGCAAGTGCAGAGACAGGGCAAGGGGGGGATGGAAGGAAAGAACAAAAAAGAAGGTGTGTGATAGAGTGGAAGGCAGCAGAGAGTAAAAGACAAAAGGGATGATGTTGCATTTATTGACGTTGTTCTGCTCTGGGGCTGACCCGGCGCCTTGAATGTGTCTACACATTCACATTTGCGAAATGTAGTTCGTACATTGCCTGCGCCATTTCTTACATCGTTGCCTCGTATTCTGTTTCTGAACCCAGGAAATCTTGCTGTAAGTTAGCAAGATCGGCGCACAATATAAAGAAAAAAAGACTTGGATTTATATAGCGCCTTTCACAACCACCTCAAAGCGCTTTACAGATAATGAAGTACATTATTTTGGAATGTAGTCACTGTTGTAATGTAGGAAACGCGACAGCCAATTTGCGCACAGCAAGCTCCCACACGCAGTAATGTGATAATGACTAGATAATCTGTTTTTGTGATGTTGATTGTTATTGTGATGTTCATGGCTTACGTCACTGATCTCACCAATGCAGAAAATTCTGGGTCAATATTGCTAAAAGGTTAGGTCATCTTTATCTGAGGATGTTAGCTTGTGTTGGGACGTCTACGATGTAACTTGATTGGCTCGCTTTCTAATTCCAGTTTATAATTCAGCATAAAGCTGCATTGCTCCCAGGTTTGTTTTATTGGCACACCAACAGATCACCCGTGGTTTTGCTCCTGATGAAGCAGAGAATACGCTAAAGTTTTAAGTCTGCGCGCACTTCCTGTGTGTAAATTAACTGCGTGTTTTCCGAGGGATGGGTAATAAATACTGGTGATACCCACATCTCAAGAATTATTTTTTTATAAAGGCCCTCTCTTTGAAAGCCTGCCTCAATGCTATCTCTCATTCCAATGGAATAAAAGAGGTGCAAAATAATACCCAGTAAAATAAAAGATCTTATATCTATATCGTGGTTTTGAGTAGCAAAAATATTGCTTGACAAAAATTGAACAATCAATCATTGTATGCTTCCTGTGTCCCAACAATTGTAAAACTGCAGGTGTGAGTGCAATGAGGACTCATTGATCACTCATTGATATTTCCATGAGTAACATTCATGTGAACATGATTGATTTATACAGCCATGGAAATTGAATCGAGCATAATTTTGAACTATTTATGCATATACCGTCACTCCTGGAAGACCAGGTTTCAGTTCTTTATGCGTTGGTAGGTTATTGTTGTGAATGTGAGTCATGATGCATATTTTGCTTTCGATGCCAACCTGCTTCTATGCAGCAAGTGGATATCGGGGCTTCTTCGATTTGCCATCTGTCCATTTTATCACCGCGCTGCCCAAAAGTTGTTTACAAATGGAACAGCAGTCCAGTTGGCGTGTAATGTTTTCATGCTTTTTCATCGAAAAACCATCTTTGTTAAAGAATATGATTTCATTTTTTGTTGCAATTACTGAGGCAAACCTCAATAAGGAACTAACCAACATAAAAAAACAGATTATCTGGTCATTATTACCTTGCTGTTTGTGGGAGTTTGCTTGTGTGCAAATTGGCTGCCGCATTTCCACTCCAAAAGTACTTCATTGGCTGTAAAGTGCTTTGTGACATCCAGTGGTCGTGAAAGGTACTATATAAATCCACATCTTTCTTTTATTAATAATAATAGCCCCTTTATAGTACCGACAATTCAAGAAGTAACTATGTGCGCTTGATTTTTCACTCTTAAAATAAGAGTGGGGTTATGGGCAAGAGTGGGGTTCGGGGGCAAGAGTGGGGTTCGGGGGCAAGAGTGGGGTTCGGGGGAAAGAGTGGGGTTCGAGGGCAAGAGTGGGGTTAGGAGCTAGAGTGGGTTTAGGGGCAAGAGTGGATTTAGGGGCAAGAGTGAGGTTAGGGGGCAAGAGTGGGGTTGGGGCAAAAACGGAGTTAGAGGGTGATAGTGGGGTTAGGGGCAAGAGTGGGGTTAGGGGCAAGAGTTGGATTAGAGGGTGATAGTGGGGTTAGGGGAAAGAGTGGGGTTAGGGGCAAGAGTGGGGTTAGGGGCAAGAATTGGATTAGGGGCAAGAATGGGGTTTAGGGGAAGATTGGGTTTAGGGGACAAGAGTGAGGCTAGGGGGCGAGAGTAGGGTTAGGGGAGAGAGTGGGGAGAGAGTGGGGTTCGGGGGAAAGAGTGGTGTTGGGGCAAGAGTGGGATTAGGGGAAAGAGTGGGGAAAGGGGGCAAGAGTAGGGCTAGGGGGCGAGAATGGGGTTGGGGCAGGAGTGGGTTCAGGGGCAAGAGTGGGGTGAGGGGCAATAGTGGAGTTGGGGCAAAAATGGAGTTAGAGGGTGATAGCGGGGTTAGGGGCATGAGTGGGGTTAGGGGCAAGAGTGGATTAGAGGGTGATAGTGGGGTTAGGGGGCGAGAGTCGAGTTTGGGGCAAGATTGGGTTTAGGGGCAAGAGTGGGGCGAGAGTGGGGCTAGGGGGCAAGAGTGGGGTTAGGGGCAAGAGTGGGATTAGGGGCAAGAGTGGGATTAGGGGCAAGAGTGATGTTTTGGGCGAGAATGGGGTTGGGGCAAAGTGAGGTTAAGGGCAAGAGTGGAGTTTGGGGCAAGATTGGGTTGCGGGGACAAGAGCTGGGCTAGGGGGCGAGAGTGGGGCCAGGGGGCGAGAGTGGGGTTAGCGGCAAAAGTGGGGTTAGGAGCAAGAGTAGGGTTAGGAGTCGACAGTAGGGTTCGGGGGAAGAGTGGGGTTCGGGGGAAGAGTGGGGTTAGGGGAAAGAGTGGGGTTAGGGAGCAAGACTGGGGCTAGGGAGCATGAATGGAGTTGGGGCAAGAGTGAGGTTTGGGGCGAGAATGGGATTAGGGGCAAAGTGGGGTTAGGGGAAAGAGTGGGGTAAGGAGCAAGAGTGGTGTTTGGGGTAAGAGTGGTTTAGTGGACAAGAGTGGAGTTAGGGGACAAGAGTGATGTTAGGGGCATGAGTGGGGTTAGAGGCGTCAGTGGGCTTAGGGACAAGAGTGAGGTTAGGGCAAGAGTGGGGTTAGGGGAAAGAATGTGGCTAGGGGGCAAGAGTGGGATTATGGGGTGAGAATGCGACTAGAGGCAAGAGTGGAGTTAGGGGACAAGAGTGGGATTAGGGGCATGAGTAGGGTTCGGGGCATCAGTGGGCTTAGGGGCAAGAGTGGGGTTAGGGGCAAGAGTGGGGTTAGGGGAAAGAATGGGGCTGGGGGCAAGAGTGGGCTTATGGGGTAAGAATGCAACTAGTGGCAAAAGTGGGGTTTGGGGCAAATGTGGGGTGAGGGAGCAAGAGTGGGGCGAGGAGACGAGAGTGGGGTTAGGGGGAAAGAGTGGGGTTGGGGCAAGAGTGAGGTTTGGGGCGAGAATGGGGTTAGGGGCAAAGTGGGGTGAGGGGCAAGAGTGCTGTTTGGGGCAAGAGTGATTTAGTGGACAAGAGTGGGGTTAGGGGCATGAGTGGGGTTAGGGGCATCAGTGGGCTTAGGGGCAAGAATGAGGTAAGGGGCAAGAGTGAGGTTCGGTGAAAGAATGGAGTGAGGGGGCAAGTGTGGGGTTAGGGGCTGAGAATGTGACTAGAGGCAAGAGTGGGGTTTGGGGCAAGAGTGGATTTTGGTGCAAGAGTGGGGTAAGGGGACAAGAGTGACGTTAGGGGCAAGAGTGGAGTTAGGGGCCAGTGTGATGTGCGGGGCAAGAGCAGGACTAGGGGCAAGACTGGGGTGAGGGGGCAAGAGTGGGGTGAGGGGGCAAGAGTGGGGTTTGGCGCAAATGTGGGGTTAGGAGCGAGAGTGGGGTTAGGGAGACCATTATTAAAGAAGCATTAGCAGGCTATTTGGAAAGGCATAATTCAGTCAGGCAGAATCAGCAAGGATTGATGAAGGGGAAGTCATGTTTGACAAATTTGCTGGAGTTCTTTGAGGATGTAACGAATGGGGTGGATAAAGGGGAACCAGTGGATGTGGTGTATTTGGACTTCCAGAAGGCTGAGACCCCAACTACTTATCATCTATATTTGGATGAAGGGGACAGAGTGTAATGTAGCGAAGATTGCTGATGATACAAAGATGAGAGGAAAAGCAATGTGTGAGGAGGACAGTGGGATTGGGGGTATTGTGTTCCAAACACACATGAGGCTGCACATAGGGAGGTTAAAGTACCAGTGACCTCAGTCTTTAATAAGACACTCCAGAGTGAGGAACAGGCCTTTGGGGCCGGCTTATATACAGTGCTCCCAAGGGATGCTGGGATCCCTTGGGACTTCAGGGGTTGAGCTCCCTGGTGGTGGAACATGGGAGTGCATGCTTTACAGATACACAACATCACTCCCCGCCAAAGTCAAAGTGAAAACTATTTACAAGGTGAGGCGGTCGGGAGCCTTTCTTTCCCTGGTGGACTGCCTTGGTACAAATGTCTGTTCTGCTGTGTTGGCTGTGCCCTCGCTGGGCTGGCGTGTTGTTAGCCCTGCAGGGCTGCTAGGTGAGCCTGGCCTTGCTGGGCTGTTGGGCGTGATGGGTTCGATTTCCTGGTCCGGCGTGGTGTCGTTGATCCTTTGGGTGTGTGTTGTGGGCTCGAAAAATGTGGTGTCTGCTGTGGGTTGTTCAGGGCAGTCTATGAACCGCAGCCTCGTTTGGTCCAGATGTTTTCTGCAAATTTGTCCATTGTCTAGTTTGACTAAAAACACCCTATTCCCTTCTCTAGCTATCTCCGTGCCCGCGATCCACTTGGACCATGTCCATAGTTTAGCACATACACAGGGTCATTCAGATCAATTTCCCATGACATAGTGGCGCGACCATCGTTTACATTTTGTTGCTGCCACCTAATCTCTACCTGATCATACAGGTTGGGGTGAACCAGCGAGAGTCTGGTTTCAAGTCTCCTTTTCATGAGTAGCTCAGCCGGGGGCACCCCTGTGAGTGAGTGGGGTCTCATGCGGTAGCTGAGCAGTACTCGGGACAGGCGGGTTTGGAGTGAACCTTCTGTGACTCGTTTAAGGCTCTGTTTGATTGTTTGTACTGCCCACTCTGCCTGCTCATTGGAGGCTGGTTTAAACGGGACCGAGGTGACATGTTTGATTTCATTGCGGGTCATGAATTCTTTAAATTCAGCACTGGTGAAACATGGCCCGTTGTCACTGACCAGTATGTCAGGCAGGCTGTGGGTGGCAAACATGGCCCTCAGGCTTTCAATGGTGGCGGTGGCGGTGCTTCCCGACATTATTTCACATTCAATCCATTTTGAAAAAGCATCCACCACCACCAGGAACATTTTACCGAGAACCAGGCCCGCACAGTCGACATGGATCCTTGACCATGGCCTGGAGGGCCAGGACCACAAACTTAGTGGTGCATCTCTGGGCGCGTTGCTCAACTGAGCACATACGCTGCATTGCCGTACACAGGACTCTAAGTCAGATTCGATACCGGGCCACCATACGTGAGATCTGGCTATCACTTTCATCATTACTATACCCGGGTGTGTGCTGTGGCGATCCGAGATGAACGTCTCCCTGCCCTTTTTTGGTAGCACTACGCGGTTACCCCACAACAGGCAGTCTGCCTGAATGGACAACTCGTCCTTTCGCCACTGGAACGGCTTGATTAGCTCTTGCATTTCAACGGGGATGCTGGCCCAGCTCCCATGCAGTACACAGTTTTTTACTAGGGACAGCAGAGGATCTTGGCTGGTCCAAGTCCTAATCTGGAGGGCCGTGACAGGTGATTTATCATTTTCAAATGCTTCCATGACCATCAACAAGTCTGCGGGCTGCGCCACCATCTACAAGTTTGCAGGCTGCGCCATTTCCACCCCCGTGCCTAGCCTGTGGCTGATGGTATAGTTATACGCTGATAGCGTGAGTGCCCACCTTTGTGTGCGAGCTGAGGCATTAGTACTTATCCCCTTGTTTTCAGTGAACAGGGATATGAGGGGCTTGTGATCGGTTTCGTGCTCAAATTTGAGGCCAAACAGGTACTGATGCATTTTCTTTACCCCGAACACACACGCACTACCTCTTTCTCAATCATGCTGTAGGCTGTCTCGGCCTTAGACAAGCTTCTGGAAGCATAGGCGACAGTTGGCAACTTCCCCGCAACGTTAGCATGTTGTAATACACACCCAACTCCGTACGACGACGCATCACATGCTAGCACAAGTCTTTTACACGGGTTATACAATACAAGCAGCTTGTTGGTGCATAAAATGTTTCTGGCTTTCTCAAAAGCAATTATTTGGTTTTTTCCCCCATACCCAGTTCTCACCTTTGCGCAATAACACATGTAGGGGCTCTAAAAGGGTGCTTAACCCCGGTAGGAAGTTACCAAAATAGTTGAGGAGTCCCAGGAACGACCCCAGCTCCGTGACTTTCTGTGGCCTGGGCGCGTTCCTGATAGCCTCTGTCTTGGCATCTGTGGGCCGAATGCCATCCGCCGCGATCTTTCTCCCCAAAAACTCCACTTCTGTTGCCATGAAGACGCATTTCGACCTCTTCAGCCACAGCCCTACGTGATCCAGTCACTGGAGGACCTCCTCCAGGTTTTGTAGGTGCTCAGCGGTGTCCCGACCCGTGACCAATATGTCGTTCTGAAAGACCACCATGTGTGGTACCGACTTGAGTAGGCTCTCCATGTTTCTCTGGAAGATCGCTGCAGCCGACCGAATTCCAAACGGGCATCTGTTGTAGATGAGCAGTCCCTTGTGCGTGTTGATGCAGGTGAGGCCCTTCAAAGACTCCTCCAGCTCCTGCGTCATGTAGGCCGAAGTCAGGTCGAGCTTGGTGAACGTCTTGCCTCCTGCCAGCATCGCAAATAGGTTGTCTGCCTTAGGCAGCGGTTATTGGTCCTGTAGCGAGAAACAATTAATAGTTGCTTTATAATCGCTGCAAATCCTGACCGTGCCATCACTTTTGAGTACTGGAATAATCGGGCTAGCCCACTCGCTGAATTCCACTGGGGAGATGATGCCCTCGCGTTGCAGCCTGTCCAGCTCGATTTCCACTCTCTACCTCATCATGTGAGGTACCGCTCGCGCCTTGTGCTGAATGGGTCATGCCTCTGGGACCAAGTGGATCCGCACCTTCGCCCCGGAAACGTTTCTAATGCCTGGCTCTAAAAGGGAAGGAAATTTGTTCAGGACCTGGGTACATGAGGCCTCATCGACATGTGATAGCGCTCGGATATCATCCCAGTTCCAGCGGATTTTGCCCAGCCAGCTCCTTCCAAGCAGTGTGGGGCCATCGCCCGGGACAATCCAGAGTGGCAGTTCGTGCACTGTGCCCTCGTAGGTGACCTTGACCATGGCGCTGCCCAGGACAGTGATAAGCTCTTTGGTGTACATTCTCAGTTTCGTGTGGATGGGGCTCAGGGCTGGTCTGAATGCCTTATTGCACCACAGTCTCTCAAACATCTGTTTATTCATGATGGATTGGCTAGCGCCAGTGTCCAGTTCCATGGCTACGGGTAAGCCATTCAATTTTATGTTTTGCATTATAGGTGGACATCTCGTCGAAAATGTGTGCACCCCGTGTACTTCAGCATCTGCCTCCTCTCTCTGAGGCTCGAAATTGCTTTGATCCACCATGGACCGATCTTCCTCTGCCAAGTGGTGGTTAGCAGGTTTTGCAGAGCTTGCAGCTCGTTTGCAAGCTCGATGGAGGTGCCCCATTGTTCCACAGCTCTTGCAAACATACCCTTTGAAGCGGCATGAATAGGCTGACTGGAAGCTTCCACAACGCAAACAAGGTGTAAATTGCCTTGCATTCATCCTTTGTTGGGGACTCTGAGTCATCTGGGTCACCTGAGGCCTGCTGGCAGTTGCAGACTTGTGGGTTCTGCCCTGTATGTTTCTGCTCGCAAACACAGTTCCAGTTAACATGTGAACATTGTTAGCACTTGTGTGCTGAGAGATTTGTTTGGTGTTATCACTGGTGGACATAAACGCCTGTGCTATCGCAATGGCCTTATTGAGGGTCGGTGTCTCTACAGTCAAAGGTTTTCATAGGATGGTCTCGTGGCCAATACCCAGTTCAAAAAAAGTCTCTGGGTATTTGCTCCAGGTAGCCATCAAACTCACATTGTCCTGCATGTCGCCTTAGCTCGCCACTTCCTGACCTTCAGATCGCTGGCACGTGTAGAACCGATACCTCGCCATCAGCATGCTCTCCCTTGGGTTAAGATGCTCCCGAACCAGTGTACACAGCTCCTCAAATGACTTATCTGTTGGTTTCACCGGAGCCAGAAGATTCTTCATGAGGCTGTAGGTCAGTGCCCCGCAGACTGTGAGGAGGACCGCTCTCCTTTTTGCAACGCTTCCTTCTCCATCCAGCTTGTTGGCTACAAAGTACTGGTCTAGGCGTTCGACATAGGCTTCCCAGTCCTCACCCTCCGAGAACTTCTCCAGGATGCCCACAGTTTGTTGCATCTTTGCGTTGGATTCGTATTCTCATTGCCAGTTATTGTGTTCCTAACACAGCTGAGGCTGCACACAGGGAGGTTAAAGTAACAGTGACCTCAGTCTTTAATAAGACACTCCAGAGTGAGGAACAGGCCTTCGGGACCGGCTTATATACAGTGCTCCCAAGGGATGCTGGGATCCCTTGGAACTTCAGGGGATGAGCTGGTGGCGGAACATGGGGGTGCATGCTTTACAGATGCACAACACCGGGGGGGGCAAGACTGCGGTTAGGGGCGAGAATGGGGTTAGGGGGAGTAGAGGGGTTGGGGGCAAGATTGTGGTTGGGGCCAGAGTGGGGTTAGGGGCCAGAGTGGGGTTAGGGGCCAGAGTGGGGTTAGGGGCCAGAGTGGGGTTAAGGGGCCAGAGTGAGGTTAAGGGGCCAGAGTGGGGTTAAGGGGCCAGAGTGGAGTTAGGGGCAAGAGTGGACTTAGGGGCAAGAGTGGGGTTAGATTGCAAGATTGGGTTTAGGGGCAAGAGTGGAATTAGGGGCAAGCATGGGGTTAGGGGCAATGTTGGCGTTAGTGGCAAGAGTGGGGTTAGGGGGCAAGAGTGGAGTTAAGTACAACAGGGGTGAAAGGGCCATCAGTGGTGTTAGGGGCAAGAGTAGGGCTAGGGGAGAGGGTGGGATTAGGAGCAAGTGTGGGGTTAAGGGCAAGAATGGGACTGGGGAGGAGAGAGGGGATAGGGTGCAACATTGGGATTCAGGGGCAAACGTGGGGTTAGGGTCAAGAGTGGTGTTAGGATCAAGATTGGGGTTAGGGGGCAAGATTGAGTTTAGGGGCAAGAGTGGGTTTAGGCAGAAAGTGTGGGGATAGGGGCAAGAGTGGGGTTAGGAGGCAAAAGTGGGGTTAGGGGGCAAGAGTGGGGTTGGAGCAAAAGTAGGGTTAGGGGTCAAGATTGGATTTAGGGGACAAGTGTGTGTGTAGAGGCAAGAGTGGGGCAAGGTGCAAGTGTGCGGTTAGGAGCAAGAGTGGGCTTAGGGGCGAAGAGAGGGGTTAGTGGCAAGAGTTTGGTTAGCGGCAAGAATGGGACTCGGTGCAAGAGTGGAGTTAGGGCAAGATTTGGTTTAGGAGGCAAGAGTGGGGTTAGGGGCAAGAGTGGGGTTAGAGGGCATGATTGCGTTTAGGGGGCAAGTGTGGGGTTAGGGGCAAGAGTGGTGTTAAAGGGCAAGAGAGGGGTTAAGGGCAAGAGAGAGGTTATTTTCAAGAGTGGGGTTAGCGATAATAGTGGGGTTAGGGTGCAAGAGTGGGGTTAGGGGCATGGATGGGGTAAGAGGCAAGGGTGGGGTAAGGGGCAATTTTGGAGTTAGGGGCACCAGTGATGTTAGGGGCAAGATTTGGGTTAGGGGAGAGCATGGGATTAGGGGCAAGAGTGGGGTTAGGGGCAAGAATGGGATTTGGGGCAAGAGTGAGAATAGGGGGCAAGTATGGGGTTGGGGCAAGGGTAGGGTTATGGGGCAAGAGTGGGGTTATGGGGCAAGAGTGGGGTTATGGGGCAAGAGTGGGGTTAGGGACAAGAGTGGGGTTAGGGACAAGAGTGGGGTTGCGGGCAAGAGTGGAACTAGGGACAAGAATGGAACTTGGGGCAAGAGTGGGACTAGAGGCAAGAATAGGGTTAGGGCGAGTGTGGGGTTAGGGGCAAGAGTTGAGTTTGGGGTAAGAGCGTGGTTAGGGGGCGAGAGAGGGACTAGGGGGCAAGAGTGGGGTTGGGGGCATGAGTGGGGTTAGGAGGCAAGAGTCGGGCTCGGGGCGAGAATGGGGTTAGGGCAAGAGTGAGGTTTGGGGTGAGAATGGGGTTTGGGGCAAGAGTGGGGTTTGGGGTGAGAGTGGGGTTAGGTGGCAAGCGTGGGTTTAGGGGCAATCGTGAGCTTAGGGGCGAGAGTGGGCTTAGGGGTAGGAGTGGGGTTAGGGGCAAGAGTGGAGTTAGGGGCCAAGATTAAGGATGGGGCAAGAGTGGGATTTGGGGCAAGAGTGGGGTTAGGAGCAAGAGTGGGGTTGGGGCAAGAGTGGTGTTCGGGGCAAGAGTTGGACTAAAGGCAAGAATAGGGTTAGGGTGAGTGTAGGGTTAGGGGCAAGAGTTGGGTTTGGGGTAAGAGGATGGTTAGGGGACAAGAGAGGGACTAGAGGACAAGAGTGGGGTTAGAGGCAAAAGTGGCATTAGGGGCAAGAGTGGGGTTTAGGCAAGAGTGGGGTTAGGGGGCAAGAGTAGAACTAGGGGCAAGAGTGGGACTCGAGGCAAGAATAGGGTTAGGGCGAGTATGAGGTTAGGGGCAAGAGTTAGGTTTGGGGTAAGAGTATAGTTAAGGGGGCAGAAAGGGACTAGGCAGCAAGAGTGGGGTTAGGGGCCTAAATGGGGTAAGGGGAAAGAGTGGAGTTAGGGGCAAGATTGGGTTAAGGGGCAAGAGTGTGGTTAGTGGACAAGAGTGGGGGTGGGGCAAGGGTGGGGTTAGGGGAAAGGTTGGGATTAGGGGCATGTGCGGGGTTCAGGGCAAGAATGGGACTCGGGACAAGAATGGGTTTAGGGTCAAGCGTGGGGTTAGGGGCAAAATTGGGACGAGGGGGCAAGAATGAGGTTAGGAGCAAGGTTGGGGCTAGGGGGCAGGGTTGGGGTTATGGGGATAGCTTGGGGTTAGGGGCAAGAGTGGGGATAAGGACGAGAGTGGGGTTAAGTGCAAGAATGTGATTGGGGCGAGAGTGGGGTAAGGGGGCAAGAGTGGAGTTAATGGCAAGAGTGGTGTTGGGGCAAGAGAAGTGTTGTACCCAAGTGTGGGGTGAGGGACAAGAGTAGGGTTAGGGATGAGAGTGGGGTTAGGGAGACCATTATTAAAGAAGCAGTAGCAGGATATTTGGAAAAGCATAATCCAGTTAGGCAGAATCAGCAAGGATTTAGGAAGGGGAAGTCATGTTTGACAAATTTGCTGGAGTTTTTTGAGGATGTAACAAACAGGGTGGATAAAGGGTAACCAGTGGATGTGGTGTATTTGGGCTTCCAGAAGGCTGAGACCCCAACTATTTATCATCTATATTAAAGACTTGGATGAAGGAACAGAGTATAATGTCGCCAAGTTTGCTGATGATACAAAGATGAGAGGAAAAGCAATGTGTGAGGAGGACAGTGGGGTTGGGGGCAAGACTGCGGTTAGGGGCGAGAGTGGGGTTAGGGGGAAATAGAGGGGTTAAGGGGCCAGAGTGGGGTAAGGGGCCAGAGTGGGGTTTGGGGCAAGGGTGGGGTTAGGGGGCAAGAGTGGGGTTAGGGGCAAGGATGGGGTTGGGGCAAGAGGGGGGTTAGGGTAAGAGTGGGATTAGGGCAAGAGTGGAGTTAGGGGCAAGAGTGGGGTTGGGGCAAGATTGGGTTTAGGCGGCAAGATTGCGTTTAGGGGTCATGAGTGGGGTTAGGGGAAAGAGTGCGTCTAGAGGGAAGAGTGGAACTAGGGGCAAGAGTGGGACTAGAGGCAAAAATAGTGTTGGGGCCGAGAGTGGGGTTAGGGGCAAGAATTGGGTTTGGGGCAAGAGAGTGGTTAGCAGGCAAGTGTGGGGTTAGGGGCAAGAGTGGGGTTAGGGTGCAAGATTGTGTTTAGGGGCAAGAGTGGGGTTATGGGCAAGAGTGGGGTTAGGGGGCATGATTGGGTTTAGGGGCAAGAGTGGGGTTGGGGCAAGCATTGGTTGGGGGGCAAGAGTGGAACTAGGTTAAGAGTGGGACTAGAGGCAAGAAAAAGTTAGTGCGCGTGTGGGTTTAGGGGCAAGAGTTGAGTTTGGGATAAGAGGGTGGTTAGGGGGTGAGAAAGGGACTAGGGGCAAGAGTGGGGTTGGGGGCAAGAGTGGGGTTGGGGGCAAGGGTATGGTTAGGGGCAAGAAGGGTTGGGGCAAGAGTTGGGTTAGGGGCAAAAGTGGCATTCGGGGCATGAGTGGGGTTTGGGGCAAGAGTGGGATTAGGGAAGAGGGCGGGATTAGGGGCAAGTGCGGGTTTAAGGGCAAGAATGGGATTTGGGGTGAGAGTGGGGATCGGGAGCAAGATTCGGGTTAGGGGACAAGCATGGGGTTAGGGTGAAAGCGTGTGGTTCGGGCAAGAGTGGGATTATGCGGCAAGAGTGGGGCTAGGGTCAAGAGTGGGGCTAGGGTCAAGAGTGGGGCTAGGGTCAAGAGTGGAGTTAGGGGCAAGAGTGGAGTTAGGTGCAAGAGTGGGTCTCGGTGGCAAGAGTGGGTCTCGGTGGGAAGAGTGGGTCTAGGGGGCAAGAGAGGGACTAGGGAGTAAGATTGGGATTAGAGGCAAGAGTGTGGGTTGGGGCAAGAGCGCGTCTAGGGGGCAAGAGTGGGGTTACGGGGTAAGGGTGGAACTAGGGGCAAGAGTGGGACTAGAGGCAAGAATAGGGTTAGGGCGAGTGTAGGTTTAGGGACAAGAGTTAGGTTTGGGATAAGAGGGTGGTTAAGGGGCGAGAAAGGGACGATGGGCCAAGAGTGGAGTTGGGTGCAAGAGTGGCATTAGGGGCATGAGTGAGGTTATGGGACAAGAGTGGGATTAGGGGCAAGATTGGGTTTAGGGGCAAGAGTAGGGTTAGGGAGCAAGAGTAGGGTTAGGGAGCAAGAGTAGGGTTAGGGGGCAAGAATGGGGTTCGGGGCAAGATTGGGTTTAGGGCCAAGAGTAGGGTTAGGGGCCAAGAGTAGGGTTAGGGGCCAAGAGTGGGGTTAGGGGCAAGAGTGGGGTTGGGGGCAAGGGTGTGGTTAGGGGCGAGAGGGGTTGGGGGCGAATGTGGGGTTAGGGGCGAGAGTGGGGTTAGGGGGCATGAATGCGATTAGGTGCAAGTGGGACGGGGCAAATTGGGGTTAGTTGTGAAAGTGGGGTTAGCGGGCAAGAGTAATGTTAGGAGTAAGAATGGGTGGCGTTAAAGACATGAGTGGGGTAAGGAGTCAAGAGTGGGATTATGGGCAAGAGTGGCGTTACGGGTAAGAGTGGGATTAGGGGCAAGATTGGGTTTAGGGGCAAGAGTAGGGTTAGGGAGCAAGAGTAGGGTTAGGGAGCAAGAGTAGGGTTAGGGGGCAAGAATGGGGTTTGGGGCAAGATTGGGTTTAGGGGCAAGAGTAGGGTTAGGGGCCAAGAGTAGGGTTAGGGGCCAAGAGTGGGGTTAGGGGCAAGAGTGAGGTTGGGGGCAAGGGTGTGGTTAGGGGCGAGAGGGGTTGGGGGCGAATGTGGGGTTAGGGGCGAGAGTGGGGTTAGGGGGCATGAATGCGATTAGGTGCAAGTGGGACGGGGCAAATTGGGGTTAGTTGTGAAAGTGGGGTTAGCGGGCAAGAGTAATGTTAGGGGTAAGAATGGGTGGCGTTAAAGGCATGAGTGGGGTAAGGAGTCAAGAGTGGGATTATGGGCAAGAGTGGCATTACGGGTAAGAGTGAGATTAGGGGGCAAGAGTGTAATTCGGTGTAAGAGTGGGGTTAGGGGGGAAGTAAGGTTAGGGAACTAGAGTAGGGTTAGGGGGCAAGCATAGGTCTAGGGGCAAGAGTGCGGTTAGGGGCGAGAATGGGATTATGGGGTAAGCGTGGGACTAGAGGCAAGAGTGGGGTTAGGGGGCGAGAGTGGGTCTAGGGGCAAGAGTGCGGTTAGGGGCGAGAGTGTGATTATGGGGCAAGCGTGGGATTAGGGGCAAAAGTGGGTCTGGGGCAAGAGTGCGGTTAGGGGCGAGAGTGGGAGAAGGGACAAGGGTAGATCTAGGGGCAAGAGAAGGGTTCAGGGCGAGAGCGAGGTTAGGGGCAAGAATGGCGTTGGGGCCGAGAGTGGGTTTACATGCAAGAGTGGGGTTAGGGTACAAGAGTGGGGTTAGGGTGCAAGAGTGGGGTTAGGGTGCAAGAGTGGGGTTAGGAGTGAGAGTTGGATTCGAGATGAGAGTGGGGTTAAGTGCAAGAAAGAGACTAGGGGCAAGACTGGGGTAAGGGGGAAAGAGTGGGATTAAGGTCAAGAGTGGGGTTGGGGCAAGAGAGTGGTTAGGCGCAAGTGTGGGTTTAAGGGAGAGAGTGGGGTTTGGGGCAAGAATGGGGTTAGGGGCGAGAGTGGGGTTAGGGAGACCATTATTAAAGAAGCAGTAGCAGGATATTTGGAAAGACATAATCCAGTTAGGTAGAGTCAGCATGGATTTATGAAGGGGAAGTCATATTTGACAGATTTGCTGGAATTCTTCAAGGATGTAACGAACAGGGTGGATAAAGCGGAACCAGTGGATGTGGTGTATTTGGACTTCCAGAAGGCTGGGACACCAGGTATTTACCATCTAAATTAAAGACTTGGATGAAGGGACAGAGTGTAATGTAGCCAAGTTTGCTGATGATACAAAGATGAGAGGAAAAGCAATGTGTGAGGAGGACAGTGGGGTAGGGGGCAAGACTGCGGTTAGGGGCGAGAGTGGGGTTAAATGCAAGAGTGGGGTTAAGGGGCAAGGATGGGGCTAGGGTGAGAGTGGGGTTAGGGAAAAGAGTGGGGTTAGGGGCAGGAGTGAGGTTAAGGACAAGAATGGGGTTAGGAGGCAAGAGTAGGGTTAGGGGCAAGAGTGAGGTTACGGGGCAAGAGTGGGGTTAGGTGCAAGAGTGGGGTTAAGGACAAGAATGGGGTTAGGGAGCAAGAGTGGGATTAGGGGACAAGAATGGGGGTGGTGCAAGAGTGGGGTTTAGGGGCAAGAGTGCATTTAGGGGCAAGAGTGGGGTTAGGGGCAAGAGTGGCATTCGGGGCATGAGTGCAGTTTGGGGCAAGAGTGGAGTTAGGGGGCAAGAGTTGGGTTAGGGGCAAGAGTGGTAGGAGCAAGATTGGGTTTAGGGGCAAGGTTGGGGATAGGGGCAAGCGTGGGGTTAGGAGCAAGTGTGGGGTTAGGAGCAAGCGTGTGGTTAGGAGCAAGCGTGGGGTTAGGAGCAAGAGTGGGGTTAGGGACAAGAGTAGGTCTAGGGGGCAAGAGAGGGACTAGGGAGTAAGATTGGGATTAGAGGCAAGAGTGGGGTTTGGGGCAAGAGTGCGTCTAGGGGCAAGAGTGGGGTTAGGGGGCAAGAGTGGAACTAGGGGCAAGAGTGGGACTAGAGGCAAGAATAGAGTTAGGGCGAGTGTGCGGTTAGGGGCAAGAGTTAGGTTTGGGGTAAGAGGGTGGTTAGGGGGCGAGAAAGGGACTCGGGGGCAAGAGTGGGCTTAGGGGCAAGAGTGATGTTAGGGGATGAGTGAATTTGTGGGCAAGAGTGGGGTTAGGGGGCAAGATTGAGTTTAGGGGCAAGGGGTTGGGGCGAAAGTGGGGTTAGGGGGCAAGAATGCGATCAGGAGCAAATGGGACGGGGAAAAGTGGGGTTAGTTGTGAAAGTGGGGTTTGCGGGCAAGAGTGAGATTAGGGGCAAGAACGGGCTTTGGGGCAAGTGGGATGGGGGAGAGTGGGGTTGGGGTGAGAGCGGGGTTAGCGGTCAAGAGTGGGGTTAGGGGCAAGAGTGGAGTAAGGGGTCAAGAGTGGCATTATGGGTAAGAGTGGGGTTAGGGGGCAAGAGTGGAATTAGGGGCAAGAGTGGGTTTAGGGGGAAAGTAAGGTTAGGGAACTAGAGTAGGGTTAGGGGGCACAAGTGGGGTTGGGGACAAGATTGGGGGTTGGGCAAGAGTGGGACTAGGTGGTGACTGAGGGTTCAGGGGCAAGAGGAGGGTTAGCGGTGAGAGTGGGATTATGGGGCAAGCGTGGGATTAGGGGCAAGAGTGGGGTTAGGGGCGAGAGTGGGTCTAGGGGCAAGAGTGCGGTTAGGAGCGAGAATGGGATGATGGGGCAAGCGTGGGACTGGAGACAAGAGTGAGGTTAGGAGCGAGAATGATTCTAGGAGCAAAAGTGCGGTTAGGGGCGAAAGTGGGATTATGGGGCAAGAGTGGGATTAGGGGCAAGAGTGGGGTTAGGGGCAAGGGTGGATCAAGGGGCAAGAGAAGGGTTGGGGCGAGAGTGAGGTTAGGGGAAAGAATGGCGTTGGGGGCGAGAGTGGGTTTACATGCAAGAGTGCGGTTTGGATGCAAAAGTGGGGTTAAGGGCAAGAGTGGAACTAGGAGCAATAGTAGGGTTAGGGTGCAAGAGTGGGGTTAGGGTGCAAGAGTGGGGTTAGGAGCGAGAGTGGGGTTAGGGACGAGAGTGGGGTTAAGTGCAAGAATGGGACTAGGGGCGAGACTGGGGTAAGGGGAAAAGAGTCGGGTTAAGGTCAAGAGTGGGGTTGGGGCAAGAGAGGGGTTAGGCACAAGTGTGGTGTTAGGGGCGAGAGTGGGGTTAGGGGCAAGAGTGGGATTAGGGAGACCATTATTAAAGAAGCAGTAGCAGGATATTTGGTAAAAGCATAATCCAGTCAGGTAGAGTCAGCATGGATTTATGAAGGGGAAGTCATATTTGACAAATTTGCTGGAATTCTTCGAGGATGTAACGAACAGGGTGGATAAAGGGGAACCAGTGGATGTGGTGTATTTGGACTTCCAGAAGGCTGGGACATCAGGTATTTACCATCTATATTAGACTTGGATGAAGGGACAGAGTGTAATGTAGCCAAGTTTGCTGATGATACAAAGATGAGAGGAAAAGCAATGTGTGAGGAGGTAGGGGGCAAGGCTGCGATTAGGGGCGAGAGTGGGGTTAAATGCAAGACTGGGGTTAAGGGGCAAGGATGGGGTTAGGGCGAGAGTGGGGTTAGGGAAAAGAATGGGGTTAGGGGCAGGAGTGGGGTTAGGGGTGAGAGTGGGGTTAGGGGCGAGAGTGAGGTTGGGGGCAAGAGTGGGTTTAGGGACAAGAGTGGGGTTCGGGGTCAAAAGTGGGGTTAGGGGATTGGGTAGGATTAGGGGAAAATGTGGGGTTAAGGGCAAGACTGGGACTAGGGGCGAGAGTGAGGATAATGGGCAACATTGGCGTTAGGGGGCAAGAATGGGGTTGGGGCAAGGTTGGGTTTAGGGAGCAAGAGTGGAGTTAGGAGCAAGGGTGGATTTAGGGAGCAAGAGTGGAGTTAGGGGCTAGACTAGGGTTAGGGGCTAGAGTGGGGTTAGTGGGCAAGATTGGGTTTAGGGGCAAGAGTGAGGAAAGGGGCAAGATTGGGGTTAGGGAGTCCATTATTAAAGAAGCACTGGCAGGATATTTGGAAAAGCACAATTCGGTCAGGCAGAGTCAGCATGGATTTATGAAGGGGAAGTCATGTTTGACAAATTTGCTGGAATTCTTTGAGGATATAACGAACAAGGTGAATAAAGGAGAACCAGTAGATGTGGTGTATTTGGACTTCCAGAAGCCATTTGACACAGTGCCACAGAAAAGGTTACTGCACAAGTTGCAAGTTTACCGGTTTGGAGTAATATATTAGCATGGATAGAGGATTGGCTAACTAACAGAAAAAAGTGAGTCGGGATAAATGGTTCATTCTTGGGTTGGCAATCAGTAACTAGTGTGATGCCGCAGTGATCAGTGCTGGGATCCCAATATTTACAATCTATATTAACAACTTGGATGAAGGGACTGAGTGTAACATAGCCATGTTTGCTGAAGATACAAAGATGGGAGGAAAAGCAATGTGTGAGGAGTACACAAAAAACCTGCAAAAGGACATAGATAGGCGAAGTGAATGGGTAAAAATTTGGCAGATGGAGTATAATGTTGGAAAGTGTGAGGTTATGCACTTTGGCTGAAAAAATCAGAGCAAGTTGTTATTTATATGGAGAAAAATTGCAAAGTGCTACAGTACAGCGGGACCTGGGACTACTTGTGCATGAAACACAAAAGGTTGGTATACAGGTACAGCAACTGATCAGCAAGGCAAATGGAATCTTGGCCTTTATTGCAAAGGGAATGGAGTATAAAAGCAGGGAAGGCTTGCCACAGTTATACTGGGTAATGGTGAGGCCACCACACCTGGAATACTGCATGCAGTTTTGGTTTCCATATTTAAGAAAGGATATACTTGCTTTGGAGGCAATTCAGAGAAGGTTCACACGCTTGATTCCAGAGATGAGAGGGTTGACTTATGAGGAAAGGTTGAGTAGGTTGGGCCTCTACTCATTAGAATTCAGAAGAAAGAGAGGTGATCTTATTGAAACATATAAGATTATGAGGAGGGTTGACAAGGTAAATGCAGAGAGGATGTCTTCACTGATAGGGGAGACTAGAACTAGGGGTCATAATCTTAGAATAAGGGGCCGTCCATTTAAAACTAAGATGAGGAGGAATTTCTTCTCTGAGGGTTATAAATCTGTGGAATTTGCTGCCTCAGAGAGCTGTGGAAGCTGGGTCATTGAATAAATATAAGACAGAGATAGACAGTTTCTTAACCGATAAGGGAATAAGGGGTTATGGGGAGCAGGCAGGGAAGTGGACCTGAGTCCATGATTGGATCAGCCATCGTTTTAAATGGCGGAGAAGGCTTGATGGGCCGTATGGCCTACTCCTGTTCCTATTCCTTAGGTTCTTATGGTCTTATGAGAGTGGGGTTGGGGGCGAGAGTAAAGAATTATTTCCCAACTCGTTACATCAGTAATCCACCTTTACACTTCACAGACTGCCCTGAGTCTTCCCATTCTGTTGAGATATTTTTGTACTGCCATTTACAGTGCAAAAGTATCCAGCACATGTTATAAATGCTAAAATGTCACTAAAATTCATAACACATTACAGGCCGTAGAAAAATACTGCATATAGGACCTGAAATTCCAATGCCACGGGTCCGTACAAAGTTCCAACGGACCCGGAAAGGCATCGGAAAAGCCGGGTTTCAGCGCGCAATGCGCATGCACTGAAAACCGGCTTTTTCAATCTGTCAAGTTTCTGGCTTGACAGATCTCGTACATATTGGGAGCGAGGACACTTGCAGGGCAAGATTTCCGACATTTACGAATATCTTGCCCAGCAAATGTCTTTTAAAATCTTGCGCCTGAAAAAGCAGGCATATAGCCTACTTTTACAGGCGTAAGTGTTCAAAAATACACAAAAATATTAAAATTAAATTAATTAAACACATTTGAAAACATACTTTATTGTTAAAAACCCTCCCCACTACGGTAAGTTTATTTTAAGGCATCTTTAAATAAAGTCAGGAAAATATTATTTTTTATAAGAACTTTAATTTAAATTATTCTTAAATAGGTAGTGTATTTTTCTATTTTGTATTGATTTTTTGTGTGTTTGGTGGGGTGGTTTCTCATTCATAATAATGGGAACTCCAACTTACGGAGTTCCCATTACTATGAATGAGAAAATACTGTACCTTGATTGGCTGCCCAGAGCCATGTGACTACAGCTCCAGCCCTGCGCACGTCCTGACATGCACGCATTCCGATGCGTAGGAATGAAGGCCTCAGTTCGAGCGGGCACAGCAGCAACAGGTAAGTGTGCAGTTTTTTACCTTTTTTTTCTAGAGGAAGACCTCCATCGGAATTTCAGGCCCATTATGTTCTTCTCCACCTTTACTGGAGCGTAGATCAATCTATCAGGTGATGGCTTTTCACAAAATCCACCTCAGATGATGAACATTCCGAAACCATTAATTCATAAATCATACTTTCAGATGAATCATCCTCTCCAAACCTCAGGAGAAGATTCTGTCATCTTTTGTGTGGGAGAGATAGAAGAGTAGGACCTGGAAATGATGGAACGAGGCAGGCTGCGCACCGTTTCCTAGCTGTCGAATGCCATTCAACATCCCAGGGAATTGCAGAGCTGGCAATTCAAAATGCCTAGGAGATGACAAATCTCTTGAATGATCCTCAATACAGCAGTTTCACAAAAGAGTGAGATAATCCACTATTGTACCTGCAAAACATACAGGTAACATCAGTCAAAGGGGCCATGACATATCTCCATGGGCTCAATTTTGCCCAAGCCCATTTTCTGGCGTATTGCCAGAGTTATGCCCGTTTTTCTAGGCCAGAAATGCAGCAGAAAAATTTAGCAAATCTTTCCCCGATGTATAATTCATATTTGGCACCGCGCAGCATGTCCAGTCGCCTCGGGGGGAGAAGCCTGCTGTCTGTGGCGATAAAACGATGCTGCACCTTCTGCGCATACACGACAAAGAAAGTGACGTTTTCGACATTATTTCAATGGACGCGCATGCACAGTACAGCTCCGGGTTGGTAATCAGCCATTTTTAAAGAGCCAGTCGTGCATGTGAGAAGGAGTGCTGTGTGAGAGCATTGGAATAATTGGATCTGCAGCAATATAAGATGCAAAATGGTGCAAGGACCAAGAATTTCTTACAGGATGAAGTGGAGGCACTAGTTACTGGGATTGAGACCAGATGGCAGGAGCTGGACACCAGCAGAGGTCACATTAAAGTTCCACCCAAAGAAATGAAGAAACGCTGGAACCAACTTGCGGAAGATTACTGTGCAATGGTGACCACCCCGAGGTTTGGAGACCAGTGCAAAAAGAAGTAGCAGGATCTTGGTCAAGTAGTTAATGTAAGTAATATTTTCATTTATTCAATGGAATTGCAATTGTAAATATGACCAGCTGTATATGTGCCACCCAGCAGAAAGACACCCTCTCTAAAAAGTTGCATTTTCATCTTTGCAGAGGAAGGTGGCACATAATAAAAGGGAAAGAACTCGAACAGGAGGAGGCCCGGCAAATCTGCACCCACTGACACCATCGGAAGAGAGGGTTGCTACTTTGATGGGTCCTGCCTGGAGAAAAACAACCACCACTGCACAAGCTGGGCCCACATTCGAGAGAGCGAGAGAGTAAGTCCTGCAAATTCCACAGTCTGGCTTTGCTAAATGTTAAGCACTGCGCGGGCTAGACATGCTTTGGTTCCTGGGGATGTCTCCGTCAGCTATGCTTTGGTTGATGCAATGTGCTATCATTCATCGTGGTCCTTCAAATCAGCCTGCTGCCTGTGCTGTGTGAGCCTACTCATGCCTCCTCCTTTGCTGCTAACCATTTGTCTGTGTTCTGTTATATTTTGCAGAACTTGAGGCCAACCCTGACGATGCAGAAGAAGATTCAGATGAGGACAAGCCTGAAGAGGAGAACATCTTCCAATCCCAACTTCTAGACCAAGAGCATGGGGGTGAGGGGGAGGGGATGGAGATGGATGAAGCCCCCACTGTTTTAATGACTTTGGTGGCGGTGCAGGTGCTGCCCATGGAGGTGCCAGCCCCTTCCGTGGCTGGTGGTTTGAGTGTTGATGGGACATTCCATAGTTTCCTAACGTCCGAGGCTAGGGGTCCCAGTGGTGGGGTGCAGCGAGGCACACCCAGGGCCCCACCTTTCGAGGCTGCGGGTTGCAGTGGTGTGGTGCAGCGAGGCACACCCAGGGCCCCACCATCCCAGGCTGCGGGTCCCAGTGGTGGGGTGCATTGAGGCATACCCAGGGCCCCACCTTCCGAGGCTGCGTGTCCCACTGGGATGCTGCGAGCCACACTCGTGGGGAGGAGGGGAAGGAGAGCTTGACCGCGCTCTCCTGAGGTACAGGATCTAACAGATGTGGTTCAGATGATGGCAATGAGTGCAGAGAGCATTGACCTTACCCGATCACTGCTGGACACCATCAGTGGGGTGGGTGATGAGGTAGCGGGACTGTCGGGAGAAGTAACAGCAATCTCACGAGAAATGGGAATGATGTCAGTGACCATGAGTGAGCGAATATCTCAGTCAGCTGAAACCATGTCAGTGACCATGAAGAAGGGAATGTCACAGGTAGGCGATACGCTGTCAGTGAACATCAGAGAGGGAATACCAGAGATGGTGCAAACACTATCACTGAACATGAGGGAGGGAATGTTGCAGGTCGTTGAGACACTGTCAGGGCGCATGAGGGACGGCATTTTGGAGTTAGCTGCTGCAATAAGGGAACACGCCCAGACCCCGCGCCCATTGACAGAATCAACTGCCACTCCCACTCCAATCCTCACACCAGCCTCTGAAGAGCCCCAAACCGGTCCTTCCACATTGCCACCTGGGCCCTCCACCGCGCCCCCCGCCCCAATAACAGGTGCACACTACCCAAGATCTTAGAAAGAATAAGTACTAACCCCAGAAACACTGTGCCATCACCTGCGGGCAGAGACGGTGGAGTCACCAAGAGCAATCACGGCAGGCGGTCTTAGAATAAGCAGGTGAAGCAGCCTTTATTTGCTGCTGCTGCTGCTGTTGTTGTAGTTTTGTTATTATTATTATTGTTAATGTTGTAACTGCTGTTCTCAAGTTAAAAGATTTTTGTAAGTTATATAAATTTACAATTTAAAAGTTAGTAAGTGATCTTGAAGTTTGTAAGTGATTCTAATGAAAAATGTAAAGTTTGATACAAGAATAATTTTATTAAAGTTAAGTACAAACTGTTAAACTTTTGAATAAAATATATTTTACATTAAATCTGAATCATTTTCATTATTTGTTCCATTATTAACACAGCAGGCAGGACAGGGTCTTTGTTCTCTCTCCCCAAGGTCTGTATGGATGGACCACACCCAGTTCTTGTGACTTCTCCTCCGGCACCCCCCGCCCCAACTCATTACAGTCTTGTGCCTAGTGCAGCAGCCTTCCGATCGGCACCTCTCTCCCCCCGGGCTCAGAATTCTTTATTAAGATGGAGAGTGACACAGTTAATTCAGAGACTAGGGTCCTGAACTTAAGGAAAGGTAACTTCGATGGTATGAGACGTGAATTGGCTAGAATACACTGGCGAGTGACACTTCAAGGGTTGGCGGCAGATAGGCAATGGCAAACATTTAAAGATCACAAGGATGAACTTCAACAATTGTACATCCCTGTCTGGGAAGGTGGCTCAACCGTGGCGAACAAGGGAAATTAAGGATCGTGTTAAATCCAAGGAAGAGGCATATAAATTGGCCAGAAAAAGCAGCAAACCTGAGGACTGGGAGAAATTTAGAATTCAGCAGAGGAGGACAAAGGGTTTAATTAGGAGGGGGAAAGAGGGAGTATGAGAGGAAGCTTGCCGGGAACATAAAAACTGACTGCAAAAGCTTCTATAGATATGTGAAGAGAAAAAGATTAGTGAAGACAAACGTAGGTCCCTTACAGTCAGACTCAGGTGAATTAATAATGGGGAACAAAGAAATGGCAGACCAGTTGAACAAATACTTTGGTTCTGTCTTCACGAAGGAAGACACAAATAACCTTCTGGAAATGCTAGGGGACCGAGGGTCTAGTGAGAAGGACGAACTGAAAGAGGTCCTTATTAAGCGTGAAACTGTTGGGGAAATTGATGGGATTGAAGGCCGATAAATCCCCGGGGCCTGATAGTCTGCATCCCAGAGTAATTAAGGAAGTAGCCCTAGAAATAGTGGATGCATTGATGACCATTTTCCAACTGTCTATCAACTCTGGATCAGCTCCTATAGTCTGGAGGGTAGCTAATGTAACACCACTTTTTAAAAAAGCAGGGAGAGAGAAAATGGGTAATTATAGACTGGTTAGACTGACATCAGTAGTGGGGAAAATGTTGGAATCAATTATTAAGGATGAAATAGCAGCACATTTGGAAAGCAGTCCAAGTCAGCATGGATTTATGAAAGGGAAATCATGCTTGACAAATCTTCTAGAATTTTTTGAGGATGTAACTAGTAGAGTGGACAAGGGATAACCAGTGGATGTGGTGTATTTGGACTTTGAAAAGGCTTTTGACAAGGTCCCACATTAGAGATTGGTATGCAAAATGAAAACACATGGTATTGGGGGTAATGTACTGATGTGGATAGAGAACTGGTTGGCAGACAGGAAGCAGAGAGTCGGGATAGACGGGTCCTTTTCAGAATGGCAGGCAGTGACTAGTGGGGTGCTGCAGGGCTCAGTGCTGGGACCACAGCTGATTACAATATACATTAATGATTTAGATAAAGGAATTGAGTGTAATATCTCCAAGTTTGCAGGTGACACTAAGGTGGGTGGCAGTGTGAGCTGTGAGGAGGATGCTATGAGGCTGCAGGGTGACAGGTTAGGTGAGTGGGCAAATGCATGGCAGATGCAGTATATTGTGGATAAATGTGAGGTTATCCATTTTGGTGGCAAAAACACGAAGGCAGAATATTATCTGAATGGCGGCAGATAGAATAGGAAAAGGGGAGGTGCAACGAGACCTGGGTGTCATAGTACATCAGTTATTGGCATGCAGGTACAGCAGGCGGTGAAGAAGGCAAATGGTATGTTGGACTTCATAGCTAGGGGATTTGAGTATAGGAGCAGGGAGGTCTTACTGCAGTTGTACAGGGCCTTGGTGAGGCCTCACCTGGACTATTGTGTTCAGCTTTGGTGTCCTAATCTGAGGAAGGACGTTCTTGCTATTGAGGGAGTGCAGCGAAGGTTCACCAGACTGATTCCCGGGATGGCAGGACTGACATATGAGGGGAGACTGGATTGACTGGGCCTGTATTCACTGGAGTTTAGAAGGATGAGAGGGGATCTCATAGAAACATATAAAACCCTGACGGGACTGGACAGGTTAGACACGGGAAGAATGTTCCCGATGTTGGGGAAGTCCTGAACCAGGGTACATAGTCTTAGGATAAGGGGTAAGCCATTTAGGACTGAGATGAGGAGAAACTTCTTCACTCAGAGAGTTGTTAACCTATGGAATTCCCTACCGCAGAGAGTTGTTGATGCCAGTTTAATCAATATATTCAAGAGGGAGTTCGAAATGGCCCTTACGGCTAAAGGGATCAAGGGATATGGAGAGAAAGCAGGAAAGGGATACTGAGGTGAATGATCAGCTGTGAGCTTATTGAATGGTGGTGCAGGCTCGAAAGGCCGAATGGCCTACTCCTGCACCTATTTTCTACATTTCTATGTTTCAGTGCAAAAATCTTGCGATCGGCTCCTCCCCCGCCCTCCCCCTCCAACTCTTTGCATTCTTGTGATTTCTCCCCTTCTCCCACCCTCCCCCAAACTCATTGCAGTCTTGTGCCTAGTGCAGCAGCCTTCCGATCTCCACCTCCCCCACCGGGCTCAGTGCAGAAACCTTCCAATTGGCTCCTCTCGCTCCCCCCTCACCCCCGGGCTTGTTTTCCAGCCGAGCCCCGAGCTCCTGTGTCTGGATGTGGGACCGATTCTGACGGTTGACGCTACGACCCCACTCCTGACCTGCTTGATGATGTTCGGTGGTGGTGTGTGAGAAAAAAAAATGAAAACTTCAGAAATCCAAGAAACTTCCATGCACTCCGTTGAAAGGTAAAAGAAGTTGAACTTTATTATGGATATTTCAAGTGTTAGAGACTTCCTCCAAAAACTTCGATAAAAAGCAATGGCATCTGTAAAGTTCTGTCCCCTCAGTACAGATTCACACGAGGCATGTAGTGAAGTCAAGGTCATTCTGGACCTGCACCTTTATTTCACAGCTCTGGAATGCTGCACTTGCCTGAGGCCTGTCCTTATATACCTGTCTCTTGCAAGTGCACCCCTGGTGGTAAGGTATGCTAGTGGTTACAGGTCATATCTTATTACAGTCATGTATAGCATGTTAGGATACAGTTATATATAATAATGTAAGATACATGACATCACCCTCCCCCAAGGTCTTATTGTCTTTATAGGTTCCGTCTCTCAGGTGGTCTACGCTCTCACGTGGAGCATCTGAGTTGTGGTTCAGTTGTTTGCCTTGGTGTCTGTTTTCTTTGGGTGTGGTTGCTGGTATCTCGCCTGGGCTGTCTGTTTCGATTGGTGATTTGTTGTTGACTCACCTGGGCTGTGTGTTGGGATTGCCCTTTCCTCAGGTTGTTCCCTCTGTCTGTCCACCAGGTGTGGTGCGAGTTCCACATTGTTGTCTGCCTCTGGTTCCGCAGTGTTATTGGTAAATCTGCTTTTGACTTGGTCTACATGCCTCGGGCAGGTTTTGCCATTGTCCATTTGTACTACCAGTAGCCTGTTTCCTTCCTTGCCCGTTACTGTCCCTGCAAGCCATTTGGGACCCTGCCATAGTTTAGTACAAACACTTTGTCCCCTATCTCATTCCATCTCCACCTCGAATTTCTGTCATGGTACTCAGTCAACTTACGGCGCTTTGCCTCAACGATTTCGTGCATGTCAGGGAGGATTAATGAGAGCCTTGTTTTTAAAGTCCTTTTCATCAACAGTTGCGTGAGGGGAATCCCAGTCAATGAGTGCGGACGAGATCTGTATGCCAGCAGCAGTCGCGACAAGCAACCCTGCAGCGTGGGACCTTGGATTTTAAGCATGCCTTATTTAATGATTTGCACTGCTCTCTCCGCCTGGCCGTTGGAGGCCGGCTTGAACGGTGCCGTCTTGATGTGATTTATGCCGTGGTCAATTATAAAATCTTGGAATTCTGCGCTGGTGAAGCACGGATCATTGTCACTGACCAATATGTCAGGGATTCCGTGCATTGCAAACATGGTTGCGAGGCTCTCCACAGTGGTGGAGGTTGTGTTCGAGTTTAAAATGGTGCATTCGATCCACTTTGAAAATGCATCTACAACTACGAGGAACATTTTGTCCATGAATGGGCCCGCATAGTCTACATGCACCCGCGACCACGGTTTGGTAGACCAGGGCCAGGGGCTCAAGGGAGCCTCCCTGGGGGCATTGCTGAGTTGGGCACAAATGGTGCACCTTCGGACGCAGAGCTCCAAGTCCACGTCAATACCAGGCCACCAGACGTGGGATCTGGCTATGGCCTTCATGAGAACGATCCCCGGGTGCTCCCGGACAAATGCCTCTCTGCCTCGCAGAGGCATGACGACTCGACTGCTCCACATCAGGCAGTCTGCTTGTAGTGATAGCTCATGCATGCGCCTGTGAAAGGGTTTTAATTCCTAGGGGCAGGCATCGCGAGCCTCTGCCCAGTCACCAGTTAGGACACATCTTTTTACTAAGGATAACGTGGGGTCGCTGGCCGTCCAGGCTCTGATTTGGCGAGCCATCATGGGCGAATCTGTGGACTCAAAGGCATTGATTGCCATGACTATCTCACAGTCCTGTTCATCAAACCCTTCCGTGGTCGCCAGGGGTAGCCTGCTGAGTGCGTTGGCACAGTTGTCTGTGCCTGGTCTGTGCCTTATGGTGTAGTCGTAGGACGCCAGCATGAGTGCCCACCGTTGAATTCGCGCCGAGGCGTTGGCGTTCATTGCCTTGCTCTCGGATAAGAGGGACGTGAGGGGCTTGTGGTCAGTTTCTAACGCGAACTTGGCCCCGAAAAGGTATCGGTGCATCTTTTTGACACCGTACGCGCACGCGAGCGCCTCTTTCTCTGCCATTCCGTACCCGCGCTCCGCCCGTGAAAGTGACCTGGAGGCATAAGCTATGGGTTGTAATTTGCCCGACCCCATACGCTGACGCATCGCATGTGAGAACTAGCTTTTTACCTGGGTCAAGGAAAGTTAAAACACTGTTGGAACACAGAAGGTTGCGTGCCTTATTGAAGGCGCGTTCCTGGGCGTCCCTCCAAAACTAATCACACCCCTTCCTGAGTAGCACGTGGAGAGGCTCCAGCAGCGTGCTTAAGTTCTGCATAAAGTTCCCAAAGTAATTGAGTAGCCCAAGAAAGGCGCGCAGTTCTGAGACATTCTGGGGCCTGGGTGCCAGGCGAATCGCTTCTGTTTTGGACTCTGTTGGGCGGATTCCATCAGCGGCAATCCTTCTGCCCAAAAATTCAACCTCGGGTGCGAGAAACAGGCACTTGGATTTCTTAACTCGTAGGCCTACCCGATCCAACCGCTTTAGTACTTCCTCCAAATTACGGAGATGGGAGTCTTGAAATACGAGATGGACTTGAGCAGACTCTCCATGTTGCGCTGGAATATGGCAGCTGCCGACCTGATGCCGAATGGGCATCGATTGTACATGAAGAGGCCTCGATGTGTGTTGATGGTGGTGAGTAGCTTGGATTCCTCGGTCAATTCTTGCGTCATGTAAGCAGATGTGAAGTCTAGTTTTGAAAAAAGTTTACCTCCAGCCAATGCGGCAAATAAGTCCTCCGCTCTGGGCAGCGGGTACTGGTCCTGTAGGGAGACTCAGTTTATGGTAGATTTGTAGTCCCCACAGATTTGTACGGATCCATCAGGCTTCATGACTGGGACGATGGGACTTGCCCAGTCGCTAAATTCCACAGGTGATATAATGCCTTCCCGCAGAAGCCTGTCTAGTTCATGTTCAATCTTTTCCCTCATCGCATAGGGGACAGCTCCGGCCTTGTGATGGACCAGTCTAGCATCCTGTGTGATGTAGATTTTGACTTTGGCCCCTTTGAAAGTGCCCACACTTGGCTGAAAGAGATGTTCAAATCGCTTTATAACTGTTGAGCAGGAGGTCCATTCCTCGACATGACATGGACATCATCCTATTTCCAGTTTAGTTTTGCCAGCCAGCTGCTCCCCAGCAGTGCTGGGGGGTCTCCGGAGACAATCCACAGGGGAAGTCGGTTCACTGTCCCTTTTTGTGTGACGGAAAGCATGGCGCTGCCGAGGACTGGTACGATTTCTTTGGTATCGGTCCTTAATTTGGTGTCGACCCTTGTGAGTTTTGGTCTGTCTCTTTTATGTGGCCACAGTTGTTCAAATTGTTGAGCGCCCATGAGAGATTGACTCGCTCCCGTATCCAGCTACATGTTGACAGGTATCCCGTTGAGTAGGACCCTCATCATTATAGGAGGCGTCCTGTTGTAGGAGCAGCGGCCATTGATCGTGTTGACCCGCTGTACATCGGTGTCCCGGATACTGTCCCCAACGTCTTCTGGTCCGCTTTCCGACCCATCCGATTCGTATACCAGCCGAGCTGCCATTTTTTTGCACATGCGGGCCAAATGCCCTGCATATTCACAGTTCCTGCAAACAGCCTGCTGAAATCGACATCCCCTTGACGAGTGCCCACCCCCATACCTCCAGCACAGACTGCTTCCATTGTTCCCAAAGAATGAGCTGGGTCTGGCTGATCTCTCTTGAGCTTCTCTCAGTTTGTAGTTGATTGCTCGCATTGTGGGTTGATGAGGTGTGAACGGCCGTTCCTGTGGCCCTTGATGGCTTCTGGCGCCACTGCCTGCTGTTGAGGGCCTGTTCTCCTGGTTTTGTCTGTGTGTGGGGGTAGCGGCTTGTTTCACACTGTGAACTCCTTGTTCCGATATTTCGTTAGTTGTCGTACCTGCATTGTAAATCAACCTCATTTCTTCTTCCCCTGCCAAGAATGTCTGTGCGACCAGTGCTGCTGCCTGTAAGGTCAGGTTCTTGGTCTCTATGAGCTTTTGGAATATGTCTGCGTGGCCTATTCCTTCAATGAAAAAGTCTCTCAGCATTTCTCTCCTCAGTTCATTGGAGAACTCACATAAACTAGCCAACCTCCGAAGTTTCGCCACGAAGTCGGGTATGCTCTGGCCCACACAGCGTCTGTAGTTGTAGAACCTGTGTCTGGCCATGTGTAGGTTGCTTGCTGGCTTCAGGTGGTCTCTTACCAGTGTGCTCAATTCTTCAAACGACTTGCTTGCTGGTTTCTCGGGTGCCAACAGATCCTTCATTAAAGCGTATGTTTTCGAGCCACAGCTGGTCAAAAGATGGGCTCTTCTCTTGTCTGCTTTGTCGTCTCCTAACCAGTCTTTGGTTACAAAGCTTTGCTGGAGCCTTTCTATAACGTCCTCCCAATTGTCTCCAGCATTGTACTTTTCATCTGATCCGTTGTTCGCCATTCTGTGGATTCTGCAATCACGTAACTCATCGCCACTGTAAAGTCCTGTCCCCTCAGTACAGATTCACACGAGGCATGTAGTGAAGTCAAGGTCACTCTGGACCTGCACCTTTATTTCACAGCTCTGGAATGCTGCACTTGCCTGAGACCTGTCCTTATATACCTGTCTCTTGCAAGTGCACCCCTGGTGGTAAGGTACACTGATAGTTACAAGTCATATCTTATTATAGTCATGTATAGCATGTTAGGATACAGTTATATATTATAATGTAAGATACATGACAGCATCTTTCAGCAGCGGTTTTTCAATGTGCGCTGCTTTCTGTTAACTCACCAGAAGGTTTTTCGGGAGTGATCAGATGCGTCGACCGAGGATAAAAAATTTGGGGGCAGACTGCGAAAAATGCAGACATGAGTCTCCCTATGACGTCAATAAAACCTATTAGAAAAATCATAACTAAAGCAGTTACGCCGGCGCAGATTCCAGGGGTAAACTGTGAATTAAATAATTACGCCAGAAAAAATAGCGGGCACCAAATAAACGTTGCAAAAGACCCGGGAAAATTGAGCCCCATATCTTTCATCCCAGATTGAGCCAGCAGGAAACTGGAAGTGTCACAACTTGTGTATTGATGCTATGTCGACCAGATTCTATCTGCTGTATAAAAGGAAAGAAAGACTTGCATTTATATAGCACCTTTCAAAACCACCAGAATCCCACAGTGCTTTACAAAGTACTTTTTGAAGTGTAGTCATTGTTGTAATGTAGGAAACGTGGCAGCCAATTTGCACATAGCAAGGTCCCACCAATGGCAATGTGATAATCACCAGATCATCTGTTTCTGTTATGTTGATTGAGAGATAAATATTGACCAGCATACCAGGGATAACTTCCTGCTCTTCTTCAAAATAGTGCCATGCGATCTTTTACATCCACCAAAGAGAGCAGACGGGGCCTCGGTGTAACGTCTCATCCAAAAGATGGCGCCTCTGACACTGCAGTACTCCCTCAGTACTGTACTGGAGTGCCAGCCTCGAATTTTGTGCTCAAGTCTCTAGAGTGGGACATGAACCCACAACCTTCTGACTTCAAGGTGAGAATGCTACCCACTGAGCCACAGCTGACACACACGATACCTGCGAGGATTGTTCTGATGAGATCGTAAGGTAGGCCCCACATGCCGCTGATGCTGATGTATTTAACTCACTCGATTGTTGATTCTGTGGAGATCTTTTGTCACCACAATATGGCACAACTCAGAGCTGTACTTCAGATAATGTTTTGAATTGTCTGGTCCCCACAAAGGTAATCAGCAACGAAGTTAACCAGAGACCTTTACTTTTTACAACGTGAAAATATTAACGCAATGCTTTTGGCACTTTTTTCATCCAGGCCAATTTGCTGGTGGCCAGGACTCAGAGATACAATGAGGGCTGCAAGCTAGGCCATCATGTGGCAACTTCAGTTTGAAACATTTGGACCAATTTGCCACCAGTTATCTATTCTCATTGCCACATAAAAGGTAGATCAAATAGTGTGGTAAAACATAATTTCCATTTAATATAATATTAGTGCCCTTTTAAGAAAATTATAAAATATAACAATTTAACATAAATAATTTAAAAACTCATACTTTGCAGAGAAGTACGCTCTGATTGCATTTTACTCAATGATAATGAACCTTAACTATTCCATACATCACAACAATTTCACACATGGTCGACTGTATAGGGCAGATTTGTGTCTCTTGAACAGAATGCAGGCATTTAGCTGTACTGATCACAGTGAACAACTTTAACTGACAAAAATAAAAGGTTATAAGAAATTGCTTCTGTTAGTGATTGTTCCATTCATTGTGTATGTTAATTCAGTGACACTTTGTGTAATTAACTGTACAAAGTGCAGGCTTGATGGAATTACATTAAATATAGAAATTAAAAAATAAAGAACTTGCCTTTTTATAGCACATTTCACAACCTCAGGATGTAACAAAGCACTTTAAAAACAACGACGTGTAGTCACTGTTGTAATGTAGGAAATCGATGCAGTCAATATGCGCACAGCAAGCTCCCAAAACAGCAATGACCAGATCATCTGTTTCAGTGATGTTGGTTGAGGATAAATATTGGCCAGGAAACTGGGGAAAACTCAAAATAGAAGAATGGGATCTTTTACATCCATCTGAGAGGGCAGATGGGGCCTTGGTTTAATATCTCATCCGAAAGACGGTATCTCTGACAGTGCAGTACTTCCTCAGTTCTGCACAGATGACAAAATGATTCCAATTTTGTTTAGAATAGTCCAAATGTTGTTTTATGTCTGTTCATTGTGCAATGCCCCACAGGAGTAGATTTGGCCTTTCTCAAGCAGGCAGTAAACTCCGCGTTGCTGGTCAGCTGACTGTTATACACAGCACCCGATTTGCCTTTTCACTCACCTCAGTGATAAGAGAAATGGGCGGAGTTTATAACAGGAAGCTGATCCATAAAGACCGAGTTCACCACCCGCCACTGAGAGTTAAGATCTACCCCAAGATGTGTTGCTTGTGCCGACTGAAGTCCCAAATCTTGTACTGCCCCACATTGACCAACATTTTGCCTTCCCGAGCCAATCTAATGACTTGATTTTGCAAGTTCAGGCCAGGAGTGTTGTCACTGACTACAATAGGAGCTGTGCTTCTGGCCGTACTATTTCTTCACAATCCCTGCGATACGTTTTGGTTTCGGGCCAATATGGCGGGATTAATGTATTTCACCAAGAGTAAGATCAGCCACTTAGGACTGAGATGAGTGGAAACTTCTTCACTCAGATGGTGGTGAATCTTTGGAATTTTCTACCCCAGAGGGCTGTGGATGCTCAGTTGTTGAGTATATTCAAGGCAGCGATTGATAGATTTTTGGATATTAAGGTAATCAAGGGATATAAGATAGTGCAATAAAGTGGAGTTAAGGTAGAAGATCAGCCATGATCTTATTGAATGGCGGAGCAGGCTCGAAAGAAAGAAGAAAGACATGCATTTATATAGCGCCGTTCATGATCACCGGACATCCCAAAGCACTTTACAACCAATGAAGTATTTTTTTGAAGTATAGTCACTGTTGTAATGTTGGAAACGCGGCAACCAATTTGCGCACAGCAAGCTCCCACAGACGTGATAATGACCAGATAGTCTGTTTTTTGTTGTTATTAGGGGGATAAATATTGGCTAGGAGACCAGGGATAATTCCCCAGCTCTTCTTCGGAATAATGCCGTGGGATCTTTTACATTTGGAAAGTGTAGTGGAAGCAGATTCAACAGTAACTTTCAAAAGAGAATTGGATAAATACTTGAAAAGGAAAAATTACAAGACTATGGGAAAAGAGCATGGGAGTGGGACAATGGATATCTCTTTCAAAGTGCTGGCACGGGCAGAATGGGTCGAACGACTTCTTTCTGTTCTGTAAGAATTGTCCATCTGGGCTTCTTACGCAATTGAATCATGGTGATATTTTCTTCAGCTTTGGCTAAACTGTACAGACAGAGATTCCACATCATTTAATTCAGGGAACTGGTAGAATTCATTAATTATTAGTCGTGTGTAGAAAAAAGTCACAATGTTCACCCACTTTTTGTCATCGTACTTCAGGCAATTCCAACTACTATTGTCACGGACAGCTGTTATCTTCATATTCCCAGGACATGATGTGAATTGGTGGAATATTCCTGAATTTTCTGATTTTAGCCTTTGTAATCCCAGAGTCAGAACTGGGTTAATTAGAATTTGTAGCATTTTCCTTGCAGGCAAACTTTGAGACTTGTATGTGATATTTATTACTCATAAACACAATGGGCCCAAGTTTTGGCCTCAGTTGCTCCTGATTTTTTGGAGCAACTGGTGTAGAACGGAGTATCTTAGAAATTCAAATTCGCGGCATTTAGTTTGCCCCAGTTCTAGTCAGTTAGAACAGTTTCACTTTGGAACAGAATTTTTTTTTCAAAAGGGGGCGTGTCTGGCCACTTACGCCTGTTTTCAAAGTTTCGGCAGTGAAAACTTGCTCCAAACTAACTTAGAATGGAGTAAGTGAAGATTTTTGTACGCTCGAAAAAACCTTGTCTACACTTTAGAAAATCAGGCGTAGGTTACAAATCAGGCGTAGGGAATGGGGGTGGGGAGGGGTTTAAAGGGAAGTTTACAAACATTAAACACTTCAGTTTTACAAATAAAGAGCCATCATCAATAATAAATTATAAAAACATCAATAAATCAACCAATAAATCAATCAAAAAGAATTAATAAGAAATAATTTTTTTTAAATCAATAAATAAAACATTTTCTCCCGACTGCAGAACCGGGAGCCCTCCAACAGTGTGCTGGGATGCCCCCCCCCCAGTGTGTCTCTGTCAGTGTCTCTATCTTTCTGTCTGTCTGTCTGTGTGTATCTCTCACTCTCTGTCTGTCAGTGTCTGTGTTTCTGACAGCGAGGGGAGGGGGAGGAGGGGGGTAGAGGGAGAGAGGGTGGGGCAGGGGGAGGGGAGGGAGGCAGAGGGGGAGGGAGGGAAGGGGGAGGGATGGGGGAGAAGGGGGGAGGAGAAGGGGGAGGGGGGTAGAGAAGGGGGGAGGAGAAGGGGTAGGGAGGGGAGGAGGAGAAGGGGAAGGGGGAGGAGGAGGAGAAGGAGAAGGGGAAGAGGGAGGAGAAGGGGAGGGGGGGAGGAGAAGGGGAAGGGGAAGGGAGGGGAGGAAGAGAAGGGGAAGGGGGAGGAGAAGGGGAAGGGGAGGAGGGGAAGGGGAGGAAGAGAAGGGGAAGGGGGGAGGAGGAGAAGGGGGGAAAGGAGAAGGGGGAGGAGAAGGGGGGAAGGAGAAGGGGGGAAAAGGAGAGGGGGGGGAAAGGAGAAGGCGGGGGGAAGGAGAAGGGGGCGGGATGCTGAACGGGCCGGGCCCGGCCGGGCCCAAGACTTCGGGCAGGGCCCGTCCCCAGCACCAGATTTACAGGTAGGTGGCGTTGGGTCGTGTCGGGTCCGGGGTCCGGGGTCGGGAGCGCGGTTCGGGTCAGGGGGAGCGCGGGTCGGGGTCAGGAGCGCGGGTTGGGTCGAGGGGGGGTGGTGGAGGGAGGTCGGTTCGGTTCGGGTCGGGTCGGTGGTGGGGGGGGAGGGAGGGAGGGAGAGTGGGGTCAGGTCGGGTGGGGGAGGGGTGAGCGCGGGTCGGGTCCAGTCCGGGGGGTCGGGTCGGGTCCGGGGGCGGGGAGGGGGTGGGGAAGCGGGAGTCGGGTCGGTGTCGGGGTCGGGTCCGGTCCGGGGGCGGGGAGGGGGGGGCGTTGGGGGGGGGAAGCGGGAGTCGGGTCGGGAGGAAGCAGGAGCTGGGCGTGGGAGGCAGCCTTATGCATGCAGCCCCAGTGAGGCCATTCGGCCAGGGCTAGGGGCTGCGTGCTTCGGGCCCCTCCCACACAGATTTGGGCACCTGGAGCTACTGCACATGCGCGCCCACTGTAGCGCGCGTGTGCAGAGGTCCCGTCACTGTTTTCAGCGCGGGGACCTAGCTCTGCCCCCCACAGCTCGTGCTGCGCCCCACCCGGCTCCAGAGGACCAGCAGGGAGCTGGAGAATCTGTAAGTTTTTTTTAGGCGCACTTTGTGGCGCGACAAATGGGCGTCCAGGTCGGGGCTGCGCCGTTCTAGGAAACTTGGGCCCTATATTGCTCCTGTATTTCCTTTCATTCTTCCCTCTTTTTTCCAGCAGCTTTTCTTCCCTTCAATCTTCTGTTAAAGGATTGACTTTTTACTGAGGTACAGATCCACTGGCACAATCCAGTATCGCGTGCGTATGACCACTCTGTATTTACACTGCCTTTGCTTGGCATCAATGTGACGATAACTGACTCAACGTAGCTTTTCTGCCCCTTTAACACTGGTGATGCGGCTGGCTCCGTTTTGAAAGAGGCCTACCGCTGGGTTTCCAAGGCTTTAGGCACCTTTTAACATGAAAATAGGGGTTCTATGACGGAAATAGGACCCCAATTGCCATTTTAGGTTGAAACTGGTCAGAGCCTGCTCCCTGCACACTCCGACTATATCCACGGGTGACGAAACCAAAGCAGCCCGACCAAAGGTAAGTTTGGAATTATTTTTGTGGGCTTCGGAGAATCGGGAGTTTACCTCCATGGCCCACAAAAATAATCTGCTGCTTTCACTCTGGGTCCCCAGCCCTCCGGTATCTTGACTCACAACTTACATTAGAGTTTTTTGAGGATGTAACTAGCAGGGTAGATAAAGGGGAACCAATGGACGCAGTATACTTGAATTTCCAAAAGGCAATCAATAAAGTGCCACATAAAAGGTTATTACACAAGATAAGGGCTCATGGGATTGGAGGTAATGTATTAGCATGGTTAGAGGATTGGTTAACGGACAGAAAACAGAGAGTAGGGATAAACATGTCTTTTTAAGGTTGGCAGGCTGTAACTAGTAGGGTGCAGCAAGGATCAGTGCTGGGGCCTCAGCTATTTACAATCTATATTAATGACCTAGATGAAGGGACCGAGTGTAATATATCCAAGTTTGCTGATGATACAAAGCTTGGTGGGACAGTAAGCTTGAGAAGAACACAAAGCGTCTGCAAAGGGATATAGATAGACTAAGTGAGTGGGCAATAAGATGGCAGGTAAGATGGAATATAATGTGGAGATATACTTGCTTTGGAGGTAGTTCAGAGAAGGTTCACTAGATTGATTCTGGAGATGAGGGTGTTGACTTATGAGGAAAGGTTGAGTAGGTTGGACCTCTATTCATTGGAATTCAGAAGAATGAGAGGTGATCTTATCGAAACGTATAAGATTATGAGGGGGCTTGACAAGGTGGATGTAGAGAGGATGGTTCCACTGATAGGGGAGACTAGAACTAAGGAGCATAATCTTAGAATAAGGAGCTGGCCATTTAAAACTGAGATGAGAAGAAATTTCTTCTCTCAGAGGGTTGTAAATCTGTGGAATTCGCTACCTCAGAGAGCTGTGCAAGCTGGGTCATTGAATAAATTTAAGACAGAGATAGACAGTTTCTTAACTGATAAGGGAATAAGGGGTTATGGGGAGCGGGCAGGGAAGTGGACCTGAGTCCATGATCAGATCAGCCATGATCATATTAAATGGCGGAGCAGGCTCGAGGGATCATAGGACCTACTCCTGCTCCTATTTCTTATGTTCTTACCTTGTTGGCTACCGCCCCACAAAATAGTGGAAGTCTCAAAATGGTGAGGGCTTCTTCACTGTCGGAATAGGCAGCCAACCAGCTCGCTCCCCGGTTGATGGCCTAAAGGTCAAAGTTGACCCCATCCTGTCAACACTCGACATCTACACATGTGCACTTCTAGCAGGGAAACAATCAGAAGCGAAACCTTAGTCAATGTTTTCCGCCCCAACACAAGAGTACTGAAGCCCAATAGTAGCACCTCGAACATGGCTGAGTTTAGTTAACTCAGTACAGAGTGGGATTGAACCTGAAGACTTTAGGTGTGTATGTTTAAATTTATACAGCACTTGCCTCTGATTGGGGAGTCAGTGATGAGGAGGGTCATTAATTTATTATTGTTACTTAAAGAGTGAGGAGAGAGTTTAGTTTAGTACAAACGTAGAGCAGTGAGCCCAGCAGTGGGGTAGAGACCCAGGAGAGGCCGTCGAGGCCGGAGGTCGGCGAGGAGAGGGATAAGCGGAGATTGACAAGGCGAGCGAGAGGAGTCGAGTTCGGCGAGGAGTGGGACGAGTGGAGGTCGACAAGGAGAGAGGAAAAGAGATCAACAAGGAGAGAGAGAGGAGCAGAGGTCAACAAGGAGAGAGGAGCGGAGGTCAGTGAGGGGAGAGGAGTCGAGGTCAGTGAGGAGAGAGAGGAGTTGAGGTCAGTGAGGGGAGAGAGGAGTCGAGGTCAGTGAGGAGAGAGAGCAGTCGAGGTCAGTGAGGGGAGAGAGGAGCGGAGGTCAGTGAGGAGAGAGAGCAGTCGAGGTCAGTGAGAGGAGATAGGAGTAGAGGTCAGTGAGGAGAGAGGAGTCGAGGTCAGTGAGGAGAGATAGGAGTCGAGGTCAGTGAGGGGAGAGAGGAGCTGAGGTCAGTGAGGAGAGAGGAGTCGAGGTCAGTGAGGAGAGAGAGGAGTCGAGGTCAGTGAGGGGAGAGAGGAGCGGAGGTCAGTGAGGAGAGAGAGGAGTCGAGGTTAGTGAGGGGAGAGAGGAGCGGAGGTCAGTGGGGAGAGAGAGGAGCAGAGGTCAGTGAGGAGAGAGAGGAGCGGAGGTCAGTGAGGGGAGGGAGGAGTCGAGGTTAGTGAGGAGAGAGAGGAGTCGAGGTCAGTGAGGAGAGAGAGGAGTGGAGGTCAGTGAGGGGAGAGAGGAGCAGAGGTCAGTGAGGAGAGAGAGGAGCGGAGGTCAGTGAGGGGAGGGAGGAGTCGAGGTTAGTGAGGAGAGAGAGGAGTCGAGGTCAGTGAGGAGAGAGAGGAGTGGAGGTCAGTGAGGAGAGAGAGAAGCGGAGGTCAGTGAGGAGAGAGAGAAGCGGAGGTCAGTGAGGGGAGGGAGGAGCGGAGGTCAGTGAGGGGAGGGAGGAGTCGAGGTTAGTGAGGAGAGAGAGGAGTCGAGGTCAGTGAGGAGAGAGAGGAGTCGAGGTCAGTGAGGAGAGAGAGGATCGGAGGTGAGTGAGGAGAGAGAGGAGTGGAGGTCAGTGAGGGGAGGGAGGAGCGGAGGTCAGTGAGGGGAGAGAGAAGCGGAGGTCAGTGAGGAGAGAGAGGAGTCGAGGTCAGTGAGGAGAGAGAGGAGTCGAGGTTAGTGAGGAGAGAGAGGAGTCGAGGTCAGTGAGGGGAGAGAGGAGTCGAGGTCAGTGAGGAGAGAGGAGCGGAGGTCAGTGAGGAGAGAGGAGTCGAGGTCAGTGAGGAGAGAGAGGAGTCGAGGTCAGTGAGGGGAGAGAGGAGCGGAGGTCAGTGAGGAGAGAGAGGAGTCGAGGTTAGTGAGGAGAGAGAGGAGTCGAAGTCAGTGAGGAGAGAGAGGAGTGGAGGTCAGTAAGGAGCCGAGGTCAGTGAGGAGAGAGAGGAGTCGAGGTCAGTGAGGGGAGGGAGGAGCAGTGGTCAGTGAGGGGAGGGAGGAGCGGAGGTCTGTGAGGAGAGAGAGGAGTTGAGGTTAGTGAGGAGAGAGAGGAGTCGAGGTCAGTGAGGGGAGAGAGGAGTCGAGGTCAGTGAGGAGAGAGAGGAGTCGAGGTCAGTGAGGAGAGAGAGGAGTGGAGGTCAGTGAGGAGAGAGAGGAGCGGAGGTCAGTGAGGAGAGAGAGGAGTCGAGGTCAGTGAGGAGAGAGAGGAGTGGAGGTCAGTGAGGAGAGAAAGGAGTGGAGGTCAGTGAGGAGAGAGAGGAGTGGAGGTCAGTGAGGAGAGAGGAGCGGAGGTCATTGAGGAGAGAGAGGAGTGGAGGTCAGTGAGGAGAGAGAGGAGTCGAGGTCAGTGAGGAGAGAGAGGAGTGGAGGTCAGTGAGGAGAGAGAGGAGTCGAGGTCAGTGAGGAGAGAGAGGAGTGGAGGTCAGTGAGGAGAGAGAGGAGTGGAGGTCAGTGAGGAGAGAGAGGAGTGGAGGTCAGTGAGGAGAGAGGAGCGGAGGTCAGTGAGGAGAGAGAGGAGGGGAGGTCAGTGAGGAGAGAGGAGCGGAGGTCAGTGAGAGGAGATAGGAGTAGAGGTCAGTGAGGAGAGAGAGGAGCGGAGGTCAGTGAGGAGAGAGAGGAGCGGAGGTCAGTGAGGAGAGAGAGGAGTGGAGGTCAGTGAGGGGAGAGAGGAGTCGAGGTCAGTGAGGAGAGAGAGGAGTCGAGGTCAGTGAGGAGAGAGAGGAGCGGAGGTCAGTGAGGGGAGAGAGGAGTCGAGGTCAGTGAGGAGAGAGAGGAGCGGAGGTCAGTGAGGAGAGAGAGGAGCAGAGGTCAGTGAGGAGAGAGAGGAGTCGAGGTCAGTGAGGAGAGAGAGGAGTGGAGGTCAGTGAGGAGAGAGAGGAGTGGAGGTCAGTGAGGAGAGAGAGGAGCGGAGGTCAGTGAGGAGAGAGAGGAGCGGAGGTCAGTGAGGAGAGAGAGGAGCGGAGGTCAGTGAGGAGAGAGAGGAGCGGAGGTCAGTGAGGGGAGAGAGGAGTCGAGGTCAGTGAGGAGAGAGAGGAGTGGAGGTCAGTGAGGAGAGAGAGGAGCGGAGGTCAGTGAGGAGAGAGAGGAGCGGAGGTCAGTGAGGGGAGAGAGGAGTCGAGGTCAGTGAGGAGAGAGAGGAGCAGAGGTCAGTGAGGAGAGAGAGGAGTGGAGGTCAGTGAGGAGAGAGAGGAGTGGAGGTCAGTGAGGAGAGAGAGGAGCGGAGGTCAGTGAGGAGAGAGAGGAGTGGAGGTCAGTGAGGAGAGAGAGGAGTGGAGGTCAGTGAGGAGAGAGAGGAGTGGAGGTCAGTGAGGGGAGAGAGGAGCGGAGGTCAGTGAGGAGAGAGAGGAGCGGAGGTCAGTGAGGAGAGAGAGGAGCGGAGGTCAGTGAGGGGAGAGAGGAGCGGAGGTCAGTGAGGAGAGAGTGGAGTGGAGGTCAGTGAGGAGAGGGAGGAGTGGAGGTCAGTGAGGAGAGAGAGGAGTGGAGGTCAGTGAGGAGAGGGAGGAGCGGAGGTCGGTGAGGAGAGAGAGGAGCGGAGGTCGTCGAGGAGAGGAATTTTGGGCAGTACACTGGGAGAACTCCCTGCTTTTCTTTCAATATGACCATGGGACCTTTTACGCCCACCTGAAAAGGTGGATGAGGCTTCGGTTTAATGTATCATCAGAAGGTACTTGGACAATGCAGCACTGCCTCAGTACAGTGCTTGATGCTATGCTCAATTGAGGAACAGTGGAGGAGATTTAAGGAGCTCTTTCATAGTGCTCAACAAAAATATATTCCAGTGAAAAAGAAGAGCGGTAAGAGAAGGGATAACCAGCCATGGATAACCAAGGAAATAAAGGAGAGTATCAAATTAAAAACCAATGCGTATAAGGTAGCCAAGGTTAGTCGGAAAATAGAAGATTGGGAAAATTTTAAACGACAGCAAAGAATGACTAAGAAAGCAATAAAGAAAGGAAAGATAGATTACGAAGGTAAACTTGCGCAAAACATAAAAACGGATAGTAAAAGCTTTTACAGATATATAAAACGGAAAAGAGCGACTAAAGTAAATGTTGGTCCCTTAGAAGATGAGAAGGGAGATTTAATAATGGGAAATGTGGAAATGGCTGAGACCTTAAACAATTATTTTGCTTCGGTTTTCCCAGTGGAAGGCACAAAAACCATGCCAAAAATTGCTGGTCACAGGAATGTGGGAAGGGAGGACCTTGAGACAATCACTGTCACTAGGGAGGTAGTGCTGGACAGGCTAATGGGACTCAAGGTAGTCCTGATGAAATGCATCCCAGGGTATTAAAAGAGATGGCAGAAGTTATAGCAGATGCATTCATATAATCTACCAAAATTCTCTGGACTCTGGGGAGGTACCAGCGGATTGGAAAGCAGCTAATGTAACGCCTCTGTTTAAAAAAGGGGGCAGACAAAAGGCAGGTAACTATAGGCCGGTTAGTTTAGCATCTGTAGTGGGGAAAATGCTTGAAACTATCATTGAGGAAGAAATAGCGGGACATCTAGAAAGGAATAGTGCAATCAAGCAGACGCAACATGGGTTCATGACGGGGAAATCATGTTTAACTAATTTACTGGAATTCTTTGCGGATATAACGAGCATGGTAGATAGAGGTGTACTGATGGGTGTGGTATATTTAGATTTCCAAAAGGCATTCGATAAGGTGCCACACAAAAGGTTACTGCAGGAAATAAAGGTATGCGGGGTCAGAGGAAATGTATTAGCATGGATCGAGAATTGGCTGGCTAATAGAAAGCAGAGAGTCGGGATAAATGGGTCCTTTTCAGGTTGGAAATCGGTGGTTAGTGATGTGCCACAGGGATCGGTGCTGGGACCACAACTGTTTACAATATACATGGATGACCTGGAAGAGGGGACAGAGTGTAGTGTAACAAAATTTGCAGATGACACAAAGATTAGTGGGAAAGCGGGTTGTGTAGAGGACACAGAGAGGCTGCAAAGAGATTGAGATAGGTTAAGCGAATGGGCTAAGGTTTGGCAGATGGAATACAATGTCGGAAAGTGTGAGGTCATCCACCTTGGAAAAAAAGCAGTAAAAGGGAATATTATTTGAATGGGGAGAAATTACAACATGCTGCAGTGCAGAGGGACCTGGGGGTCCTTGTGCATGAATCCCAAAAAGTTAGTTTGCAGGTGCAGCAGGTAATCAGGAAGGCGAATGGAATGTTGGCCTTCATTGCGAGAGGGATGGAGTACAAAAGCAGGGAGGTCCTACTGCAATTGTATAGGGTATTGGTGAGGCCGCACCTGGAGTACTGCGTGCATTTTTGGTCACCTTACTTAAGGAAGGATATACTAGCCTTGGAGCGGGTACAGAGACGATTCACTTGGCTGATTCCGGAGATGAGGGGGTTACCTTATGATGATAGATTGAGTAGACTGGGTCTTTACTCGTTGGAGTTCAGAAGGATGAGGGGTGATCTTATAGAAACATTTAAAATAATGAAAGGGATAGACAAGATAGAGGCGGAGAGGTTATTTCCACTGGTCGGGGAGACTAGAACTAGGGGGCACAGCCTCAAAATACGGGGGAGCCAATTTAAAACCAAGTTGAGAAGGAATTTCTTCTCCCAGAGGGTTGTGAATCTGTGGAATTCTCTGCCCAAGGAAGCAGTTGAGGCTAGCTCATTGAATGTATTCAAATCACAGATAGATAGATTTTTAACCAATAAGGGAATTAAGGGTTATGGGGAGCAGGCGGGTAAGCGGAGCTGAGTCCACGGCCAGATCAGCCATGATCTTTTTGAATGGCGGAGCAGGCTCGAGGGGCTAGATGGCCTACTCCTGTTCCTAATTCTTAAGTTCTTATGTTATGTAAGAGTAGATAAACATTTAAAGTAGGGGGCAGTAAAGAGCAGGTGGAGAATATGGGGCAGATGAGCTGAATGGCCTTCTGTGCTGTAAAATTCTATGTTTGTAAGGTATGCAGTGCCTTTATTAATTAAGCCATTGGGGAATTGCTATAGATGCTCATTTTCTTCTAAGATATGCTGCTTGTGATGTACTGACACTGACCTGATGCAACGTGTAATTATCCTATGTGTTTGTAAGGGTTCATATTGCGTGCAGAATCTGAATGAAGAGATATATACCAAATGTGTACTTATTACGGTGAGCGGAAATTTAAAAAGTTAAAGAGAAAGGAGAAGGCAAAAATGCAGGTTAATGATAGGGGTAATGATAACCAGAGTGTGACAAGTAGGGGCAGAGCATATACACATAATACAAAATTAAAAGCTCTATATCTGACTGCACGAAGCATTCGTAAAAGGATAGATGAATTGATGGCACAAATAGAAATAAATGGGTATGATTTGATTGCCATTACAGAGACGTAGTTGCAAGATGACCAAGGCTAGGAACTGAATATTATGGGGTATTTGCCAAAACAGTGCCAGGAAGCCACTTGGGACCTTGTCCATAGTTCAACACAAATACAGGATCATTTATCTCAATTTCGCATGACACATTTGCGCGATCATGATATGTATTCTGTTGAAGCCGCCTGCTCTCTACCTGTTTATGTAGATCAGGGTGTACTTACGATAGGCTTGTCTTAAGTGCCCTTTTCATGAGCAGTTCAGCGGGAGGGACCCCAGTGAGCGAGTGGGGTCTTGTGTGGTAACTAAGCAGGACTCAGGATAAGCGAGTCTGCAGTGAGCCTTCAGTTACCCTTTTCAAGCTCTGCTTGATTGTGTGAACTGCTCGTTCTGCCTGACCATTGGACGCTGGTTTAAACGGGGCAGATGTGACATGTTTGATCCCATTGCGGGTCATGAACTTCTTGAACTTGGCACTGGTAAAGCACGGCCCATTGTCACTTACACGGATATCAGGCAGGCCGTGCGTGGCAAACATGGCCTGTAGGCTTTCAATGGTGCCAGCAGACGTGCTTGCCGACATTATCACCCATTCAATCCATTTAGAGTACGTATCTACAACCACTAAGAACATTTTTCCTAAGAATGGGCCTGCATAGTTGACATGGACCCTGCACCACAGTTTGGAGAGCCAAGACCATAAACTTAGTGGCGCCTCCCTGGGTGCATTGCTTAACTGTGAATATGTATTACTTTTGTGCACGCAGGACAAGTCTGCATTGATACTGCACACGTGGGATCTGGCTATCACTTTCATCATTATGATGCCTGGGTGGGTGTTGTGGAGATCACTGGTGAAAGTGTCCCTGCCCTTTTTTGGCACCACTACCCGATTACCCCATAGGAGGCAGTCTGCCTGTATAGACATTTCATCTTTGCGCCACTGGTACGGCTTTATTTCCTCCTGCATCTCTAACGGGACACTAGACCAACTCCCGTGGAGCACACAGTTTTTTTACTAAGGACAGTAAGGGGTCCTGGCTCATCCAGGTTCTAATCTGTTGGGCGGTAACAGGTGATTGCTCACTCTCAAATGCTTCCATTACCATAACTAAATCTGCAGGCTGTGCCATCTCCACCCTGTGGTGGGCAATGACAGCCTATTGAGAGCATCGGCACAGTTTTCTGTGCCTGGTCTGTGGTGGATGGCGTAGTTGTATGTGGACAACGTGAGCGCCCATCTCTGGATGCGGGCCGATGCATTCGTATTTATCCCCTTGCTTTCAGAAAAGAGGGATATAAGCGGCTTATGGTCGGTTTCCAATTCAAATTTGAGCCCGAACAGATATTGATGCATTTTCTTTACCTCGTAAACACATGCTAATGTTTCTTTTTCAATCATACTGTAAGCCCTCACGGTCTTAGACAGATTTCTGGATGCATAAGCAACCGGTTGCAATTTCCCAAATTCATTAGCTTGTTGCAATACACACCCGACCCTGTACGATGACACATCACATGCTAGTACCAAACGTTTACATAGATCGTACAACACAAGCAATTTGTTTGAACATAACAGCTTCCTAGCTTTCTCAAAGGCATTTTCTTGGCTTTTACCCCATACCCATTCATCTCCTTTATGCAGTAAAGAGTGCAGGGGTTCTAACAATGTGCTCAGATCCGGTGGGAAGTTACCAAAATAGTTCAGGAGTCCGAAAAACGACCGCAGCTCTGTAACGTTCTGTGGTCTCGGTGCGTTGTTGATTGCATCCGACTTTGAATCGGTGGGCTTGATGCCGTTCACCATAATTTTTCTCCCCAGGAACTCCACTTCAGGCGCCAGGAAAACGCACTTCGAGCATTTTAGCCTGAGCCCCACACATTTAAGCCGACTAAGAATCTCCTCCAGGTTCTGCAGGTGCTCGACGTTGTCCCGACCTGTAACCAAGATGTCGTCCTGGAAGACCACATGCGTGAGACCGACTTCAGCAAGCTTTCCACGTTCCTCTGGAGTATTGCTGCAGCCGATCAAATCCAAAATGGGCATCAGTTGTAAATGAAGAGACCTTTGTGCGTGTTGATGCAGGTGAGGCCTTTTGATGATTACTCCAGCTCCTGCATCATGTAGGCCGACGTCAAGTCCAACTTCATGAACGTTTTCCCTCCCGCCAGCATCGCAAATAGGTCGTCTGCCTTCGGTAGCGGGTATTGATCCTACAGTGAGAAACGATTGATAGTTACTTTATAATCACCACAGATTCTGACAGTGCCGTCTCCCTTGAGGACTGGAACAATCAGACTGGCCCACTCATTGAATTCGATCGGCGAAATCATGTCTTCTCGTTGCAGCCTGTCCAGTTCGATCTCCAACCTCTCTCTCATCATGTAAGGTACCGCTCTCGCCTTGTGGATGGGTCGTGCCCACGGAGTCAAATGGATCTGCACTTTTTCTCCTTGTAACTTCCCGATGCCTGCTTTGAACAGCGCGGGGAACTTGTTTAGGACCTGGGTACATGAGGTGTTGTCGACGGACAAAAGGGCTCGGACATCGTCCCAGTTCCAGCGTATCTTTCCCAGCCAGCTCCTGCTGAACAGTGAGGGGCCATCGCCCAGTACCATCCAGAGTGGTAACGCATGCACCACTCCATTGTAGGAGACCTTTACGGTAGCACTGCCGATTACGGGAACTAGATCCTTTTTATACGTTCTCAGTTTAGTATGAATGGGAGTTAGGACTGGCCTTGAGGCCTTGCTGTACCACAAATTATTGAAAGTCTTTTTGCTCATTATGGACTGGCTCGCGCCCGTGTCCAGCTCCATTGACACCAGGAGTCCATTTAATTCAACCTTCAGCATTATCAAGGGACACTTTGTGGTAAATATGTGCATCCCATATACCTCTGCCTCCTCGATCTGAGGCTTTGGTTCGTCGTGATCCACCCTGGATCTGTCCTCCTCTGCAACATGGTGGTTTGCAGGATTAGCAGGGTTTGCAGCTCACCTGCACATACATTGGAGGTGTCCCATTGTTCCACAGTCCTTGCAAACGTATCCTTTGAAGCGGTATGAATGGAAACGATGATCACCCCCGCAGCGCCAACAAGGTGTTAATAGCCTTGTATTCACCACCTTTGATGGTGGACTTTGAGTCATCTGCAGACGTGCAGCTGCAGGCGTGTAAGTCCTGCCCTGTACATTTCGATTCGGAAACAATGTTACTTTGTTCACAGTACTTGCAGCAGTACTCGTCTGCTGAGAAATTTGTTTGGTATTGTCACTGGTGGCGAGAAATGCCTGGGCTATCGCTATGGCTTTACTCAAGGTTGGGGTCGCTACAGATAAATGTTTACGAAGTATTACTTCATGGCCAATGCCAAGTACAAAGAAGCCCCTGAGCATGTGCTCCAAGTGTCCTTCAAATTCGCAATGTCCAGCAAGGCGCCTTAGCTCGGCGACGTTGCTCGCCACTTCCTGGCATTCAGATCTCTTGTATATGTAGAACCGATACCTCGCCATCAGAATGCGATCCTTCGGGTTTAGATGCTCCCGGACTAGTGTGCACAACTCATTGTATGACTTGTCTGTGGGTTTCGCTGGAGCGAGCAGATTTTTCATGAGACCATACGTTGGTGCTCCGCAAACGATGATGAGGATCGCCCTTCGTTTGGCAGCGTTCGCTTCTCCTTCCAGCTCGTTGGCCATGAAATATTGGTTGAGTCGCTCCACGAAGGTTTCCCAATCACCTCCCTCTGAAAATTTCTCCAGGGTGCCCAAGGTTCTCTGCATTGTTGCGGTGGGGTTCGTCATTTATATCTCGTTGCCAGTTGTTAAGTCTTGAATAAAGAGTCAGACTAGATACTGCAAACTCAAAGTAAGGTGTGACCGTAGTCCTTCATTACAGATCTCAGAGTGTCTCTCCAGCCTGTGAGGCCTCCTTATATACAGGTGCTCCCGATGGATTGTGGGATCCCTTGGGACTCCAGGGGATAAGCCCTCTAGTGGTCAGACACAGTATTTACATGTTTATATACATAACAAATACATTGTGGAACCAACCAGGAAGCAGACTATTTTAGATCCAGTCATGTGTAACAAGTCTGGATTAGAAAAATAGAAACATAGAAAATAGGTGCAGGAGTAGGCCATTCGGCCCTTCGAGCCTGCACCACCGTTCAATAAGATCGTAGCTGATCATTCAACCTCAGTACCCCTTTCCTGCATTCTCTCCATACCCCTTGGTCCTTTTAGACATAAGGGCCATATCTAACTCCCTTTTGAATATATCTAACCAACTGGCCTCAACAACTTTCTGCAGTAGAGAATTCCACAGGTTAACAACTCTCTGAGTGAAGAAGTTTCTCCTCATGTCAGTCCGAAATGGCTTACCCCTTATCCTTAGACTGTGACCCCTGGTTCTGGACTTCCCCAGTATCGGGAACATTCTTCCTGCCTCTAACCTGTCCAATCCCATCAGAATTTTGTATGTTCCTATGAGATCCCCTCTCATTCTTCTAAACTCCAGTGAATACAAGCCCAGTCGATCCAGTCTCTCCTCATATGTCAGTCCTGCCATCCCGGGAATCAGTCTGATGAACCTTCACTGCACTCCCTCAAACAGCAAGTACGTCCTTCCTCAGATTAGGAGATCAAAACTGAACACAATATTCTAGGTGTGGCCTCACCAAAGCCCTGTACAACTGCAGTAAAACCTCCCTATACTCAAATCCTCTAGCTATAAAGGCCAACATACCATTTGCCTTCTTCACCGCCTGCTGTACCTGCTTGCCAACTTTCAATGACTGATGTACCATGACACCCATGTCTCGTTGCACCTCCCCTTTTCCGAATCTGTCACCATTCAGATAATATTCTGCCTTCCTGTTTTTGCCACCAAAGTGGATAACCTCACATTTATCTACATTATACTGCATCTGCCATGCATTTTCCCATTCACCTAACCTGTCCAAGTCACCCTGCAGCCTCTTAGCATCCTCCTCACAGCTCACACCGCCACCCAGCTTAGTGTCATCTGCAAACTTGGAGATATTACATTCAATTCATACATCTAAATCATTAATGTATATTGTAAATAGCTGGGGTCCCAGCACTGAGCCCTGTGGCACTCCACTAGTCACTGCCTGCCATTCTGAAAAGGACCCGTCTATCCCGACTCTCTGCTTCCTGTCTGCCAACCAGTTCTCTATCCACGTCAGTACATTACCCCCAATACTATGTGTCTTCATTTTGCACGCCAATCTCTTGTGTGGGACCTTGTCAAAAGCCTTTTCAAAGTCCAAATACACCACATCCACTGGTTCTCCCTTGTCCACCCTACTAGTTACATCCTCAAAAAATTCGAGAAGATTTTTCAAGCATGATATCCCTTTCATAAATCCATGCTGACTTGGACTGATCCCATCACTGCTTTCCAAATGCTCTGCTATTTCATCTTTAATAATTGATTCCAACATTTTCCCCACCACCGATGTCAGGCTAGCTGGTCTATAATTCCTTGTTTCCTCTCTCCCTCCTTTTTTGAAAAGTGGGGTTACATTAGCTATTCTCCAGTCCATAGGAACTGATCCTGAGTCAATAGAATGTTGGAAAATTATCACCAATGCATCCACTATTTCTCGGGTCACTTCCTTAAGTACTCTGGGATGCAGCCCATCAGGCCCTGGGGATTTATTGGCCTTCAATCCCATCAATTTTCCTAACACAATTTCCTGACTAATAAGGATTCCCTTCAGTTCCTCCTTCTCACTAGACCCTCGGACCCCGAGTATTTCCGGAAGGTTATTTGTGTCTTCCTTAGTGAAGACAGAACCAAATTAATGAGGGGTCAAATGGCCTATTCTTGCTCCTATTTCTTATGTTCTTATGTTATTATCATCTCCTGAAGATATCCCAAATTGCCTCACAGCCACCTTTGAAGTGTAATCACTATTGTAATGTAGGCAAAGGTAGCAGGCAATCTGCACACAGTAAGGTCACACATACAGCAATGAGATGAAGGACCACTTTATTGTTTTTTGGTGGTGTCGTTTGAGGGATGAATTTTGGGCAGTACACTGGGAGAACTCCCTGCTTTTCTTTCAATATGACCATGGGACCTTTTACGCCCACCTGAAAAGGTGGATGAGGCTTCGGTTTAATGTATCATCAGAAGGTACTTGGACAATGCAGCACTGCCTCAGTACAGTGCTTGATGCTATGCTCAATTGAGGAACAGTGGAGGACTTTTAAGGAGCTCTTTCATAGTGCTCAACAAAAATATATTCCAGTGAAAAAGAAGAGCGGTAAGAGAAGGGATAACCAGCCATGGATAACCAAGGAAATAAAGGAGAGTATCAAATTAAAAACCAATGCGTATAAGGTGGCCAAGGTTAGTCGGAAAATAGAAGATTGGGAAAATTTTAAACGACAGCAAAGAATGACTAAAAAAACAATAAAGAAAGGAAAGATAGATTACGAAGGTAAACTTGCGCAAAACATAAAAACGGATAGTAAAAGCTTTTACAGATATATAAAACGGAAAAGAGTGACTAAAGTAAATGTTGGTCCCTTAGAAGATGAGAAGGGGGATTTAATAATGGGAAATGTGGAAATGGCTGAGACCTTAAACAATTATTTTGCTTCGGTCTTCACAGTGGAAGGCACAAAAACCATGCCAAAAATTGCCGGTCACAGGAATGTGGGAAGGGAGGACCTTGAGACAATCATTATCACTAAGGGGGTAGTGCTGGACAGGCTAATGGGACTCAAGGTAGACAAGTCCCCTGGTCCTGATGAAATGCATCCCAGGGTATTAAAAGAGATGGCGGAAGTTATAGCAGATGCATTCATATAATCTACCAAAAGTCTCTGGACTCTGGGGAGGTACCAGCGGATTGGAAAGCAGCTAATGTAACACCTCTGTTTAAAAAAGGGGGCAGACAAAAGGCAGGTAACTATAGGCCGGTTAGTTTAACATCTGTAGTGGGGAAAATGCTTGAAACTATCATTAAGGAAGAAATAGCGGGACATCTAGATAGGAATAGTGCAATCAAGCAGACGCAGCATGGATTCATGAAGGGGAAATCATGTTTAACTAATTTACTGGAATTCTTTGAGGATATAACGAGCATGGTGGATAGAGGTGTACCGATGGATGTGGTGTATTTAGATTTTCAAAAGGCATTCGATAAGGTGCCACACAAAAGGTTACTGCAGAAGATAAGGGTACGCGGAGTCAGAGGAAATGTATTAGCATGGATAGAGAATTGGGTGGCGAACAGAAAGCAGAGAGTCGGGATAAATGGGTCCTTTTCGTTTTGGAAATCAGTGGTTAGTGGTGCACCACAGGGATCGGTGCTGGGACCACAACTGTTTACAATATACATAGATGACCTGGAAGAGGGGACAGAGTGTAGTGTAACAAAATTTGCAGATAACACAAAGATTAGTGGGAAAGCGGGTTGTGTAGAGGACACAGAAAGGCTGCAAAGAGATTTAGATAGGTTAAGCGAATGGGCTAAGGTTTGGCAGATGGAATATAATGTCGGAAAGTGTGAGGTCATCCACCTTGGAAAAAAAAACAGTAAAAGGGAATATTATTTGAATGGGGAGAAATTACACCATGCTGCGGTGCAGAGGGACCTGGGGGTCCTTGTGCATGAATCCCCAAAAATTAGTTTGCAGGTGCAGCAGGTAATCAGGAAGGCGAATGGAATGTTGGCCTTCATTGCGAGAGGGATGGAGTACAAAAGCAGGGAGGTCCTTCTGCAACTCTATAGGGTATTGGTGAGGCCGCACCTGGAGTACTGCGTGCAGTTTTGGTCACCTTACTTAAGGAAGGATATACTAGCTTTGGAGGGGGTACAGAGACGATTCATGAGGCTGATTCCGGAGATGAGGGGGTTACCTTATGATGATAGATTGAGTAGACTGAGTCTTTACTCATTAGAGTTCAGAAGGATGAGGGGTGATCTTATAGAAACATTTAAAATAATGAAAGAGATCGACAAGATAGAGGCAGAGAGGTTGTTTCCACTGGTTGGGGAGACTGGAACTAGGGGGCACAGCCTCAAAATACAGGGGAGCCAATTTAAAACCGAGTTGAGAAGGAATTTCTTCTCCCAGAGGGTTGTGAATCTGTGGAATTCTCTGCCCAAGAAAGCAGTTGAGGCTAGCTCATTGAATGTATTCAAGTCACAGATAGATAGATTTTTAACCAATAAGGGAATTAAGGGTTACGGGGAGCGGGCGGGTAAGTGGAGCTGAGTCCACGGCCAGATCAGCCATGATCTTGTTGAATGGCGGAGCAGGCTCGAGGGGCTAGATGGCCTACTCCTGTTCCTAATTCTTATGTTCTTATGTTCAAGGCCTGGAGCGGGGCTTGAGAGGTGAGAATGCTACCACTGAGCCAAGCTGTCACTCTATCGGGACATCAGATGAGTAAAATATTGAGTGGAGGTTGATCTGCAAGCAGAGATGTTCCATAATGCTAGAGTAAAATTTTGCTTGAAGCGAAGATTTTTTATGTAGTTTTTTTTGTAACAGTAAGGTTAATGTTCCGAATTGGTGCTACCAGCATTTTATAAACAGGAATATGGTGGCAGCATGCCCATGAGTTTCCAATATGTGTCCCTAAAAGGCGAGACTCTAGACCAGGAGAAGGATTTCCAAAAATGACTTTCAGTATGCCTGCCCTGTGCTCGATTCCTTCAACTTTGACATTTCAAATGTTTCATCTACATCCAGTAAGTTTTTGAGGGTCAGGCTTGGATCATCGCCTCACGCAAGAGAGGCAGCTCACGATGAGCTTTAATTTCATCTCTTTATCCAGCTCAGTGAATTCAGATGGAGTTAATTACCAAAGCACTGAATGACAAGAGACTCAGGGACTCACTCAATCCCTGCCAATTAATAATTCACAATCTATGCCTTATTAACAGAAGATACTCCTCATCTTTTCTCAAAGGTGCAACTCTCAGCTGTAAATCAGTGCTTTCACTCTTGTCTCTGAGTCAGACGATAGTTGGTTCAAGCCCCACTCCAGAGACGTCAGCACATAATCTAGGCTGCCACTTTAGTGAAGTACTGAGGGAGTGTTGCACTGTCGGAGGTCTTTGAAATGAGACATTAAACAGAGGCACTATCGAAGAAGAGCAGTTAAATTTTCCGAGTGACCTGGCTGATATTTATCTCTCAAACAACATCACTAAAAAACAGATGATCTCTCATTGCCATTTGTGAGTTGTGGAACCTTGTTGTGTAGAATTTAGCTGCCGCTTCTCCCTGCATTACAACAGTGACTACACTTCAAAAGTACTTCATTGGCTGTGAAGCACTGTGGAACGTCCTGAGATCATGTAAGGTGCTTTTTAAATGCCAGTTCTTTCTTTGATTTATCTAAAAAACAACAGTCATTGTACTCCAAAAATAGATCACAGTGTGAGATGCATTGAGATGTTTGCACAATCTGATAAGGCTCGATACAAAGACAAGTATTTCGTTTTTTTGCTATATCTGTTTGTGTATTACTTGGATAGTGCAGTAGGTTTCAAACTTTTCTGCATGGTGACCCCTCCCTGAAAAATAATGACACACTTCTGGGGACACCACCACCGTTCTAACTTCTGAAAGCACATGTCTGCTGCCCATTTGAACCAGGGCTGTCATTGCAAAAAACATTTTTTTTTATTGGAGAACAGCAACACGGATACCGTGCTAGCAAGTCAGCAAGTACAGAAAAATCTCAAAATGTCATGTCTGGTGAACCTCCCAACACTCTCCCTCCCCCGATCTGCTCACCGACCCCCCACTTTGATGTAATTTGCACAGTCTGTTTTTCTAGCTTTAGCTGTTATAGCGATCCGAACATTTTCAAACCTTCGGATCCATGTTTATCATCAATGTTGGAGGGAATGTGGGTCAGTATCTGTGTCAGACTGAACCGAGGGAATTGCACATGCTGCTGTCTCCCTCCCTGTTCGCGTTTAGCATTTAGTGTCTGTGCTCATTTGCAAAGGAAGCTCAGAAAATGCACTTTGTCTTTTGAGATTCTCCCAGAAGATGCAGCAAATCTTACTTCAGACGCTTCTGATTTTACAATACAATGAAATTCCAGTGCATAAATGATACTCGGTGGCCTTGATTTTGAGTGATGGGCAGTTTTGATTGCAGGAAGCACTGAACCAACACGCTCCTCGGTAAATTGCTGTCAAAGAGTTCTTGCAACTGGCATGATAGGTGCCTGTCTTCCTCCTACTCATCTTCTGTCTCGTCCTGTTGTTCGTGCTTCTCCAGCTCCACATCTTCCTCCGGAGATGGCTTGATTGGTTGGTCCCTCTGGATGGCAAAGTTGTGGAGCATGCAGCAGATAGCGATGGTCCTATGGTCTCTCTGGGGGCTTTACTGCAGGACACCTCCAAGCCCAGCTAGGCAGCGGGATCTTTGCTTGAGGACGGCGACGGATTGTTCTATTTGGGCTCCAACAGAGGCCAGGCTCTGACTATATCTCAACGCTGCATTTCTGCTTCGGTTCCCCAGAGATGCCATGAATCAAGTGCCCAAGCAGCCAGCCTGCAACCTCTGCCCGAAGTCTTCATGGCAGATGCCAGGAAACCTGCGTAATGCACTTCATGTCATTACTGACCAGCTGCACATTCAGTGAGTGGAAGCCCTTCCTGTTCATGCACACTCTAGAGCCTTCTCTGGGAGCACACGAGGCTGTGTGTGTGTCCAGTCCATAATGCTGCACACCTGAGGGAAGCTTGAAGTTATGGTAAAGCCCAGAGCCCTGTCTTCCTGCTTCGTGGCCTCCATAGAGAAGGATATGAAAGCCGCTGGCATTGTCATATAGCGTATCAGTCACCTGCTTGATGCTGACATGCTACTGTAAATACCAGCAACGATGTCTCCAAAAGATCCTGCAAATCCCCTGGGAGGCTGGACGCGCCAACGTTAGTGTTCTCGGTCAGGCCAACATCTCCAGTGATACATATGCTTATCACTATAATAAATCACCCGTGGCCCATTGCTGGAGCTGATCACATTGTGACCTTTAGGTTTAATGTAAACTTCAAAAGTGAAACCTGCAGGAGGAGCCTGCTTTATATAGGGAGGCAGCACGAATTGCAGTAATGTGTGCCTCCCGGGCTTTCCCCATTTGTTGGCTGTTACATGTAATTACATGGTACAATGGATGGTACAGAGCATGGCTGCAAATAAATCACAACACTTCCCCCCCAAGTCTGAGATGCGGTTTACAGGTCGAGCCTGACCGGGGGTCTGCGCTCTCTGGTTGAGCGTCCGAGTTGGACGCTGGGTGTGGGCGGCCTGACCGGAGTGTCGCTGCCTTGTGGTGCTGCGGCTCTGGTCGGACTGTCCGGTGCGACGGGTTCTGTCTCTTGGTGAACCGTCGGTTCTGTTGCTTGTGGTTGGAAGTCGCTGTCACTGTAGTCATCCAACGGTTCTGGATCATCGGTGAACCTCAATTTGGTTTGATCGATGTGCTTCATGCAGGTTTGGCCATTAGTGAGTCTTACCACAAATCCCCTACTCCCCTCTTTAGCTACGACAGTGCCTTCGAGCCACTTGGGGCCCATACCAAAGTTCAGCACGAAAACAGGGTCATCGACGTTGATACAACGCGTTACACAGTTGCGGTCATGATATGTACATTGCTTAATCTCACTTAAAACCGAATGCACGAGGGACAACCTTGTTTTGAGGGTCCTCTTCATGAGGAGTTCAGCAGGCGCAATCCCTGTGAGCTAGTGGGGCCTCGTCCGATATGCAAGCAGCACGTGAGACAGACGGGTCTGCAAGGAGCCTTCCGTCACTCGCTGCATGCCCTGCTTTATGATCTGTACTGCCCATTCAGCTTGGCCATTGGAGGCTGGTTTGAACGGGACCGACCTGACATGCTTTATGCCGTTAAAGCACATAAATTCACGAAATTCGGAACTCGTAAAGCATGGTCCATTGTCAAGCAAGGACATCGGGCAGGCCATGGGTGGCGATCATCCTCCGAAGGCTCTCTATTGTGGTGGTGGATGTGCTGGACAACATTATAACACATCCGATCAACCATGATCTTATTGAATGGCGGTGTAGGCTCGAAAGGCCGAATGGCCTACTCCTGCACCTATTTTCTATGTTTCTATGTTTCTATGTTTCTATTTAGAATAAGCATCAATTACAACCAGGAACATTTTTCCTAGAAAGGGACCCGCGTAGTCTACGTGGATGCGGGACCAGGGTTTGGAGGGCCAGGACCAGAGGCTCAGGGGGACTTCCCTGGGTGCGTTGTTGAGTTGCGCGCACGTGTTGCACCGGCGTACGCATGACTCTAAGTCTGTATCGATGCCGAGCCACCACAAGTGTGATCTCGCAATGCTTTCATCATTACGATGCTGGGGTGTGTGCTATGGAGATCCTTGACAAATAAATCTCTGCCCTTCTTGGGCAGGACTACACACAAAATTTCCCTACAAAATGCAGTCGGCCTGGACGGATAACTCGTCCTTGCGCCGATGAAACGGCTTAAAATCGCCATGCATCTTCCCATACGTGGTTGCCCAGTTTCCACTTAATATACAGTTTTTCACCTGGGACAGCAGTGGGTCTTGGCTGATCCAAATTCTTATCTGGCATGCCGTGACGGGTGACCCTTCGCCCTCAAAGGCTTCCATGGCCATGACCAGTTCCGCGGGCTGCTCTGCTTCACCCTCGGTGGCGGCGAGCAGGAGCCGGCTGAGTGCATCTGCATAGTTATCGGTGCATGGTCTGTGGCGGATCGTGTAGTCGTAAGTGGACAGCGTTAATGCCCACCTCTAAATGCGAGCTGAGGGGATGGTATTAACGCCTTTGCTCTCAGAGAATAACAATGTGAGCGGCTTGTGGTCGGTTTCTAGTTCGAACCGCCGGCCAAATAGTTACTGGTGCATCTTTTTTACCACATACACACAAGCTAGGGCCTCCTCTTCGACCGTGCTGTATCCCCTTTCAGCCTTGGAAAGGCTGCGGGACACATACACTACAGGTTGGAGCTTACCCGACACGATCGCTTGCTGAAGCACACACCCGATCCCGTAGGATGACGCATCGCACGCTAAAACGAGATGCCTACAGGGATCATACAGCGGCAGTAGTTTGTTTGAACACAATAAGTTTCTGGCCTTCTCGAAGGCAGTTTCTTGATTTTTACCCCAGACCCAGTCATCACCCTCACGGAGCAGTACATGTAATGGTTCAAGCAAAGTGCTCAGCCCAGGCAGAAAGTTATCAAAGTAGTTCAGTAATCCTATGAACGAGCGTAACTCCGTTGTGTTGCGTGGTCTCGTGGCCTTTTGGATCGCCTCCGTCTTGGAGTCTGAGGGTCTGATGCCATCTGCTGCGATTCTCCTTCCCAGGAATTCCACCTGTGGTGCCAAGAAGACGCATTTGGTTCATTTCAATCTTAGACCTACTCGATTTAGTCAACATAGCACCTCTTCCAGGTTAAGGAGATGTACATTGGCATCGTGTCCGGTGATCAAGATGTCGTCTTGGAAGACGACCGTTCCTGGGACAGATTTCAGCAGGCTCTCCATGTTTCGTTGGAAGTTCGCAGCCGCTGAATGGATCCCGAAGGGGCACCGGTTGTATACGAACAGCCCCTTGTGTGTGTTTATCCACGTCAGCTTCTTGGACGATTCCGCCAGCTCCTGTGTCATGTACGCCAAGGTGAGGTCCAATTTTGAAAACAGCTTTCCGCCCAACAGGATCGCGAACAAATCCTCCACCTTGGGTAGCAGGTACTGGTCCTGTAACGATACTCAGTTTATGGTTACTTTATAATCCCCACAGATTCTAATTGTCCCATCACTTTTAAGAACGGGGACAATGGGACTAGCCCAGTCATTAAATTCCACTGGCAATATGATGCCTTCGCGCTGAAGCCGATCTAGCTCGACTTCTACTTTCTCCCGCATCATGTAAGGGACCGCTCTGGCCTTGTGGTGAACGGGTCTCACGCCTGGGCTGAGGTGAATTGTCACCTTGGCCCCTGTGAAGCTGCCGATGCCAGGCTGGAACAGTGACGGAAACTTGTCTAAGACCTGCGCACACGTGGCTTTCTCCACCGACAATAATGCTTTTACATCGCCCCATTTCCAGTTAAAATTCCGTAGCCAGCTTCTGCCAAGGACCGGGATAATCTCTTTGGTGTAGGTGTGCAGCTTTGCGTTGATCGAGTTCAGCTTGGGCCTGTGTGCCTTGTTTGCCCATAACTGCTCGAAGACCTTCTGGCTCATGATCGATTGGCTCGCACCCGTGTCCAGTTCCATCGGTAACCGGTATGCCGTTTAGTTTAACATTCATCATAATCAGGGGACTCTTGTTGGTAAAGGTGTGCACTTCATGCACATGCACCCCATGTACCTCTTCCTCCTCGGTCATCTCTGCGCAATCCTCAGGATCTACGCTTGACCTCCCATCCTCCGCTACGTATCGGGTTGTAGCACGTTTACACATTCGTTGGAGGTGCCCCATCATTGAGCAATTCTTGCAGACATATTGTTCGAACCTGCACAGGTTTGCTCGATGAGCCGCTCCACAGCGCCAACAGCTTGCTGATGGATTTGCATTCACAGGTACTGATTTCTTCGCATTAGTCCCTTGTTGTGGTGAGTGAGTCAACTCAGGTCGAGCAGAGGTCGCATTAGCCCAGCTGGGGGCACTTCTGCCTGCCGACAAATTTAGCTTATTCACGGTGTTTGGCCCCGGGTTATTCCGAAGTTGTGAGTAGAGTAGCTTTGTTTCTTCCTCTCTGGCCATGTATGCTAGCAATTTGCTGAAAATTCTTTCATGCCCGATTCCCAAAACAAAGAAGTCTTAACATTTCTTCAAGAACTGTCCTGAATTTGCATGGCCCAGCAAGACGCCTTAGCTCAGCGATGAACACTGCCACGTCTTGGCCTACCCCGCACCGGTGGGTTTAGAAACGGTACCTTGCCATGAGTGCACTGCGTTTCGGCTTTAGGTGATTTCAAACTAGCTCACACAGTTCTTCGTAACTTTTCTCAGCCGGTATGTCCGAGATCCGCAGACCGTGAGGAGGACGGCCCTGTGTTTGCTGGCATTCGCGACTCCCTCTAAGTATTTCGCGACAATGCATTGATCCGGCCGGTCAATGAAGTCATTCCAGTCTTCCCCGATGCAATATCGCTTGATGTAGTCAACGGTGGCCATAGCTGCGTGTTAGTATCCCATCCTCGTCGCCAGCTTATCACTATAATAAATCACACGTGGCCCATTGTTGGAGCTGATCCCCTTGTGACCTTTAGGTTTAATGTAAACTCCAAAGTGAAACCTGCAGGAGGAGCCTGCTTTATATAGGGAGGCAGCACGAGGTGCAGTAATGTGTGCCTCCCAGGTTTTCCCCCTCTGTTGGTTGTTACATGTAATTACATGGTACAATGCATGGTACAAAGCATGGCTGCAAATACATCACTCCCAGCATCGAAGCACTGACCACATTCGACCAGCTCCGTTGGGCGGGCCACATTGTCCGCATGTCCGATACAAGGACTTCCAAAGCAAGCGCTCCTCTCGGAACTCCTACATGCATGCGGGCCCCAGGTGAGCAGAGGAAACTTTTCAAGGACACTCTCAAAGCCTCCTTGATAAAGTGCAACATCCCCACCACCTGGGAATCCCTGGCCAAAGACTGCCCTAAGTGGAGGAAGAGCATCCGGGAGGGCGCTGAGCACCTCGAGTCTCGTCGCCGAGAGCGTGCAGAAAACAAGCGCAGGCAGCGGAAGGAGCGTGCGGCAAACCTGTCCCACCCTCCCTTTCCTTCAACGACTGTCTGCCCCACCTGTGACAGAGACTGTAATTCCCACTTTACAGTCACCTGAGCACTCAGCTTTAGAGTGGAAGCAAGTCTTCCTTGATTTCGAGGAACTGCCTATGATGATGATGCTGACCTGTACTGCTGCTTGACTAATGTTGCTGATGTCACCTGCTGGAAATGCTGCAGTTCAAAATGGCATTTGGGTCCTAAACAAGAACCTCATTTGCCTGATTAAATAGCCAGCCACCGACTTCAGGCGGGAACGCTGGGTATCTAAAAGAAGGCTCAGCCCAAAGTGGCGTTGGCAGCCCTTCCAGCACAGAGCAGGGGTGCAAGATTGCAAGCTGGTTTTTGGGGTCATGGTGCCCATTGATTTGAGGTAAAATGGGCAGTCATCCGTTGGTAATCCCCCCATCTAATCTCTGTGTCTCAAACAAAATGAGCTTGTGTATTGCATGGCGACTAATTCATCCAAATCAAAGGGTCTCACATACTATTCAGCCTCCTCATATATTGTATTATGCACTAACCTATATCTTAGTCAGAAACACTAATGCTCCATGAATTGAATACTAGTAACATTGCTAGCTTGCCTCAAGTCCTGGTTTACTATCTCGATTGGGAAAATCAATCCAAAATCATTCAAGTGAATGTTTGATCACAATAAGATTTGTTTGAACACCTTCTTATTTACGACTCCGTCGTTTATTCGTAAGTGGATAAATTACTGCACTTGCCTCACTTGATAAGAAAGCTGCTTTGGCAGATAGAGGGAAAGGTGTTCTTGGAGTGCTGCATGGGTAAATTTCTCAACTCCGGAGATAAATTCAGTCCCTGCCCTCCTCTTTCACAACAACATCCCAAGCTTTATGAAGCGGGGTTGCTGTGGGAACAGGGTAGAACCTTGTTTTTTTGATAGTCCAGCTGTCCATTAGCACAACGTGAATCCGATCAGCCAGGTCCAAACAGAGTCCAATGCAGGATAGGCTCATGTGGAGCATAAACACCAGCACAGGGCAGTTGGGCCAAATGGCCTGTTTCTGTGCTGTACATTCTACATAATGACTTTTATAAAAGTCCAAAGCTGCTTTCTTTGAATGCTCTTACTTTGTTCAGCCATCATCCTATAGATTCATTTGAGGATTTTACTGTTCCAACTGTCTGACTCGGGCTGACTGTAAACAGAGGCCTCTGAGTGCCTGTCCAATGATACTGCTACCGCTCACATGTGTTCACAGAGGTTTGTCGGGGTTCTGGGAGGTACCATGAGCCAATTTATGAGTAGGGAATCCTTGTCTTTGAGGAACCAATCATTCACTCTCTTGTCACCCTGGCAAGTGGGAAATACTTCATCCTTTAAGGTGTGGTGTAGAAGGCACACCCTGGAAAATGTTCATTGGCATTCAGAGTTCTTTGGCCAGTGGCCTGCAGACCATTTGGAAGTTCATCAAGTACTGTTAGAATATTTTAAGGTGATTTAAAAAGTCAATCTTTCACAGCATTCCTTTCTTTTAGCATTTTTAATGGTAGAGCAAATGTGAGAGAAAGGGAATTTAATCTTATTTCTATATCTGAACAACAGGTCTGGGGAACAGGATAAACATTTGGCCTAAGCACTTACAAAACTATAAAAAAAGCTTGCAGCACACAGGCAAAGATTGAAAAGATTATACGCTGCGGCCTTAGCTAAACGTGCAAACTATGCATCATGTAATCCTAGGCCATGGTTGTATTATAGGATACGAATAGTTCCAGGTCCCCTTTAACTTCAGATCGCTGTCGAGGGTCAGGAGCAATGTAGCCATGTGGAGGGCCTGCAGGGCAGGAGCTGGTCACTCCTGGACTTGTATTGTTCTCTGACATAAGAGAGCCTTCTCAGACTGAGTCGGAGCCTGGGGGCCAGGTTGTATTATTTGCAGATCATTTAATATAAATAGAAGGCCAAATCAGTCACTGTAATAAAGCTTGTTATTGTAAAAAAAACACTCGCTCATGAATCATAAGTGGAGTTATTGCCGCCGGACTGACAACCCTTTGTTGCGACAGTAACTGCAAAGAGATCCGCTAACAGAGATCTTCTGTTGATGAACACCGTAAGTACTTGGATGGCTACGTGGCTGCAGTTGATGATACCCTGTATTCTTGGAATATCAAACCCTGTCAACCTTTCCCGGTATCATATCCCGGTACTAACATTAATTATATTCATAAGTACCTCAGATAGGGTGTCTGTGGCACTGTAGTGGTGAAGTTTGCAGTGAAGTTTGCAGATGACACTAAGCTGGGTGGCGGTGTGAGCTGTGAGGAGGATGCTAAGAAGCTGCAGGGTGACTTGGACAGGTTAGGTGAGTGGGCAAATGCATGGCAGATGCAGTATAATGTGGATAAATGTGAGGTTGCCCACTTTGGTGGCAAAAACAGGAAGACAGAATATTATCTGAATGGTGACAGATTAGGAAAAGGTGAGATGCAATGAGACCTGGGTGTCATTGAAGTTTGGCATGCAGGTACAGCAGGCGGTGAAGAAGGCAAATGGCATGTTGGTCTTCATAGCTAGAGGATTTGAGTATAGGAGCAGGAAGGTCTTACTGCAGTTGTACAGAGCCTTGGTGAGGCCACACCTGGAATATTATGCTCAGTTTTGGTCTCCTAATCTGAGGAAGGACGTTCTTGCTATTGAGGGAGAACAGCGAAGGTTCACCAGATTGATTCCTGGGATGGCAGGACTGACATAAGAGGAGAGACTGGATCAACTGGGCTTGTATCCACTGGAGTTTAGAAGAATGAGAGGGGATCTCATAAAAACATATAAAATTATGACGGGATTGGATAGGTTAGAGGCAGGAAGAATGTTCCCATTGCTGGGGAGTTCCAGAACCAGGGGTCACAGTCTAAGAATAAGGGGTAAGCCATTTAGGACCGAGATGAGGAGAAACTTCTTCACTCAGAGAGTGGCTAACCTGTGGAATTCTCTACCGCAGAAAGTTGTTGAGACCAGTTCGTTAGATTTATTCAAAAGGGAGTTAGATATGGCCCTTACGGCCAAAGGCATTAAGGAGTATGGAGGGAAAGCAGAAAAGGGGTACTGAGGTTGAATGATCAGCGATGATCTTATTGAATGGCGGTGCAGGCTCGAAGAGCCGAATGGCCTGCTCCTGCACCTAATTTCTATGTTTCTATGTTTCTAATCCTTGTCAAGTCTTCAACTCTTACTTGGACGGAGCCAGTAGCAAAACACATTGGCTTCCATTGTTATTTTTACAGCAACTGGCAGCACAGTGCTGATGTTGCTCCCTGGTTCCGGGTCGAGGAGATGGCACAATTCATCTGTGGCTTCCACCCTCCATAAACTGCCCTTATCCTATGCTGCACCAACTCCTGCTCACCCATCACCCTTAACCTCGCTGACCTGCATTGAGTTCCAAACTCTAGCGCCTCAGTTATAAAATTCTCATCCTCATATTCCAATCCCTCCATGACCTTGCCCCTCCCTATCTCTGTAACCTCCTTCAGCCCTGCAAACGCTCATGAGAACTCTGCGTTCCTCCAACGCCAGCTTCTTGTGCGCCTCCCTCTCCCTTTGCCCCACCATTGACGGCCCTGCCTTCAGTTGCCTGGGCTTCCGAGTTTAGAATTCCCTCCCGAAATCCCTCCACCTCTCCTTTAAGACTCTCCTTATAACCCACCTCTTTGACCAAGCTCCTCCTAATATTTCTTTTTTTGACTAAGCCTTGGGGGTATTTTTCTATATTAAAGGTATGATAATCCCCATCCCTTACACTGTCTTATTACACTTAAGTCTTAGCACAAGCTGCCGCCTATATTGGGCAAATAGCGTTAACCATTCGCTGTTAACATAGAGCCCATGAAAAAGGTGCCATTTATAACATGTTATGTCTGCTGGCTCTTTCTGGTAGTTCGTTATATTTACATTTAAATCCTTCGGTGGAATTCTGTGTCCATGTCTTTTGAGCCTTCGATCTCTCTCATTTTTAACATTCACCTGGTTCTGAGATAGAATCCCACCCACAGCTCAGTTACCAGTAACTGCTGCAGAGATTTAAGAAAAGATGTCCCTCCTTCATTTCCTGCATGTTACCAGCTCCTGATTCGTCAATCGGTAATTCAGGAACAGTGGAAAAACCATGTTTTAAATACAGCACGAGCCATTTGTTGATCCCTTTTCACATTAACTGCTGTTACCAATAACCGTGGGGACGGAATTGGAATCCAGGCAGCCGTTCTATCTAGGGTATCTCTAAAAGATGATACACCGTCCAACGCTTATAGTGGACTAATTGCGTTAACACCAACGTGCCCACTATAAGTGGTGAGGACTGTATTTAAACCCATGTTGTTGTTTGTGGTGCAGTGTGCCCTATTCACACATTGGAAATAGCTTTCAACTTTGGCTGGGACTGGTGGCATTGAACTGACTGCCTGTTATCCACCCCTCACATGTTTTCATCCATTGGAAGATCAGCCGAAACCCAGTTCACACGTCTATCTGGGGCTTCTGCCAAGATTACAACGGCCGCTGGGGGAAATCCCCAAGGAATTTCCTGCCGAATGTATCCCGCAAGTGAGTCTGGCTAATGCTGTGAGCAGTCTCGTCACCCCTTTCAATTTCAGCTCCATGCTGCATCTCTTCCAACTCTGTAGATGTCATTAATGTATGCTACAAGGCAGGTATGAACCAATTTGCATGTTCATCTTTAATTAAGTCCTTTAATTTGGTCCTTAACAAGCCAATATAAAACAAGGCAATGTACAGATTTAGGATTAATCTGGATAGTCCCCAAAGGAACATGGATAAAGATGATCTACTGCTCTGTAAATTCTAACACACAAAAGGCTCTAAATTGCCACTGTCAATAATCAAGGTGTTAAACCTTTTAAAATTAAAATAAAACTAATGGCTTCATAGCTCCATAACAATGATGGACAGAGGAACGTCATAGGAAAGTGCTGAAGCTAATATCAGCTGCAATGTCTAGTCTAAAATTACTCCCCTTTGACCCCTTGTATCAGCTCTAATGCCAGGAGAAACATTCCTCCTCTTGTCTTTCTAATACTGACTGGTGCAGAAGATCGTATGTGAATAATGTCATCATCTAATCGGCAATATTGGTACAGTGCTTAACATTGTAGCCTGGAACCTATGGTGCGTGATGTTAGATGAACATGTTATGTTATGTGCATGTTATGTGCATGCATGCTAATATATAGGAATATCATTTGTAGACTTGTATTAAGGAAGCATTGACCTGGATTCTAACAAAATCTAAGTACCAAGCTAAAGATAGAAAGAAAGAAAAAGAATAAAGAAATAATAAAGAAAGAAAGACTTGCATTTATATAACGCCTTTCACAACCTCAGGACATCCCAAATTGTTTTAAAGCCAATGAAATACCTTTACCTGAAGTGTTGACATTGTTATAATATAGGAAACGTGGCAGCCAATATGCACACAGCAAGCTCTCACAAACAGCAATGAAATATATGGGCAGATAATGGCCCAGAAATCCCGGCCTCCCCGGGTCAGTACGGAGTGTCTACGGAAGCGGGAAGGCATCAGAAAAGCTGGTTTTCAGCGCACAATTCGCATGCGCTGAAAACCAGCTTTTCCGATCTGTAATGTGTGAATAGGGCACACTGGCCTAGCCAGACAAGCTGGATTATGACAGATCATCCACATCTCGGGTGTGAGGACATTTGCACGGGCAGGTTTGCGGTATTTACTCATATCTTGCCCAGCAAATGTCCTCAAAACTCTTATGCCTGATAAAAGCAAGCGCATAGCCTACTTTTACAGGTCTAAGAGTTTTAAATCACACATAAAACATAAAAAATAAAATTACAAATTCACATTTTATTTTTAAAAAGCCTGCTCACTACATTAAATTTATTTTAAACCATAATTTAAACCAAAACTTGTTAAAAACTCAGAAAATGTTTTTTCTTTAATTTCAATTAATTTTAATTATGTGAGGAGTGTTTTTTATTTTTTATTATGGTGTTTTTGTGTTTTTTTCAATTAATAGCAATGAGAACGCTAGATACGGAGTTCTCATTGCTATTAATTGAGAATACTATACCTGATTGGTTGAGCAGTTACATGTGACTGCACCTTCTGCGTGGGACCCTGGAGGATAGGAACGCGCTTCACAGCACGGGAAGAGAAGGCCACCCCAACAGAATCTCACGCTCCTCCATGACCACCAGGTACTTTTGGAAAAATTCTCCGGTCGGAGGCAATTGCCCGCGGGAAGCCTCCGACCAGAATTTCAGGGACAATTTGTTTTTGTTTATTGGTGTTGGGTGAGGGATGAATATTGGCCATGACACTAGGGAGAATTCCCCTGCTATTCTTTGAATAGCACTCTGGGAAAGATGACACCTCCGACATTGCAGATCTCCCTTAGTACCATGCTGAAGTGGCAATCGAGATCATGTGCTCAAGTCTCTGGAGTGGGATTTAAACGTACAACCTTCTGATTCAGAGAGTGCTGCCACTGAGCCACGGCTGATACCTAAATCCTGCAAAGAAATAATTTGACAGATAGTTCACTTCAGATTGTACAATTTCTTTACCAAGACGAAATTTTCCCATTCAATTACAGATGATTCATTGTCTCCAGAAGGGGCTGAGAAATAAACCTACTTTTCCAGATACATTCAGAATATAATTATGCCTGATACAAATACTTCTGAAGGCATGATGAAAAATTACTTTTAACTCCTACGCACAGAGTGATGTGACCTAGCCAGACAAGCCTGTTTCTGCATCAACAGTTCCTAGTGTCTGATTGTCAACACTGTATTTTCTGAAAGCCATGAATTTGAAATATTGATTCCAAAACAGTCCTGAGCTGAGCTCCAGATGAAACAATCATTATTTATGACTGAGTTTACCTTTCAGCTACTGTTCCTTTTGAATCAGTTCTGTCATTCTTTTCACCATGCAGATCCATGCTTCTAGAAATTCAAGGATTTGTTGAATATCTAATTGACGTTTTTTTTTCTATTTTCCCCTCTGATTTTTTTCCTCTTTACCTTCACTTTCTAGCAGTTAGCTACTGTTGCTGGGGTATGGTTCTATAGGCGCAGAAGGCCCTTCGGTACCTCAGTGAGTTTTGGCAGGCTATTTGACTTCAGAGACATCGCAGCTAAGACCAGTTATTTTTTTAGTTGACTCGCATATTTGTCTGTGTGATGAAAATGAAGTATTTTTGTCTACTTTTAGTTTGGTTGCTATTCCTTTAAAGCCAATCACAAAATATAATCTGGTTTAAAAAAACATCATTGCACTTCAGATCCCTGTACCAAATGTATTTTGACACAGGGTTGCAGATTTTGTCAGTTAGAAGCTGGGAAGAAGATTAATTCAAACTTAAAAATGCTCTGTAATGGGTTCATTTTATATTCCTTTTCAATTTGATTGGTTAGTGATTCAAAATCCGGGAAGTTCCAATAATTCTTCCAGGATAGAAGACAATTTTGTCCAAACTGGAGGTATTTGGTACATACTATGGGAGAAGACAGTCAGGAATCTCAGAAAAACTAGACGCTGCCGGTTGGTTTCATATTCCTGAAAGAAAGGAAGAACACATTATTTACTTAATTTGTTATTAGAGTTGCAAATTTTTTTGTATTTTATCCACTGGAGTTAGTTAGTGCCTCCTGTAGATATCGAAGTATTATATCATGGTTCCTTATGTGCTTGTTCACCAATCGTAAAATAAATGTCCTTGTTATTTTAAACTTAAAATGAGCTCTGATGTGATGCTTTCGAAGACCAGAATCAAGGCATAAGTTCAGCACCTAAAAAATTTACCAGGCAGGGTTGCTCTTTGTTTCCTGGGAATGTTACTGAAAACCTGTCTTAATCATGAAGCCAATTAGCTGACATCAGCCAAGTGAGTGTTTGAACCCAAGCCCTTCCTGCTTTATTTGGCTCAGTTCAGTGCCACAGAGTACATTTATCCAACGGGCCATTGAAGCAAATTAAAATTCTTACAGACTCACTGATGCATGAGAGTCAACTACAGATATTGAACCTACACAACAGCTTCTACTTGATTAGTTGTCCCACTGACTGAATGTCAAATGGAGCATGCAGCCTTTAATACATTCGCTGCAATCGCTTCTTTTATACAGTTGTGATTACCAAGATTTACAACAAAAGTTAAAGAAAAATTCAACAGAGCTTTATCTCTGCCGGGCAGTGTCTATGCTTGGCTGCTTCCCTCAGGAGACTGAGCAAGTTGAGTAGAGTCTATGAAAGAACAAACTGCATATGGTGTGTGCAGAGCAAGGGTTTGAGAGCTGGGAGGGTCTTTCTCATTTTGTACTTTCTCATGGACATTTCCTCTTGAGGTATCTTTCAACTTTCATACAGTACTTGACACCATAAGGGAAAGTTTAATTGAAAATGAGTTGTTGCCGGTTAGACAGTGTAATTTCATATATTGCATGTGATATCCAGCTGATATACTGGGAATAATTCCCTATCCAGCATCTCGTTAGTGGCAAGCGGAGTTTGGAAAATCGGAACTACAGTGTCGTAGCCCTACTTCCATTACTGTGCTCGCTGATAGTGAGGCTTTGTAGCAGAGCATTCCCTTTCAAAATCACTTCCACTGAGTTCAGTGTACTTAAGGCTCATGAATTCCATTAGCCCGATTCACTGGTGTCACCAGGTTCTGCCAGAATGCGCTTATTTGCACTAGCAAAATGCTCTGATTGGCTCGCCATGATCACATGAATTGATTGCTGATTGGTCCTCTTGGAGGATAAGACAAACCCAACAGTTTCTCTGGAATGTGTAATTAGAACCACACAGCCCAAGTTCTGAGTGACTTTGCAAAGTGTAATTCGAGCCATTCTGACTGCCGACTGCGGACAGGATAGAGCTAACCCATCGCAGCTCAAATTCTGTCCCTATCTCAGCCCAAGTTCCTGACCACCTCCCAGCCCAGGTTCATGCCCCCTGCCCCCAGCCGAAGTTCCTGCCCCATCCCAGCCAAAGTTCCTGCCCCCCACCCCCCCAGGCAAAGTTCCCGATCCCCCAGCCCAAGTTCCTTCCCCATCCCAGCCCAAGTTCCTGACATTACCCTCCCCCCCGCCATGACCCTGCCCGCCATTGATGGAGCAGTTGTGTGTGGGTCACGGATTGTTAACAGGTTCATTGGGTATGAGGTGAAATGTGACAGTGTCATTACTTCTGGATTTTATCCATTCCAATGATGTCCCTTGTCACACCGCATTGAACTTTCCAAGAAATCGGGGGTGGCTGTAAAGACGGTAGGGGTGGAAGAACAAGATCCGTCTTCCTGGAGTTCCCTCTATCCCTTCCGATTCCCTCTCCCGTGTCCCCTCTCTCTCCCCCAATCTCTCTCTCTCCCCAGTCTCTCTTTCTCTCTCTTCCCAGTCTCTCTCTCTCTGTGCCCCATTCTCTCTCTCCACACAGTCTCTCTTTCTCTCCCCCAGTCTCTTACTCTCCCCCCACTCTCTCTTACTCTCCCCCGTCTCTCTCTCTCTCCCCGTGTCTCTCTCTCACTCTCCCCCCAGTCTCTCTCACTCACCCCCCAGTCTCTCTCTCCCCCCTCCCCAGTCTCTCTCTCCTCCCTCCCCAGTCTCTCTCTCACTCTCCCCCCCCCCAGTCCCTATCTCTCGCTCCCACCTCCGATGTTGTCTCTCCCACAGAAAGTCGCAAAAATGTTTGTGTAAATAATCACAACGATATTCTCGGCAAAAGCGAGGCAAAATCCAAAAGCTAGAGACATGTGGCACAGCTAGTCACAGTACAGGCCCCATTTCTGGTGTCGGGTTCGAGGAGTCTGCATATGCATAGGCATCGAGGGTGGAGTCCAGGGTGTGCAGGCGCAGAAGGATGCTCAAAAAACAAGGGCAAATAATCACTCTGTTTTGCCATGCATCAATATATTTATAACATACTCTATGTTATACTGAGCCTGTATTTATAATATATTAAAAATCCTATGTCTGCATACACTTCCTGCCTACACCATTTGATTTCTTGTCACATTTTCTGTCACTTTTTTGTGTCAATTTCTACCTTTATAAATGTTCATGACCACACTTATTATGGGATTTGCCTATGCAAATTTATTGCTCTAATTGTGCAATCTGGCCCCTGGGTTGTGCAAGACCAAATTATCTATAAAGACAGAGCACAAAAGTGGAACCAACTCTTAGCCCTAGTGTACATCAGTTTCAAATCTTCCCAATCTGAATAGCCCTCACTCTTGGGCTCATGTCCATCAATCAACTTTCTATCCATGCTGCTACTGCTACACTTCCTCCTATGCAATATACCTGAGTTTTACTAACTAGCCTTTTGTGAGACACCTTATTGAATAACTTCTGAAAATCCATTGACATTGGGGGAAATTTTGCAAGGGGTCAGCGGGCGTGATCGGTGACAGGTCAGGTGGAAATTTTTTTTTTTGACAACGGGTCAGGACCCTGCCGCCACACACCTTTCACAAATGTTGGGTCTGTCAGCAGTGAGCAGACACGACACGCAGCGACGGGGGGGGGGGATTTAAGGTCATTATGACCTTGTTAACAGAGGGTTCAGAACTATTTTGAGCTCACCTTCAGAGTTTACCAGGTCACCCAGGGGGTCCACGCTGCTCAGGGATCACATTAGGTAAGCAGGGTGGGAGTTGAATGGCCATAGAATCATCTCATTACTTGACAGCTGCAAATGTGTTATAAAAGCTCCCATCTCACAGCTGCACAGAAGCTGTTGCTTACTGCATTTTGAAGACAGATTGAGCTTTATGCGGGTTGCAAGTGTTTGGAAAAAACTCTATTCATTGGAACAACCCCTCTCAATGTTGATTCCTGGATTCTTTTACCTCAATTTGGTTCAGCAAAATTACTGAAACGAATATCGTTTGTGCTTTAAACAAAGCAAGCTTTTATTTAAAAAGCAAATCCCGATCGGGGACCTTATCAGACAGAAGGAATACTCTCTTGATAGAGCGTACACACTTCCTACGGACAAGGTGACGTTACATTGTAAAGGGACGACGGTTATACATTTTCGGCAAAAGATAACAAGATAGGGCTAGAATGACATCCTAGTTCAGCCTATCCCTTTTGATCCCTCTTTCCCTTTGTCCACTCATAAGCCGACCTAAGTATGGTCTGATTTTAAACAAAGACCTTCTGTTAATGTTTCAGGTTAATAACATGATTTAATAAGACCTTGAGGTTTTTCTGCAAGCTGTGGGTTTTGTTTCAATATGTGTTAGTGTTGTAACATTTCGCAGTCTCGAGTCTGAGATGTCATGGCTATTCCTCCATGAATTCTTTGTTAGCTTATACTGTCCATATATAATTCCCACGTTCTCAACTTCTCGACTTTATACATTTTTAAACATTCACATTCCCCCCTTTTATCATTCCATGATAACACTTAGGATCATTCTAGGAGTATCGCATTCATCCGTTCACACTCTATTTCCTGAATCATATTGTTGTTAGTGTCGAGTAGTTCTTTAGTTCGTTGGATCATAACTCGGGAGCCCTTGATCACAAGAGGGTTTGCTAACCTTGCCATCATTACTTTACAACAAAGGTTAAGGCAACCAACAATCAAACAACAGGTAATTATTACTATGATGAGAATAATTGCCCCATGCATTAGATGGGATCTCCAAGATCCATCTGATAGCCCATCAACCCAGCTAGATCCTTCTGCTGGTGTGGATAACTTCTTCACCTCCCTTCTTATGTGATCAGCGAGATTGGTTATGTTTTCTGAACTATCAAGAATGTAAGTGCAACATTCAGATTCTATCAGGGCACATGTTCCCCCTTTCTCAGCTAACAGGTAATCGAGGGCCATTCGGTTTTGTAATACTATGGTCCTTATTGCTACCATTTCAGCTGTGATGCCCTCCAGAGCTTCAGCAGTATTGTTAGCTATCTGTTCCAATATCGTCTCTAGGTTCTGTACTTCATCCATGAGACGTCTTATCCTGATTGGGAACATCATGACCCCAAAGAACTTGTCGGCGGGGGTGATGGCTCGCTTGTATCGGCTGGAGGCATGTGCTTCCGCCAGGGTACGTACTTGCCGCACAAATGGCACCACATATCCCAGATAACAGGACCCTGTCCATCGCCTAGGCAACCAAGGATATGCCTTATGACCGCACACGAAATACGTGCCGTTAAAAGCTGCTTTCTGACATATTGCTTCCGGGTCCCAGGACTGGGCCCACAAACCTCCACCTGTTTTATTTGGAAGGTGAGAGAGGATGGTGACTCGTGCACCTGTGGTGATGTTGAGACTGTTTGGGCATTTGCTGTACCCTATGATATGTCCCTTGTTACTGGTGTCATTTCGGGTTAGACATATATCCCCGGTTGGCCTCCCAATCCCTGAGGTATTGGTCAGGGCTAAGAATGGGGGTTCCTTTCCACAGTCGTAGGTTGGTTGTTACCATCCCTGGAACGTCTGACTAATGGGGTCTCCAGCACTCTCCCACTTGGTGACCTCCCCGTGGTCGTTCATGTGCTAACGGTATGATACTCCTCCTGATCTCTGTGATCCCTCTTTTGACCCGCCTTTCCTCTCTCGTATTTGTATTGACCCCCCTCCTCTCGTGATAGTTTGGCTCTGAATCCATCTGACAGTCTCAGTTAGGGTTAGTTGGAATGTATAGGGATATGTGAACACACCCAACATCTAGAAAAGTTCCCATTTTGCGCATAAACATAAGACATGTACAAAAAGGTGTTTACATGGAGCTCTCGTCTCTGTCTCCCCTCCCATGCGCCGAAACTGTCATAATATACAGACTGTGGCATACAGACACAGTTTCATCTTATGGCTCAGGATTCAGATAAATAGTCCAATTATTTTGCTGATTAAAAGAGTTCGGTTCTCCCCTCTCTCTTCTTAGGTCACCGTCGGTGTAGCTGGCTGTCTATCACTACGGGTAAAAGTTCAAACTGGTTCACGTTACAATTAGGATGTCAACGGCCTTGTTCAGCTATGGAGAAGAAGAAATCTGGAACAGAAACAGGAATTAGAATAACCAGTAAAATAGGTTCGTTAGAGGGTGGTGAGCTTGCAGTGGTGCAGGTGAACCCAGGCACTCTTCCCCTAAACCTTGGCTGCAGTGGGGATAGTGAGTAACACCTGAAAAGACCCCTCCCATCGTGGCTCCAATCCCTTCCGAATCCACCTCTTAATCAGGACATACTTCCCAGGTACCACGAGGGACAATTCGGGTAAAACTGGAAGGTCGAGGTGAGCCTCTCGAACCTGGTTGTGAGCTAGTCGCAGAGCCTGAATCAGAGAAAGAACAGGTGGTCATCAGTCGAGCTGAGATACCATATCTAGGAACAATTTCCCTCATTAACACCTTAACAACAGTTTGAGCCTTATTGTCCAGGGTAGTGTAGGCTTCAATCCATCTGCTAAACACATCTACTATTACTAACACATATTTGTAACACTGAACTTTTTTGCAACTCAATGTAGTCCAACTGAAATGTCTCAAAGGGACCTTCAGGTAGGGGCGTTTTACCCCAATCACAGGGGACTCCCTTCCCTGGATTATGTTGCTGGCAAACCAGGCAATGACTACTGATGTTCTGGGCCAGCGCCTGGAGTCTAGGGTGCCACCAAGTAGCCAAAAGTGTGTCACTCGTGGTCCTTGCTCCACAATGAGTAGCAAAATGCATACATTCAATAACCCATGGAGCCAACTCGTCAGACATGCAAGTCTGTTCCGCGGGAGTGGTCCAGAGTTTAGAAACATTGTCATAAGTACATCCATAATTTTTCCACAACAGTTTTTCTTTTTCAGGAGCGTCCTCCTGTGCTTTAATAACATCTTGGATAGTTGGCATTGGTTTTTCCGAGGCTAACTTATCCTTCGCAGGATTTTTAGTCTGACTCATCATTTTGGGCACTACCATCTGTTGGTCACGAGAGGCTTGTTTAGCCTCTTTGTCAGCACAGTGGTTCCCTATATCAACCGGGGATTTTCTGGTGGTGTGGGCGGTACATTTAACAACGGCAATGTGCTTGGAGAGCATGAGGGCTTGCAACAAATCAGATACTAGTTGCTTATTTTTCCATAATTGTCTGAAATCATGGGCCACCCCAAAGGCATACCTAGAGTCGGTATAGATATTGACTTTGAGGTCTTTGGCCAAGATACAGGCTCGGGTGAGGGCGAATAGTTCAGCTTGTTGGGCAGAATAGGCGGTTTCAAAAGCGGCAGATTCCAAGACCTGATTCTCCTGTTTTACTATGGCGTATCCTGAGATTCGTGTACCTTCTGGATTAATAGAAGAACTTCTGTCAACATACATAATACAGTCTGGATCTTCAATTAGTACATCAACTAAATCTTCCTTGACTGATGTGGCCTCTTGAATTAAAGATAAACAATCATGACTGGGTTCTTCCTCATCTTGGGGTGGCTTAGTAAGAAAACAGGCCGGATTAATGGCAGTACAGTGCCAAAAGGTCAGCTTAGGATTATTTAGTAGGTAGATCTCATATCTGCTTTGCCTGGCCATGGTAAGGTGTTGAGTCTGCAGTTGGCCCAGGAGGGCAGCTACGGAGTGACAGGTGTACACAACAATATCCTGCTGGAGGGTAATGTTGGCAGCAGATTGGAGGCTATTGTAGATGGCGGTTAATATTTGAGTACATACAGGGTGCCCCAATGCAACGGGGTCTATTTTGGAAGAATAGTAGACAACAGGCCTATGCTTATCCCCGTGTTTCTGAGTTAAGACAGCAGTAGCACAGTCCTTCAGGATTGTACAATACAGTTAAAAGGGCCGGTCATAGAGGGGCCAGCCCAAAGCCGGAGCTTGCAGCAGGGCTGTCTTTAATTCCTTAAAGGCTTGGACGTCTGCGGTTTCTATTTCAAAGCTGCCTTACTTATTTGTATACGGGGTGAGGTGCTTAGTCATCAGGGCAACATTAGGGATCCAGGATCTGCAGTAATTGATCATTCCCAACCACTGTCGCATTTGTTTAGCCGTGCTAGGGACTGGAAACTGGCAAATCGGTTCAGGTCAGGTTTTGGTCCTTCTACCCGAGGCGGCTCTTCCTTTCTAGTCACGTATTCAGTCTTGACCCGGGTTGGGGGCGCACCTCCCCCCTCTCCTTTCTTTTCCTGCCAATAATATTTACTGTTATTTGCCCAATTATTTGTCCGGATAGCGTGAGCAACCGAATAGGGCAGGCACTGAAGTAGGATAGCGCAGAATTGAGGAGAATCCTCTCCTGCCCTGAAGGTATTATCTCCTGATTGACTTCCGTATATTTCAATAAATCTTTCCATGAATTCATCGGCAGTTTCTTCTTGTTTGGGTTTAGTTTCTAATACTGCGGCCATACTGATGGGCTTCTGAAGGGTCGTGGTGAGAGCATTAAAGATAGTGTTTAGGCGATCCTGGACATCGTTAGGGTGAGCAACCACCAATGCATCATGAGTAGCACGTCCTAGGTGAGTTAGAAATCGGGCATGCTCAATTGGGCTCAGGGTTTGCTTTACCAGGGCCTACAGGTCCCTTGATTCTGCATTATATCCATGCATGTCGAGGTCACTCCGTGAAATCGGAGGTCAAGATTAAGTTGCGTTTGTGGATCCCTTTCAGCTTATTTATCTTAGCCTTTTAACTCTTCAATTTGTTTTGTTTGAGTATCTATTTCTTTATTGTATCAGGCAAGTATTATTACATAAGCTAGTTCTGTTTTTATTTTTATTCTGTCTATCGCACCATTCCTCTGTTAGGTGAGTCTTTTTTCTATTAAGAAATCCAAATTGATAATGTTCAGTATGAAACGGCTGTCAATGGAAAGGGTTAACTCCTTTACAGGTTTGTAAGAAGACCTGATGTCATTACGTGACTTCACGTAACCATCTGAAAAAAAAATCTTTTAATCAGGAAAGGCAGCATTTGATTAAACTCCAATATTTTTTTAACTTCTTATTCAAGTACTTGCCAAAGATATTTTTTTAATTGATTTAAAACGAGACCACAAATTTTTAATAGCTATTTGTTTACTGAAATTCAATTTCGTCATCAGCCTCGGTCAATGCAAAGCCAACCATTTTAACTCCGTAGTCTATCGATACATTTCTCAGAGGTCCCAGTGGAACTCTGAATACATTTCTCGTGCGTGCACTCTTTCTTTAAGATGTCTACAGTTTTTAATATGTCCTCCTTCTGTCAATGAAAGCCCTAATTTAATGGAGTTTTTCTGCCAACTCGACAGGAGTGATTTTTTAGACTGTAGTGGAATTTTTCTCATAATTTAAAATCTCAGAACACATTTTTTTTTTAGCACCTATTTAGTACGTTACATCTTTTTTTTCGTCTTTTCCATAACTAGAGGGAAGTCTGGCACGTAGGCTGTGGACTGCTTTTCATTATCTCAATTGTTCCAGCCTCAAGGTCGTGTTATTTAATATAATATTTTTTTTGAATCCTTTTGAATCCATCTCAGTATTTTCTGCGCCTTCTCTGAATATCTCAAAATCCCGATTCAAACTTTGTAATTCAATAAGGTTCACACTCTTAAACTTCCCACATACAGGACAACACTACGAAGGGTTAAAAAAACTTTCATTCTGTTTGAAAAAGTGGGTGGAGCTAAAACAAACCACAACACCCCGGCTTTTTTTTTCCACAGTAAAAAATCACACAAGTATTTCTCATTTAAAACAGACGTTCACAAGAGTCTCTCTTCTTTCCTATTAATTTTTGGATCCATGACCTTTCAGGGAATTCGTAGTTTTATCTAAATTACCCATCCTGTGTCGCCGCACGTTGGATCAGGGTCCTAATTAGACCTGATTGTCTCCACGTCGCCCCGTGGTGGTTTCAGTTATCTTACCCAGAGCCTAGGCGGACCAAGTGATATACAAGATCGACGCTGTACCTGGCGTAAGTACAATTTAAAATTTACACAGTCCCGTGTAGTCCCGCAGCTTAATTTTACGTAATTCCCTAACCTCCGCGTTTCCCTACGCGGTTCGCGCGATTCTCTCTCTCTCTCCGCGTTGCCGCGCAGTTTTACTTGGGCCTCGAACCCACACAGACACTGGGCCTCGAACCCAGGCAGGCTCTGGGCCTCGAACCCAGGCAGACTTACCTATTCTAACCTATCTTTCTGAGTCGCCGCTTGGTTTGCGTCACCGCGCAATTTCCCGATCTCTATCCCTATTCTAAGTTTGAAAGGTATTCACCAGATTGTCCTGGATCTCGTTCAGACACTACCTGAGAACCAGCGAGTGGCTAAACTTTCCTCAGACTTTTGAAACCGGGGGAAACTGGAGCAGTATTGAAAGTATACTTAATCCAGTGGCCACTTTCCCCTCGTCTCGTCCAAGGCTAGTCTGGCTCTTAATTCGCAAGTTTTCGGCAGTCGTCCGTTGAGATCCCACTTCTGACACCAAATGTTGATTCCTGGATTCTTTTACCTCAATCTGGTTCAGCAAAATAACTGAAACGAATACCGTTTGTGCTTTAAACAAAGCAAGCTTTTATTTAAAAAGCAAATCCCGATCAGGGACCTTATCAGACAGAAGGAATACTCTCTTGATAGAGCGTACACACTTCCTACGGACAAGGTGACATTACATTGTAAAGGGACGACGGTTATACATTTTCGGCAAAAGATAACAAGATAGGGCTAGAATGACATCCTAGTTCAGCCTATCCCTTTTGATCTCTCTTTCCCTTTGTCCACTCATAAGCCGACCTAAGTATGGTCTGATTTTAAACAAAGACCTTCTGTTAATGTTTCAGGTTAATAACATGATTTAATAAGACCTTGAGGTTTTTCTGCAAGCTGTGGGTTTTGTTTCAATATGTGTTAGTGTTGTAACATTTTGCAGTCTCGAGTCTGAGATGTCATGGCTATTCCTCCATGAATTCTTTGTTAGCTTATACTATCCATATATAATTCCCACGTTCTCAACTTCTCGACTTTATACATTTTTAAACATTCACTTCACCATTGACAGATTGCTTCTATCATCTCAAGTTCACCTGCCATCTATTACATCAGTATCGGTGCCCTTGAAACTATCTCACCTTGGTCCTCAGAATCCCACCACGATCATGACCAACACCCGCAGCACCAGGCACACCAGCAGCACCAACAACACCAACCTTCTTTGCAATCAACTGCACAGGACACAGGGCATCAGCACCTGACCACATTGCTGCCCGGGATGCCAGGGATGGCCTCACCATGGCCAGATTTAATTCACTTGATGCTGTACATCTTCGCTGCCACATGTTGGGCCAGGTTGGCACCACTGCACACTAACACCATGCAGCATCCCTACAATGCCCAAGCCATTCCTTTCACACTCGTCGCCATTGCGGGGGGGTACAGTTATGTCTCACCATTCACTGGAACTCACAAAGCCACTTCCAAAGGTGCACACAAATCTGTCCAAGAACATAAAGTGTTCAAAATAAAGGTTTCAATGTTTGACACCACATTAACAGAAACTTTACCTGAACATTGCATAAAACACCCAAGTGCCTACCCTTGTGTGTTGTTAGTTGGTGCAATTGGACTAGGATGAGGGTGAGTATGAGGGGTGGCTAGTGAGCTAGGGAAGTGATAATGTAGATAGAGAGGGATGGGTGGAAATGCAATGTAAGTCGGTGTGAGTAAGGATGTGCAGGAGTAGGGTAGGGAAGGCAGAGTGATGGGGATGTGATGAGTGGCACAGCAGGATGAGGTTGAGTGTGGCTTTGCAGTAATGTTTCGTGATCTATGAAGATCATTGAAAGGTTTGCACCACTGAGGTAAGGTGCGCCTGACGACATCCCTGCTTGTGTCTTCCTGTGCAATGTGCAACCAGGCTGCGTTGGTCTCCTGGGGAGATCTCCTCTGCCCATTGGAAGGGAAGAGAACCTCCCTCCTTGCTGTGACTCCCTCCATAAGTATATGAAGGGAGTCGTGGGAGAGCCTGGGTGCAGCCCTGCACCTTTGTGCAGTGCTTGTCAGTGTTTGCATCATCTCAAAGTTATAGAACACTGATGACACAAATGTCAAAATAAATTTACACATGGTTCCTTTAAGGAAACTGGCTGGTGATGCGTCATCAAATAATGTCATCAGACCCACTTCCTTCAGTTGGCCGGGTAACGTGCTGGACGAGCTTAGCAAGCCCTATTGAGGGATAGTCAGTCTACACAGCGGGCTGGAGCTAGCAGTGAGACCGAGACCCGTCGAGGTTGGTAAAATCCAGCTCAAAGAGTAAGAAGAAACAGTGCGTATGACAGATGTCAGGTTGAGAATACAAGTGAGAATCAGGCTGAATATAGAAAGTTTAGAGGGGAAACAAAAAAGAAATGAGGAGCAAAGAGGGTTGTGAATCTCTGGATTTCTCGGTCCCAGAGGGCTGTGGATGCTGAGTCTCTGAATATATTTAAGGCTGAGACAGATAGTGTTATATATGCAGACTATAGATATACTCTCTGTGTAGTCACTGTATAGTTGCATAAGATGGAGACTTGTTACCTGATGTACTATCAATAAGGTTTACACTGTGTATATACTATGCTGGCACCACTGGAGGATGCAACTGGTGGAGACCAGGGTTTCCTGCCCCTGTGGCAGAGGCTGTCCACCAGAGGGCACTGCGGTGGGAGACCTGAGGGTCACCTGCATAGATGTGCAGGGCCCAGTATAAAAGGCTGTCCACCATGCTTGTGCCTTATTCTGGAGTTACGAATAAAGGACCAAGGTCACTACAGTTTGAATATAAAACATTGCCTCGTGGAGTCATTCATAAGTGCATTACAGACATAACAACTGGCAACGAGAATACAGACTTTCATGCGATTATGGCTACCTTTGGCACAATAAAAAACTTCGCTGAGGGTGATGATTGGGATGCCTTCACAGAAAGACTCGAGCAATATTTCGTGGAAAATGACCTGGCAGGGGAGACAGACACATTGGTGAAGAAGCGCAAGGCTATACTGCTGACCAGTTGTGGCCCCGAGGTCTACCGCCTCATCAGGGACTTGCTGGCATCTACGAAGGCCAAGGATAAGACATACAATGAGCTGACTGAACTAATTCATGACCAACGAAAACCAAAACAGAGCATCCTCATGGCCAGGCACAGATTCTACACTCACCACAGACCTGAGGGCCAGGAGATTGCAAAATATGCTGCCGACCTCAGGAGACTTGCGGCACTGTGTGATTTTGGCACACACCTCAACGAAACATTGCGAGACATCTTCGTTATGGGAATTGGCCATGAGGGTCTCCTTCACAAGCTATTATCTGCCGACACCACAATCAACCTGCAGAAAGCCATCAGCATCAGTCAGGCATTCATGACCTCGACCTGAAGCACCAAGCAAATTATTCATCCTGCGGACTCAAATCCGGCAAGTACTGTACACAGAATGGTGCCTTTTACAGGCAAGACTATGGAACGTGGCTCTGCCCAGGGCAGAGAGCACAGACCTCAGGGTTCCAGAATTCAGAGTCCGCCAAGGGGTGCTAATTGAGTAGCACAATGCTGTCGTTGCTGAGGAAACCATAGGGCTCACCAGTGTCAGCTTTCTGAGTATGTATGCAAAGCCTGTAACACGAAGGGCCACCTCCAGAGTATGTGTAAAAGAAATACGACTCACCATCTAGCAGAGGAGTCAGTAGATGACTTTGAATCCAGCGAGGAGTATGATGATTTGGCCAGAGAGGCAGCTCAGTCCCAAGAAGAAGTGTATGGGGTGTATACCTGCACCACCGATTGTCCTCCAGTGAAGATGGAAGTTGAGATAAACGGCATTCCAGTCTTCATGGAAGTGGACATGGGAGCGAGCCAGTCAGTGATGAGCCAGGATGCCTTTGAGAGGCTATGGAACGAAAAACGACCCGAGCTGGTTCCAGTACAGGAAAAGTTGCGCACCTACACCAAGGAGCTGATCCCAGTCCTTGGTAGTGCGGATAGAAGTGTAATCCATAATGGTGTGGTGCACAAGTTACTTCTGTGGATTGTTGCAGGTGATGGTCCAATGCTACTCGGAATAAGGTGGATGGGGACCATCCAGTGGAAATTGGAAGACCTCTTCACTTCAGCAATCGATGTCCCCCATGCTCAGAGGCAGAGCAAAACCTCAGCTTCGCTTGGACCAGGCACCAGAGAACAGACCAGCACAACACCTGAGGCATAGACCGTCCATCACAACTGCGTGGCAATGATCCAACCGGAATGACCTAAAAGTACCTTCCCGGCTCCAGTGGCAGGACTCCTGGGGGGGGAGATCGAATTCACAGGCACTCTTCCAGCTTTTGTGGCAGAATCGTGGGAGAGAATGATCAAGGCAGTCGATCTTGAGGACAGAGGCAAGATGGCGTCCCTGCTGCAGCGAGGTGTAGCGTGGCTGAAAAAAAAGATGGGCGCGGCCATATCACGAGGTGCAACACTGAGGGACCAACACGTGGTGCCTAACAAAGGATTTGATTGGTGTAAAGCCAGCAGGGTTCTCTTAAAGGAGACCTGCAACCAACTGAACTTAAAGAGACATTGTATGCATGGCAATCAATGTAACAAACCAATTAAGATTGTGAACAAAATGTTGTTGCGAGATGTCGGGAATAGAGTGTCCCCAAAAGTAGCAAGTGAGCGAATTCGGGAGGATTCCCAGGTGTCCCCACAAGTTATAGGCCAGCGACCGCAGCAGGGTGAAGGCACAGATCCTGATACCCTGCCCCAGGCCTATCCCATGCTGCAGGCACCCGATGGCACTATTCGCCATGGACCTGGAAATGAAAACGGCGCCAATATGCCGGGTGGAAACGGCGCAGCCCCCAGACACCGTCGCTATCTCGGCCATGTCTGGGAGCGAAAGGTCAGAACCAACGAGTTCCCCAAACGGGACCTGGAACAGCCAGGTTCCCAACACCATTAGAGAGCAGGCAGAAGATTCTGCAGCCCTCAAAGGAGGACGAGGAGACCACACACATCTGTGGCTCTGGCCACCACTAGGCAACGGCAAAGGCCCTGAGTCCTGGCTAGGTGAGCGAACCAAGCCCACCCCGCTAGCAGGGGCGCAGCGCCGCTATCAGACGACTAGGACCCCATCCGGTTGCTCGGGAACCTGTGTCCTCACATACCTGAACTGCTACCTCAGTACTTACCATGACAGAACCATGAATGCAATCTACCCAATCTTGGCGCACGACCACAAAACATAACGAATGTAAGTCACTGAACCAAGGTGTCACAATACAAACTGTAATTTCCTTTCTTTGTAATTGCACTGTGTCTGATCCTGTAATGTAACGGGCTTGCTGCATGATCTTGCTGTGGCAGGTGGGGGGGGGGGGGCGGGGAGGGGAAATGGATGTATGTCGCCATGGACACACACATAGATCACACCCAGAACCCATTGGAACCTCCACTGCATCATTGAACCATCCAAACTGGTAACCAATACCAAACATTGTGGCAAAAGGACTTGGGGGTTAACAGGGAGAGAGCCAAGCCAAAGCACAACCAAGGTGCAAGGGTTATTGGCACTTAAGTCTGGGAAGAGCGAAGCCAGTGCACATAGTGCAAAGGTAATTGGCACAAAGGACTTGGGGAGAGTGGTGTTGTATATGTAGACTATAGATATACTCTCTGTATAGTCACTGTATAGTTGCATAAGATGGAGACTTGTTACCTGATGTACTATCAATAAGGTTTACACTGTGCATATACTATGCTGGCACTACTAGAGGATGCAACTGGTGGAGACCGGGGTTTCCTGCCCCTGTGGCAGAGGCTGTCCACCAGAGGGCATTGCAGTGGGAGACCTGAAGGTCACCTGCAGGGCCCAGTATAAAAGGCTGCCCACCATGCTTGTGCCTCACCCTGGAGCTCCGAATAAAGGACCAAGGTCACTACAGTTTGAGTACAAAACATTGCTTCGTGGAGTCATTCATAAGTCCATTACAGACTTAACAGATAGATTTTTGGAGTCTAGGTAAATCAAGGGAAATGGAGATTGAGCGGGAAAGTGGAATTGAGGTCGATGATCAGCCATGATCTTATTGAATGGTGGAGCAGGCTCGAGAGGCTGTAGGGCCTACTCCTGCTCCTATTTCTTATATTCTGAGTGTGAGAATAGATTGGTAGCTAACTTATAAGGTAATTCAGAAGTCTTCTATAGGCATCTAATGGTAAACGAGTAGTAAGGGGAGGGGTGGCATGGATTAGGGACCAAAAAGGAGACCTACACATGGAGGCAGAGGGCATGGCTGAGATACTAAATGAGTACTTTGCATCTGTCTTCACCAAGGAAGAAGATGCTACCTATATCATAGTGAAAGATGAGGTAGTAGAGATACAAAATGAGATAGAAATTGTTAAAGTGGAGATACTAGAAAGACTGGCTGTACTTAAAGTTGATAATTCACCAGGACCGGATAGAATGCATCCCAGAATGCTGAGGAAGGTTAAGGAGGAAATCGCGGAGGTACTTGCCATAATCTTCCAATCCTCCTTAGATATGGGGATGATGTCAGAGGACGGAAGAATTGCAAATGTTACACCCTTGTTCAAAAAAGGGTGTAAGGATAAACCCAGCAACTATAGGCTGGTCAGTTTAACCTCGGTAGTGGGGAAGATTTTAAAAATGATAATCAGGGACAAAGTTAACAGTTACTTGGACAAATGAGGATTAATTAAGGAAAGTCAGCATGGATTTGTGAAAGAGAAATCGTGTTTAACTAACTTGATGGCGTTTTTTGATGAGGTAACAGAGAGGGTTGAAGAGGGTAATGTGGTTGATGTGGTGTCCATGGATTTCCAAAAGGCATTTGATAAAGTGCCACATAATAGGCTTGCCAGTAAAGTTGAAGCCCATGGAATAAAATGGACAGTGGCAGCATGGATATGAAATTGGCTAAGTGACAGGAAACAGAGAGTAATGATGAACTGTTGTTTTTTGGACTGGAGGAAGGTATACAGTGGTGTTCCCCAGGGGTCGGTACTAGGACCACTGCTTTTCTTGATATATATTAATGACTTGGACGTGGAAGTACAGGGCAAAATTTCAACATTTACAGCTAATAACAGTGAGGAGGATAGTGATAGACTTCAAGAAGACATAGACAGGTTGGTGGAATGGGCGGACACATGGCAGATGATATTTAACACAGAAAAGTGCGAAGTGATACATTTTGGTAGGAAGAATGAGGAGAGGCAATATAAACTAAAGGGTACAATCCTAAATGGCGTACATGAACAGAGAGACCAGGGGGTATATGTGCACTAATCATTGAAGGTGGCACGGCAGGTTGTTAAAGTGGTTAAAAAAGCTTATGGGATCCTGGGCTTCATAAATAGAGGCATAGAGTACAAAGTACATAAGTAAACTAGCACGAAATATAAAACAGATAGTAAGAGTTTCTACAGGTAAACAGAAAGGAAAAGAGTGGCAAAGTAAATGATGGTCCCCTAGAATATGAGACTGGGGAATTAATAATGGGGAACAGGGAAGTGGCAGAGACTTTGAACAAATATTTTGTATCGGTCTTCACAGTAGAAGGACATTCTTGCTATTGAGGGAGTGCAGCGAAGGTTCACCAGACTGATTCCCGGGATGACAGGACTGACATATGAAGAAAGACTGGATCGACTAGGCTTATGGTAAATGGAATTTAGAAGAATGAGAGGGGATCTCAGAAACATATAAAATTCTGATGGGTTTAGACAGGTTAGATGCAGGAAGAATGTTCCCAATGTTGGGGAAGTCCAGAACCAGGGGTCACAGTCTAAGGATAAGGGGTAAGCCATTTAGGACCGAGATGAGGAGAAACTTCTTCACTCAGAGAGTTGTGAGCATGTGGAATTCTCTATCACAGAAAGTTGTTGAGGCCAGTTCGTTAGACATATTCAAAAGGGAGTTAGATGTGGCCCTTACGGCTAAAGGGATCAAGGGGTATGGTGAGAAAGCAGGAATGGGGTACTGAAGTGCATGATTAGCCATGATCATATTGAATGGTGGTGCAGGCTCAAAGGGCCGAATGGTCTACTCCTGCACCTATTTTCTATGATTCTATGTTTCTAAGACACTAAAAACATCCCAAAGGGGATAATCAAAGGGCTATAGGGAGGTTTGTGGCGAGATGCAGTGAATGTTTGTGGCGGAGGAGCGGCGAGAGATCGTGGCAGAGGTGCGACAGATGAGGGTACGGGGCCCAGAAGAGTTGAGGGCCCAGGGGCAGCATGGGTCAGCCCACACTGCGATATGTGTGCGTGCTAGGTCCGTGCAGCAGAGCAGGTCTCCAATCGTCTTCGTTAATCCTTGCCACTGGACCAAGACCTAGCTCTGTCAAGCCCGTGTAGTGGCTGGTGTGCAATGGTCACCACACGTTAAAAAAATTCACGCACAGGCATCTTCCACCCCCTCAATTGGAGTTCAGGACTGGAACATTGGGTCCTTCATCGAAACACCTGTGAACTCGCGGAAGCAAGTCATCCTCGTTCGAGGGACCACCTATGATGTTGATGATGATGGATAGGGAGGGAGGAACAATCATTATCACTAAAGAAGTAGTACTCAGTAAAATAGTGGGATTAAAAGCGGACAAGTCCCCTGGACCTGATGGCTTGGATCCTAGGGTCCTTAAAGAAGTGGCTGCAGAGATAGTGGAAGCATTGGTTGTAATCTACCAAAATTCTCTAGATTCTGGGGAGGTCCCAGCGGATTGGAAAGCCGCAAATGTAACGCCCCTATTTAAAAAAGGAGGCAGACAGAAAGCAGGAAACTATAGACCAGTTAGCCTAATATCTGTCGTTGGGAAAATGCTGGAATTCATTATTAAGGAAGCACTAGCAGGACATTTGGAAAACCATAATTCAATCAAGCGGAGTCAGCATGGTTTTATGAATCATGTTTGCTGGAGTTCTTTGAGGATGTAATGAGTAGGGTGGATAAGGGGGAACCAGTAGATGTGCTGTATTTGGATTTCCAGAAGGCATTCGATAAGGTGCCACATAAAAGGTTACTGCACAAGATAAAAGTTCACAGGGTTGGGGGTAATATATTAGCATGGATAAAGGATTGACTAACTAACAGAAAAGAGAGTCGGGATAAATGGGACATTTTCCCGTTGGCAAATAGTAACTAGTGGGGTGCCGTAAGGATCGGTGCTGGGGCCTCAACTATTTACAATCTATATTAATGACTTGGATGAAGGGACCGAGGGCAATGTAACCAAGTTTGCTGATGATACAAAGATGGGTGGGAAAGCAAATTGTGATGAGGACACAAAAAATCTGCAAAGGGATATAGACAGGCTAAGCAAGCGGGTGAAAATTTGGCAGATGGAGTATAATGTAAGAAAATGTGAGGTTATCCACTTTGACACACAAATAGAAAAGAAGATTATAATTTAAATAGAGAAAAATTGCAAAGTGCTTCAGTACAGGAGGACCTGGGGGTCCTATGCATGAAACACAAAAATTTAGTATGCAAGAACTGCAGGTAACCAGAAAGGCAAATGGAATGTTGGCCTTTATTGCAAGGGGGATAGAGTATAAAAGCAGAGAAGTTACAACTGAACAGGGTATTGGTGAGGCCACACCTGGAGTAACTGCGTGCAGTTTTGGACTCCGTATTTAAGAAAGGATATACTTGCATTGGAGGCTGTTCAGAGAAGGTTCACTAGGTTGATTCCAGAGATGAGGGGGTTGACTTATGAAGATAGGTCGAGTAGGTTGGGTCTATACTCATTGGAGTTCAGAAGATTATGGCTGATCTTATCATGGACTCTGGTCCACTTCCCTGCCCGCTCCCCATAACCCTTTATTCCCTTATCGCTCAAAAATTTGTCTATCTCCGCCTTAAATATATTCAAAGACCCAGCCTCCACAGCTCTCTGGGCCAGTGAATTCAACAGATTTACAACCCTCTGAGAGAAGAAATTCCTCCTCATCTCCGTTTTAAATCGGTGGCCACTTATTCTCAATTTAGTTTCCCCCATGGGTGGAAATATACTCTGCATCCATCTTGTCCAGCCCTCTGATTATCTTAGAAGTTTCGATAAAATCATTGGAGTTCAGAAGAATGAGAGGTGATCTTATCGAAACTTCTAAGATAACACTCCAGTGCGGTGCTGAGGGAGCGCTACACTGTCGGAGGTGCTGTCTTTTGGATAAGATGTTAAACTGAGGCCCTGTCTGCTCTTTCAAGTGGACGTAAAAGATCTCCAAAAAAGTATTTGGCTGTAAAGTGCTTTGGGATGTCCGGTGGTTGTGAAAGGCGCTATATAAATCATAATCTTTCTTTAGGGCATGGTTGCTGGCTCAAAACTTAACGTAATGTCTAAACAAAGGACTGCTCCTCCCTCATACTGGATCCCCCCCTATCAGTAATGTGGAAAATCAATTTTTTTTTCCAAATTCTGAAACTTATAGCGAAGTGACCACGGCAAGACATTATCTGCTCTATTAAGGTCAGTGTGTATTTAATTATACAACTATTGAGGTAGAGAGGAAATTTGATAGAGGTGTTCAAAATCAATGAGACCTGGGTGTCTTGGTACATCAATCATTGAAAGCTGACACGCAGGTACAGCAGGCGGTGAAGAAGACAAATGGCATGTTGGCCTTCATACCTAGGGGATTTGAGTATAGGAGCAGGGAGGTCTTACTGCAGTTGTACAGGGCCTTGGTGAGGCCACACCTTGAACCAGAGATCACAGATTTAAGGTGATTGGCCAAAGAACCAAAGGCGACATGAGGAAAAACTTTTTTACGCAGCGAGTGGTTAGGATCTGGAATTTACTGCCTGAGAGGGTGGTGGAGGCAGACTCGATCATGGCTTTCAATAGGGAATTGGATAAGTACCTGAAGGAAAAGAATTTGCAGGGCTATGGAAAAAAGGGTGGGGCATATCACTAGCTCAAGTGCTCTTGTAGAGAGCCGGCATGGGCTCGATGGGCCGAATGGCCTCCTTCTGTGCTGTAACCATTCAATGGTTCTATGATTTTTTGATAGCAAAACTTAAGACAATACGGACTGAAGAGCTGAACAGAAGTGCTACAGCACCACGACTGGTGGGAGGGTGTAATTACAGCATAACGCATGAAGCGGTTCATTCCAGATGTGATCGCAGGAATTTATAATGGAAATGTTGACGGAAAAGTGTGACAAAAACATGGCAACAGGTGGTAAGGTAGACTCTCTGCGATCCTTCAAGAGAGCACTGGACCAGTTACTAATTGTGAAAAAAGGTCACGTCTTATAAAAGATAGGTTTGTAGATCAGTATTAGGTATTGTTATGATATTAAATAGGTTGCAGGTGAATTGGTATATTGTAGGTATATTTATTAATACTTGTGGTTTAATTGCACATATATTTGATGTATGGTAATCCTTATTTGTGTTTGTTATGTTCTGTATTCTACAGCAGGAAGTTCCAACCCACAGCCCATATTCCACATGCTGCCCCTCAGCCATGCCATTTCAGCCTTTGCTGTCCAGGTAATTTAGTCCATTTGTCTTTCTTACTTTATATTTCTTACTGGCGGGTTTGTCCTGTTTGAATTTCCTATGGTTGGAGATTTGGAAAGGTCTATTTTCAGCACTGTTACCTCATTGGAGGATAAATCCCTAATCAGAACACTGAGATCTGTTCGTATCAGCAACTTGTGATATCTGCAAATCAATAGCGACACAGGTTGTAGCAGATCGCTAGCCTATATAGAACCTGCCTTTTTTTATTCCTTTATAGAACCCGCCTGATTTTCATTCCATAAAGGGCCTAGGCAATGAAGAGGAAAATTTACCCCTATATGTGGCTGTGACGCAGGTGATTACTCTCAGTACTATTCTTGGTGACATTGTTACCACATTGTGTGCTATTTTAATAAAATCATTAATTTGTGTGAAGCAAGTTGTTAAAAGAAAGCTCAGAGTAATTTCTACTCCCAGTTCCAGGTATTCAAATCCAATTCCATATGGATTCCAAGTTATAATTCCACTCCCCTCAAGTCTTGCTACAGTTGTTCAGGGGAAGAGTGACCATAATATGGTGGAATTCTACATTAGGATGGAGAATGAAACAATTAATTCAGAGACCAAGGTCCAGAAGTTAAAGAAGGGTAACTTTGAAGGTATGAGGCGTGAATTGGCTAGGATAGATTGGCAAATGATACTTAAGGGGTTGACAGTGGATGGGCAATGGCAGACATTTAGAGACCGCATGGATGAACTACAACAATTGTACATCTCTGTCTGGTGTAAAAATAAAAAGGAAGGTGGCTCAACCGTGGCTATCAAGGGAAATCAGGGATAGTATTAAAGCCAAGAAAGTGGCATACAAATTGGCCAGAAATAGCAGTGCACCCGGAGACTGGGAGAAATTTAGAACTCAGCAGAGGAGGACAAAGGGTTTGATTGGGGCAGGGAAAATAGAGTACGAGAGGAAGCTTGTAGGGAACATTAAGATGGACTGCAAAGGCTTCTATAGTTATGTAAAGAGAAAAAGGTTAGTAAAGACAAACGTAGGTCCCCTGCAGTCAGAATCAGGGGAAGTCATAACGGGGAACAAAGAAATGGCAGACCAATTGAACAAGTACTTTGGTTCGGTATTCACTAAAGAGGACACAAACAACCTTCCGGATATAAAAGGGGTCAGAGGGTCTAGTAAGAAGGAGGAACTGAGGGAAATCCTTATTAGTCGGAAAATTGTGTTGGGGAAATTGATGGGATTGAAGGCCAATAAATCCCCAGGGCCTGATGGTCTGCATCCCAGAGTATTAAAATTAAAGAGATGGCCTTGGAAATAGCGGATGCATTGACAGTTATTTTCCAACATTCCATAGACTCTGGATCAGTTCTTATGGAGTGGAGGATAGCCAATGTAACCCCACTTTTTAAAAAAGGAGGGAGAGAGAAAACAGGGAATTATAGACCGGTCAGCCTGACATCGGTCGTGGGTAAAATGATGGAATCAATTATTAAGGATGTCATAACAGCGCATTTGGAAAGAGGTGACATGATAGGTCCAAGTCAGCATGGATTTGTGAAAGGGAAATCATGCTTGACAAATCTTCTGGAATTTTTTGAGGATGTTTCCAGTAAAGTGGACAAGGGAGAACAGTTGATATAGTGTATTTGGACTTTCAGAAGACTGTCGACAAGGTCCCACACAAGAGATCAATGTGCAAAGTTAAAGCACATGGGATTGGGGGTAGTGTGCTGACGTGGATTGAGAACTGGTTGGCAGACAGGAAGCAAAGAGTTGGAGTAAATGGGTACTTTTCAGAATGGCAGGCAGTGACTAGTGGGGTACCGCAAGACTCTGTGCTGGGGCCCCAGCTGTTTACTTTGTACATTAATGATTTAGACGAGGGGATTAAATGTAGTATCTCTAAATTTGCGGATGACACTAAGTTGGGTGGCAGTGTGAGCTGCAAGAAGGGTGCTATGAGGCTGCAGAGTGACTTGGATAGGTTAGGTGAGTGGGCAAATGCATGGCAGATGAAGTATAATGTGGATAAATGTGAGGTTGTCCACTTTAGTTGTAAAAACAGAGAGACAGACTATTATCTGAATGGTGACAGATTAGGAAAAGGGGAGGTGCAACGAGACCTGGGTGTCATGGTACATCAGTCATTGAAGATTGGCATGCAGGTACAGCAGGCGGTTAAGAAAGCAAATGGCATGTTGGCCTTCATTTTGCGAGGGTATTTGAGTACAGGGGCAGAGAGGTGTTACTACAGTTGTACAGGGCCTTGGTGGGGCCACACCTGGAGTATTGTATACAGTTTTGGTCTCCTAACTTGAGGAAGGACATTCTTGCTATTGAGGGAGTGCAGCGAAGGTTCACCAGACTGATTCCCGGGATGGCGGGACTGACATATCAAGAAAGACTGGATCAACTGGGCTTGTATTCACTGGAGTTCAGAAGAATGAGAGGGGATCTCATAGAAATGTTTAAAATTCTGACGGGCTTAGACAGGTTAGATGCTGGAAGAATGTTCCCAATGTTGGGAAGTCCAGAACCAGGGGTCACAGTCTAAGGATAAGGGATAAGCCATTTAGGACCGAGATGAGGAGAAACTTCTTCACCCAGAGAGTGGTGAACCTGTGGAATTTTCTACCACAGAAAGTTGTTGAGGCCAATTCACTAAATATATTCAAAAAGGAGTTAGATGTAGTCCTTACTACTCGGGGGATCAAGGGGTATGGCGAGAAAGCAGGAATGGGGTACTGAAGTTGCATGTTTAGCCATTAACTCATTGAATTGTGGTGCAGGCTAAAACGGCCGAATGGCCTACTCCTGCACCTATTTTCTATGTTTCTATGTTTCTATGTATTGGTGAGGCCACATCTGGAATACTGCGTGCAATTTTGGTTTCCATATTTACGAAAGGATATACTTGCTTTGGAGGCAGTTCAAAGAAGGTTCACTAGGTTGATCCCAGAGATGAGGGGGTTAACTTATGAAGAAAGGTTGAGTAGGTTAGGCCTCTACTCATTGGGATTCAGAAGAATGAGAGGTGATCTTATCGAAACGTATAAGATTATGAGGGGGCTTGACAAGGTGGATGCAGAGAGGATGTTTCCATTGATAGAGGAGACTAGAACTAGGGGGCATGATCTTAGAATAAGGGGCCGCCCATTTAAAACTGAGATGAGGATAAATTTTTTCTCTCAGAGGGTTGTGGATCTGTGGAATTCGCTGCCTCAGAGAGCTGTGGAAGCTGGAACATTGAATAAATTTAAGACAGAAATAGACAGTTTCTTAAACGATAAGGGAATAAGGGGTTATGGAGAGTGGGCAAGGAAGTGGACCTGAGTCCATGATTGGATCAGCCATGATCGTATTAAATGGCAGAGCAGGCTCCAGGGGCTGTATGGCCTACTCCTGCTCCTATTTCTTATGTTCTTATGTTCTTAACCCAAATGCTTTTAAGTAAAAGTCTTTGTCTGTTGTGCACTGCTCACTGTGGAACTATAGATGTCTGTTAGTGCTTTATATTTTATTTCTTCACGTTTGCTGCTGAGAGTAACAGTTTTCTGAGACTTATACTGAGTTCATCTTGAGGAACTGGATGTGCTGGTCTCTTCATTCGGTCATGGGGATTGTTATACCACTTTGGATTCTTATTCGTAATTTTGATTTGATTTTTATTAAGAAAATTCCCTATCAATGACTAACTTAAATCTTTTCAGGTGTCTGTTACTTGCTTTGGATTTATGAGAGTCCTGTGTGTGGTTCATTGATCATTTTAGTAATAAATGTGGGTCTGTGTCAGCTGTCCGAATACATTATTCTTCAAGTGTACTTGTGTTGGAAAATAATTTTATTTATGATTAGATATTCTATCTATTCCTGAAATCAATAAGGTTCTTGAACATTGAATTGAAGTGTCATAGGTTTATTAAGTATGTCGTACATGCAATAATACTTAACCATACACTTGAAGATCGTATTTACAATCGCATCTGATGATGGTTTCATTGGGGATTCAAACGCTTTACAATTCAGAGCTCAGTATCTTCGGCCTTTATAAATCCAAGAACTCATTACAAAGTGCCACTTTTTATACATTTCTCTCACCCCCTATATGTGACAACCCACCGTTTCTACATGACATAGAAACATAGAAACATAGAAAATAGGTGCAGGAGTAGGCCATTCGGCCCTTCGAGCCTGCACCGCCATTCAATGAGTTCATGGTTGAACATGCAACTTCAGTCCCCCATTCCTGCTTTCTAGCCATACCCCTTGATCCCCAAGTTGTAAGGACTACACCTAACTCCTTTTTGAATATATTTAGTGAATTGGCCTCAACAACTTTCTGTGGTAGAGTATTCCACAGGTTCATGATTATACAAAGGTTAAAATACAACTCCATATAAGGAGAATTGAATTGAACTTATCCTTTATCAATAACTTTAGTCAGTAAACTAATTTTCTTGCTTAACAAGCTTCTTTTCTGCTGGGTTAACAAGATCGGTATAACTCCCTTACTTTGCTATCTTATCAATAGTTTTGTTCGTATTACATATAATTGCTATTTCAGCAAGTGAAACCTTTAATTATAAGTCTGTCTTTGTTTCTGTATCATTTGTACCAATTAAAAAGGATGATATGCGCCAAGATCTTTGCAGATCTTTCTCTTTTCCCACACTCGTTATCAAATGATTAAAGTTGTCTGAAACTCCTGACTCAGTGTGCAATGGCATGTCTGTAATTAAGTTTACTGAAGTGATTAAACTGATCATTGCTGTAAGCTCAGCCTGGGTTCAACAACTCAGTGGTCACTACTTTAAATTGACTTATATTTCCCTGTTTACAAACAAAGGCTAACGGATAAGATGGTTCCAATATAAAGAGAAATGAATCATGGTACGGCATTAGTAGACTTCAGGGCAGGCTGATTAACCCTCTCTTAACACTTGCAGCTTATTATCGAGGCTGATTATCCTCCACGTTAAGTTAGTTTTTCTTCTTCTGTTTTCATTATTGCAGGACAGCAGCCCAATATTCAGTGGGGGGGGGAGGCGATGCAGGGGGCAACCTGATCATCTTCCCTCACTTCAGCAGATGGTCCACAATAGCCCCAGAGGAAAGATGTAAGCATGGTTTACTCAATTTCCCCAGGGCTTCTGTGGATCTTCCACCACAGGTACTTGGCTGGTGATCAGGAGGACCCTGGCACAAATCCAACCAGTGCCTGTATACATCTGTAAATGTGTCAATTTGATAGGTTGTTATATAAGCAGCTGTCATGTTAATTGCTGTAGATTTTAATCCAGGGGCCAGGGTTCAGTATTCCACGAGGATTTCTTGCGAGGTATAATCACTAAAAACTGTTAATTGTTGATCTGTACTCGAGCAGTACTTGTGTTGCTCTGGCTGATGTCAGCACATCCCTGTCACTATCTTGTGATGTGATTAACGTCTATGCCACGTTCCTCTGGGGATTCTGTGGACCATCTGCCAAAGTGAGGATGGACAATCAGAATGCCCCCCCCTCCCCCCCCCCCCGGCTGGACACCTAACCCCACTGAATATTGGGGTGCCGAGATAACATTTCTTTCTACTAACCATGAACATCTGCACTCTGAGAGGCAATATTGACTGCAAGGTGTTGTGCTTCATATTACCTGTGACTTCCATCTTATCCAGAGATGCAAAAACCATTTTGGATGGGAAGCACTGAACTGAGCTGTCATAGTGATTATGTGAGAGATATTCATTGGGCAATAAGGGCATTTTTTACTAGGAGATAATGTCAAACTGTCCTGAATGTCAGGATTCAAACAATAAAATCAAATAAGAACATGGTTTATTACTATTGCAGCATTACCCATTGATTCAATGGAATGCATTTTAATGTGACAACATTAGAAAGCAACGATTTTAACATGTGACTAATGGTCACCTGTAGCATTCCACATGGTGAGTCAACACCAAGTGCAGTTCCTAGGTCTAGCAACATTTTGGGATTGGGGGCAGAATTGGACTTAGGCAGGGTAGGTGTTAAGGTCGAAGAGGATGGAGAGGCAGAGGAGGGGAGGGGAGGAAGCAGGGAATGGCAGAGGAGGGAGGAGAGAAGAGAAGGGGAGGAGGAAACAGAGGGAGGATGGGGAAAGGATGGATGGGGAGAGGGCAGGAGGCAGAAGAGATGCGGAGGGGATAGAACACGAATGGGAGGTGAAAGAGGAGGGGAGGAGAGAGGGAGAGGTCTGGACGTAAAACAGGAGGGGAGGAGAGAGGTGGGGAGGATGGGTAAGGAAGTGAATGATATAGGGACAAAGGAGGATGGAGGGGATAGGAAATGAGAAATTGGAGGGGAAGAAGAAGGGGATACAGAGGTGAAGGGAGAAAGCAAGATGGAGCAGGAGGTAGGATAGGAAGCAAAGGCATGGACATGACTTCAGTGGCTGGGAACCATAAAATTCTCTCAGTCCTCTTCCCTCCACTAGGGTTGGAAATTTCATCGCAGCCCAGGGGGACTGTCCTGAGCTGGTCTCCCCTAACACAGGCCCAGGCTCTCTGCCTGATGGGAGGGGGAAATTGCTCTTGCAATCTGCAAGATTGCTCAGTTGGGGGGAGGAAGGTTGAAGCTGCACTATCTCAAGGCCGATTGTGCTGTGGTTGAGAGGACTGACAGGGGTCAGTATGGCTAGTCAGTGGGGAGGTTCTCTGTCAAAGAGTTGGTTTTGCTGGTGAGTGTGTGTGGGGGAGGTGCCCTGAATTTGGCTAGGCTCTGCTGTTCATTGAAAGGAGAGGAATTATCAATTGAAGAGTCAGCTTTGTGTGTGGAACCCTGCTTAAATAAGGCTTGTTCCATTGCTCAGTGAAAGGGATTGTTATGTATGTAAACACTACCAATGTGTAAGACTTGACACCAGGGGGCACACCTGTGGGAGACCCAAGGATCACCTGCACACCCTGGGCAAGCAGGTATAAAAGGCAGACTACCATGCTGCCTCCTCACTCTGGAGTTACAATCAAGAGACCAAGGTCACAACAGTTTGAGCTTAAGATATACAGTCTTCTGGAGTTATTCTAAACATAACAATTGGCGCCGAGTATCAGATCACGAACTTTCATGCAGTTATGACTGCTGTTGGTATTCTTGAGAGATTTGTTGAGGGTGATGATTGGGAAGCCTCCGTTAAGCATCTTGACCAGTGGCCAACAAGCTGGAAAAGGAAGAAACCGCGGTCAAGCGCAGGACGATTCTCCTCACCGTTTGCGGGTCCACAATATATGGCCTCATCAAAAATCTGCTAGCACCAATTAAACCAACGGAGAAGACATATGAAGAGCTGTGCACTCTGGTTCGGGAACACTTCCAGCCGAAGGAGAGCATCTTGATGGCCAGGTATCGCTTTTATATGCACCACCGCTCCGAGGGCCAGGACGTGGCGAGCTATGTCGCTGACCTAAGACGCCTTGTGGGACCATGCGTATTTGCTGGATTTTTGGGGGAAGTGTTGCGGGACTTTTCCATGCTTGGAATCGGCCACAAGGTCATTCTTCGCAAACTACTGTCGGCCGAATCCTTAGATCTGAGTAAGGCCATCACGATAGCCCAGGCTTTTATGTCCATGAACAATAACACTAAACAGATATCATTGCAGCATCGGAACTCACCGGCAAGTACTGTGCATAAAATAATGCCTTCAACAGGCAGAACTGTACATGGCAGGGCCTACACGCACACAGAGGCCACTCCTAGGATGACTCAGAGCCCGCCGTGAGGCATGAATGCGAATCCATTAGCACCATGTTGGCGCTGCGGGGGTAATCATCGAGCCCATCAATGTCAATTCAAGCACTACGTGTGCAAGGGCTGTGGAACAATGTGGCACCTCCAGCGAATGTGCAGACGTCCTGCGACTCACCACGTGGCAGAGTCGACAGAAGATGACCGATCCGGCGTGGACCACGCTGAACGAGCAGGAGAGGCAACTCGACCTGAGGATGAAGAGGAAGTATATGGGATAGACACCTTCACCACCAAAATCCCTCCGATAATGTTAAAAGTTAAACTTAATGGTACTCCAGTCTCCATGGAATGGGACACGGGAGCGAGTCAAGCAATTATGAGCTAGAAGGCATTCAAGAGGCTGTGGGGCGACAGAGCACAATGACCCAAGCTGATCCTGATTCAGGCAATGCTGCACACCTACACCAAGGAACTGATATCAGTTATTGGTAGTGCGGACATAAGAGTATCCCATGAGGGAGCGGTGCACAATTTACCACTGTGGATTGTTTCAGGTGATGGGCCAACGCTGCTTGGTAGAAGGTGGATGGGGAAGATTCGATGGAACTGGGAAGACCTCTGTGTACCTTCTCCGGTGAACGACATCTCCCTTGTTCAAAGGCTGAGCAAGCCCCCACCTTCAGCTGAACCAGGCATCGAAGTGCAGATCCATTTGCAGATCCCCGAGGCACAGGCCACTCCTCACGACCATGAGGAGGTAAAGATCAACCGAGCAGCGGTACAGGCGCGGTACCCACCACCCGAAGCCATCATCTTCGCGACGATGGAAGAGGCTCCGGGTCGACCAAGCAGAGTGGGACTCTGGCCGAAACGATCCGAATGCATCTTCCCGACGCCAGAAAAAAAATCCCTGGGGAGGAAGATCGTGGCAGTCGGCATCACGGACACGGACAAGAGTACGTCCAGACCACGGAACGGCGGTGCATCCAGACCACGGGACAAGAGTGCGTCCAGACCATGGGACGAAAATGCATCCAGACCATGGGACGAGAGTGTGTCCAGACCATGGGATGTCGCCGCAACGAAACAGAGGCATGTGTTGTCCAGCAAGGACGACGACTTGGCTTGGAGTAAAGGTAAAGGGGCGGCCGCTGAGAAGGCCAGGAGCCCACTACGTTCCAATAAGTTGTTTGCACTGTGTAACCCATGTGAGCGCCCATTCGTGGCAAATGATGCATTATCATATGGAGTCGGGGGTACCTTACAACAAGCCAAAGTAGCGGGCGAACACCAACTGGTTGTACATGTATCCAATAAGTTACCCAAGGCTGTAGCTTGCGTTCACGGGACAAAAGAGACGTACTAAAGTGTGTCCCAATATTTGCTCGAGTCAGACAAGCTGCCAATCTCACAGTTTTTGGAGAGCAGAGGCACATTATCAATGCTTTGTCTCGACTATGTCTAACACTGTCTGTGCACTGTAACATGATCCACCACGGGCCAGGCATGGAGAACGGCGCTGATGTCCTCAGTTAGCTACCGTTACCCACCACCGGGGTGGAAACGGCACAGCCCGCAGACCTGCTCGTTATGGAAATGCTAGAAAGCAAGGGGTCAAACATAACGGCTCCCCAGACTAGGACCTGGACCAGACAGGATCCCACGTTACCGCCTGCAAACGGCAAACCGCTAGACGGGATGTTGCAGCTTATCCATCGCAAAGACGTAATGCTCATCCCATCAGATTAGCCCCTAAGGGGCAACCCTGCAACATTGCAAAGAAAGGCAGGGAGGCTTGGTCATGGGCCTCCATACCATGGCCCAGGATCCATGGGGACCATGCGGCCTCCCGCCACTACTGAAAGTCTCAAGGCCATATCGGCCCTCCTTGGCTTGCTGGACCTTAGGGTCAGTGACAATAGTCCGGAGCGGGCATCCCAAATCATAAAGCCGAGGCCTACCTCGGCGTGTCACAGCGTGCCACGACTCCCCACTGACCCGGCTATCCCGGGTGCTACGCAGTCACCGGGCAGAATGACTCAGAACCAGGCCTTCCTTATGCTATCAGCAGAGAATGCTTCATGATCATATGGCTCCTCCATGTGACATCAGAATAAGTGATATAGACCATGTTCATGGCCCGAGATCGGCTGCTAGCACAGTATTAGCCAAAGAGGGGAATGGAGTGTTTGTGATGAAAATGGAGTGTTTGTTGTGAAACCATGTAATGGGCAAACGCAGATAGCATCTGCGAACTACAGATAACCAGGAACCACTGGAAAGGACCTGGCCCCCAGCGACCCACTAACACAACCGACCTCGCTGTCAACCACGAGGATGAACCCACCATGCTCGATAGTCCGATCAGACCAGCCACGCGGCCGTGCAGCAATGATCTGACCGATTCACCTATGCCAGGACTTCAATTCAGGCGATCAACCCGGGAACGCAGAGCCCCAAATCGCCTCAACTTGTAAATAACTTGTACATAAGACTTTGGGGAGGAATGATGTTATGTGTGTAAACATTACCAATGTGTAAGACTTGCCACCAGGGGGAGCTCCTGTTGGAGACCCAAGGGTCACCTGCACAGCCTGGACAAGCAGGTATAAAAGGCAGTCTACCATGCTGCCTCCTCACTCTGGAATGACAATAAAGAGACCAAGGTCACAACAGTTTGAGCTGAAAATGTACAGTCTTGTGGAGTTATTCTAAACATAACAGGGATGAGGCAGGGAAGTTTTTGTATCTCAGTGGTGGGTTTAGGGACTTGTGCCAGGAACACTTTTCAACCCCATAGCATTCTCCTCTCTCTCACGCCTTCTCAGCAAGATATTGGCCCTGTAGCTCACTATTATTGCTTCTTCCCTACATTCCTCTCATGCCTCATCCCCTTTTGTTCTGAAACATGCCCCTGTTGCCCGCCCTCCTCACTCCCTATCCGCTTCCTCCCGCCCCAAACCTAACCCAATACTAGGGGACCGGCAGTGTGAAATGAGAGCGAGGCCTTCAACACCGGCGGGCGTGGTGCAGAAGGTTGGGGAGGAGAAGGAGGCGCAGCATGTGGTAGAGGAGGACAGAGATAGTGGAGACCCAGGCGAGGGGTCGAAGCTGTGGAGCTGGTCGCAAATGGGCTACTGTGCATCGAGCAAGCACGGAACAAATCATGAATGAGGCAATGAGTACTGAGACTGCACTGGAGGGGGTTAGAATGATAGTCAAACTGGCAAGGTGCAGACTGCATTCAGGAATGGGCCATGGTTGAGGTCCTAGTGTCTTTTGGAGGTTGGTGGGGGGGGTGAGGGCGGGGAGTTGTGGATGCAGGTTTAAGGATGGAGAGCTGGGAGCACAGGCAACATTGAGCTGTAGAGTGGCACCAACCAGTGGGCAAAGAGCATCCCCAGAATAGGGAAAGAACCCCTGGAGGTGGGAACATAATCTATTCACATTCAGAGGCTGAAATTACCACCCCCCCCCCAACCGAAAGGGGGCGCTCCCACCCTGTTTTGTGTGATTTCACTGCTGCGGTGGTTGAGGTCGCCTCTTGAGTGAAATTCCACTCTTTATTGTCTTTTTTTACTTGGATTTGGAAGTCGCTCTTAATGAGGGCGGTAACTACACGAGAGGGGTGGATACACAGCGGTGGCAACATCTGAGGGGCGGAAGTTGGGGGCGGTGCTGAGCGACCGCCGCGATGACATCATCATGACGCCGCATCACCACGGCTCTCCCCTTCACTTCACGATTTTAAAACTTCGGCTCACTGGGCCATTAGAGAGGGTTTCGGCCGGGCCAGCGGCCTGGCACCCAAGAGGGGATGCCAGGCTGTCTGTTGGTGGTCCAGCTGAACCTGGGGGCATAATTGTCGGGCCGACAAAAAAAACATGGCGACTGTGGCAGTGCATCCTCCCCTTTAAGGGAAGCTGCACTGCCATTGCAGAAGGCCACAGCCTCACAGAACCACCGGAGAAAAGCTTGTTTTGGCACCGCCGGGTGGGCTGAAGATTTTCAGAGTGGAATTTCACCGTCGGGGCTGGGGGAGGGGGGGTAGATCGGCGGTGCGCATGGTGATGATGCATTTACCGTAGATCGGCAGCAGCGGAGCGATGGTGGGGGGGGGTGAGAGGGGGGTGGGCGGGGCATCGGCAGGAAAACTCGGGAGGCCAATTGGGCGATCAGCGGCCATTCCACGACAAATCGGCGGCCACTCCACTCCGCAGCGTGGCCGTTGATTTGCGGTGGTAACAGGCTTTAAGGAAAGAGGCAATTTTGGCCCCAAAGTGTTAAATAACTAATTATTCTGCACAAAGAAAACCTTTGGAACTTAAGAAGGAAAAGAAAGCTCTGCAGAGACAACTATTGGCCAGAGTCTGTAACTGCTGGTGATCGGAAAGAAAAGTATTTTGTTTACCTGATGTACTCACTGCAAATTAAGAGCAACCTAAGGGGAGCCTGTTACATAACGTTAGTGCAAAAGCGGAACACAATCAGAACATTGAATTACCCAGGAGATCCCATACCACAGCACCACCTATAGGCCTAGAAGAGATCAGTAACGTCAGACTGGGGACAACTTCAGGGCCTGTGCTTGTTTCCGGTGCTTCAAACATCGAGGTGCTTCACACAGGTGTAAGGAAACAATGGGTGCCGGGCCAAACAAATAGATATTAGGAAGGGCGTCCAACAGCTTGGTCAAGGAGGTGGTTCTTAAGGAGAGTCTTAAAGAAGGAGAGGGAGGCGGATAGATTCAGAGTGGGGATTCCAGAGCTTGGGGCCCAAGGTGGATCAAAGCACGGCCGCCGATTGTGGAACAAATGGAGGATGGGGTGATGCAAGACGTCAGAGTCGAAGGAGTGAGATGGACCCCGCTTATAAACCAGCTCCTTGACCAAGCCTCAGGCCACCTTTCCGATTATGTCCTTCTTTGGCTCGATGTCCATTTCTGTTCAATTATACTTCCCTGAAATGCCATGGGATGTTTTTCTATTTCTATGTAAATACAAGTTGTTGTGCTAACGGATGAAAGACTGGGAAGCCAGCACGGGTCGGATCAGCTGGCAGTTCCAGTGCTGGCCCGAATGTCTTGTGAAAAATACTACCAATCCTGGCCTTGCTGATGGCTCATTGCTGATCGGGGCTGTTTTGCATGTGAAGCAGTACATGACCAATGATGCCCGTTGCACCTGGCCTGAGTTTGTAATTATTGGCCCTCACTTTGGTATTCTTGACCATTTAAAAGACCACAGAGCAACTTGCAGTTGTTTGTCGAATTGCATTCCTTTTGGACTTGAACACATTTTTTTCGTTATTCTTTTCTGTACTGTGTGTGTGTAGACGGTGCCCCCCGTGTGTGTGTAGAGGCCCCCCCCCATGTGTGTGTAGAGAGGTCCCCACCCCCATGTGTGTGTGTAGAGAGCCCTCCGCCATGTGTGTGTGTAGAGAGCCACCCCCCCGTGTGTGTGTGTAGAGAGCCCTCACCCCGTGTGTGTGTAGAGCCCCCGCATGTGTGTGTGTAGAGAGCCCTCACCCCGTGTGTGTATAGAGAGCCCCCGCATGTGTGTGTGTAGAGAGCCCCACCCCGTGTGTGTGTAGAAAGCTCCCCCCCGTGTGTGTGTAGAGAGCCCTCACCCCGTGTGTGTGTAGAGAGCCCTCACCCCGTGTGTGTGTAGAGAGCCCCACCCCGTGTGCGTAGAGAGACACCCCCCACTATGTGTGTAGAGAGCCCCCCCCTCCGTGTGTGTAGAAAGCTCCCCCCCGTGTGTGTAAAAAGACGCACCCTTGTGTGTGTGTGTAGAGCCCCCGCCCCGTGTGTGTAAAGAGACGCACCCCCTTGTGTAGAGAGATGAAAATTTCAATAGAGATCATTTGGCACTGACTGTGAATGTATTTCGGTGAACAGTGATCAGAGAGTAAAATTATCTCTCAGTACTGCACTAGAGGTACCAGCCTAGATTTTGTAGTCCTTTTTAAAAAATTGTTCCATTTGTTTTAAATTTGAAATGTTTTAAAAGTGATCATTCATTTCTCCAAGGTGCCCCTGCTGTTAAAATGTTGGGTCTTTACGCTCGGTGCAGTAAAAGAAGGCCTTCCTTAAGTGAACCTTGCAACTCCTACAAACCTAAGTGTGCCTTTAGCTAGCCAATATTTGGGAATATATCGCATGAACTTATTGACATTGGATGATTGGAAAACATAACCTCTGTCAGATTCAGGCTCAGGATATGAACCAACAGGCAAATTTATTTAACAATAAGCAAGTAAAAGAACAATATTCATGACAAATCATATATACTATTCTTCTCAAGGTATCAGAATAACAAATCCACTGTTTGCTTTAGACCTCAACATCAAATTGATCCTCGATGGACACTTGCTTTTTATGTGTTGTACCCCCCACCACTGAGTCTCTTTAGCATCATCGTCCTGACCTCCTCAAATTGACTGCTGACTAGGAAAAAGGGCAACCATCAAATCCTTCGAAGATATTTTGAAACCAGGCTCATTAAAATTTTATTTCTCACAACTACATAAGATGGACAGATTGTCAATAACATCTCTGCAGAGCTAGATTTTCCTTGGCCTAACGCACGTTTTAACGTGATTTATTCATGTTAAAAGTGCTTTTTTGTTCTTAAACTGAATTGCACAAAATTCCCCAAACCTTGAGAATGGCGTTTTCAAAATATCGGCAAAAAGCGGATCGCCCTGGAGCAACGCGAAAAAAAACCGTACCGGCTAATTTGGCCATTTGGTGAACCCGTTTTTAGCAGAAAAAAAAAACCACGAGTAAAGCAGACATTGCAGCCTCAGAAACATTGGTAAGTAGGAAGACCCGCAAAAAAGGTAAGTTAAAGTTTTTATTTTTTTATTCTTTTGCTGCAATTACTTGGTTAAGGATCTTGTAAATGTTTTATGATTATGTTTTTTGCAATTTTTTTTTTGTTTTCTCCCCTCCCAGGGCTTGTATTTTTCACGTTGATAGGCCTTGGGCTAAAGTTGGCGATATCGTGTTTTTAAACCGAATTGTCGTGGAACGCCGTTTTTTTTAAGAACCGCCATATTTTGTGGCCAAATTTACTCGCTGAAAAAATGTCAAAATTTTAATTCTTATTTATTCACTATTTTGTCGTTATTTACAGGCAGGCTGGGGAATTTCTAGCCCCTTCTGTTTTAACTGAATATAATGGCATGATTCATTGAGTTGTGCCAAGTGGATCTTAGAATCTTTAATTTTAATTAAGGATGGAATTACCATGTATCTCGATAAAGAGAAAATAGAGGTTTTCAAAATAGATGATTGTGGATGACAAATTTGATCGAATTCTTTGAGGTGGTAACAAACATGGTAGATGGGGGAATGGAGTGGATGTAGTGTACATGGACTTTAGGAATGCCTTTGACAAGGTGCCACACAGGAGATTAGCAAAGATTAAGGGGTAAGGAATTACGAGGAGGATATCAAACCTGGATTAAAACTTGGTTAAAACAGCAACAACTTTTATTTATATAGCGCCTTTAACGTAGTAAAACATCCCAAGGTGCTTCACAGCAGTGTTATAAGACAAAACAAATAAATTTGACACCAAGCCACAAAGAAAGAAATTATGGCAGATGACCAAAAGCTTGGTAAAAGAGGTAGGTTTTAAGGAGCGTCTTAAGGGAGGAAAGAGAGGCAAAGAGGCGGAGAGGTTTAGGGCGGGAGTTCCAGAGCTTCGGGCCCGGCAAGCTGGGAGAAAAGAGAAAGTAGTTAAGGACAGTTTTTCCAAGTGGTCAGAAGTGGCTACTGGTGTCCAGCAGGTTCAGTTCTCAGGCCGCTTCTGTTCATTGTGGTTATCTGTGTTGTTGGAGAGTTCTTTTATTTATAGATATGAGGCAGATAATTGTTTGTGACAGCGGAACTGTGACAGAAAAGTGTGACAGACATGAAATACGCACCAGATACATTGTATTCATAATGCGTGCACTATTTCGAAATTAAAATTGTCCAGATAATTTTATCAATACAGGCAACTCTCGATTATCCGTACATGGATCTAACGGAGAAGCCACTGCAACGGCACTTTTAAAAACTGTGTTTCTGTCCCATGTAGAGCAACATTTGTACTTATTCTGTGAACTTCATTGAAATGTTAAATCTCAAGTAAGTACTTAAACATGTGCTTTTACAGCCAGGCATATTCTGATTTTTTTCCCTTGACCGATATTATTTTTATATTAATATTTATTGAGCTTGTGCGCTAAGCATGGACTTCCAATCAAACTCGTCAATCAAATTAACTCGGACCTGGACAGTCTGTCCGCTCATACTGCGACCCATCCTCACGTTATCAGATCAAAGGCATTGCTCCCAACCCCGCTCTTTTAGGGCACTGTCCAGATCATCACGCTGGAAGCAAGTTCAGAGGGGCAAAAGATTTATCAACTCTTCCTCCCTTCCCTGCCGTCTTTTCCGTTTTCTGACACCTCTGCATCTCTATTCATAGGCAATCAGATCAGAAGACTGTTACTTTATATTTAAATGAATAGGTGGACAATCCCATCCTGGAGTGCACAGAAACAGAAAAGCATTAAATTATAAATTTGGGACCCAAACATTCTCGGCAAGTACGTGCAATCACCCTAGCGGCAAAATCGTTTACCCGGAATAGCCCGATCCCCGAGGGCCCCGGATAATCGAGAGTTGCCTGCACTATTACTAGGTATATTTGGGCTCTACAAGGTGACACATGCATTTTGGTATATGTTATAGAAAGTAGTTCACATTATGTGTCAGCCGTGGCTCACTGGTAGCACTCTTACCTCTGAATCAGAAGGTTGTGTGTTCAAGATCTACTCCAGAGACGTGCATAAAATCTAGGCTGTCGCAGGGAGTGCTTTCCGATGGGGCATTAAACCGAGGCCCCGTCTGCCCTCTCTATCTCTCCCATGGCACTATTTCAAAGGTGAGCAGGGGAGTTATCCCCGGTGTCCTGGCTAATATTTATCCCTCAACCAACATCATTAAAACAGATTATCTGGTCATTAACACATTGCTGTTTGTGGGAGCTTGCTGTGTGTAAATTGGCTGCTGTGTTTCCTACATTACAACAGTGACTACACTCTAAAATAACTTTGTTGGCTGTAATGTGTTTTGAGACGTCCTGAGGTCATGATCTTTTTTATTTTGGGAATAGAGGTCTAAATCATGATAAGATCACTCTTCACCCTGCTATCATGATTTCAATTCTATCAATTGTAATTTTGTTTAAAAGTGTCATGTATGTAGACCATGTATACTAACTGTATAGTCACATAAGGTGTGCCACCAGAGGGCGCTGCAGTGGGAGACCTGAGGGTCACCTGCATAGGTGTGCAGGGCCCAGTATAAAAGGCTGCCCATCATGCTTGTGCCTCACTCTGGAGTTACAATAAATGGGACTAAGGTCACAACAGCTCAAGTATAATACTAGACCTCGTGGAGTTATTCATAAGAGTATTAAAGACATAACAAAAAGCACTTCAAGGAAAGGTTGCAAAGTAAAAGTAATAACCTCCAAAACGATCCTATAGAATGATATTTTCCAAGCAATAAATGGGAACAGACAGTATGGATCTCAGCTCAGAAATACTCTGACAGACTGCTGTCATAGCCTCAACTGTCTCACAGGAACAAGCAAGCTACTTCTTGCCAGGACGTATCTTACTTCGTTATTGTCACATTTCAGGGTCTTTTTAAATCAACTTACCGCAGCGCCTCCATAAGATTTTTAGCCTTCAAGGGCACCACATTAGACTTCGGTATATTTTTCCAGTTAAAAATATCAAGTGAATTTGTCAAGTAACGATGAGCAACTGAATCATTTAAGACTGATAGGGTGCGAAATTGGTCCATGTTGCCTCTATTTTATGGGGGGAAATGAATGATTAGGGGATGAATTTCAGGCCGTGGTCTCCCGCACCTCATTCCCCCCCCCCCCCCCCCCCCTCCCTGCCATATCCCCCTATGCCAGACCCTGCTGGAATTGTGCTGGCTGCAAAATTGGAAGCCATTCACTTCAGAGTGCCCGGGGTGCCCGCCTGAAACAGACATTAGGCTCTTTGTACATGCTTGTTGTATGACCTCGCTCTCAAATTCGGCAAGGGATGTTGCCAGGACTGGTGAATTCTAGCTTTGAGGCAAGATTGGATAGGATGGGGTTGTTTTCTTTGGAACAGAGGAGGCTGAGGTGAGAGTTAATTGAGGTGTATAAAATGATGAGGTGCTTAGAGAGAGTGGATAGGAAGGACCTATTTCCCTTAGTAGAAAGGTTAATAACCAGGGGCATAGATTTAAAGTAATTGGTTGAAGGATTAGAGGGGAGTTGAGGAGAAATATTTTCACCCAGAGGATGGTGAGGCAGAAACCCGCGTCGTATTTAAAAAGTACTTGGACCAAGAGCTAGAAAGTCGGATTAGGCTGAATAGCTCTTTTTCAGCCGGCACAGACATAATGGGTCGAATGGCTTCTTTCTGTGCCATAAACTTTTGAGCTGCTATGATTAAGGAGCGTCTTAAAGGAGGAAAGAGAGGTGGAGAGGTTTAGGGAGGGAATTCCAACTGAAGGCACGGCAGCCAACGGTGGAACAATTAAAATGAACTAGTCCACCTTATCTTTCCCTGCACAGTTTCCAATTGCTCCAACTTTCTTCTGCTAACTCCATGAACAGATCCAGCTATTCTTTCACTGCTTGCTGTGGCTTGTTTGGATCCAATATTTATCCCTCAATCAACATAACAAAAACAGATTATCTGGTCATTATCACATTGCAGTTTGTGGGAGCTTGCTGTGCACAAATTGGCTGCCTTGTTTCCCACATTAGAAGAACAGTGACTACATTCCAAAAGTACTTCATTGGCTGTAAAGCACTTTGGGACGTCCTGTGGTTCGAAAGGCACTATATAAATGCAAGTCTTCCTTTCTTTTTCTTTTCACAGCTGATTCAATTTAATTGGCTGTCTTGTATTTAACTGAAGAAATCGCACCACTTGGTTCCTTCACTCAAGCCGACAGTTTTGTTGGTTTTTTAAAACTGCTTATGCTCCGTGACTGGATTTAAAATGGCAATCACTAAAACGGGCATATTTTTTGTCACATTTTTTGACATGTCCTCCACAAATCAGGGCTCTGCACCTTTCAAATTTGTACTAATAACTCTTATTGCTCATATAATTATTTCCAATTTCAGCTCCACCCAGAGGCATTCATGTGAAGTCACTGAAAATAGCTGCGAGCTCCAATAGTACTTTACTTGTAAGCGAAAACTGCATGAAAGCATCCAATACAGCTGCAAATACATGAAGGAGTGTGACAATAAATAAATAAAAAATTATAGCCATGTGCTTGAGCTGTTTAAAATTCATTAAACCGAGGCCACAGCATCCCTTTCTGTTCTTATGACATATAGCATGCCTGGAAATTAAATATATAGCATGCCTGGAAATTAAATGCAGAATTTAATAGAATTTGAACGGCAGATGTCCATCAAATTGACTGTATTGGAAAACAATCTTTCATTTTGCTGCAGTGTAATATTTCTGCTACTCCTGCCTTGAAATAGCCTCTGCTGTCTGTTTGTGGTACTGTAAGTTCCACATTGTAATTAGTTTTATTGGGAAGTAGTTATACTACATCATTCTATTTTACTCAATTATTCCTCTACATTTAAAGGACATAAAAAATTGTCTGAGGATGTGATTTTACACAACAGATTTTATAGCACTTTTCATAGCGCTTTATCCTGTGAAGCTTCTTGGGACCTTTGCTATGTTAAAGGTGCCATTTAAATGCAAGTTGTTGTTGTCTCCTATGTAACTAGTGTCATGTATCCAGACATGTTTACTGCTTGTACTATTGCATATGATGTGCCACCAGAGGGCACTACTATGGGAAACGTGTACACCAGCTGTATGGTCACTAAGGTGTGCCACCAGAGGGCACTGCAGTGGGAGACTTCTAGGTTACCTGTACAGGCGTGCCAGGCCTAGTATAAAAGGCAAGCCACCATGTGTGATCCTCACTCTGGAGTTATATTAAATAGACTAAGGTCACTACAGTTCAAGTGCAATACATTGCCTCGTGGAGTCATTATCAGTATTGTGTTCCTAACACAGATGGGCGTGCACACAGGGAGGTTAAGGTAACAGTGACCTCAGTCTTTATTAAGACACTCCAGAGTGAGGAACAGGCCTTGGGGCCGGCTTATATACAGTGCTCCCAAGGGATGCTGGGATCCCTTGGGACTTCAGGGGATGTGCTCCCTGGTGGCGGAACATGGGAGTGCATGCTTTACAGCTACACAACATTACTCCCCCACAAAGAATCAAAGTGAAAACTATTTACAAGGGAGGCGGTTGGGAGCCTTTCTTTCCCTGGTGGACTGCCTCGGTACAAATGTCTGTTCTGGTGTGTTGGCTGTGCCCTCGCTGGACTGGTGTGTTGTTGGCCCTGCAGGGCTCCTGGGTGAGCCTGGCCTTGCTGGGCTGTTGGGCGTGATGGGTTCGATTTCCTGGTCCGGGGTGGTGTCATTGATCCTTTGGGTGTGTGTTGTGGGCTCGATAAAGGTGGTGTCTGCTGTGGGTTGTTCAGGGCAGTCTGTGAACCACAGCCTCGTTTAGTCCAGGTGCTTTCTGCAAATTTGTCCATTGTCTAGTTTGACTACAAACACCCTTCTTTAGCTATCACCGTGCCCGCGATCCACTTGGGACCATGTCCATAGTTTAGCACATGCACAGGGTCATTCAGATCAATTTCCCGTGACACAGTGGCGCGACCATCGTTTACATTTTGTTGCTGCCGCCTGCTCGCTACCTGATCATGCAGGTTGGGGTGAACCAGCGAGAGTCTGGTTTTAAGTGTCCTTTTCATGAGTAGCACAGCCGGGGGCACCCCTGTGAGCAAGTGGGGTCTCGTGGGGTAGCTGAGCAGTACTCGGTGTAGTGTATGTAGCACACAAATCACTGACTCCACACGGTCTGGTGTAAATCTAACTGCTGTGACCTTCGTCCTTTATTGTTCAGCTCTAGAGTGCCTCTCAGGTGTGGTGGTCAGACTTTTATATTGCCTGTTGCAGGTACTTCCAGGTTTCCCATCACAGCGCCCTCTGTGGTGTACCATTGTGCTTACATTACATTTAAGGTACCAGGACGATACACACATCAATACATAACATCACACTACCCCCCCCCGCACCAGGGCGCAGGACGACGATACATACATCAATACATAACATCACTCTTGTCCAACGGAAGGCAGGTAGGCATAGACAGTGTGTTAGTATGGTACATGTTATCTGGTACATTACTTAGTTATTGACTGGGAACGGATCCCTGATTTCCTTGTTGGCTCTTATCATTAGTTGTACTTCATATCCATTATTTTACACAAATACTGTGGCCATTCAGCATTAAAATATTAATTCTTATTATAAATTCACCATCTCACATTAACATAGCTCATTTTAGTCTCGCTCTGCCTCACAGAAGTCCTTTGTGGGGACCACCACATGGTAAGGCCCTTTTAAGACTCCCGGGTGCATTTCCTTTTAAAGGCGCCATCTTTGATGCAGGAGGATTCCACGAGGCTTCTCCTTGGGCGGCGCCATCTTTGATGCACTGCTGCTCTGGACCGAGGCTGCCGCTATCTTGCTCTCCGCCGCTCCGGATGCCCTCCGCCAGCGCAGCCTCCGCTCCCCTCCGCTGCCACCTGACTTGCCGTCTCTCCTGCGGCCGTCGTCGTCGCTTCTCCGGCGCCCACCATAGCCGCCTCCCCTGCGGCCATCGTGGGTCTCCAGCGGCCGCACTTGCCGCCTCCCCTGCGGCCTCCGTAGCGGCCTCCCATACGCCCGACTCATGGCCGCCGACCTCCAGCTGCTGCCGCCGCCCGACTCTCCCTCTGCGTGGGCCCCTCCGATCCGCCGGCCATCCTGGATCCCTCGCACCCCGCCCGCAGCGCTCTGCCAGCTCACCGCCCCCACCACCCCCCACTATGCCCGCCTCTGCAGGGCTGCTTGCCTGTGGGGGCTGAGGCTGCAGGATCTCGGTGTGAGGTCCAGGCATGGGGCTTGCCTGTGGGTGGATTGAGGCTGCAGCTCCAGCTCGGTCGGCGCTGCTCTCTGGGGACCCGGAGCACGGTAGCACCTCGGGGAGCAGCAGCCTGTGGAGTGTTGAAGTCTTCCCAGCTCCCACGGACCATCCCCATCCACCTCCGGCCGAGGAGCGTCGGCCCATCGCCTGCAACGACCCACAAAGGAAAACCTTGCGTCTCGTCCCCATGGGATACCTGCACCATCGCTCTGCCAAGAACCGGTATCAGTTCCCAGTGTAGGTACGCAGCTTCGCCGTGACCGGGACCAGCTTGGGTCATGCAGCTGGGTTAATCCACAGTTTATCAAAAGTTCTCCGACTCATCAACGATGGACCCGAGCCTGTGTCCACTTCCATACTCACAGGGACGCTGTTGATTTTTACTTCCCTTGTCACTGGGGGCGAATCGTCGGTACACGTGTACAGTCCCAACACCTCATCATCTTCTGCCTGCTCCTCGCTGAACAGTGGATCATCCCCCATCTCCTCAGCTACATGGTGAGTCCGATTTCTTTTACACATATGCTGAAGGTGGCCTTTCGTGTGGCAGGTATTGCACGTGTACTCCGCAAACCTGCACTGGTGAGCCCCATGGCTTCCTCCACAACGCCACATGGTGCTGCTTGATTGGCCTCCCTCAGCGGACTCCGAGTTCCAGGACCCCGAGGTCCATGCTCTCTGCCCCGGGCAGAGCCACGTTCTGCAGTTCTGTCCATGGTGGGCACTATCTTGTGGACAGTGCCTGCCGGGTTAGAGACTGTGTGGATCATTTGCTTGGTGCTGCAAGTCGAGGTCATATGTGCCCGGCTGATGGTGATGGCCTTTGTCAGAGTGACTGTGGGTTCTGTGGCTAGCAGCTTGTGAAGGAGGCCCTCGTGGCCAATCCCCATAACGAAAACATCCCGTAACACCTCGTCAAGGTGTGCGCCAAAATCACACGGCGCCGCGAGTCTCCTGAGGTCCGCAGCATATTTGGTGACATCCTGGCCCTCGGGTCTGCAGTGATGGTAAAATTTGTATCTGGCCGTGAGGATGCTCTCCTTCGGTTTCAACTGGTCACGAATGAGTTCAGTCAGCTCCTCATATGACCTGTCCCTGGCGCTCCCGGGTGCCAGCATATCCCTGACGAGACAGTAAACCTCATCGCCACAACTGGAAAGCAATATCGCCTTACGCTTCTCTCTCATTGCGTCCGTGCTCCCCGTCAGGTCGTTTGCTGTGAAGCAGCACTCGAGCCTTTCCGTAAAGACCTCCCAATCATTGCCCATGGTAAAATCCTTTAGCGAGCCCAGAGCAGCCATGGTTGCGTAGAGTTCGTCCGCTTCCTTGTCGCCAATGTGGTGTATGTAGCACACAAATCACTGACTCCACACGGTCTGGTGCAAATCTAACTGCTGTGACCTTCGTCCTTTATTGTTCAGCTCCAGAGTGCCTCTCAGGTGTGGTGGTCAGCCTTTTATATTGCCTGTTGCAGGTACTTCCAGGTTTCCCACCATTGGTGTACCATTGTGCTTACGTTACATTTAAGGTACCAGGACGATACACACATCAATACATAACATCACACTCGGGACAGGCGGGTTTGGAGTGAGCCTTCTGTGACTCGTTTGAGGCTCTGTTTGATTGTTTGTACTGCCCGCTCTGCCTGCCCATTGGAGGCTGGTTTAAACAGGGCCGAGCTGACATGTATTGATCCCATTGCGGGTCATGAATTCTTTAAATTCGGCACTGGTGAAACATAGAAACATAGAAAATAGATGCAGGAGTAGGCCATTCGGCCCTTCGAGCCTGCACCGCCATTCAATGAGTTCATGGCTGAACATGCAACTTCAGTACCCCATTCCTGCTTTCTCGCCATACCCCTTGATCCCCCTAGTAGTAAGGACTACATCTAACACCTAAAAACATGGCCCGTTGTCACCGACCAGTATGTGAGGCAGGCCGTGAGTGGCAAATATGGCCCTCAGACTTTCAATGGTGGCGGTGGCGGTGCTTCCCGACATTATTCCACATTCAATCCATTTTGAAAAAGCTTCCACCATCACCAGGAACATTTTACCAAGAAACGGACCCGCATAGTCGACATGGATCCTCGACCATGGTCTGGAGGACCAGGACCACAAACTTAGTGGTGCCTCTCTGAGCGCATTGCTCAACTGAGCATACACGCTGCATTGCCGTACACAGGACTCTAAGTCAGTGTCGATACCGGGCCACCACACGTGGGATCTGGCTATCGCTTTCATTGTTACTATACCCGGGTGTGTGCTGTGGCGATCCGAGATGAACGTCTCCCTGCCCTTTTTGGGTAGCACTACGTGGTTACCCCACAACAGGCAGTCTGCCTGAATGGACAGCTCGTCCTGTCATCACTGGAACGGCTTGATTAGCTCTTGCATTTCAACGGGGATGCTGGCCCAGCTCCCATGCAGTACACAGTTTTTTACTAGGGACAGCAGAGGATCTTGCCTGGTCCAAGTCCTAATCTGGTGGGCCATGACAGGTGATTTATCATTTTCAAACGCTTCCATGACCATCAACAAGTCTGCGGGCTGTGCTACCATCAACAAGTTTGCAGGCTGTGCCATTTCTACCCCCGTGGTGGGCAATAGTAGCCGACTGAGAGCATCCGCGCAGTTCTCGGTGCCTGGCCTGTGGCGGATGGTATAGATATATGCTGATAGCGCGAGTGCCCACCTTTGTATGCGGGCTGAGGCATTAGTATTTATCCCCTTGTTTTCAGCGAACCGGGATATGAGGGGCTTGTGATCGGTTTCGTGCTCAAATTTGAGGCCAAACAGGTACTGATGCATTTTCTTTACCCCGAACACATACGCTAATGCCTCTTTCTCAATCATGCTGTAGGCCCTCTCGGCCTTAGACATGCTCCTGGAGGCATAGGCGACAGGTTGCAACTTCCCCGCAATGCTAGCTTGTTGTAATACACACCCGACTCTGTACGACGACGCATCACATGCGAGCACAAGTCTTTTACACGGGTTATACAATACAAGCAGCTTGTTGGAGCATAAAATGTTTCTGGCTTTCTCAAAAGCAATTCCTTGGTTTTTCCCCATACCCAGTTCTCACCTTTACGCAATAACACATGTAGGGGCTCTAAAAGGGTGCTTAACCTCGGTGGGAAGTTACCAAAATAGTCGAGGAGTCCCAGGAACGACCGCAGCTCCATGATGTTCTGTGGCCTGGGCGCGTTCCTGATAGCCTCTGTCTTGGCGTCTGTGGGCCGAATGCCATCCGCCGCGATCTTTCTCCCCAAAAACTCCACTTCTGTTGCCATGAAGACGCATTTCGACCTCTTCAGCCGCAGCCCTACGCGATCCAGTCGCTGGAGGACCTCCTCCAGGTTTTGTAGGTGCTCGACGGTGTCCCGACCCGTGACCAATATGTCGTCCTAAAAAACCACCATGCGTGATACCAAATTGAGTAGGCTCTCCATGTTTCTCTGGAAGATCGCTGCAGCTGACCGAATTCCAAACGGGCATCTGTTGTAGATGAACAGTCCCTTGTGCGTGTTGATGCAGGTGAGGTCCTTCAAAAACTCCTCCAGCTCCTGCCTCATGTAGGCAGAAGTCAGGTCGAGCTTGGTGAATGTCTTGCAACTTGCCAGCGTCGTAAATAGGTCGTCTGCTTTAGGTAGCAGGTATTGGTCCTGTAGCAAGAAACGATTAATAGTTACTTTATAATCGCCGCAAATCCTGACCGTGCCATCACTTTTGAGTACTGGAACAATCGGGCTGGCCCACTCACCGAATTCCACTGGGGAGATGATGCCCTCGCGTTGCAGCCTGTCCAGCTCGATTTCCACTCACTCCCTCATCATGTGAGGTACCGCTTGCGCCTTGTGGTGAATGGGTCGTGCCTCTGGGACCAAGTGGATCTGGACCTTCGCCCCGGAAAAGTTTCCAATGCCTGGCTCAAAAAGGGAAGGAAATTTGTTAAAAACCTGGGTACATGAGGCCTCATCGACATGTGATAGCGCTCGGATGTCATCCCAGTTCCAGCGGATTTTGCCCAGCCAGCTCCTTCCAAGCAGTGTGGGGCCATCGCCCGGGACAATCCAGAGTGGCAGTTCGTGCACCGTGCCCTCGTAGGTGACCTTGACCATGGCACTGCCCAGGACAGTGATAAGCTCTTTGGTGTACATTCTCAGTTTCGTGTGGATGGGGCTCAGGGCTGGTCTCAGTGCCTTGTTGCACCACAGTCTCTCAAACATCATTTTACTCATGATGGATTGGCTAGCGCCAGTGTTCAGTTCCATGACTACGGGTAAGCCATTCAATTTTACATTTAGCATTATAGGTGGACATTTCGTCGAAAATGCGTGCACCCCATGTACTTCAGCATCTGCTTCCTCTCTCTGAGGCTCTAAATTGCTTTGATCCACCATGGACCGATCTTCCGCTGCCACATGGTGGTTAGCAGGTTTTGCAGAGCTTGCAGCTCGTCTGCAAGCTCGTTGGAGGTGCCCCATTTTCCCACAGCTCTTGCAAACATACCCTTTGAAGCAGCATGAATACGCTGAATGGAAGCCTCCACAACGCCAACAAGGTGTGAATTGCCTTGCATTCATCCTTTGTTGTAGACTCTGAGTCATCTGGGTCACCTGAGGCCAGCTGGCAGTTGCAGACTCGTGGTTTCTGCCCTGTACACTTCTGCTCGTAAACACAGTTCCAGTTAATTTATGAACATTGCTAGCACTTGTGTGCTGAGAGATTTGTTTGGTGTTATCACTGGTGGACATAAACGCCTGTGCTATCGCAATGGCCTTACTGAGGGTCGGTGTCTCTACAGTCAAAAGTTTTCATAGGATGGTCTCATGGCCAATGCCCAGTACAAAAAAGTCTCTGAGCATTTGGTCCAGCTAGCCATCAAACTCACATTGTCCTGCAAGTCGCCTTAGCTTGGCGACGTAGCTCGCCACTTCCTAATCTTGAGATCGCTGGCATGTGTAGAACCGATACCTCGCCATCAGCACGCTCTCCCTCGGGTTAAGATGCTCCCGAACCAGTGTGCACAGCTCCTCATACGACTTACCTGTGGGTTTCACCGGAGCCAGAAGATCCTTCATGAGGCTATAGGTTGGTGCCCCGCAGACTGTGAGGAGGACCGCTCTCCTTTTTGCAGCACTTCCTTCTCCGTCCAGCTCGTTGGTTACAAAGTACTGGTCTAGCCGTTCGACATAGGCTTCCCAGTCCTTACCCTCCGAGAACTTCTCCAGGATGCCCACAGTTTGCTGTATCTTTTCGTTGGATTCGTATACTCGTTGCCAGTTATTGTGTTCCTAACACAGATGAGACTGCACACAGGGAGGTTAAAGTAACAGTGACCTCAGTCTTTATTAGGACACTCCAGAGTGAGCAACAGGCCTTAGGGGCCAGCTTATATACAGTGCTCCCTGGTGGTGGAACATGGGAGTGCATGCTTTATAGATACACAACAATCAGAGCATCTGAAGACAACTAGCTTCTTGTATCTTGAACTTGCTCCTTTCCCTATTCACTTGCACATGGTGTTCTCTTGCTTGTAGGATTTTTGACAATCTTTGGTCAAGATGATTCTCTCCCCAGACCAGGACATCATCTATAAAACCCACACTCCTTCAATGGTATCTCACATCTGTGATATCATCTGGTGGAACATCTCTGGATATAAGCGGAATCTGGTATACACATATGCGCCAAAACGATGATTAAATGTGGTCAATTTTGATGAGTTTTGATCCAACTGTACTTGGAACCACAATTTGAATCAAATGTGCTGAAGATTTTGGTGTTTGACAACTATAGCAATCCTCTCTCTATGGATGTTTTCTTTCTGTGGCACTGTATAAACTTTTATGGTCATTGCATATTCTCAGTCACTCACAGTTTATCTTGATGACTGTCACTATACTGCTGACTGGCCCGGCTTGGCTCTTTGCCTTTCTTTGTCACATCAGGGGAGAAATTGAGTCGCGTCCCGTTTAGGGCGCTAACTTCAGACACTCCACTGAAAGGTGTGCGAAGAGAGCTGAACTGCTCTAGGTCTAGGCTGCAGTGTAGGTTGTAGGCCCCGTCCAGATTTGGATTGGTTGGTCAGTGCCTGCCCTGACAGTGGGTAGTAAAATTAGAGCGGCACCATGCACGGGATGGGCCAAATGGAATGAGATGAGAAGGGCCTTAAGGGAGAAAATGGGCCTTTTTTCAAAGATTGGTTGCCTTTGTTCTGGTCATTTTGAATTTTTTGCTCGGCCCTAAACAGACCTCTCACCACCTCTCAGCTCTCAGCTGGTGAGAGTTCTACTGGGCCTAATAGCAACATACAGACAAACTTACGAACATTATGGACAGGAAAAGTCCATCCAGCCTCACCTATACAGTTGTGATACCTTATTTATCATGATACAGACACTTCCCACCCACTCGGAGCCATGGAATCTCCTTGGATAGATGAAAAAAACAGATTAAAAACCCAAGCCAGCTAGGGGAAAAACTGGAAGTTTCCTCTCCACTCCCTTTAGGCAATCAAAACTAGTCCAGGAGACCACATTGATGATGATTTATATAACAGGACATCTACCTTTTGTACAAGGTGCTCTGCACCCCAGCTAGTAACAGGTCGAGCTCTCACTTGAAGGAATACAGTGAATCAGCATTCGCTGCACGAGCCAATAATATGATCCACATTCTCTATAAAAAGAACTGTCTGACATCCAACATTCCCTTTAAGCTGTGCAGCCATGTAGCCCACAGCACTCTGCAGCTCCCATGCAGCCGACTCACTGGCTTTTAAATAGGAAAAACCGCGCATACACAGTATTTCGCATGGACTACGCAGCCCCTTAAATGAGCCACACAACCAAAAATAATTAAATAGAACATTGCTAACATCTAATCTGGTTCTGCCCTTACGTAACTTGTAACTGTGACACTCTGCTCCTCCCTAACCTGTCCCATTGAAATAATTGGTCCACGTAAACACAATCTAGTCCCTTCATTATTCTATATGCCATGAGTATATAGACCCTGCTCTTTGAGCCTATTTAGCTAGCTGGATAGCAAATTGGGAATTAATCTTGTGGCCCTACTGTGCACCCTTTCCAAAACCTCAATATCCCCCACCCTGTGAGGAGACTAGAACACGCAGTAGAAATCATCAGCAGCTAACCTGACAGCAGTTGATGATCCCTTTGAAAGGCACTGGTGGTGAGGGTGGTTCCTTCCTGCTGTTGAACATATGTTCAGCTGTGCGTGTTTAAGAGAGAGCATTAGCTGGAGTGTGAGGTCAAAGATTGCAGTGCTGGCATCAAATTGTGCAAGTGATCTGCACCCCAGCTAGTAACAGGTCTAGCTCTCAGTTGAAGGCATACAGTGAATCATGGGCATGGCAGCATTGTGGTTATATAACTGGACCATTAATCTAGAGGCCTGGACTAAGGATCCAGAGAAATTAGTTCAAATCCCACCACAGCAGCTGTTAAGTCAGTTATTTAAATAAAGCTGGAATAAAATGGTAATAGAGAGACCATGGACTCGTACCTCCACTTTTGAGCTTATCGCCCAAAAATGGGCGTTATTTGCAGTGTGGGCGTTAAAAAAGGGTTTTCAGATCACCGGCTTCTCGCCCATTCTGAAAACACCTAGTTTACATTTTTAAAAATGGGCGTCACCGCGAGCGATATCAATGGGCGGTAGCGTTACATTTTTCTGATCTTCTGTCGTAAAGTGTGGCCGAACGTAGCAACGGCATGGCAACGCTCGATTCCCGCGATTCAGGAGGTCAAGGGTCATCATGACATGCGCAGAAGAGGAGACACAGAGAGAGGGAGCTCAGAGGCACTGAAAGCGTGCATGGCTGTGGTGTGTGCTTGTTTGGCTGTTGTGGGAAGAATGACGGAGATTCACCAGAAGCAAAAAGCCCACGAAGCACCAAGAACATAATTGGCACCGAGTTTTTGTCCAACAAATAAGATATAAAATGGAAGGGATGGAGGAGGCCCTGTAGCTGGTAGCCAGGAACACTGGTGGCAGAGGGCTCCCAGTGGTCTCGGAGCGCCGCACTGCACCCCAAGGTGACGCACCCCCATTGCCAACCACACATTAGAGCCAGCAGCAATATCTTGCTTATGGCTCGGAGTGTCCTCTCCCGTATCCGTCCAAGCAACGCTTCGGCCGTCACCCGACCCCCTGAGGACCTCCTCGGCCAGGCAGCTTGGAGTCAGGAGGGGAAGGGGAAGGAGTAGAGGTGGAGAGGACAAGCGGGGGATGGTGAAAGGGTTGGTTTGTACAGAAATACTGATGATTTCAGACTAATGTTCGGTTTAAATGTTTTTTATTTAACAAAACATAGGCTCAGATAGCTGCACCATTACACGCTGGTGATTCCTTAACATCAAAGGGTATAATCACACTTAACGTCAATCAACTTAAATTTTAACTGTCACCAAGATGATGCCCACCATTGATGTATGATCTGCACACCCAGCAGTGTGTCAGCCTTGTAAATAACACCAACGTTCTTTCAGGCAAAGCGATCATTGATGAGCTCCTGATGTAAGGCTCTTGCAGCTATCATGCCACCATGGGCCCTTTCATGCGGTCTGCAGGAGGGCAGGGGCATGGCTTCAGTGTCAGCCTGATTGCCTGGCCCAATGTCAGCGTCCGCCTCCTCGTCCTCCCCTTCCTCTCTCTGGTGAGGTGGACTGTCAGACTCATCAGGCAATTCTTGTCCCCTCTTGATAGCCAATTTGTGTAGCATGGAGCAGACCACCATGAATTGCACTACCTGCTCAGGGTGGTATTGGAGCTCGCCTCCTGAGTGGTCCAGGCATCTGAAGCGCTGCTTCAACACTCCAATGGTTTTCTCCACGATATTGTGAGTTGCTCTATGGCTCTCATTGTATCGCCTCTCGGCCTCGGTGTGGGTGTCACGCAGGGGGGTCATCAGCCAGGTGGAGAGGCCATATCCTTTGTCCCCAAGCATCCAGCATTGACCTTGTGGCTCATTGTTAAACAAGTCAGATACAGTACTCTCATGCAGGAAATTAAGCATTGACTGCCAGTATAATTTGCTGGTGGTCGACAACCAGTTGGACATTCAGGGAGTGGAATTCCTTGCAGTTCCTGAAAACCTCAGCATCCTGAAAAGGTGCCCGCATCGCGAAGTGCGTACAGTCTATTGCCCCCTGCATCTTGGGAAAGTTTGCAATTCTGGAGAATCCTAGAGCCCTCTCACTCTGTGCCTCCCTGATCATAGGGAAGCTGATCAAGTCCCTCCTGCGTGCATACAGGGCTTCAGTGACCTGTCTAATGCAGCGATGTGTGGCATGCTGAGAAAGTCCGCAAATGTCGCCAGCTGTGGCCTGAAAAGAACCCGAGGCATAGAACGACAGTGCCACGGTGACTTTGACCTCGACGGACAGTGCAGTTCTGATGGTGCTGGCAGGCTGCAGATCTGTCCTTATCAACTGGCATACCTCAGTGATAACCTCTTTGTGGAAGCGCAGTCTCCGAAGGCAGGTGGTGTCAGGTAAGTCGAGGTAAGAATGCTTCTCCTTGTACTTGTGGCGGGGTGTAACGTCTGGTCCTCCTCGTTTGTCAGTCACTTTGTACATTGGGCACATAATGCAGTGCAGCGTTCCTTTGGCGATGTCGAGTCTGCTGCATGTATTTGGTCACCAAGAGAGGGTGAGAAAGGACAGGCCCCATTGCAGTGGCTCTCTGTTTTCCACCGATTGCTCACAAACAAGGAATGTCCCGATGAACACACCTCTTCAATTCTAATCGGTCACTGTGTGGTCAAGAAATTTTTAGAGATGTTCACATCAACTCCAACGACCTGCAGAGTACATCCGAACTCTGCCGAGGTTGAAGCACAGCTGCCTTTTAAAGTCGCGACATGTGATCTACAACATGATGTCCATAACACTGTGATTTGCTCTGGTTAGTTCCACTTTTTGTGGGCGGTTTTTTAGGCGAGTGATATTGTGGGTGAAATGTGTGCGAGGTGGTGAAATTGACGATGGGCGATCTCCATGGCCGCTAATTTGGGTAAATATGCTCTTTATGACATAAAACAGTCGCTGGGCGTTAATATTGAATCTCGGCGTTGATTCCGTGCGGAAAGTAACACTGGGTGATATTATGGGCGTTGAATTCGCCTATTCTGCTGATTCCGCCCAACAAAAGTGGGCGGGCAGTAATACTTTTTCTCGGCGTTAAGCACATGGGAAAAGTAACGCTTGGCGATAAGTTTCCGAAAAATGCCCGCCAGTTTCCATTTTATGCGAAAATAGGCGATATATGGGCGTTATATGTCATTTCAGCGGTAAAATGGGCATTAAGTGGGCATTAAGCAGGCAAAAAAAGTAGAGGTTCTAGCCCCATGAAACTAACGGATTGTCGTAAAAACCCATCTGGTTCACTAATATCCTTTAGGGAAGGAAATCTGCCATCTTTACCTGGTCTGGCTTACATGTGGCTCCAGACCCACAGCAATGTGGTTGACTCTTAACTACCCACTTCTTCTTTCGTATGGTAGTAGCAAAGAAAATCAAATGTCAATATCTCAGTTAGATATCCAGATCAAAGCTTCCGGTGTAACAGCGTGCATATCTTATTGGCTGCCTCTGAGGGCAGTGATCAATGATGGGCTCCAGGGTCTGATTAGGAGCTCCACAGTTGCATGATAGGGATGCTTTAATCTTCCACCTATGGAGAAGGTGGCAGCATCTACTATGATGGTTGTCCACTGTTTGAGGGGAAGGTTTGATCCGACAAATTGTGCTGTGGTCCTCTATAAGGAATCCATTCCATATGTCACAGTTCTTCCAAACATTTCGCCATCGGTCATGAAGGCTGAGGGGAGATTGTTGAAGGGCGTCGGCAACAGTCCAAAATCAGCTTCTATATTTGAGATGAGTCGATGGTAGCTTGTTCAAGTCGGCTTAGAACTGCATGTCTTTACTGATGTGGAGGTTGTATTCTCTGGAGACTGCATATTCGCGGCGTAGGTGTGTTGGTGAAATGTTTGCAAGCACAGGCAGTCAAGGTGCTGGTGTCGATAAAAGTGTACTGGTGAGAATTCTCATAGTAAAATTCAGCTGGACATCAATGGATTGGACATGTGGACTTGATAGCCATGCCGGAGAGCAGTACTCCACTGTAAAGTACACCAGGGTGAGTGCTGCCATCTGGAGGGTTTGAGCGACTGCTCCCTATGTGGATCCAGCAAGTTTCTGGATCAAGTTGAATCTAATCTTTAGTTTCTTGCCAAGGTTTTGTAGATGTTGTTTGTATGACAGGGTGTGGTCAAGTGTGATTCCGAAATAGGTTTTTTTGGCATGGTTTAACTGTGCGCCGCAAAAGCTTGGTTTGCTTGATGGTGTTTGTGGTGTATGTAGCACACAAATCACTGACTCCACACGGTCTGGTGTAAATCTAACTGCTGTGACCTTCGTCCTTTATTGTTCAGCTCCAGAATGCCTCTCAGGTGTGGTGGTCAGCCTTTTATAGCGCCTGTTGCAGACACTTCCAGGTTTCCTACCACAGCGCCCTCTGTGGTGTAGCATTGTGCTTACATTACATTTAAGGTACCAGGACGATACACACATCAATACATAACATCACCTTCCCCCCCCACCAGGACACAGGACGACGATACACACATCAATACATAACATCACACTTGTCCAACGGAAGGCAGGTAGGCATAGACAGTGCGTTAGTATGGTACATGTTATCTGGTACATTAACTAGTTATTGACTGGTAACGGATCCCTGATTTCCTTGTTAGCCCATATCATTAATTGTACTTCATATCCATTATTTTACACAAATACAGTGGCCATTCAGCATAAAAAAATTAATTCTTGTTATAAATTCGCCATCTCACATTAACATAGCTCATTTTAGACTCGCTCTGCCTTACAGAAGTCCTTTGTGGGGACCACTTCATGGTAACGCCCTTTTAAGACTCCCGGGTGCATTTCCTTTTTAAGGCGCCATCTTTGATCAGGAGGATTCCACGAGGCTTCTCCTTGGGCACCGCCATCTTTGATGCTCTGTTGCTCTCGACACAATGCCGCCGCCATCTTGCCCTCCGCCGCTCCGGATGCCCTCCGCCTCTGCTCCACTCCGCTGCCACCTGACTTGCCGCCTCTCCTGCGGCCGTCGTCGTCGCTTCTCCGGCGGCCACCGTAGCCGCCTCCCCTGCGGCCGTCGTGGCCTCTCCAGCGGCCGCACTTGCCGCCTCCCCCGCGGCCTCCGTAGCGGCCTCCCCTACGGCCGCCGTGGCCCCCAATGGCCAGCTGCTGCCGCCGCCCGACTCTCCCTCTGCGTGGGCCCCTCCGATCCGCCAGCCATCCTGGATCCCTCGCACCCCGCCGGCTCACCCACCCCCCACTAGGCCCCTCTCTGAAGGGCTGCTTGCCTGTGGGGGCTGAGGCTGCAGGATCTCTGTGTGAGGTCCGGGGCTGGGGCTTGCCTGTGGGTGGATTGAGGCTGCAGCTCCAGCTCGGTCGGCGCTGCTCTCTGGGGCCCCAGGGAACGGCAGCACCCCGGGGAGTGATGAAGTCTTCCCAGCTCCCACAGACCATCCCCATCCACCTCCGGCCGAGGAGTGTCGGCCCATCGCCTGCAATGACCCACAAAGGTAAACCGTGCGTCTCGTCCCCATGGGATACCTGCACCATCGCTCTGCCGAGAACAGGTATTAGTTCCCTGGTGTAGGTACGCAGCTTCGCCGTGACTGGGACCAGCTTGGGTCATACAGCTGGGTTAATCCACAGTTTATCAAAAGTTCTCCGACTCATCAACGACGGACCCGAACCTGTGTGCACTTCCATACTCACAGGCACTCCGTTGATTTTTACTTCCCTTATCACTGGGGGCGAATCGTCGGTACACGTGTACAGTCCCAACACCTCATCATCTTCTGCCTGCCCCTCGCTGGATGATGGATCATCCCCCATCTCCTCAGCCACATGGTGAGTCCGATTTCTTTTACACATACGCTGAAGGTGGCCTTTAACGTGGCAGGTATTGCACGTGTACTCTGCAAACCTGCACCGGTGAGCCCCATGGCTTCCTCCACAGCGCCAGCATGGTGCTGCTTGATTGGCCCCCCTCAGCGGACTCTGAGTTCCAGGACCCTGAGGTCCGTGCTCTCTGCCCCGGGCAGAGCCACGTTCTGCAGTTTTGTCTGTGGTGGGCGCTATCCTGTGGACAGTGAATTCCAACAAGGAATATATGTATTTCTAAACTCCCGAGGTATACTGCGCTTTGCTGCATCTTTAATAACTCCTATAAATTTGTTGGTGGTTGGTGGAATCCACCTGATGTTGGTGTCAACTGACCTTTTGAAGGTTTCCCTGTCTCCTTTTTTTAGGTTCCATCGTGGTTTCGGTGTTAATGTAATGACACAAATTTTGATGCTCGATTGAGGGCCTGTGTTGACTGTTGGGGAAGTCATCAAGAACGGTTCTGGAGGCGATGATTGAGTTTACTTTGCTGTCTTTAGCGAGGAAACATAGGTCTGGGATATATTCTCTCTGCCACCTTGACGAATAAAATGTACCTCGATCTTTGGCGTCAAAAAGGAGGAATCTATTCTCTAGTGAACGCCACTGCACAATTGATTATCTATTATAGTTGGCTTCTGCGTTGTGTGTTGGCTATTAAAGTCTCCGAGATGGATGGATGGATGTTACCTAGGAGGGAGCTGTTGTGTATCTGTAAAGCATGCACTCCCATGTTCTGCCACCAGGGAGTGCATCCCCTGAAGTCCCAAGGGATCCCAGCATCCCTTGGGAGCACTGTATATAAGCTGGCACCTAAGGCCTGTTCCACACTCAGGAGTGTCTTAATAAAGACTGAGGTCACTGTTACTTTAACCTCTCTGTGTGCAGTCTCATATGTGTTAGGAACACAATAACTGGCGACGAGTATACGAATCCAACGCAAAGATGTAGCAAACTGTGGGCATCCTGGAGAAGTTCTCGGAGGGTGAGGACTGGGAAGCCTATGTTGAACGGCTAGACCAGTACTTTGTAGCCAACGAACTGGACGGAGAAGGAAGCGCTGCAAAAAGGAGAGCGGTCCTCCTCACGGTCTGCAGGGCACCGACCTACAGCCTCATGAAGAATCTTCTGGCTCCAGTGAAACCCACAGATAAGTCATATGAGGAGCTGTGTACAGTGGTTCGGGAGCAGCGTAACACAAGGGAAAGTGTGCTGATGGCGAGGTATCGGTTCTACACATGTCAGCGATCTGAAGGTCAGCAGGAAGTGACAAGCTACGTCGCCGAGCTAAGGCGACTTGCAGGACAATGTGAGTTTGATGGCTAGCCGGACCAAATGCTCAGAGACTTTTTTCTACTGGGCATTGGCTACGAGACCAGCCTACGAAAACTTTTGACTATAGAGACACCGACCCTCAGTAAGGCCATTGCAATAGCACAGGCATTTATGTCCACCAGTGATAACACCAAACAAATCTCTCAGCGCACAAGTGCTAGCAATGTTCATAAATTAACTGGAACTGTGTTTGTGAGCAGAAATGTACAGGGCAGAAACCACGAGTCTGCAACTGTCAGCAGGCCTCAGGTGCCCCAGATGATTCAGAGTCCCCAACAAAGGATGAATGCAAGGCATTTCACACCTTGTTGACATTGTGGAGGCTTCCATTCAGTCTATTCATGCCGCATCAAAGGGTATGTTTGCAAGAGCTGTGGAACAATGGGGCACCTCCAACGAACTTACAAGCTCTGCAAAACGTGCTAACCACCACGTGGCAGAGGAAGATCGGTCCATGGTGGATCAAAGCAATTTCAAGTGTCAGAGAGAGGAGGCAGATGCTGAAGTACACGGGGTGCACACATTTTCGATGAAATGTCCACCTATAATGCTGAATGTAAAATTGAATGGCTTACCCGTAGCCATGGAACTGGACACTGGTGCTAGCCAATCCATCATGAGTAAAAAGATGTTTGAGAGACTGTGGTGCAACAAGGCACTCAGACCAGCCCTGATCCCATCCATGCGAAACTGAGAATGTACACCAAAGAGCTTATCACTGTCCTGGGCAGCACCATGGTCAAGGTCACCTACGAGGGCACAGTGCACGAACTGCCACTCTGGATTGTCCCGGGTGATAGCCCCACACTGCTTAGAAGGAGCTGGCTAGGCAAAATCCGCTGGAACTGGGATGACATCCGAGCACTATCACATGTTGATGAGGCCTCATGTACCCAGGTTCTGAACAAATTTCCTTCCCTTTTTGAGCCAGGCATTAGAAACTTTTCCGGGGCGAAGGTCCGGATCTACTTGGTCCCAGAGGCACGACCCATTCACCACAAGGCGCGAGCGGTACCTCACATGATGAGGTAGAGAGTGGAAATTGAGCTGGACAGGCTGCAACGCGAGGGCATCATCTCCCCAGTGGAATTCAGCGAGTGGGCCAGCCCAATTGTTCCAGTACTCAGAAATGATGGCACGGTCAGGATTTGCGGCGATTATAAAGTAACTATTAATCGTTTCTCGCTACAGGACCAATACCTGCTACCTAAGGCAGATGACCTATTTGCGACGCTGGCAGGAGGCAAGACATTCACCAAGCTCGACCTGACTTCAGCCTACATGACGCAGGAGCTGGAGGAGTCTTTGAAGGGCCTCACCTGCATCAACATGCACAAGGGACTGTTCATTTACAACAGATGCCCGTTTGGAATTCGGTCGGCTGCAGCGATCTTCCAGAGAAACATGAACAGCCGACTCAAGTTGGTACCACGCACGGTGGTTTTTCAGGACGACATATTGGTCACGGGTCGGGACACCGTCGAGCACCTACAAAGCCTGGAGGAGGTCCTCCAGCGACTGGATCGCGTAGGGCTGCGGCTGAAGAGGTCGAAATGCGTCTTCATGGCAACAGAAGTGGAGTTTTTGGGGAGAAAGATCGTAGCGGATGGCATTCGGCCCACAGACGCCAAGACAGAGGCTATCAGGAACGCGCCCAGGCCACAGAACGTCACGGAGCTGCGGTCGTTCCTGGGACTCCTCAATAGTTTGGTAACTTCCTACTGGGGTTAAGTACCCTCTTAGAGCCCCTACATGTGTTATTGTATAAATGTGAGAACTGGGTATGGGGAAAAAAACCAAGTAATTGCTTTTGAGAAAGCCAGAAACATTTTATGCTCCAACAAGCTGCTTGTATTGTATAACCCGTGTAACAGACTTGTGCTAGCATGTGCTGCGTCGTCGTACGGAGTCGGGTGTGTATTACAACAAGCTAACGTTGCACTGAAGTTGCAACCTGTCGCCTATGCCTCCAGGAACTTGTCTAAGGCCGAGTGGGCCTACAGCATGATTGAGAAAGAGGCATTAGCGTGTGTGTTCGGGGTAAAGAAAATGCATCAGTACCTGTTTGGCCTCAAATTTGAGCAGGAAACCGATCACAAGCCCCTCATATCCCTGTTCACTGAAAACAAGGGGATAAATACTAATGCCTCAGCCCACATACAAAGGTGGGCATTCACGCTATCAGCGTATAACTATACCATCCGCCACAGGCCAGGCACCGAGAACTGTGCGGATGCTCTCTGTCGGCTACCATTGTCACGGGGGTGGAAATGGCGCAGCCTGCAAACTTGTTGATGGTGGCGCAGCCCGCAGACTTGTTGATGGTCATGGAAGCGTTTGAAAATGATAAATCACCTGTCACGGCCCACCAGATTAGGACTTGGACCAGCCAAAATCTTCTGCTGTCCCTAGTACAAAACTGTGTACTGCATGAGAGCTGGGCCAGCATTCCCGTTGAAATGCAAGAGCTAATCAAGCCATTCCAGCGGCGAAAGGACGAGCTGTCCATTCAGATAGTTGTGGGGTAACCGCATAGTGCTACCCAAAAAGGGCAGGGAGACGTTCATCTCGGATCTCCACAGCACACACCCGGGTATAGTAATGATGAAAGCAATAGCCAGATCCCATGTGTGGTGACCCGGTATCGACTCTGACTTAGAGTCCTGTGTACGGAAATGCAGCGTATGTGCTCAGTTGAACAACGTGCCCAGAGAGGCACCATTAAGTTTGTGGTCCTGGCCCTCCAGACCATGGTCAAGGATCCATGTCAACTATGCAGGCCCGTTTCTCGGTAAAATGTCCCTGGTGGTGGTGGTGGATGCTTTTTCAAAATGGATTGAATGTGAAATAATGTCGGGAAGCACCGCCACCGCCACCATTGAAAGCCTGAGGGCCATGTTTGCCACCCACGGCCTGCCTGACATACTGGTCAGTGACAACAGGCCATGTTTCACCAGTGCAGAATTTAAAGAATTCATGACCTGCAATGGGATCAAACATGTCATCTCAGCCCCGTTTAAACCAGCCTCCAATGGGCAGGCAGAGCAGGCAGTACAAAGAATCAAACAGAGCCTTAAACGAGTCACAGAAGGCTCACTCCAAACCCGGCTGTCCCGAGTATTGCTCAGCTACCGCACGAGACCCCACTTGCTCACAAGGGTGCCCCCGGCTGAGCTACTCATGAAAAGGACACTTAAAACCAGACTCTCGCTGGTTCACCCCAACCTGCATGATCAGGTAGAGAGCAGGCGGCAGCAACAAAATGTAAACGATGGTCGCGCCACTGTGTCACGGGAAATTGATCTGAATGACCCTATGTATGTGCTAAATTATGGACATGGTCCCAAGTGGATCGCGGGCATGGTGATAGCTAAAGAAGGGAGTAGGGTGTTTGTAGTTAAACTAGACAATGGACAAATTTGCAGAAAGTACCTGGACCAAACGAGGCTGCAGTTCACAGACTGCCCTGAACAACCCACAGCAGACACCACCTTTTTCGAGCCCAAACACACACCCAAAGGATCAACAACACCAGCCCGGACCAGGAAATCGAACACATCACGCCCAACAGCCCAGCAAGGCCAGGCTCACCCAGCAGCTCTGCAGGGCCAAATACATGCCAGCCCAGCGAGGGCACAGACAACACACCAGAGCAGACATTTGTACCGAGGCAGTCCACCAGGGAAAGAAAGGCTCCTGACCGCCTCACCTTGTAAATAGTTTTCGCTTTGACTTTGTGGGGGGAGTGATGTTGTGTGTTGTGTATCTGTAAAGCATGCACTCCCATGTTCCGCCACCAGGGAGTGCATCCCCTGAAGTCCCAAGAGATCCCAGCATCCCTTGGAGCACTGTATATAAGCCGGCCCTTAAGGCCTGTTCCTCACTCTGGAGTGTCTTAATAAAGACTGAGGTCACTGTTACTTTAACCTCCCTGTGTGCAGTCTCATCTGTGTTAGGAACGCAATAGGAGCGGTGGGTCAGGCCACTGTATGACTGGTGGTTTGTAGACTTTGGAGATTGTTAACTCTCCTATGCGTATTGTTGTAGTGAAAACTCCGGCAATACTGATATGCTTGCGCTCAGTGCAGCCTTCGATGCCTTGACATAGCACGCCGGGCCATATTTGGGGTGGTTATTGTAAGCGATTAGGTCAAAACCTGTGACACAGTCTCTTGTGTCGAACTGGTCAATGTGTTCGATGTGTGTTTCTTCAAGAACCGGGACATCAACGCTTTGTTTCTTCAGTAAGCTTTTGAGGTATTTGCATTTTGAACAAGAGATGCCTTCGATGTTAAGTTGGCATATTCAGATGGCTGGGCCTACATGTAGATTTCTTTGGTCCTGGAGAGGACCGTTCAATTTGCTTGGTTTGCTACTGTCACCGGGAGGTCGATTTAATGCCAAGTTTGGTGTCCTTTGAGATGACATTAGTTGTGATCGAAGATCACGTATAGGGTGGGCTGCAAGAAGGCTGTCATCATCCACCCCATTACCTGCTGAATTGGCCTCACTCAGTTGTACCAAACTGCTACAAAGAAGTGTGAAACCAGACGGATCACTCGGTATTAACCTCGACATTGGCTGCGGACATGACAACGGTTCATCCAGCCCAGTCGACCCTGCAAAGTCCTCCTCACTAACAGCTGGGGACTTGTGCCAAAATTGGGAGAGCAACAGCCTGACATAGTCATACTCACAGAATCATACCTTTCCACCAATGTCCCAGACTCCTCTATCACCATCCTCTGGTATGGGTTGTCCCACTGGCAAGACAGACCCACCAGAGGTGGGGACATAGTGGTATACAGTCGGGAGAGAGTGGCCCTGGCAATCCTCAACATTGAGTCCCGACCCCATTAAGTCTCATGGCATCAGTTTAACCATGGGCAAGGAAACTTCCTGCTGATGAACAACTACCGCCCTCCCTCAGCTGGTGAATCAGTACTCCTCCATGTTGAACACCACTTGAAGAGCACAGAGGGTAGCAAGGGCACAGAATGTATTCTAAGTAGGGGATTTCAATGTTCATCACCAAGAGTGGCTTGGTAGCATCACTACTGATCGAGCTGGCCGAGTCCTGAAGGATGAAGCTGCCAAACTGGGTCTGCAGTAGGCGGTGAAAGAACCAGCACAAGGGAAAAACCTACTTGACCTCATCCTCACCAATCTACCTGTCGCAGATGCATCTGTCAATTACAGTATTGGTAGATGTGACCATCGCACAGTCCCTGTGGAGACAAAGTCCCGATTTCACACTGAAGTTCTGTGGCACTACCACTATGCTATATAGGATAGATTCAGCACAGATTTAGCAGGAGAAAATACGGCATCCATGAGGCTGTGGGCCATCAGCAGCAGCAGAATTATATACCACCACAATCTGTAACCTCATGACCTGGCATATTCCTCACTACGATTACCATCAAGCCAGGGGACCAACCCTAGTTCAATGGGGAGTGTAGAAGAGCATTCCAGAAGCAGCACCAGGTGTACCTAAAAATGAGGTGCCAACCTGGTAAAGTTAGAACACAAGACTACATACATGCTACATACTGGAAACAACATGCTGTAGACACAGCTAAGCGATCCCACAAACAACGGATCAGATCAAAGCGTTTCAATGCTGCCACACCCAGTCATGAATAGTGGTGGACCATTAAATAACTAATGGGAAGAGGAGGGTCCATGAATATCCCCATTCTTAATGCTGGCGGAGCCCAGCCCGTGGGTGCAAAAGAAAAGGCAAGAGTTCGCAGACGTGCCGTGTGGATGATCCAAATCGGCCTCCTCCTAAGGTCCCCACTATCACAGAAGCCAGTCTTCAGCCAATTCGATTCATTCTCTTTAATATCAAAAAATGGATGAGTGCACTGGACAGAGCAAAGGCTATGGGCCCCGATAACATCCCGACAGTCATGTTGAAGACATGTGCTCCAGAACTAGCTGGGCTTCGAGCCAAGCTGATCCAGTACAGCTACAACACCGACATTTAACCGACAATGTGGAAAATTTCCCACGTATGTCCTGTCCACAAAAAGCAAGACAAATTCAATCCGGCCAATTACCGCCCATCACTGATGATTGCACAATGTTCAGTACGATCCGCAACTCCTCAGGTAATGAGGTAGTCCATGCCAGCATGCAGCAAGACCTGGACGACATTCAGACTTGTGGTGATAAGTGGCAAGTAACACAAGTGCCAGGCAATGATCATCTTCAACAAGAGAGAATCTAACCACCGCCCCCTGACATTCAACAGCATTACCATCATCGAATCCTCCACCATCAACATCTTGGGGGTCACCATTGAATTCCACTAGATATGCAAATTGGTGAAAGGGGACAGGCATATGACTTAGCTTACTGGACGTGCTACTCCTTCACTTTTCCACCAATAGTCAATGAGTTATTTATTTGTTCTCAGGAGGGAGCCACACTGGCAAGGCTGCATTTATTGCCCATCCTTAGTTGTCCTGAGAAGATGGAGGTGGGCCTTCTTTGTTGGAGTCTTTGTGCTGATGACTCATTCACAATGGTGTTGGGTTACGGTTACCATTATACTGACCCAGCGACAAAGAAAAAACAGTGACACATCTCCAAGTCAGGATGCTGTGTGAGTTGGGGGGGAACTTGGAGGTTATGGTGTTCCCACAATGTTGCTGTTTTTCTCCTTCTCGATGGTAGGTAGGACAGGGAGCTGCTGTCAAAGTATCATGAAAAACCCACAGGACAAACATGTCCAAATTTATCGATGCAGTTATCAGTTGGATGGTAAAGAAAGCTGCAACCATCTGTCAGGAAGAAGGTTTACCCTGCCCAGTTATGTTCAATTTATTCAGCAAACGTCCTGAATAAAGAATCAATCTAACTTTATACGTCTCGCTTGTACTGTTTTATTATATTCAGTATCAGCCATTTACAGAAAGATCAGTGTTGAAGATACTTTGAAACCTATACATACTTTGAAATCTGAATGGTGCACTTGGCACTTGAAGGGATTAAGTATTAACCTCATTCCTTTCACAACTGCTGAGCAAGCTGAGTAATCTGCGATTGCTACTCCTCCTGGGAAAGAAGGTCTTATCCAAGCATGCAAACATCAGGCTTTTATTTTCAATCTTCTCGGAGTTGGCAGCCCAGAAGTTCTAATTATGAAACGGCATTGAGAGGATTATTGCACAGCCTTCTTCATAGAGACTTTCCATATGATAAATTCTCCATGAAATAAAATGATAATTGCCCTGCAGCTGTAAGGAGATTCTGATTAACATTGCACCAGCCATTAGAGAGGGCTGCTCCCACTAGCATTGCGATTAAGCACCGTCTAACTTGGAAATAGCATGGTTAAGGTGCGGACCCATGGAAAGTATGCATAGCAAAATGGTCACAGTTACAAACCAAATCATGAATGGTGAATTGATTAAAATAATCAAAAAAATGACAATGAGTGGAAAAAGAAAAGAAAGTATATGATGCACATTGCAATGTCCTTTGAACTTACAAATCCAATTTGTCAGGATTCTTTCACAAGTCAATGTTTGGGACGGGCTGTTCATTGTTCAATGTCTGATTCAGCCAACCTGAAATGAGACTATGATGTGAAGCTTTGGAAATGTGTGTTTATTTTCAAGGTTAGATGACTTATTGAGGGAGAGGTCAGGGCACTGACGTCACGAGTAAATTCTTTGGGCAACATCCATTGCGAATCCTGTGGCTCTGAACAATCTTAGGTTCAATCTTTCTTGTCACTCTGGCAGCTGAATGCTTTAGCGGTACTTAGTTTTTGAATTCATAATGCATTTCAAGTGTTTTGTTACTCTAAACTGTCTGAGTTAAACAATTCAGCACATACATAAACTCATTGACATGGAATGTTTACAATGAGTCCGCCACATGGGGCCAACCGGCCAGCCCCATGCTGGCGCTATGGAGGGAATCACATGGCCCACCAGATCCACTACAAAGATTATACTTGCAAAGGCTGTAACGCGAAAGGCCATCTCCAGCGAATGTGCAAGAAAAATTTTACTCACCGAGTCGCTTAAAAGTTGATCAATCATCTGGGCTCCAGCACTGATGAAGACAAAGAGGGAGTCCAGGAGGCAGCTCTGCCCCATGAAGAGGTGCCTGGCGTGTTTACCTGCTCCACCAAGAGTTCTCCATGAAAATGGAAGTTGAAATCAACTGTGTTCCAGTCTCGATGGAGGTTGACACAGGGGCGAGCCAATCGCTGATGAATCAGGCGGCTTTTGAGAAACTCTGGGACAATCCGATCGAATGGCCAAAAATGACCCCGATCCAGGTGAAGCTGCTCACTTACACAAATGACACCATCCCAGTCATTGGCAGCGTGGATGCCCAGGTGTCCCATGGCGGTGCGATGCATAAGTTACCTTTGTGGATCATCGCTGGTGATGGTCCAACGCTGCTAGGAAGAAGATGGATAAAACAAATCCAAATCTGTTGGAGCCGGGAAAACCTCCAAGGCCCCAAGGTGATCGACGTCCTATGTGGCCCCAAATTTGGATCCAGCAGAACACCTGAAAATCCAACCGTCCAACTCGACTGCATGGCGATAACACAGACTGCTCAACCCAACGGTGAGATGATCCAACCCGAATGACCCGACCTCACCTTCCAGGCTCCAGTGGCAGGAAGAAGATCGGCTCAGAAGGTAACTTCCCTGTTTTCGTGGCAGAACCTGTGAAGAAAAGGATCACCGCAGCCTACCTCGAGGAGAGAAAGAAGATGGCGCCTGCACCACGAGATGAAGCGCCTGAAGTAAAGATGGCAGCGGCCAGACCACAAGGGGCAGCATTGATGGAGCAACACGTGACGCCGAGCAGCGAACCGGATTGGGGTAAAGATTGCAAGGCCCTCTTAAAGGAGACTGGCAACCCATCACAATTAAAGGGACAGTTCCACTCTTTGTACAGCGATGTCGGTAATACACATGTAAAAGATGTAATTGGCAAATGCAAGTATTTAAATGTAACTTTGTACATCGATGCCGGCAGTATACATGGAAAGGATGTAATTGACAAATGCAAGCATGTAAAGGCAACTAACAGTGTCGAGTCGGGTGATTGCGGTTGGAGCCAATATATTATGACTGTAAATGAAGAAATGATGTGCAATGCCGGGTTCTACAGGTACGCCGACAAAACCAAGGGCAACCTCCCGTCGGAAGCATCCAGGTCCAGCAGGCTACCCGATCATATAGCCTGCATCTCCGGGACCAATGTGATGCCCCAGGGAGCGTGGCCACACACAGAGGGAGCACACCAGCTGCAAGGCCAACGATCAGCGGACGGCAAAGGCACCTCTACTGGTACCCTGCCCCTGATCGGCTCTACCTCTCTGGCCACCAGGGCCAGTACCAGCAGCAAGAGGCTAGCACCCTCCAGCCTTCCTGGCGGGACCTGGGATGACCAGGCTCTCACTACCACTGAAGGGCAGCAGGGAGACACTGCAGCCCTCAAAGGAGCACAGGGAGGCCACACATTCCTGTGGCTTCGCCCTCCACTCGACAATGGCAAACGCCCTGACACTCAGCCAGGTGAGCGATCCAAGCCCACCCACCTGGCAGGGGGCACAGTTCCGCCATCAGACAACCTGGACACAGTCCGGTTACTCTGGAACTAGCGTCCTCACCCACCTGCACCCACACCCCAGGGGCAAGACTGTGATACCACGTATGTACCTTACCTGTAAGATGTACTTGTTCCACTACTGCTAAACCCAAACAGTGAGGTAATTAATCCTATTTCTCTTTTTCTTTCTGTACATGTATGCAAATGCAGGTGTTGAGCCACACACATGGTCTATGTATGGGGGGGGTGGGGGTGGGAGGGCGAGAATGGATGTATGTAGCCATGGACATACATGGATCACACCCAGAAACCACTCAACGCCCACTGCAACCTCCAACCATCCACTGCTGACCATTTCCCAATGTTGTGGCAATAAGGACTTGGGGGTCTACAGTGAGAGAGCCAAGCCAAAGCACAGACAAGGTGCAAGGGCTTTGGGCACTCAAGTCTAGGGCCAGAGCATACAATGCAAAGGCCAGTGGCACAAGACTTAGGGGGGAGTGATGTTGTGTATGGATAATATATGTATATACCCTGTGCACTCAATGTATAGTTACATAAGACCACTGACTGTATCGTCACACTGTATACACTATGCCTGTACCACCAGAGGGTGCAACTGGTGGAAACCTAGGGGTCACCTGTACACGACAAGTAACCAGGTATAAAAGGGAGCTCACCATACTGTACCCTCATTTAGGAGCTGCAATAAATGGACTAAGGTCACAATAGTTCAATACCTCATGAAGTCATTATTAGAGTGCTTACAGACACAATAATTAGGCTGTAGGGGAAATTGAATATATTAGACTGGGCCATGATATAATCAAACATCAGCTACAAGATTCACTGCAGGAACTCGTCAAGGCTTCTTCAGCAGCACCTCCCATACCCATGACCTCTCTACTCTCGAAGGACAAGGGCAGCAGGTGCATGGGAGTACCACCACCTCTAAGTTCCCCTCCAAGTTACACACCACTATGATTTGGAAATATATTGCCGTTCCTTCATTGGCGCTGGGTCAAAATCCTCGAACTCCCTCCCTAACAGCACTGTGGGAGTACCTTCACCAGAAGGAATGCAGCTGTTCAAGAAGGTGGCTCATCACCACCTTCTCAAGGGCAACTAGGGATGGGCAATAAATGCTGGCCTTGCTAATGACGCCCACCCCCTGTGAATGAATAAAAAAACAGATATCAGCCACCATGAATTCAATTCTGTTAATTTCAAATAGAGTAAAGTCTTCATAAAAGGGCACTGTTTTCTGGGAGACAAAAGTTGTGACAGATCTTTTCTCATGTGTTTCCAAACACATAATACAATAATATGCATCATGTTGAAAGACATGATCACATCACTTAAAGCATTACTGTTATGCCTCTCAAGACAAGAATGGAAACCCTGATTTTAAGCACCCACACCCCGGTGAGAACAAGTCATGAGGGAGGAATCGTGTCACACATCATCTCCTCGCCGCCATCACGCCGCGTGGAATTTTAACAGGCACGTTTTTGGGCACCATATGAGGTCCTCGCCTCAGGCCGGTGAGGGCCTCGCTCAGATTCAAAAGTCAGGGTCGGGTGACGTCATTCAAAATCCGGAGCTACATTTATTTCGTGTTGCACACTTGATGCTTGGTGCTGACCTCGCCAAGAACACTGGGTGCCAAGGATCGGAAGAGGGATGGGAAGAACATAAGAATTAGGAGCAGGAGGAGACCATTTGACCCATCGAGCCTGCTCTGCCACTCAATGAGATTATGGCTGATCTTCTACCTCAACTCCACTTTCCTGCACTATCCCCATATCCTGTAATTCCCTTAATATCCAAAAATCTATCGATCTCTGTGTTGAATATACTGAAAGACTGAGCCTCCACAGCTCTCCGGGGTAGAGAATTCCAAAGATTCACCACCCTCTGAGTGAAGAAGTTTCTCCTCCTAAATGGCTGACCTCTTATTCTGAGACTGTGACCCCTGATTCTGCACTCCTCAGCCAGAGGAAACATCCTCCCTGCATCTACCCTGTCAGTCCTGTAAGAATTTTGTATTTTTCAATGAGATCACCTCTCATTCTTCTAAACTCTAGAAAATATAGGCCTAGTCTACTCAATCTTTCCTCATAGGACAATTCCCCCCATCCCAAGAATCAGTCTGGTGAACCTTTGTTGCTCCCTCAATGGCAAGTATATACTTTCTTTAGGTAAGGAGACCAAAACTGTAAACAATACTCCAGGTGCAGTCTCACCAGGGCCCTGTATAATTGCAGTAAGACGTATTTACTCTTATACTCAAATCCTCTTATAATAAAGGCCAACATACCATTTGCTTTCTTAACTGCTTGCTGTACCTGCATGTTAACTTTCAGTGATTCGTGTACAAGGACACCCGGATCCCTCTGAACACCAACATTTCCCAATCTCTTAGCATTGAAAAAATACTCTGCTTTTCTATTTTTCCTACCAAAGTGGATAACTTCACATTTCTCCACATTATATTCCATTTGTCATGTTCTTGCCCATTCACTCAGCCTGTCTATATCCCCTTAAAGTTTCTTTGCATCTTTCTCACAACTTACACTCCATCAGCAAACTTGGATATATTACATTTGGTCCCCTCATCTAAATCGTTGTTATAGATTGTGAATAGCTGGGGCCCAAGCACCGATCCTTGCGGAACCCTACTAGTTACAGCCTGCCAACCTGAAAATGACCCATTTATTCCCACGCTCTGTTTTCTGTCCGTTAACTAATCCTCAGTCCATGCTAGTATATTACCCCCAATCCCATGAGCTTTAATTTTGTTCAATTACCTTTTATGTGCCTTCTGAAATCCAAACACACCACATCCACTGGTCCCCTCTTATCTATTCTTCTAGTTACAACTCAAAAAACACTAACAGATTTGTTAAACATGATTTCCCTTTCATAAATCCATGCTGGCTCTGCCCAAACCTATTATTATTGTCTAAGTGCCCTGTTACCACGTCCTTAATAATAGATTCTAGCATTTTCCCTAACTGGTCTGTAGTTCCTTGTTTTCTCTCTCAGTCCTTTCTTAAATAGCGAGGTTTCATTAGCTACCTTCCAGTCTGCGGGAACTGTTCTTGAATCTATGGAATTTTGGAAGATGACATCCAATGCATGCATTATCTCTATAGCCACCTCATTCAAAACCCTAAGATGTAGGCCCAGGTCCAGGGGATTTATCGGCTTTCAGTCCTATTAATTTCTCCTAATTTTTTTACTAATTCTAATTTCTTTAAGTTCCTCATTCTCACTAGACCCTTTGTACTCTACTATTTCCAGGAGGTTTTTTGTGTCTTCTTCCATGGAGGCAGACACAAAGTTTTTGTTTAATTTCTCTGTCATTTTCTTATTTCCCATTATAATTTATCCTGTCTCAGCCTGTAGGGGACCCACATTTACTTTTGCTAATTTTTTCCTTTTTACATACATATAGAAGCTTTTACAATATGTTTTTTATGTCTCTTGCTAGTTTACTCTCATATTCTAATTCCCTTTCTTTACCAATTTCTTGGTCTGCCTTTGTTGAATTCTAAAATCATCCCAATCCTCAGACTTACTGTTCTTTTTGGCAACATTATAATTCTCTTCCTTTGATCTCATACTATCTTTAACTTCTCTTGTTATCCACGGTTGGACCACATTTCCTGTGGGGTTTTTATGCCTTAAAAGGAATGCATGTTTATTGTAAATTATGCATTAATTCTTTAAATGCTGGCCATTGCTTATCTACCCTCATACCTTTTAATGTAGTTTCCCAAAAGGAAAGGTAAGGCTTTAAAATTTATTTATGGTTTAGCTGTGGGCCCAAAAGGAAACCTTGGGCCTTCTCAACACCGGACTTCCCATACTCCACCCGCTTTCCCCCCAATCTATGAGTATTTGTCAAAACCTTTATGTTTGGTTTCACCTATAAAAAAAATCATTCTCAGGATGTGGCCGTGGCTGGCAGGGCCGGCATTTATTGCCCATCCCTAGCTGCCCCTTGAGAAGGTGGTGGTGAGCCGCCTTCTAGAACCGCTGCAGTCTATGTGGTGAAAGTATCTCACAGTGCTGCTAGGGAGGGAGTTCCAAGATTTTGACCCAGTAACGATGAATGAACAGTGATACCTGCACGGGAGATGGAGGCTGCACATGCTAAAAGGCATCACTGCATCACTTGCACCTCGGACAATATTGTGGTGAATAAGGATGTAAAGGTCTCCTATTTCTTGAAAGAAATTTCCCAGCACTTTTTTCTGAATATCCTTTAAGTATTTGGATCTGACGTCGGCCTATATGACACAGGAACTTGTCGAATCGTCGAAGAAACTTACGTGCATCGATATGCATAAAGAGCTGTTCATTTACAACAGGTGTCCTTTCGGAATTCGCTCGGCTGCAGCCATATTTCAGAGAAACATGGAGAGTTTACTGAAGTCCATCCCTAGAACCATGGTGTTCCAAGACGACATTCTGGTCACAGGTCATGACACTGCCGAACATCTGCACAACCTGGAAGAGGTTCTATGTCATCTGGACAAAGTGGGGCTCAGGCTGAAACATTCAAAGTGCTTCTTTATGGCACTGGAAGTCGAATTCCTGGGAAGGAAGATTGCTGCAGAAAGCATCAGGCCTACGGACTCGAAAACAGAGGCCATGAAAAATGCACCCAGACCCCAGAATGTGACGGAGCTGCGTTCACTCCTTGGTCTTCTCAACTACTTTGGTAATTTCTTACCTAAATTAAGCACATTATTGGAGCCACTGCACATGCTGCTCAGAAAAGGCGACAACTGGGTTTGGGGTGTATCTCAAGACAGGGCCTTCGAGAAGGCTAGAAAACTGCTTTGTTCCAACAAATTGCTGGTACATTATGACCCATGCAAGCATTTAGTCCGCGGCCTTCATCACATGGGGTTGGTTGCATGCTCCAACAATCCAATGAGTCGGGCAAACTACAACCCATTGCGTATGCGTTGAGAAGCATGTCTAAAGCGGAAAGAGCCTACGGCATAGTGGAGAAAGAAGCTTTAGTCTGCATATATGGGTTTAAAAAGATGCACCAGTATCTGTTTGGGCTTCGTTTCGAGCTTGAAACTGATCACAAGCCACTCATATCTTTGTTTTCAGAGCATAGAGGTATCAAACCAATGCGTCGTCCCGCATCCAGAGGTGGGCGCTGACATTAACTGCCTATGATTACGTCATTCGCCATAGACCTGGCACCGAGAATTGTGCCGATGCATTGAGCCTTTTACCGGTGCCCACGCCGGAGGTGGAAACGCCACAGCCCGCAGACCTACTGTTGATCATGGATGCCTTTGAGAGTGAAGGGTCGCCTGTCACTGCTCAACAAGTTAGGACCTGGACCAGCCAGGATTCGATCTTATTGGTTGTAAAACATTGTGTCCTTAGTGGTGATTGGTTGGCCATTCACAGGGAAGTGTGTGATGAAACCAAATTTTACAACTGTCGCAAAGACGAACGATCCATTCAATCTGATTGTTTGCTATGGGGTAATCGTGTTGTTATGCCTAAAAAAGGCAGGGAGAGATTTGTACAGGATTTACACAGTACCCATGCCGGTATTGTGATGATGAAGGCCATTGCCAGGTCTCACGTTTGGTGGCATGGCATTGATTCTGATTTGGAGTCATGTGTGCATCAGTGCAACACTTGAATGCAGTTAAGCAATGCACCAGTGGAATCTCCGCTAAGTCTGTGGTCGTGGCCATCCAAACCATGGTCGAGGATCCACATCGACTATGCAGGTCCTTTCCTGGGCAAAATGTTTTTGGTGGTGGTGGATGCATATTTCAAATGGATAGAATGTGTAATCATGTCATCCAGCACATCCACAGCCACCATTGAGAGCCTTCGTGCCATGTTCGCCACTCATGGTCTGCCCGACATTGTTGTAAGCGACAACGGATCGTGCTTCACGAGTTTGGAGTTTCAAGAGTTTATGAGACTCAATGGTATCAAGCACGTAAGGTCAGCACCATTCAAACCCGGGTCCAATGGTCAAGTGGAGCGGGCCTTCCAAACCATCAAGCAGAGCCAGCAGAGCCTGAAACGTGTAACTCACGGTTCTTTGCAGATTCGCTTGTCACGCATACTGCTTAGTTACAGGACGAGACCCCACAAGCTTACCGGGGTCCTCCCTGTTGAACTTTTGATAGAGAGGTCTCAAACCCAGGCTCTCGCTTGTCCCCCTTGATCTTAACGATCACGTCAAAAACAGACGTCAACATCAGCAGTGGTATCATGATCGCACTGCCGTGTCACGCGACATCTCTATTAATGATCCTGTGTATGTGCTAAATTATGGTCAAGGCCCCAAGTGGGTCACTGGCACTGTTACGGTCAAGGAGGGTAACAGGGTGCTTGTTGTCAGGCTCACTAATGGGAAAACATGCAGGAGGCACATTGATCAGACGAAATTGCGACACACAGACGAACCGGAACAGCTTGAAGAAGACACCATCAATGACCAACCGATTCATATTCAGCCATCAGAAGACCCTGCTGTTGTCAATGAATCTGCCACTTCAATCCTCGACATGGACACTGTCACTCCCATTAGATCGGCTACCCAGCCTCAAGTCATGAATGACTCGGAGAGCTCACCCAGATCAGGAATTGAACTGAGACGATCAACTACGGAGCGGAAAGCCCCGGACCGTCTCAATTTGTAAATAGGACTGATACCAAGATCTTGAGGAGGAATGATGTAATGTATGTATGCCTGGGTTTACCTGCCACCAGGGGGAGTGACCGTAGGAGGTCATTGGGCCACAGACACACACATGCAGCCCTTGTATATAAAGAAAGCCTCCATGTTTAATCCTCACTTTGAGAGCTAATAAAGTCGAATCAGGTTGCACCTGATTGAGTTCACAGTACTAAGCCTATTGAGTTATTGCATACGCAACAACCACCAATCTCCAGGTAGTATTCTCACTGATAATAATGGCAACTCCATTTGTACGAGTTCCCATTACTATCAATGAGAATAACACCCTAAAACACTGAAACACATCACAATAAATAAAATAAACACCTCACATATTTAACATTAATTGAAATTAAATGCAATTAAATGTTTTGGAAAAAAATATATTTTTTGGAATTTTAAAAAAAATCTGTTTTAATAGAGTTGAAAATAAACTTACCTTAATGGACATGGTTTTTAATATAAATATGAGTGATTAAATTAAATTTTTCTATGTTTTAAAAGTGTTATGCTGGTAAAAATAAGCTACGCGCTTGCTTTTACCAGGTGTAAAAGTTTGAAGGTCATTCACTGGGCAAGAGATGGGCAAATAGTCCAATCTCACCCGCACGGATGTCCTTCCTGCGGGGCTGCAGGCAATGTCTTTTGACAGATCGGAAAAGCCGGTTTTCGGCACATGCACATCGTGCCCCAAGAACCAGCTTTTGCGAGGCCTTGCTGGGTCCGTGCGAACTTCGTACAGACCCGGCGAGGCCGCAATTTACAGCCCCATTTCTATTGTTATTAACATACATACTTCACATGAAGTGCAAAAAATATTAATGCACATATAGTGCTGAATTATTCAGATTTATACATTTTTTTCATATATTCATTTATGAAATGTGGGCGCGCTGGTAAGGCCAGCATTTATTGCCCATCCCTAATTGCTCTTGGGAAGGTGTTGGTGAGCTGCCTTCTTGAACCGCTGCAGTCTGTGTGGTGAAGGTGCTCCCATAGTGCTGTTAGGGAGGCAGTTCGAGGATTTTGACCCAATGACGATGAAGGAACGACGATATATTTCAAAATCAGGATGGTGTGTAACTTGGAGGGGGACATGTAGGTGATCGTGCCCCCATGTGCCTGCTGCTCTTGCCCTTTTGGGTGGTAGTGGTCATGGGTTTCGGAGGTCCTGTCGAAGAAGCCTTGGCCATATTGTTGTTGTTTACTCTTTCAAGACATTTTCTTCCCATCCTCTTTCTTCTTTCTCTCGGAACTAAATAGTGTTCCTGCTGAGAGGACAGGGAAGCCACCTGATGAAACTCAGTGGTCTAGTTTAAACACTAAAGCCCCAAATCCTGATGGTTTGATAAGGTGGTAGAAAACCAATGGATCTGTCGGGGAAAGGGAAGGGAGTCAGAGTTTGGAATGTAGTCTGGATCTGCTCAGTTTATGCCCCATTTAAGTTCCACCCTAAATAGAAGTGAAGGCTGAAAGAAGATGCAGTCATCCTATCAAGCGTGCTGCCATGCTTTGTAAATTCTGTTAAACCTGCCATGGGGATCTCCCATCCAAGATATGCCATTATAAAACTGAGGCAGTTTAAAATCAGAGGCTGAGCAAAGCGAATGATGGATTCTTAAAGGTGAATTGCACTCTTTCATTGTTGTAATATTGACTCCATACTTTGGAGTGGGTTTTAGGGAACTTTCTTTTTTGCACCTCATTTTTAAGGCTCGTAGCTTCATTTGGAAGTCCTCCTTGAGTTTTTTTTGAGTCTGGCGAATTTTATCAATTCCCCAAATGGAGATTCCCTGTCAATATGATATATATGTTGGAGGAGAGATTGCAGGGAAGACAGGAGACCAGACTCATATGGCAGCATTGCAAGAGATCTAAAGTCGCCTGCAAATACCCAGCCATCAGAGTGCCTAGATCCAGAAGATCTTATCTGAATATATTCCTGGAGGACCAGGATCAACCTAGAAGCCCTGAAAGAGTTTTGCTAGGCAGCATTTACAGTGCCTCAGAAATTCAATGCAGCTCTTAACTTCCTGGGCAGTTCACTTCAAGGGGCAACTGGTGACTTCTGCCAGGTCCGTCAGTTTGCTGCTCATTCTTGCATTAGACAAGTAATTCATGCCCTGTTGACGAGGAGAGCTCATTTCATGACATTTGATGCAGGATCAAAACCAATAGGGGGGGGGGGGAACATTGCTAGAAACAGTTGCTGAGCCAGCCCAGTGCAACATGTATGCTCATATTGTGACGCAACTTTGCATCATAAATCAAACATATAAACCAGCTCAAGTAGGGTGGGAAAGAGCTTGTGTGGAGCATAAACTTTGGCATAGATCAATTGGGTTGAGTGACCTGTTTCTGTGCTGTAAATTCTATGTAAATGGGTGATGGGACATTTATTTTTACCAGATCATTGGGTTTCCAGGAGTGCTTCAAGCTATTGATTGCATTCCTGTAACCATACGAGACCCTACTGTCAATCTATGTGAAAAAGGGATTTTAATCCCTTAATGTCCTATTAACGTGCCACTATGGACACGGGTTTCTAGGGCTAGATTTTCTACTTTTTTTGCATGCATAACGTCTAAATAACATCCATTTTACCACTGAAATGACGTATAACGCCCAGATATCGCCCATTTAGCCACAAAATGGAAACTGACGCCCATTTGTTGAACACTTATCGCCGAGCGTTACTTTCCCCATGTGCGTAACACCAGAAAAAAATAATACCGTGCGCCCATATTTTTGGGATGAAATCATAAGAATGGGCAAAATCAATGCCCATAATATCGCACGCAATTAACACCGTGATTCAATAATACCGACCGACAATGAGAACACGAGCAGCAGGTCGGGGCCATAAAAGAAGTGACGTGGAGGCATACTACTCTTGGGACCAGCATGAGCTGGTGCAGCGGAGTGTGACATCATCAAGGTCCAGGTCAGTGATTGGAGCATGGGCAGACACAGCAGGAGTGGCTAGGTTGGGGTGAAGGAGCGGCGAGAGACTGTAGAGGGACGTGATCAGGGCCCAGGGGAGGCATGAGTTCGGGGCCAGGGGCCCAGGGGCAGCACGCGCCAGCCCACACTGTAATATGTGTGCGCATTAGGTCCATGCAGCAGAGCTGGTCTCCAGTCGTCTTGGTTAATCCTTGCCACTGGACCAAGACCTAACTCTGTCAAGCCCGTGTGGTGGCTGGTCTGCAATGGCCACTGTTATGTTCAGAATAACTCCACTAGACTGTACGCTGTAAGCTCAAACTGTTGTGACCTTAGTCTCTTTAATGTAACTCCAGAGTGAGGAAGCAGCATGGTAGACTGCCTTTTATACCTGCTTGCCCAGGGTGTGCAGGTGACCCTTGGGTCTTCCACAGGTGCATCCCCTGGTGGCAAGTCTTACACACTAGTAAAGTTTACATACATCACTCCTCCCTAAAGTCTTAGATACAAGTTATTTACAAGTTGAGGCGATCCGGGGTTCTACGTTCCCAGGTTGGTCACCTGAGTTGAAGTCCTGGCATGGGTGAGTTGGTCTGATCATTGTTGCACTGCGGCACGGCTGGTCTGATCGGACTGTCGGGCATGGTGGGTTCATCCTTGTGGTTGACCGCAAGGTCGATTACTGGTTGGGTGTGTGTAGGTGGATCAATGATGGTAATGTCCTCTTCAAACTGTTCTTCGTTGTCAGTGAATCGCAGTTTGATTTGATCCAAGTGCTTTCTGCACGTTTGTCCATTCAAAAGTTTGACAACAAACACTCTATTCCCCTCCTTGGCTAAAACAGTGCCAGCAACCCATTTGGGACCATGACCATAATTAAGAACAAACACAAGGTCATTAACCTCAATGCCACGTGATACAGCTGCGCTATCGTGGTACACATTATGCTAGTGACGCCAGGTTTCTACATGATCAGTGAGATCCGGGTGGTCTCAGGAGAGCCTGGTTTTGAGTGCTCTCTTCTTTAACAATTTTGCAGGGGGAATCCCAGTAAGTGAGTGGGTCACGTACGGTAGCTGAGCAGAATCCGAGATAACCGGGTCTGTAGGGAACCGTCCGTCACGCGTTTCAAGCTCTGCTTGATAGTTTGGACTGCCTGTTCTGCTTGACCATTGGATGCGGGCTTAAACGGGGCAGACCTGACATGCTTGATGCCATTGCAGGTCAGGAACTCGTTGAATTCCGAGCTGGTGAAACATGGTCCATTGTCACTAACAAGGAAGTCGGACAAACCATGGGTGGCGAACATGGCCCGGAGGCTTTCAATGGTGGCAGTGGACGTACATGACGACATTATTATACATTCAATCCATTTAGAGTAAGTGTCCACTGCTACTAGGAACATCTTTCCCAGAAAGGGGCCAGCGAAATCTATGTGGACTCTGAACCATGGTTTGGAGGGCCATGAGCACAGATTCAGTGGGGCCTCCCTTGGTGCATTGCTCAACTGTGAGCAAGTTTTACATTGCTGTACGCATGACTCAAATTCTGAGTCAATGCCGGGCCACCAAACATGAGACCTGGTGATAGCCTTCATTATGACTATGCCTGGATGGGTACTGTGTAGGTCGCATATAAACATTTCCCTGACTTTTTTTGGCAAAACTACATGATTCCCCCATAGGAGACAATCCGAATGGATGAACATTTCATCCTTGCGTCGGTGGAATGGCTTAATTTTGGCTTGCATTTCCCTGAGAACGGCTGACCAGCTCCCATTGAGGACGCAGCTTTTTACTAGTGATAGCACAAAGAAGTCCCGGAACATTGACCCCAAAAATCCAGCAAATACGCACGGTCCCGCAAGGCATCTTAGATCGACGACATAGCTCACCATGTCCTGGCCCTTGGAGCGATGGTGCGTATAAAAGCGATACCTGGCCATTAAGATGCTCTCCTTCGGCTTGAGGTGTTCCCGAACCAGCGTGCACAACTCTTCATATGTCTTCTCTATTGGTTTCGTTGGTGCTAGCAGATTTTTGATGAGGTCATGTATCGTGGACCCGCAAATGGTGAGGAGAATTGCCCTGCGCTTGACTGCGGTCTCTTCCGTATCCAACTCGTTGGCCACGAAGTACTGGTCAAGACGCTCAATGAAGGCTTCCCAATCATCACTCTCAACAAATCTCTCAAGAATACCAACGGCAGCCATAACCACGTGAAAGTTCGTGATCTGATACTCGTCGCCAATTGTAATGTTCAGAATAATTCCACAAGACTGTATGCTGTAAGCTCACACTGTTGTGACCTCTTTAATGTAACTCCAGAGTGAGGAATCAGCATGGTAGACTTCCTTTTATACCTGCTTGCCCAGGGTGACCCTTGGGTCTCGCACAGGTGCGCCCGCTGGTGGCAAGTCTTACACATTGGTAAAGTTTACATACATAACAGCCACCACACACTAAAAAAATCCATGCACAGGCATCTTCCAGGGTTGTAGTTCGGGTCCTTCATTGAAACACCTGTGAACTCATCCTTTTTTGATGTGGAAGCAAGTCATCCTCGTTTCGAGGGACTGCCTATGATGATGATGATTTTAGTGTGGAAATTATTGCTTCTGATCAATCATTATTATACTTTCATTGCAATGGGGCCAGCCATTTCTCAGCCTGCATCCATTAATACGCAGATGCTGCAGCGTGCAAATGGCTCAATGTCTGATGCACATCATTATGTGCCCAATTTAAGACGTGCAAGAATGAGGAGGAGGTCCTCACACCCCGCACTTACAGGGAAAAGAGGTCTTACCTCAACGTGTTCGAGCATACCTGCCTTCAGAGACTACGCTTCCACAAGGTGGTGATCAATGAAATATGTGAGCTCATCAGGCCACATATGCAGCCTGCCATCAAGACATAATTGTCGGTCGAGGTCAAGGTCACCGCGGCATTGTCTTTCTACACGTCTGGTTCCTTTCGGGCCTCTGCGGTCGAGATTTCCCCTCTGTCTCACCATGCCACCCATTGCTGCATTGGACAGGTCACGGAGGCCCTGTACGCGCGAAGGATGGACTTTATCAGCTTCCCCATGACCACGGAGGCTCAGACTGACAGGGTTGGAGCATTCTACCGCATTGCTAAATTCCCCAGGGTGCAGGGAGCAATATAGTGCACTCACATCACCATGCGGGCACCTTCTCAGGACCCAGAGCTTTTTCGTAACAGAAAGCGATTTCACTCCCTGAAGGTCCAATTAGTTGTCGACCACAACCAGATCATAATGGCAGTGAATACCAAATGTCCGGGCAGCTTCGATGAGGCTCACATCCTGCGTGAGAGCGCTGTCTCTGACATGGTTAAGGGTCAGCCACAAGGACAATGCTGAATGCTTGGTGACAACCGATATGGCCTAGACACCTGGCTGATGACCTCCCTGCGAGGCAGAGAAGCAATTCAACCAGAGCCACAGAGACACACACAAAGTGGTCCAGAAAACAATAACTGTGCTTAAGCAGTGTTTCAGATGCCTGGATCACTCAGGAGGGGAGCTACAATACAACCCTGAGCAAATAGCTAAATTCGTGGTCGTCTGTTCCATGCTGCACAACCTGGCTATCAGCTCCCTCTCTGTCTCCTCTTCTGCGCATGTCATGATGACCCTTGACCTCCTGAGTCACGGGAATCGAGTGTTGCTATGTCGTTGCTAAGGATGGTGACACTTTACAGCAGAAGGTCAGAGAGATTTAACACTAACGTCCATTTCATATCGCTCGCGGTAACGCCCAATTTCAAAAATGGAGACTAGGGGCTTTGAAAATGGGCGACAAGCCAGCGATCTGAAAACCCATTTTTACGACCCATGCCAGAAATACCGCCCATTTTTGGGCGATCTGCGCAAAAGTGTAAAATCTACTTGTATGTAGGGAGCTGCTATTATTCATTCATCCTTCAGCAGTCCAGTGTCCCTGCACCCTCTCAGAATAAAGTGCAAATCCTGAGCTGACTGACTTCCCATTCAAATTAAAGATGAACAGGAGATTGGCATGCTGAAGAAAAGATTCAGATGCCTCGATAGGGATCTTTCCCGTCTACTCCCAATGCAGTACCATGACGTGTGGTGGCCTGCGGTGTTACCCACGCGTCTCAAGCTGAACCTCCTGAGACAGAGGAACTTGGATCTGAGGAGGACACACCAGGGTCACAGACCGCTGCTGGGCGAAAGCTGCGAGGCAAACTCATCAGGCAGACTTTCAGTAATGTCTCATTGTGTTATGGTTATATAACATCTGTAATAACCGGGATGCTCCACATAACTTAAGTCTACAACCCTTCAGGACACAATGTTCATCATTAAAAGAACAAATTCCAACCTCTTTTTCAGTTTCAGTCCAACTTTATGTTTTGAACTCAGTTAGATTCACCACAGTGCACTCCTCTTGTGATTCATTGATTTTTCCTCAGTCTTTTTATAAAACTTGTTCCAAGTGCCATTTGAGTGCTTGGTGCTTTTGTACATGACTGTGAACTTCTTGGGATGGAGGTGGCCCTCTTCTCATACGAGCATATAAAGAGGTGGGCAGGACAAGATCAGTTTTGTCTATTGAGCCTGCCCCTCACAATCGCGATTCATGATTCACAATAACCCCCCACCCCCAGCAACATGTCATTTCCTCAGAGAGGAGTAAAACCATATAAAAGACGCAAGGCCATATAAAAGATGAGGTAGAAAAAATCTGCAAAATGACCCCCGAAACGAATCCAGGAGACCACATTGACCATGATTTATATTACTTAGTGTTCCATCTATCTATTGTTTGCCGTGATCTCCACCCCAGCAAGGAACTGGTCCAGCTCTCTTTTGACAGTATGCAGTGAATCAGCACTCACTGCAGAAGTTAGCAACTTGTTCCATAGGTCTACTGTCCTAGGAAGGAAGGAAAGGAAGGAAAAGGAAGGGAAGGGAAAGGAAAGACAGAAGGAAGGAACTGGACTTACAACAGTGACAAGTAAATTCGCTCCTGATAATGTGAAAGATGCTATATAAATGTATGTCTTTTTTTTTCTTTATTTATTTATGTTCCATTTTTCTTCACTGAGCCCTGCTTCACTAGAGTCAACATCTCCATAGTCTTCTTCTACTAACTTTCTTTCATCTGCTAAGACATTATTAGAGACTGAGCAGAGAATTCTCTGACACTGCTTTTCTGAGTGGGCTGGATCCTCAGAGGCATCTCCTGCTCCTCCATGAAACATGGGATCAGTATATTTATTGCCACTGATTTATGGGAGAACAAACCTTAGGGAATGGCCAATAGTCCTGAGGGGGAGTATAGAGCATACCCTACAAACCCTCTGCAATTGGGCACTGGCGATCTTAGGATCCAGTAAAAGTTGTGCTCTCCATTATTGCCATTCTGTCGCTCAGGGCATGAACACCACCAGTCAAAGCCTGCAATTGTGGAGGTGATGACCTGCCTACAGACTTCTGTGTTATTGGGGGGTGGTGCCAGAGGATTGGAGAATTGCAAATGTTACACCATTGTTCAAAAAAGGGTGTAAAGATAAACCCAGCAACTATAGGCCGCTCAGTTTATGTGGGTTAGCTAGGGAAGCTTTTAGAAACCATAATCAGGGACAAAATTAATAGTCACTTGGACAAGTGTGGATTAATTAAGGAAAGCCAGCACAGCAAATTGTGTTTAACTAACTTGATCGGGTGTTTAGATGAGGTAACAGAGAGGGTTGTTGAGGGAAATGTAGTTGACGTGGTGTACATGGATTTCTAATAGGCGTTTGACAAAGTGCCACATAATAGGCTTGCCAACAAAGTTGAAGCCCATGGAATAAAAGGGACAGTAGCAGCATGGATACAAAATTGGCCAAGTGACAGGAAACAGAGTAGTGGTGAATGGTTGTTTTTTCGGACTGGAGGAAGGTACACAGTGGTGTTCCCCAGAGGTCGGTCCTAGGACCACTGCTTTTCTTGATATATATTAATGGCTTGGATGTGGGTGTACATGGCTCAATTTCAAAATTTGCAGATGGCACAAAATTTGGAAGTATATTGAAGAGTGAAGAGGATAGTGATAGACATCAAGAGGACATAGATAGGCTGGTGGAATGGGCGGACATGTGGCAGATGAAATTTAACACAGAAAAGTGCAAAGTGATATATTTTGGTCGAAAGAACGAGGAGAGGAGATATAAACTAAAGGGTAGAATCCTAAAGGGGGTGCATGAACAGAGAGACCTAGGGGCATAAATCATTGAAGGTGGCAGGGCAGGTTGAGAAAGCAGTTAAAAAAGCTTATGGGATCCTGGGCTTAATGATTAGAGGCATTAGTACAAAAGCGTGGAAATTATAATGAACCTGTATAAAACACTGGTTTGGCCTCAACTGGAGTATTGTGTCCAATTCTGGGCACCGCATTTTAGGAAGTATGTGAAGGCCTTAGAGAGAGTGCAGAAAAGATTTACGAGAATGATTCAGGGATGAGGGACTTCAGTTACGTGGATAGACAGTAAAGCTTCTCTGTTCTCCTTAGAGCAGAGAAGATTGAGAGGAGATTTGATAGAGGTGTTCAAAATCATGAGGGATCTGGACAGAGTAGATAGAGAGAAACTATTCCTATTGGCAGAAGGGTTGAGAACCAGAGGACACAGATTTAAGGTGATTGGTCAAAGAACCAAAGGCGACATGAGGAAAAACTTTCTACACAGCGAGTGGTTAATGATCTGGAATGCATTGCCTGAAAGGGTGGTGGAGGCAGACTCAATCACGGTTTTCAAAAGGGACTTAGATAAATATCTGAAAGAAAAAAGATTTGCAGGGCTTTTGGGAAAGTGTGGGGGAGTGGGACTAGCTGAAGTGCTCTTACAGAGAGCCGGCATGGGCTGGATGGTCGAATGGCTTCCTTCCGTGCTGTAACCATTCTATGATTCTATGCAAGCAGAGGTTCTTGTAGCTGCCTCTTGCTCAAGTCCACTCTGAACTATTGATGTTGCCGTAGAGGAGCACATTGGAGACTGCAGAGAGCTTGGGTGGAAAAACATTCTTCTTACTTTTAGACTTATTAAGGCTTGTTAGCATTGTATTTATGTCCCTTAGTTCTATGATTATTGTTTAGATGTATTAGTGTGTTAATATTTGCATTGTCATGTCTTTTAATATTCTGAAGATTAAGGTTAGAAACTAGACTCTGCATTCAAGAGACTGCTCTTCCTCAGTCCACTGCTGTTACTGGCTTTGACCTCATGGGTTCAGTGCAGACCTAAGCTGATAAGACTAATTGACTGAATATGGATATGACTACTACATACAAATCTACTGTCTATACATTGAGAGATGCAACCAGGCTCTCATCAAACCTACATATTGTCAACTAGTCTGGCCTACATAATCAGAATAACAGAATGCAAGAATTGCCCCAGCTTTACTTCAATAATCCAATAAAACTTGCACAGGACATCAGCAGAGCTACAAGCCACTTCTCCTATCCTTGGAAAGTGTTGTTGTCTGAAACTTTGTACCTTGTGTGCAGGAGTTCAAACATAGAGTTAACCATCAGTTTCTGAAGCAGTGTTATTAAAGCATTCATGATAAACACAACAGAGCCTGCCTGCCCTTAGCATATGACAGCAAAGCCTTCAAATCTTTCTGCGTCCTAGGCAAACATCAAGGTCAATTTGATGAGACATCTGGTATGATCATAGTTGCCTCCAGCTTTTATTATGAATGATGACATTGATGAGCATCTGGTTAGTATTTTAAGATGGATTTAGATGTGTGGCTTGTTAGTACACAGAAACTCTTTATGGAGATAACTAAAAGCTAACAGACAGGAAGCAGAGAGTCGGGATAAATGGGTCCTTTTCGGAATGGGAGGCAGTGACTAGTGGAGTGCCACAAGGCTCAGTGCTGGGACCCCAGCTCTTTACATTATACATTAATGATTTGGATGAAGGAATTGAATGTAATATCTCCAAGTTTGCAGATGACACTAAACTGGGTTGTGGTGTGAGCTGTGAGGAGGATGCTAAGAGGCTGCAAGGGTGATTTGAACAGGTTGGGTGAGTGGGCAAATGCAAGGCAGATGCAGTATAATGTGGATAAATATGAAGTTATCCACTTTGGTGGCAGAAACACGAGGGCAGAGTATTATCTGAACGGTGGCAGATTAGGAAAAGGGGAGGTGTAACTAACGAGACCTGGGTGTCATGGTTCATCAGTCATTGAAAGTTGGCATGCAGGTGCAGCAGGTGGTGAAGAAGGCAACTGGCATGTTGGCCTTCATAGCTAGGGGATTTGATTATAGGAGCAGGGAGGTCTTACTGCAATTGTACAGGGCCTTAGTGAGGCCTCATCTGGAATATTGTGTCCAGTTTTGGTCTCCTAATCTGAGGAAGGATGTTCTTGCTATTGAGGGAGTGCAGCAAAGGTTCACCAGACTGATTCCAGGGATTACAGGGATGGCTGGACTGATCTATGAGGAGAGACTGGATCAACTGGGCCTTTATACACTGGAGTTTAGAAGAATGAGAGGGGATCTTATAGAAACGTATAAGATTCTGACGGGACTGGACAGGTTAGATGCGGGAAGAATGTTCCCGATGTTGGGGAAGTCCAGAACCAGGGGACACAGTCTTCGAATAAGGGGTAGGCCATTTAGGACTGAGATGAGGAGAAACTTCTTCACTCAGAGAGTTGTTCACCTGTGGAATCCCCTACTGCAGAGAGTCGTTGATGCCAGTTCATTGGATATATTCAAGAGGGAGTTAGATATAGCCCTTATGGCTAAAGGGATCAAGGGGTATGGAGAGAAAGCGGGAAAGGGGTACTGAGATGAATGATCAGCCATGATCATATTGAATGGTGGTGCAGGCTTGAAGGGCTGAATGGCCTACTCCTGCACCTATTTTCTATGTTTTTATGTTTCCATGTAACTTTAGGGCAAAGTAGGTGTGAGTAAAAAGGGATGGGCTGAGCTTTATAGCCATGTCTACTTTTTCTCTAAAAGTCGATTCCAAATCCCAAATTAGTGGAAGAGGGCTATTCAGTTGATATAAATTACTTAGATTTTCAGAAGGTGTTTAATAAAATTCTGCAAGTAAGGCCTTGAAAGAAGATTAGAATTAGTAGTCCATTAACTGGCTGGATTGAAGACTTGCTTGACAATATAAAGTGGAGATAACTGGAAATAGCTCTGGCAAGGGAGCAGTCATTAGTCAAGTTCTGCAGGATCTATTTGTGTTCAAACTAATCATAAAAGGTTTAACAAAGGTCAACAAGAGATATGCCATATAATAAGAGAAATTGATAGCATTCAAAGGGAGCTGGGCTAATTAAGCAAATGCATCAATAAGTGACAGAGGCATTTTAATGTGAGATAATGCATATTGGAACAAGAAATATAAAATGCGTACACGATGAAGCAGTTCTATTGTAAATGTACTCGTGGGCATGGCAAGCCGAGTCCGATTGGGATATACTCAAGTGCCTGCTCTTGGGATACAGCACCAATGTTTTCAGGGAAAGGTTAGCCCGCCCAATGGGGTAGATCTACATCTCCCGTTTTACATCTCTCCAGACTTTTATTTCCATTGTCACGATCTACCCCAGTGAGTTGTAATCGCTGGGCTCTGAAGCTGGAGAAGGATGTTTGGTGGCCCTCCATTTAGCAGGTTCAAGCTTCTTCACCCTCACTAACTCCTCCTCACTCATGCTCAGCGCTACATCTGGAACTCCTTCCTGAAGCTCACAACCTAATTTCCCCGGGGTAGACGTACCTGTGCTGCTTGTTGCAACAGTTAAGGTGAGTGCTGCAGGGTGCTGTGAGGTGCTTGCCTCTTCAGGGCCAGTAGAAACTACAAATTATTCATGGTGGGAATGTGGCCTAGCGAGCGGCCAGCCTGTCTGGGAGTGGCAGCTGGACAGAGGAGGAACATGTTGGAATGCTGGCAGTGAGCGAGTGACTGAGTACACACAAAAAGGAAGGAAGGTATTACCCCACTGCTTGTGAGAGGCACTGGCTTCACCATGCGACACTCCCTCTATGCTCTTAATCCCAAAGATTTCAAGGACCTGTAATTGCAGAGCCCTCGACCAGTTCAGGTCTGCTCCCTTCTGCCATGCTGCCTTTTGCCAGCAGAGAAGTAGTGTTGTGATATTCAAGTGTTATAAATGCATAAAGTGATATCCAAGTGCATGTTGTGGATGTGAATACATCATGCTTATCACACAACTCGGTTTTATCAGAAGAAATTGTTGTGTGAAGCCCCTTTTAAGACATCAGTCTGTCGAGAGTTACATTGATAAGTTGCAGTGAGAACTATTACGTTGCACTGGGGGCACTGATGAGCAGCACTGAACGTGCTGTAAGGAAGTCTAAATGCTTTTCATGGGCAGCAGGACACATGCTTATTTAACCCTTGGTGTAAGGTACTCCTGGCCTGGGTAGCCTGACCTTTACCATTTTTTTTAGATATAGAAACCTCTTCCCACTTTTAGATCCATCCCTCTGGATGCTGGAGGCTTAGGCCCTGAAATTTCTTGAGGTTCTGTCGGTCTCCTACCATAAATCCAGCAGCAGACTGAGGGAACGCACAGAAATGAGTTTCTGCCGATTCTGGGAGATTCCAAAGTGCCTCATAAGGGGTTTAACTTCTGTCTGGCCCTTACAAAGCAAATAGCAGGCAATGGGCAAGACCAGGGATGGATTAAGGGCAGGGTCCAAGCCTAGAGTGGGGCCCATACAGGGTGGGATTAAGGGTAAACAGTATTGACATAAGTGACGTAGCAAGAGCGGAGCGAAGCCGCGGGCTCAGATGCATGTTATTCTCAACTTGATGTAAACTGACTCTAGGTGCCCTTTTTCTAGAGATGCATTCTACACACAAATCGAGGGCAGAAAAAAAGGAAAGAGCACCAGCTACGCGAGGAGCAAAAGAGGCGAGAAGTAGCTAAACTGCTTAAACTAGATAATTTTTTCCAACTAAAAGCTCAAGATCAGGAAGATGAAGGCCAAGACGACGCTGTGCAGTCAACTTCACCAAAACCACTAGCGGCACCGGACCCAGAGTTGGCCGAGTTGGAGCTCCAAATCCAAAAAGTTGAAGAACATGAAAACCATCTGGCACATACTGAGCTGAAAGAGATGCATCTTTCGAGTGACACTGGACTGTGGGAAGACAATATCTCAGAAGACATGCAAAGCCATTGGATTTCAAAAGGTAGTGAGAAAGGCCGAAACTGTGATAAAGACTTCCAAAACTCCGGTGTGATTCATGCCACGGAAGGATGTTGCCGATACTGCTCGAAGTCCTTCTTCACACGTGTGCACCCGCTGACAGGGGATCGTGTGGAGCAAACATGGCTCTGTTATTCACCTTCAAATGGTAGAGAATACTTCTTGCTTGCTTGCAAGGTTACAGCACGAACAAGTAGCCACTTTACTCATGGATTTAATGACTGGAAGCATGGAGACAAATGTAATTTACTGCAGGATGTGAATGGGAGTAGGGGGCTCATGGCCAGGGTACTGCCCGGGGTCTGAGGCACCCTTAATCCATCCCTGGGCAGGACCAAGGCCCCGGCTATCATAGGGGACCCAGCAATGCAGTGGCAGCTGGAGGGAGCAGCGTTCGGCTGCATGCCACTGCAGGGAGTAGTGCGTGCTGCTGCAGGAGGGTGACGGCTGCGAAGCCAGGTCGCTGATTGCAGTGCAGGAAGGCACAGCAGGAGGGGTGAAGGAGCGGCAAGAGTTTGTAGAGGGAAGTGACCGGAGCCCAGGAGAGGTGTGAGTTCAGGGCCAGGGCCCCGGGGCAGCACGGGCCAGCCCACACTGCAATATGTGTGCGTGCTAGGTCCGTGCAGCAGAGCTAGTCTCCAGTCGTCTTGGGTAATCCTTGTCACTGGACCAAGACCAGCCCGTGTGGTGGCTGGTGTGCAACAGCCACCACACGTTAAAAAAATCCACGCACAGGCATCTTCTACCCTTCAATATGTAGTTCGGGATCTGGAATATTAAGTCCTTCATTGAAACACCTGTGAACTCACCCCTTTTTGGCGTGGATGCAAGTCATCCTCACTTCGAGGGACTGCCTATGATGATGATGGGCAGCTGGTATTCCTCATAAAGCTCCATGTCCCAACAAAGGCACATGCGCACACCACTGATGGGGTTCAGGCCTGGAAAATGGCCTGGATGCTCAAAAATAATATATTTTTTCAAAATCCCAATTATACCTGCCTTACTCGGGGGGCCTATCAGTGCAATGCTAGGTCACAGGCCTGGGCAACAACTCCATCCCCCACCACCATGGGAAGGCAGATGGCTGGGTTTCTGAGTGTATGAGGCAGGCGGATGCCTGAGGTGGTGCTTTGTGCCCAACTAACCCATGCAAATGAGGTGCCCTCCCGCTGGCTCCACCAATTCCCGTAAGTGTCTGTGCACCGTTGGGCACAATCCTGGCACAGCTGCCAGAACTGCAGCCTGTGGAGTTTCGGGGGCCCAGTGTTGTGACACCTCCTGCTGGGCTCGCTGGAAGGTTTTCTGCAGTGCCAATAAGGGGGATCCTCCCTCCCTCCACTTGTATTTACTGCAAACATAAACCTGAGTGTTGTGGTCATTTTGCAGACAAGTGCTGCGATCAATTGTCACATAGCAAGATCCCACAAATAAACGACTGGCCAAATGTTCTGTTCTTTTGGTGGTGTTGGTTGAAGGAGTAATGTTGGCCAGGACATGGGGACAACATCCCTATGTTCCTTCAAATAGTGCCATGGGATCCTTAGCTTCTGCCATTCTTTTCTTCACGCTTCCCTTTGCCACACATGTATACATTTGCAAAGAATCAGTTTGGCACTGGCATCTGCAGTCAAAATCCCTTCTATCCGAGTGCTCAGTACAAATCCTTATGTATGAATAAAAATGTGAACATGGGGCTTCCCCCATAGGTGAATGAGTTGATCCAGTCAGTAGCTACGTTATACACATCCGATAGATGCCAGGCTGAATTCCCAGTCTCTTTGGTGCCCCTGAGCGAAGGAAGGGAAAAGCTCCAATGATTGCTGATGGAAGCGAGCATGTGTGGATATTGGATGAGAACAGGATCAGGTTCTAACCCCAACCTGTATCGAATAGCTTATGACACACATTTTTGGCCATTTGGAAGGGGTAAGCGGGAGGGTATCAAAAGGCAACATCTTCAGAAGAGGAAAGAAATTTGGCAAGAAAATTGCTGAAAAAAAGATGGATATAACAGAGATAAAGGACGGGTTCCAGTTTCATTCGGGGGAGCGGTTGAAATATTGCGAGGGATGTGAGGGTGGAAATTCAAGACTTTTTCACACAAAGGGCTGTAGAAATCTGGAACTCTCTCCCTCAAAAGGCTCAGGACGCTGGGACAATCGGAGCTTTCAAGACTGAAATCGCTAGATTTTTGTGAGGTAAGGGTATCGAGGGATATGGAGCCAAGGCGGATAAATGAAGTTGAGGTACAGATCAGCAATGATCTAATAGAATGGTGGAACAGGCTTGAGGGGCTGAGTTGTCTACTCCACTTCCTATGTTCAGCTATAACTGTGAGTTGCATTAGTTCTGAACCAACGCACTTTGATGAAACACAGATCAGGCTTAATAAATTGGAATTCTTTGAGGATGTAATAAAATTGATGAGTGACTGCACTGAATGAGTTGACTTTGAAAACATTTGATTTCAGCTCTTGCAAGAGATGTGTGACTAAAATGAAAACTCTATGGAAATGGGATTATAAATTGGATAGTGAATTGGCTAGCTAATACAAAGATAGAGTAGTGATCAATTGCAATGGTTGTAATTTGACAGCTGTGATGAGCAAGGACTGGGCCACTGCTGTTCATAACAAATAAAAATAATCTTGGTAAAATGTTTTACATTTGTAGGGCAAAGTTTTATGAAGAAAATAATAAAATTACATAGGATTACATAGGATATATGGCACAGAAACAGGCCATTCGGCCCAACCAGTCCATGCCAGCATTTATGCTCCACTCGAGCCTCCCTGCACCCCCGCGCCCCCCCCCAGTCTTTCCTCATCTAAATCTATCAGCATAACCCTCTATTCCCTTCTCCCTCATATGCTTGTCTAGCTTCCCCTTAAATGCATTTATACTATTCGCTTCAACCACTCCCTGTGGTAGCAAGTTTCACAATCTCACCACTCTTTGGGTAAAGAAGTTTCTTCTGAATTCCCTGTTGGATTGCTTGGTGACTATCTTATATTGATGGCCTCTAGCTATGCCCTTCCCCACAAGTGGAATCATTCTCTCTGTATCCGCTCTTATCAAAACCATTAATTTTAAAGATCTCTATTAGGTCGCCCCTCAGCCTTCTTTTATCGAGGAGACCCAGCCTGTTCATTCTTTCCTGATGGGTATTGCAAGGGAGTGGTCCCAGGGGTCAGGTTCACCTCTGACCTACTTGAGCGGTTCGAATCGCTCCCACTCCCTTGGGTTCTAGACTCTGGATTTATTTGGAGGATGTGATAAAGTGCAAAGGACAATTGGTTTGATGCAAAAGAACTTTGATTTTATTGCAGACAAGAAAATACAATGTCAAACTTATAATCACTCTAATAAAGAACAATACATCACACATTCAAAGGGGGTTACAGTAAAATTACACTTCCCACCTCCCAATACCTAATTCTAGCTAGGTTAGACTCCAGGGCAGGCAGGGACTATGCTTACCAACCCTTTCTGGTCAGTTAGCATTGTTCGCGATTTCGGGGTTCATTGAATTCTGTAGGTTCTGATTGCTGTACCCTGTACGTCGGAGAAGACTTCTTACTGTGCAATCTTCAGTTGGGTTGAGTCCGCTGATGCGGTAAGGCGCGTTTTGGATCTATGGGGTAAGTACCTGCCTTTCTTCATTAGAAATAGGTTTGAAGTCTCTTAAGGTAATGTTTTCACCTGTTGGTAATCAGGCCTTAGATTGTAGAGTGGAAACTTTTCGATTCTTCAGTTTCTTCCAGTTGGAATTTTGTTTCGAGTTTGGTCGATCGTGGCGGTTTTTCGTTGGGACCACGTTGGCTGTGGTCGGTTGCTGCCATGATGATGATGTTCTTCCTTCCTTCAGGACTTCGAGGCTGGAGAAGTTAGTTTACAACTGTTGCGTTGGTTTCTCTCCCTTCTTGATGACACAAGCGTAGTATGGTACTAGGTGTAGTATGGCATAGAGTGCCTCCTGAGGTAGTAGCAACCTTGTAGCTACCTAGCAACCTAACCGCTGTTAAAAACAGAGGCCAGTTATACGGTTTGAACTGTTCTAATCTTCGCGCCAAATCAGTCCAGGATTCTTTGTTTAAATTTGGCGGGCCTGACTTTTCTTTGTAATATTTTGGCGGGCTCGTTAAAAGTTAATATGTCTCGGGTGGGCTGATCTTCGAAAACTGTTTCCTGATGGAAATATTAGCTTGGTAATCGCTATGTCCTTTTGTGCTTGGTTTTTTACATACAGGCTGGATTGGGCCTCTTTGTAATGTATATGCTGAAACGGTTTTCCAGATGGTTAGCTATCTCTGGGTTATTTGTAGTAATGTTAATGTCTCTTGTGGAGAAGGATTCTCGAATATCGATTTCTCCAGACAAGTTACATTAGTCCCAACACCCAGACAGCCTCAATAATCAAGTTGTCTCCTGTTAGTTCTTTAGGCCTGCCCACAGCCTTGAATTTGTCTTTTAAAAGTCCAAAATTTGATTAAAGTTCGTAGTTTCTTCCATGAGAACTTTAGGACTTCAAACTTTTCGGTAGATAGTCGCAAATTAAATTTCCTTTTGAATGAGCCCAAACACTGTCAGGGTTCTCGTGAATTTTGCATCCTTCAGTATAACCTTGCATTTCTGGTGTCATCCTTGTAAATCATCTCTGCACCCTCTCCAGTGCTTCTATATCCTTTTTATAGGGGTGACTTCGCAATTGAATGAATGAGTGATGCTGAGAAAGATACGACCACGCACAATGAGGCTGAAACAGCAATTATGAATAGAAAATGCAAGTTATATCAGTAAGTAACTTGAAATATGAGAAAACATTTCATAGTGACTGAGCAAACAGCGAACATATGATCAGCTGGTCTGTAACTTCCTTTTAAAACGAACATCTCTGAGATTATGTTTCAAAGAAATCAAATTTATCAAGGAACATAGTCAGACTTTTAATTATTGGAAATTGGATTCGTCCACAGACCAACACAGAGGGACTGAAATTTTTGGCCATTTCGGCATACTCCTGTCGTAACTCCAGCGAGATTCTGCCAGGCTGTAGATGTAGAATTAAGAAACAGCAAAGGACTTAAAGGAATATAGGAACAGGAGTAGGCCATTCAGCCTCTCGAGCCTGTTCCACCATTCAATTAGATGACGGCTGATCAGTATCTTAACTCCACCTACCACACCTTGGTTCCTTCACCCTTAATACCCTTGCCAAACAAAAATCTATCAATCTGAGTTTTGAAATGATCAATTGACCCTCAGCCATAACAGCTTTCTGGGGAAGAGTGTTCCAGATTTCCACTACCCTTTGAGTGAAGAAGTGCTTCCTGGCATCACCCATAAATGGCCTAGCTTTAATTTTAAGGTTATGCCCCCTTGTTCTAGAACCTCGCACTAGAGGAAATTTCTCTCTATCTACCCTATCAGTTCCTTTAATCATCTTAAATACCTCAATTAGATCATCCAATGTTCATGTAAAGTTTCTGTTAATGTGCTGTCAAACATTGAAATCTTTATTTTCAACACTTTCCATTCTTGGACAGATTTATGTGCACCTTTGGAAGTGGTTTAATGAGTTGCAGTGAATGGTGAGATTTAATGGTACCCCACCACCAACCCCCCGGAATGGTGACGAGTGTGAAAGGAATGGCTTAGACATTGTCGTGATGCTTTACGGTGTTGGTGTGGGGTGTTGCCAACCTGGCGGATCATGTGGCAGTCAAGATGTTCGGCATCAAGTGAAGTAAATCTGGCCATGGTGAGGCCATCCCTGGCATCCCGGGCAGCAATGTGGTCGAGTGCTGATGCCTTGTGTCCTGTGCAGAATCAGTTGATTGTGGAGAAGGTTGGTGTTGTTGCCTGATGTTGCTGGTGTTGGGGCTGATCGTGGTGGGATTCTGAGGACCAAGGTAAGATAGTTTCAAGGCACTGATGCTGATGTAATAGATGACAGGTGAACTTGAGTTGACAGAAGCAATCTGACAATGGTGAGGGACATTGTTCAAATGAGGTGACACTGGATAGAGAGTTCACTCCAAACACTTGCAACCTGCATAAAGCTCAATCTGTCTTCCAAATGCAGTAAGCAACAGCTTCTGAGTTTGGAAAATGAACAGCTGTGAGATGGGAGCCTTTATAGCACATTTGCAGCTGTCAAATAAAGAGATGATTTTGTGGTCACCCAACTCCTGGCCTCCTTTCCTGAAACAAAGGGAGACAAAGAAAATATTAAGAACTGCAAAAAGGAATACAAAAAAAACCCTGCAAGTAGTATAAATTTTTAATACATTTATTGGGGTCGAGCTTCCGTTAGTTTTATCAGCGGAATCTCCAATCTTTAATGCTGCTTTAAAAATCATTTTGCCTGAAGCTAGCACTACCCACAATACTGGCCATGCCTCCAAATCAGTTAGCAGAAACTTGAACTGTAACCTAACCAGTGGAATATTAAATGCAATTTGTACCCAATTTGTCAATCTTGCCCAAGGAAGATGTGCACCCATTAAAGACAGACGCAGGCGATACGATAATTAACAACAAGGTAATGGCAGATTTATTTAAAAATATACTTTGGATCCATTTTCACAGTCGATGAAGAGAATGAAATACCAGTGATAGAAGGGAAACTAAAAATAAATCAGGGGAGGAACTTATTGAATTCAATATTAGTTAAAAAAAAAGGTAATGGAAAAAATTGAAACTTAGGATAGATAGAGGAATTGATGGCACAAATGGAAATAAATGGGTCTGATCTGATTGCCATTACAGAGACATGGTTGCAAGGTGACCAAGGCTCGGAACTGAATATTTAGGGGTATTTGACATTTTGAACGGATAGGCAGAAAGGAAGAGGTGGGTTATCTTTATCAATAAAGGATGAGATCAGTGCATTAGTGAAAAATGATATTGGCTCAGAAGATCAAGATGTAGAATCAGTTTGGGTGGAGATAAGAAATAATAAGGGAAATAAGTCACTGGTGCAAGTAGTCTATAGACCCCCTGTAATTTCTAAGGTCTGGAAGAGTCCGTATTCCATGTTTATGTGGAGTGTCAGGTTTCAGCCCCTGTTCCAATATTTGAAGGGGCAGCTTCTCAAATTCTGGTTGCACTTCAGTCCCACGCTCCTGATCTTTGGGCATCCTGTGCGGAGAGGAACGGGCAGGTCGGAAGGCCTCCTCGTAGGACTGCTCCTGGGCATGGCCAAGGTGGCCATTAACCAGTCCAGGCAGTGGGCAGTCAAGGGGGTCATTCAGCCCGACTGCCTGCCTCTCTTTCACGGTTATGTTTACGATAGAGTATCCCTGGAGATGGAGCACACGGTGTCCACCGGTACGCTCGCGGCCTTCCTGCAAGAGATGGGCACCGGAGGGACTGGAGTGCATCATCACCCCCGGCAACCAAATTTTAATTTGATTGTTTTTTTGTTTCAAAGTTTAATTTGTTAATTTGTCGGTTCTAGTGCCCCTTTAATAAGGGGGCACTTGATTTATAGTTTTACACTAAAATAGTTGTAGAGCTGTTGCCATTCGGACACGCCATGGCACACCATGTTGCCATCAGGAGGAGGCGGGAGTCCCCAATGGAGTGCTCGCTATGCGGGAGTCCTCCCTTTATTTATTGGGGACTTGGCCTGGAGGGTGTTGCATGGGGCAGTCCCGTGCAATAAGTTTTTAAAGTCGGTTTACGGACTCCTAGGCCGCCTGCAATTTCTGCTGTCTGGAAGAGTCCGTGTTCCAGGTTTTTTTACAATGTGTAAGGTTGCAGCCCCGATTCCATTATTTGAAGGGGCAGCTCCTTGATGTTTGACTGCACTTCAGTTCCACGCTCCTGATCTTTGGGCACCCGGTGCGGAGGGGAACAGGTAAGTCAGTGGTCCTCCTCGTAGGACTGCTCCTGGGCCTGGCCAAGGTGGCCATTAACCGGTCCAGGCAGTAGGCAGTCGAGGGGGTCATTCAGCCCGACTGCCTGCCTCTCTTCCGCTGTTACATTTGCGTGAGGGTGTCCCTGGAGGTGGAGCACGTGGTGTCCATCGGTATGCTCGCTGCCTTCCGCAAGAGGTGGGCACCGGAGGGACTGGAGTATATCACCTCCGGGAATAGAATTTTAATTTAATTCGTAAAAGTTCCCAGTTAATTTGTTAATTTGAGGGTTCAAGTGCCCTTACAAAAAAGGGGGCACTTGATTTAAAGTTTAGTTTAAAATAGTTGCAGAGCTGTTGCATTGTGAGTGGCTTAGCCAGTCATGTGCTGTTCACAAGACTCAATAAAATCTCAGTCAGCTGGGTCTAGGCCATCAACAATGAGGTGTGCAGTTGTGAGCCTAGTGGATGAACTGGTAGTGTGTAGTGTGATTGTTAAACCTTTATTAATAAACCCACTAGTTCTTAACAGCAATGTGTTGCTATGAATTCTTAAGCAAAGAACCCATGAAGCAAATACATTACAAAGGTAGACAAAGGAGTATCAAGAGATGTTATCTATATGGACTTCCAGAGGCATTCGATAAGGTTCCACATAAAAGATTAGCAAAACTGAGAGCACATGGAATTGGAGGAAGCCTTATGTCTTGGGTTGGAAATTGGATGGTAGGAGACAGAGAGAGGAGATAAAGAGTGTGTACTCAGATTGGCAGCATGTGACAAGTCTGGAGCCTCAACTTTTCACCATATTTATTATGAGTTGGATGAACAAATAGAGAGTTGTATATCCAATGCAGATTACATTAAATTATCAGGGACAGTAAATAGTGCAAATGGAAGCAGGAAGTTGCAAAGGGACATAGTCAGATTAAGTGAAAGGGCAAAACTATGACAGATCGAGGGAGCAATTGGGGTACTTTCTGTTTCCCGTTAAGGGCACTAACGGGGTGCAAATGAGTTTTCACCCGGGCGTGGCCAGAACAGCGTCTCCCACTAAATTGGGCGGGGAATTTGCGGTGGCACCAACACGTGGCGTCTTGCTCGGCTGTGCCCAGCGATGCTAACGTCATCACCGTGCGCAGCACCCAGTTACCGTCCCAGAAGATAAATTGGCCCTCACCCCCTGTTTTACCACCTGGCAAGATTCAGTCAGAAGTCAGCTGGAGGAGCGCTATTTAAAGACACCAGCATCGGGTAAAGTTTTAATCGGCCAGTAATGGTTGCAGCTTACTTCCACATAGGCAGACAGGGGTTTTGACAGATTTCACCGATTTACAGCTGAAGGGGTGTTCTGCCTGTTAAAAATTCGAGAATTTCATTGAGGGCAGATTTGAAAGTCCAACATTTATATAGTTTCATGGGGGCTGTTTTGGCATTCGACCTCATGCTCTGCACTGAGGCAGCTTATGCAGAGAGAAAGACAGCAAAATGTGGCCAGAGGCAAGAGGGCCAACAGGGTTCTCATTAGGAAACCTTACCCTTCCAGGGTATTCCAAAAATAGTTCTCCTACATTAATTTCAATGAGGAACAGTGTGTTCGAAGGCTGCGCTTCAGCAAGGATATGGTCATAGAGCTCTGTCACCTCCTGCAAGCACATCTCAAGCCTCAAACCAGGGTGAGGACGGGTCTCTTAGTGGCAGTGGCAGTGGTGCTCAATTTCTACGCCAGCAGATCCTTTCAGTGTGCAACAGGAGACATCTCCAACATCTCCCAGTTTACCATCCATTGCTCCATCCGCGAGGTGACAGATGCTCTGTACAGAAGAAGGGACTACATTTCCTTCCCTATGACCAGAGAGAAGCAGCACATGTGGCTTTGCCAGGACAGAGGGCTTCCCCATGGTGCAGGGCACCATTGACTGCACTCCCGCCGCTTTATGGGAACTGCATAACAATTCTGAGGTATTCGCTAACCGCAAAGGCTATCATTCACTGAATGTGCAGTTGGTGTGCGACCACACAGGCCGAATCCTCACCGTCAATGCCCACTATCCTGGCAGCAGCCATGATGCATTCATCCTCTGCCAGCTCTCTTCCAGCCACCAGATCAAGCTCACGGCTGGCTGATCGGAGTCAAGGGCTATCCGCTCCCCATCTGACTCATGACTCCCCTCTGCAACCGCAGCAGTCTTGCCCAGCGCTCATTTAATGAGAATCATGTCGCCACCAGAAACATCATTGAGCAAACCATTGGATTGCTCAAGCAACAGTTCAGCTGCCTTGACCGCTCAGGAGGAGTCCTCCAATACTCAGCTGAGCGAACCTTCTTTTGACAAGGTCCCACACAAGAGATTGGTTTGCAAAATCATGGTATTGGGGGTAATGTACTGATGTGGATAGAGAACTGTTGGCAGACAGGAAGCAGAGAGTTGGGATAAACGAGTCCTTTTCAGAATGGCAGGCAGTGACTAGTGGAGTGCCGCAGGGCTCAGTGCTGGGATCCCAGGTCTCTACAATATACATTAACGATTTGGATGAAGGAATTGAGTGTAATATCTCCAAGTTTGCAGATGACACTAAACAGGGTGGTGGTGTGAGCTGTGAGGGGGAAACTAAGAGGCTGCAGGTAACTTGGACAGGTTAGGTGGAGTGGGCAAGTGTATGGCAGATGCAGTATAATGTGGATAAATATGAAGTTATCCATTTTGGGGGCAAAAACAAAGGCAGAATATTATCTGAATGGCGGCAGATTAGGAAAAGGGGAGGTGCAATGAGACCTGGGTGTCATGGTTCATCAGTCATTGAAGGTTGGCATGCAGGTACAGCAGGCAGTGAAGGAGGCAGATGGTATGTTGGCCTTCATAGCTAGGGGATTTGAGTATAGGAGCAGGGAGGTCTTACTGCAGTTGTACAGGGCCTTAGTGAGGCCTCACCTGGAATATTGTGTTCAGTTTTGGTCTCCTAATCTGAGGAAGGACGTTCTTGCTATTGAGGGAGTGCAGCGAAGGTTCAGCAGACTGATTCCCGGGATGGCTGGACTGACATATGAGGAGAGTCTGGATCAAATGGGCCTTTATTCACTGGAGTTTAGAAGGATGAGAGGGGATCTCAGAAATGTATAAGATTCTGACGGGACTGGACAGATTAGATGCGGGAAGAATGTTCCCGATGTTGGGGAAGTCCAGAACCAGGGGACATAGTCTTAGGATAAGGGGTAGGCCATTTAGGACTGAGATGAGGAGAAACTTCTTCACTCAGAGTTGTTAACCTGTGGAATTCCCTGCCGCAGAGAGTTATTGATGCCAGTTCATTGGATATATTCAAGAGGGAGTTAGATATGGCCCTTATGGCTAAGGGGATGAAGGGGTATGGAGAGAAAGCAGGAAAGGAGTACTGAGGGAATGATCAGCCATCATCTTATTGAATGGCGGTGCAGGCTCAAAGGGCCGAATGGCCTACTCCTGCACCTATTTTCTATGTTTCTATGTTTTCATCGTCGTCTGTTGCATGCTGCACAACTTGGCCATCATGAGGGCGCAACCATTGCCACCAAGCATAGCTCCACCGCCTCAAGAGAAAGAGGAGGAAGAGCAGGAGGAGCAGGCAGTCACGTAATCAGCATTCTGCAAGGGCGGTCCACAACCACCTCATCAGACTTCGGTTACAATGAATTCCAGCCCACTTTCAGGTTGCTCTGCACATCCCCATCAGCACGTTAATTTCTTCTTCCATACTGTAGCCCCAAAACTGAAAGGAGAGACAGCACCAAATATGGAACATTCCAATTAAAATTTATCTCATACCATTCACCACAATTATAAACAACAATTACATTTAAGAACCTCCCTTGTGCACTACCTTATATGCCCTCTTAACACTGGCTTTACCTATTCTAGAAATTCTTCTTAGTGTGTTCCCTGTGGCTGCTGCATGGCTGGTGGAAGGCTGTTGTGTGTCAGGGCCAGAGACGGTAGATGGCCTTGTAGGATGCCCTCGACCAGCTGTGAGCCTGGAAGGCCTGGCTGTAAACTCCACCTGTTCAGGTAGTCTTGGCTGGCTGGATGACAGGCAGCGACAAGTGCTATGGCAGAGTGGCACTGGTGGGTTCAGGAATGCTGTCATCCTGAGAGAGGACAGCAGGTTCCTGCTCCACTGCCCACTGCCACATGGCTCTGAAGACCTGGGGCAATGGCCTAATTCCAGTTGCCGGGAAGAGTGCTGCCCTCCTTCGTTCAACTTTCACCACCAAGGCCTCCAATGCAACATCATTTAAATGACAAGCTCTCTCCCTTATAGCTGGATTAGCAGCAGCAATACCAAAATGTTCTTCCTGTTCCTCTCAGGTCTCCTTCAAATGCAGGACTGGTGAAAATGAGAAGCTGCAGTTTGATATAACCTTCCCTTTAAGAGCTGGAATGAGCTAGTGTGAAAGATTGAAGGATGATTGCTGAACCCAAATCACCTGAAATTGGGTCGCGCTCTGGTGTTAGTGTCCCTACAGCGCCCCACTGAGGTCATTAGTGCTTGATTTACCGACCTCCTTCCATCTTGGGGATCTAAAGCCCAATTTTTAAGAAGTTGGGATTCGTTTGTGCCTGGCGCTAAAATTTAAAAATTTAACAGCCCAATCAGGGCACAACCAAATTTCTCCCCCATAGAGTTTAATGTGCGCAAGTATGATGTCATGTGCCTCAAACTTAAGAACGATTAATCTGAGAACTTTCTGGTGAGAGACTAGGAACTGTAGAGATACAAAGAGATTTGGGAGTCCAAGTACACAAATCATTTAAAGCCAGTAGACAGACACAAAAGGGCTAATTGAATGTTAGCGTTTACCTCAAGAGGGCTGGATTACAAAGGGCAGAAAGTTATGTTTTAGTTGTACAGAGCTTGGAATACTGCGTTTAGTTCTGGTCACCACACCTCAGGAAGGATATAGGTACAGCCCAGATTCACCAGAATGATGCCGGAGCTTAGAGGGTAAAATTATGAGGATAGGTTGCATAAACTTGGCTTGTATTCCCTTGAGTACAGAAGGCTGAGGGTGTTATGTATGTAACTACCGTATATACTCGCGTATCATGCGACTTTTGAAGACCTAAATTGTAACCTAAATTTGGGGGGTAGCATGATACGCGAGATACAAAATTTGCGGGTGTGAAGTGCTGGCCAAGATTAGGCTGTTAGGCAGCAAACACACGAATGCCCATTTTTCTTGCTTCTCGTAAAGCATAAAGTCTTATTTTAGATCGTGTTATAATATAACCATTTTCTCGATTTTCGGACACCCACTTTGATACTTTATCTTCTAAATGCGGCCAATGACATTTTGACTCGCGATTTGCGCATTTATAGGAAGGAGTTTCCTTCAATTTTTCTTTTTGTTTTCTCCAGTTTCGGACACAGCTTTCTCCGACACCAAACAGCTTTGCAGCTTTAACGTTGTTGCTTTGTTCCGCTTCGGCAACAACTTGCAGCTTAAATTTGGCAGTATATTTCTTCGCAGATCTTTTCTCCATAGTGGCTAAGGGTAGAATGTAAAAATATATTTGTCATAGTTTACTACCTTAGATGAGATTTGGAACGAAATACGGTAACTGTTTATTATCGTAATGAGAAACAGCAAAACAGCTGTTTCTCATTCGGTTGTTTACGGCGGAAGAGTCGTTTCATGATTCGGTTGTTAAGGTCTGTATTCGATCGTTGTTATGTGTTAGGGTACTTGTTACGTGTTGGGTACTTGTTAAACTTGTTTGAAAGCCTAGCCTAGTGTCATCTGGTATCTCAAAAAAGTGACTCGCATGATACATAAGATATATGATAAAGTCATATTTTGGGGACGAAAATTTAGGGGTCGCATGATACATGAGATCGTAGGATACGCAAGTATATATGGTATGTAATACTTGCCACCAGACGGCGCGACTGTTGGAGTCCTAATGGAGTCGTAATAAAGACTAAGGTCACACTAAGTTTAGCTCACAGTACTCAGCCTCGTGGAGTTCTTCTATATACAACAATTGGCGACGAGTAACAGAATACAAACCTTCACGCAACCATGGCTGCCACTGGAATATTAGAGAGATTCGTAGAGGGTGATGATTGGGAAGCCTACGTCGGGCGTCTCAACCAGTACTTCGTGGCCAACTAGCTGGAAGGAGACACTAACGCGGTCAAGCGCAGGGCAGTTCTCCTCGCCGTCTGTGGGCCTAAAATATACGACCGCATCAAGAATCTGCTCGCATCGACAAAACCAACAGAGAAGGAATATACAGAGTTGTGCACGCTGGTTCGGGACCACCTTAAGCTGAAGGAGAGTATTCTCATGGCCAGATATAGTTTTTACACGCACCATCGTTCCGGGGGCCAGGATGTGGCGGATTATGTCGCCGACCTGAGACGCCTCGCGGGACCTTGTGATTTTGGAGCTGCGTTGGGGCAAATGCTGTGGGATTTTTTCATGCTGGGCATCAGCCACGAGGTCAATCTTCGAAAGCTGCTGGCTGCTGAAACCCTAGACCTGAGCAGGGCCATTGCGATTGCCCAGGCATGCATGGCCACGGACGATAACACCAAACAGATATCTTCTCAACATCGAAGCTCACCGGCAAGTACTGTGCATAAAATGACGTCACTAGCAGGCCGAACTGCATATGGCAGGGTCTATATGTCTGCGGCTGCAAGACCTGTGATGACTCAGAGTCCGCCATCGGGGGTGAATGTGAGTCCATTAGCACCGTGTTGGCACTGCGGTGGTAATCATCGGGCCCATCAACGTCGATTCAAACACTACGTGTGCAAAAGCTGCGCAATGATGGGACACCTCCAGCAAATGTGCAAATGTGCTGCGACATACCACGTGGCAGAGGATGATTTATCTGGTGCAGATCACACAGCACAGGCAACTCAACCCGAGGAAGAAGTGTATGGGGTACATACCTTCACCACCAAGAGCCCTCCTATAATGCTGAAAATAAAATAAAATGGAGTTCCAGTATCCATGGAGTTGGACAGAGTCAGTCAATAATGAGCCAGAAGGCTTTCGAGAAACTGTGGGGCACTAAAGCACAAAGGCCTAAACTGAGCCCAATTAATGCGAAGCTGCCTACCTACACCAAAGAGCCCATACCATTATTGGAAGTGCAGCAGTGAAGGTATCGTATGATGGAGCTGTGCATGACCTATCATTGTGGATTGTTCCAGGCAATGGCCCAACGGTGTTTGGCAGAAGCTGGCTAGTAAAGATTAGATGGAATTGGAACGACATCAAAGCACTATCTTCAGTGGATGACGCCTCGTGTGCTCAAGTGCTGAGCAAGTTTCCCTCACTATTCGAACCAGGCATCGGCAACTTCACTGGCGCCAAGGTACAGATCCATCTAGGCCCCGATGCACGGCCCGTCCATCACAAGGCACGGGCTGTTCTGTACATGATGAGGGAGAAAGTCAAGATCGAACTGGACAGACACCAACTCGAAGGAATCATATCGCTAGTCGAGTTCAATGAGTGGGCCAGTCCAATTGTTCCGATGTTGAAAAGCGATGGCACGGTCAGAATCTGCGGAGACTACAAGGTAACAATTAATGAGTCTCACTACAGGACCAGTACCCGCTGCCCAAGGCAGATGAACTGTTGGCAACGTTAGTGAGGGAAAAGTCGTTCACCAAGTTGGACCTACCCTCCGCCTACATGACTCAGGAGCTGGCTGAATCTTGAAAAAGACTAACGTGCATTAACACACACAAAGGGCTGTTTAAATACCATAGGTGCCCTTTCGGGATTCATTCGGCTGCAGCCATTTTCCAGAGAAACATGGAGAGTTTGCTGAAATCTGTTCCGCGCACCGTTGTGTTTCAAGACGACATCCTGATCACTGGTCGTGACACCATCGAACACCGACACAACCTGGAAGAGGTTCTAAGTCGCCTAGACAGAGTGGGACTCAGGCTGAAATGCTCCAAGTGTGTTTTCCTGGTGCCAGAAGTCGAATTTTTGGGGTGAAAAATTGCAGCAGATGGCATCAAGCCCACGGACTCAAAGACAGAGGCCATCAAGAATGCACCCAGACCACAGAATGTGACAGAGTTGCGTTTGTTCCTGGGACTCAACTATTTCGGTAACTTTCTACCCGGGTTGAGCACGTTATTAGAGCCTTTGCACATGTTGCTAAGTGAGGGTGATGACTGGGTTTGGGGCAAATCTCAAGACACAGCCTTTGAGAAGGCCAGGAACCTGCTCTGTTTAAATAAGTTACATGTAAACTATGACCCATGTAAACGTTCAGAGCTAGCTTGTGACGCCTCATCATACGGGGTCAGCTGTGTGTTACAGCAAGCCAATGTATCGGGCAACCTCCAACCTGTTGCATACGCATCTAGAAGTCTGTCTAAGGCTGAGAGAGCCTATAGTATGGTCAAGAAAGAGGCATTAGCATGTGTATATGGGGTTAAGAAAATGCACCAATATCTATTTGGACTTTGGTTTGAGCTTGAAACTGACCACAAGCCGCTCATTTCGCTGTTTTCAGCGAGTAAAGGTATAAATACCAGTGCTTCGTCCCGCATCCAAATATGGGCACTAACATTATCCACTTATGACTATGTTATCTGCCACAGACCAGGCACTGAAAACTGTGCTGATGCTCTCAGCCGGCTACCATTACCCACCACCGGGGTTGAAATGGCGCAGGCCACAGACTTGTTACTGGTCATGGATGTTTTTGAGAGTGAAGGGTCACCCGTCACAGCTCGCCAGATCAGGACCTGGACCAGCCAGGATCCTGTGCTATCATTAGTAAAGAGTTGCGTCCTAAATGGGAGCTGGTCGGCCTTTCCCATGGAAATGCAAGATGAAATTAAGCCATTTCACCGACGCAAAGATGAAATATCCATCCAGTCGGATTGTCTCTTATGGGGTAATCGTGTGGTTTTGCCAAAAAAAGGCAGGGAAACGTTTATACATGACCTACACAGTATCCACCCATGCATTGTCATGATGAAGGCAATTGCCAGGTCGCATGTTTGGTGCCCCAGCATTGACTCGGACTTGGAATCATGTGTGCATCAGTGCAACACTTGCTCGCAACTGAGCAATGCACCAAGGGAGGCTCCACTGAGTCTGTGGTCGTGGCCCTCCAAAACATGGTCCAGGATCCATGTAGATTTTGCCAGCCCCTTTCTAGGAAAGATGTTTTTAGCAGTTGTGGGCGCTTACTCCAAATGGATTGAATGCGTAATCATGTCATCCAGCACGTCAATAGCCACCATTGAAAGCCTCCAGGCCATGTTTGCCACCCATGGCTTGCCCGACGTCCTTCACCAGCTCGGAATTCAACAAGTTTATGACCCGCAATGGCATCAAGCACGTCAGGTCTGCTCCGTTTAAGCCCGCGCCAGTGGTCAAGCGGAGCAGGCAGTCCAAACAATCAAGCAGAGCATGAAACGCGTGACGGACAGCTCCCTGCAGACCCGCTTGTCTCGCATTCTGCTCAGTTACCGGACACGACCCCACTCACTCACCGGGGTTCCCCCGGCAGAATTGTTAATGAAGAGAGCCCTCAAAACCAGGCTCTCCCTAGTCCAACTGGATCTTAATGATCACATGGAAACCCGGCGACACTGGCAGAACATGTACCATGATCGCGCGGCTGTTTCACGTGACATTGATGTTAACGACCCTGTGTTTGTCCTGAATTATGGTCATGGTCCCAAGTGGGTTGCTGGCACTGTTTTGGCCAAGGAAGGGAATAGGGTGTTTATAATCAAATGTTAAATAGCCAAACATGCAGAAAGCATTTAGATCAGACCAAATTGCGATTTATTGACAACGAGGAACGACTTGAAGAGGACATCACGATGACGATCCACCAACACACACATAACCAGCAATCGACCTCACTGTCAATCACGAGGATGAACCCGTCCGGTCAGACCAGCCGCGGTGCAGTGCAGCAATGGTCCGGCCAACTCACACACGCCAGGGTTTGAACTTAGACGATCAACCAGGGAGCGAAGGGCTCCGGATCACCTCAACTTGTATATAACTTGCACCGAAGACTTTGGGGGGAGTGATGTTATGTATGTAACTATGTAATACTTGCCACCAGAGAGCGCGACACGTGCAGGGCCAATATAAAAGGTTGGCTGCCATGTTGTTTAGGCACTCTGGAGTTGTAATAAAGAAGACTAAAGTCACACTAAGTTTAGCTCACAGTACTGAGCCACGTGGAGTTCTTCTATACATAACAGAGGGGGTGATCTGATTGAAGTTTTTAAAATGATAAAAGGATTCGATAGGCTGATTACTGAGCAAATAATTGGAGTTAGATTGGCAGGCGCCCAAGACTAGCTCATAAAGGTACAAGTATAAATGCTGGGATAGCGGGTATGTGAGTTTTTGGTTCTGGTGTGGTGCATTTATATGTAAACCACAGAATATGTTCTGGGAAAGAATTGTGATGGTGCAAAAAAAATCTAGGGAAGTGAAATATGTAACATTGTATCCATTTGTGGTCATCATCCTTAAGGAGATTTATAGTGCATTCACATTCAGGTTAGCATTCACACAAAGCCATTTCACCTTTGCATCAATGCAAAGTCGTGGCCTGTAAATCAAGGCCTGAACTGACTTCGAAGCAAAGTAAAGCAAGAATTCCTGCTCCAGGGACTCTTGCTCCCTAATTGCCCTTTAGATATCTATGTGTTTAATATGTATTATCAAAAGGCATGAAAACCTGGCATGAAATAATCATTTATTTTCTTTAAGCAGCAGGACCCCCTGCCTGTGTGTTATTTTCTTCCCTGCTGTTATTTGAAGCAACACAAATGGCACAGAAAACAGTCAGTCATGTTAGTAGAGAATGATTCAAATATTGATGTATACACCAAATTACTGGTGCAAGTGCATTGAAAACACTCCAAAATATAAATTTTATAAAAGACGTGCCACAATACACTTTTTAAAAATAATTTTTCACAAAGTAGCTCTAATTGTTTGGAAGGTGCCCGGTGTTGTGTAATGAAATAGACTGGAGCTCTATTTGCATGCAATACAAACATGCTCTAATTATAATTTATTTCTTGATTTATACAAGATGTGCATCTGCAAAGAGCTTCGCCACTGAAATATATTCACATGCAAAGGGAATTTTACAACATCATTCTGTAGCAGGCTGAACTTTCAGTTGACTTTTTGGGCTAAAAATTCGTTATAGCCCAGTTTGAGGCAGTGACACCCCTGGATGCTAATTTTAGCATTGGGCGATGTTTACCACCTCCAACCGGGATAGTCGCTATTAGCATCCCAAAGGGAAGCGTTTCACGCTACTCTTAGGACACTATGAGGCTAGGAAAACGGCATCCTAGCGCCTAAAGGGGGAGTCAGTTGGACCACCCGAAAAATGAGAGAAAGTTGAAGGGAGCATTGGAAACATCCGCAGCAGTGTGTCGGAGCTCACAGAATCACAGCAATGTTAAAAGATTTTATACTGAACACCCACCTGCTCCGGCTTAATAATATCATCCCCGGGAGCTTCCACGGAACACCTGCTCTCCCGGTCGGTGATGGCGCCAGGCACTACGGCAGGTGAAAGGAGTGACGTTCAGGATCACGGTGCGAACGTGGCATTGCATACTCATGATATCATCAAGTGGGTGGTGCTAGAGTGCGCAGCGCTAACTGATAGCACCATCGCTAAACCACCAGTGAAGTTCGAGGCAGGCTCTAACAGCACGGCGCTCGGGTGGTAAGCGCTTAATGGCCCGGTAGCGCCCAAGAGATTGAAATTACAATGCTGCCATTAAATTAGACAAGCCCAGAACAGAATTCTGCACGATTCAAGTTCTTTCACTTCGGCGTACTTTTCCATTTCAGTGAGGACTGACTATGTCACAGAGTTTTTTCTGATGACGTGGTTGAACTTGTAATGGATAGTGACATAGCAAGGCCATCGTAAACAGAAGGCTGCAAGGAGCGAGTTGGTTCAACTTTCGAAAGTCAGCCTTCCCTCGCCTCCCGCTCACACTTTTTGCCAGGCGCTGACACGCACCCAACCTATAGAAAGGAACACGCAGTTGTGCTGGGAGTGTTAGGCTCGCGGGTTAGCGGCTGGGTTTGGAACGTTGGGCTCGCGGGTTAACGGCTGGGTTTGGAACGTTGGTCTCGCGCCTTTTCCCCACGTAGTCTGCACAAAACCTCAGGATCCTCTGCTCTGCACATTTGGTGAAAAGCACTCAGATGAGGGGTTGGTGAAAGCTCTCATGAGCCTCTGAGACCAAACCCAAAGAGTACCTACTAAAAACAGTGGGCCTGAAATCCCGGTTCTGGGCATCACGCAGGCGTTCACCTGTAAATAAGAAAAAAAACAACCGCATCTACCCGTTGCTCCTCTAGACTCCAGCGATCCCGGTCTGAGGCCTCCTCTTCCCGTGCTTGCAGCGCATTCGCATCTTGGAGATGCAGAGGGAGAAACTGGAGTCACATGGCATTGGACAGCCAATCAAAGTACAGTATTCTCATTCATAATATTGGGGCTGAAATTGCAGTCGGGGAGGCTTCCTGCGGGTAATTGCCTCTGACCTGAAACATTTCTCTGAAATTACCTGGTGGTCCAGGAGCCGCATAGGATTCTGGTGGGGAGGCCTTCTCTTCCCGTGTTGCGAAGCGCACGCCCATCCTCCAGGTTCCCACGCAGAAGGTGCAGTCATGTGTAACTGCTCAGCCAATCAGGTACAGTATTCCACAGCTTTCCCCATTAATAGCAACAAGAACTCTGTATCTACGAGTTCTCATTGCTATTAATGAGGAAAAAAAACCAACACACTAAACATATATAATAAAAAATAAAAAAACACACCTCACATAATTAAAATTAAAGTTAATAAATATCTTAGAGAAAAAATGTTTTTCCAAGTTTTTAAAAAGTGTTTTAATTATGGTTAAAAATAAATATAAAGTTGTGGGCAGGGTTTTTAAAAATAATGTGTTTTTTTCATTTAATTTAATTATATTTTTGTTTTTAAACTCTTACACCTGTAAAAGTCAGTTATACACCTGCTTTTATCAAGCACAAGAATTTTGAGGACATTTGCTGGGCAAGATATGGATAAATACAACAATCTTGCCCGTGCAAATGTTCTCGCTCCCGAGATGCGGATGATTGGAAAATCCGGTTTTCAGCGCATGAGGATTGTGCGTTGAAAACCGGCTTTTGTGATGCCTCCCCGGGTCCGTAGACAATCCGTACAGACCTGGGGAGGCCGGGATTTCCAGCCCAATAAGGGGAACTCCGTAAGTATGAGTTCTCATTATTATGAATGAGAAACCCATCCCCAAACACCCAAACAATGATAAAAAATTAAAAAAAACATCTCACATATTTAACATTAATTTAAATTAAAGTTAATGAAATGTGTTAGAAAAATCTATATTTTTTGGATTTTTTTTTAAGTGTAATTAGGGTTTAAAATAAACTTACCTTAGTGGATAGGGTTTTTAATGTAAAATTGTATTTTAAAATTTTATTTTTATATGTTTTTTATATGTTTTAAAACTCTTACACTGGTAAAAGTAGGCTATACTCCTGCTCTTACCAGGCGCAAGAGTTTAAAGGACATTCGCTGGGCAAGAGTTGGGCAAGTAGCTCAATCTCACCCATGCGAATGTCCTTCTCCTGAAGATGCAGAGGATCTGTCAAGCTAAAGCTTGACAGATTGGAAAACCAAGTTTTTGGCGTATGCACATTGCGCGGCAAAAAACGGCTTTTGTGATGCCTTCCCGGGTCCGTACACACTCCGTATGGACCCGGTGAGGCCGCAATTTCAGGCCCAGTAAAATAGAAATCATTCAGAGCCTCAGTATGGGAAACAGTCACGGGGGTGAAATCAGCTGCAGTAAAAGGTGGGCAAAGATATGATGGTGGAATCAGATGCTGACTCATGGGGCCTGCTTACCTGCTACTGTCAGAAGCCTGTTGCAGGTACGCTGATGATGACATAGAATTGCCAAGTATTTACAGCACTGAAACAGGCCATTTGGCCCAGCTGGTCCATGTCGGTGTTTATGGTCCACATGAACCTTCTCCAACTTACTTCATCTCAACCTATCCTTCTATCCCTTTCTCCCTCATGTATTTATCTAGCTTCCCCTTAAATGCATCTGTGCTATTCACCTCAACCACTCGTTGTGGTAGCGAGTTCCAAATTCTTATCACTCTCTGGCTAAAGAAGTTTCTCCTGAATTCCCAATTGGATTTATTAGTGACTATCTTATATTGGTGGATCCTAGTTATGGACACCCCCATAAGTGGAAACATCTTCTCTACATTTACCCTATCAAACTCTTTCATAATTGAATGTAACCAATGCAACACCTGGATCTACCTGTTAAAGCCCAAAAGTCCATTGGCCCTGTTGACTTTTTCTGTGAGAAATGTAGAGATTGTGAAAGGAAAGAAGAAAATTGGGCTTTAGCTACAAGATTGTTCATAGAAATATTACAGCACAGAAGGAGGCCATTCAGCCCATCGAGCCTGTGCCAGCTCTCTGCAAGAGCACCTCAGCCCGTCCCACTCCCCCGCCCTTTCTCCACAGTCCTGCATTTTTTTTCTTTCTTACTTATCCAACTCCCTTTTGAAAGTGGTGATTGAGTCTGTCTCCATCATTTTTTCAGGCAGTGCATTCCAGATCCTAAACACTCGCTGTGTAAAATAGTTTTTCTTATGTCTTCTTTGATGTTTTGGCCAATCACCTTAAAGCTTGCCCCGCGGGAACGATTCCGCCTCTGGTCAGTGCCACTGACAGCTTTTGCTGTTGGTACACTCTCTGTAGCTTGGTGACACAGCCGCCCTTAAAGGGGAGATAGAGCTGCCGTCAACGCATGTTACTTTGTTTATGTCAGCCGACAATTATGGCCGCAGGTTGTTGGCAGCCTGGCACCCCTTCTTGGGTGCTTGGCCACTGGCCGGCCAAAACCCTCCCTTCTACGCTTTCCTCGCTTGTGTATTCTATACATCTATTCATGAAGGTTCCCATAAGCTATTTTAACTGCTTTCTCAACCTGCCCTGTCACTTTCAATGATTTGTGCACATATACCCCTGGTCTCTCTGTTCATGCACCCCCTTTAAGATTGTACCCTTCAGTTTATATTTCCTCTCCTCATTTTTTCTACCAAAATGTATCACTTCACACTTTTCTGCGTTAAATTTTATCTGCCATGCGACTGCCCATTTCACCAGCCTGCCTATGTACTCTTGAAGTCTATCACTATCCTCATCACTGTTCACTATACTTCCAAGTTTTATGTCATCTGCAAACTTTGAAATTGTGCCCTGTACACCCATATCCAAGTCATTAATATATATCAAGAAAAGCAGTGGTCCTAGAACCGACCCCTGTATATCTTCCTCCAGTCCAAAAAATAATCGTTCACCACTACTCTATGTTTTCTGTCACTTAGCCAATTTCGTATCCATGCTGCCACTGTCCCTTTTATTCCATGGACTTCAACTTTGCTAGCAAGCCTATTATGTGGCACTTTCTTTTGCAAGTCCATGTATACCACATGAACTGCATTGCCCTCATCAACCATCAAAAAACTCAATCAAGTTAGATAAACATGATTTGCCTTTAACAAATCCATAGTGGCTTTCCTTAATTAATTCACAGTTGTCCAAGTGACTGTTAATTTTGTCCCAGATTATCATTTCTAAAAGCTTCCCCACTACCGAGGGTAAACTGACTGGCCTATAGTTGCTGGGTTTATCCTTGCACCCTTTTTTGAACAAAGGTGTAACATTTGCAATTCTCCAGTCCTCTGGCACCAGCCCTGTGTCCAAGGAGGATTGGAAGTTTATGGCCAGTACCTCCGTAATTTCCACCTTTACTTCCCTCAGCATCTATGGGTAGTTTGCTGGCTTAGACATGGAGATTCATATGGTGGTGGCTTCTGCTGCTTTGCAGGCAGAGAAGCATAGGGCCCAAGTTTCCACATGATTCGCGCCTGATTTTTAGGAGCAACTGGTGGAGAACGGACTATTTTAGAAATCGCAATTCTCCACATTTTTTTTTCTGCAGTTCTAGTCAGGTAGAACAGTTCTAGTTTAGAACAGAATTTTTTCTTCAAAAGGGGGCGTGTCCGGCCACTGACGCCTGATTTGAAAGTTTCCACAGTGAAAATGTACTCCAAACTAAAGTAGAATGGAGCCAGTGAAGATTTTTGTAGAAATGAAAAAACCTGTTCTACACATTAAAAAATCAGGCGCAGGTTACAAATCAGGCGTCCAGAACAAGGTGGGGGGGGGGGGGGGGGAAGGGAATTCATTAAATTCGACAATAAATCCTTATTTATACTTCTACAAATATTATACAAATAAATCCAACCTGAATAAACATTTATAAGCCAAGAAAAGATTAAATAAACCATCTTCCTACCTGTGTGAAAGTGCTTCAGCCAGGGAGAATTCTGCAGCCGTTCATGCCGCTGAGCGGGAGGGGGGGGAGAAAGCCGTTCGTGTCGCTGAGCGGGAGTGGGGGGGGGGGAGAGATAGAGAGGGAGGGAGAGAGAGAGAGGGGGGGGAGGGAGGGAGAGAGAGGGGGGGAGGGAGGGAGAGAGAGAGAGGAGGGAGGGAGAGAGAGGGGGGGAGGGGGGGAGAGAGCGGGGGGCGGGAAAGAGAGAGCGGGGGGGGAGAGAGGGGGGGAAGAGAGAGGGGGGGAGAGAGAGGGGGTGGTGGGGAAGGGAGAGGTCAGGTCGGATCGGATCCAGTCCGGGAGTCGGGAGTCGGGTCCAGTGGGGGGCGGGGGGGCGGGTCGGGTCGGGGAACAGGAGCGCGGGTCGGGTCGGGTCAGTCGGGGGGGGGGGAGCGGGTCTCGGGACGGAGCGGGGGGGGGGAAGCAGGTGTTGGGTCGGGTCTGGTCGGCGGGGGGCGGGGGCAGCGGGTGTCGGGTCGGGTCTGGTCGGCGGGGGGGTGGAGAGCGGGTGTCGGGTCGGATCTGGTCGGCGGGGGGGGTGGGGGGGGGGAGCGGGTGTCGGGTCTTTTCGGGGGCGGGGAGCAGGAGCTGGCCGTGGGAGGAGCCTTATCCACGCAGCCCCAGTGAGGCCATTCAGCCAGGGCTAGGGACTGCGTGCCTCGGGCCCCTCCCACACAGTTCGGCGCCTGGAGCTACTGCACTTGCGTGCCCACTGTAGCGCGCATGTGCAGAGGTCCCGACACTGTTTTCAGCGCAGGGACCTGGCTCCGCCCCCCCCACAGCTCGTGCTGGCTGCGCCGAGGGCCAGAGAACCTGTAAGTAGGTGAAGAATACCGAGGATTTTTTTAGGCGCCGTTTTAGACGCGAAAAACGGGCGCCCAGCTCGGAGGGGCGCCCGTTTATTTTTTTGTGGAAACTTGGGCCCATAGAAGGGATCATCAGATGAACTGGCATTCGAAGGCTTGCTCAGTAATGGCTGCGAGAGGCATCAGAACTCAAATAATTAATGAATTATTCTCCTCTGTTTAAGTGTCTCTCTTCATCACTGCTACCATTACTCCATTACCTCTGCCTTCAGGTCAAGTTTAAATCACTCAATGCAAAACACATCTTGGTACCTCACATTACTTCAGACCTTTTTGCTCTATTAAACCTTGTAATTCCTGACAAGCTCCATGAATAACTTGCACAAAATAAGTGCACCTTCTCTTTTATTCTCTTTTATTACAACCAACGCAACTGATACCATTGCCCTCCTTCTTCACATGCCTTTCTATATCCTCTCCCAGTGCTTCTCAAAGATGCAGCCTGAGGAACAGTATCATGACTCATACTACTATGCAAAAGATAACATCCCAACCTTACAAGGCTCAACATCATATTTGTAAAACCCTTGGTATTCTTCACCCAGCCACATCCCAGGGACTATCGGCAAATTATCCTGACCCCCCAAATGGTGCACTGTTCTCAGCATGTGCACAATATGCTGACAAACCCCATGTACCAATGTTTCCTTTGTTCGTACTGTGTGACAAACTGTACTGAATTTCATTAAATATATGTATGCATTTTTTCTTTACGGATATTAACTGTGTCAGTCGTGGCTCAGTGGTAGCACTCTCGCCTCTGAGTCAGAAGGTTCAAGCCCCAGTCCAGAAATTTGAGCACAAAATCTAGACTGACACTCCAGTGCAGTACTGAGGGAGTGCTGCACTGTCAGAGGTGCCAACTTTCAGATGAGATGTTAAACTGAGACCCTGTCTGCCCTCTCTAGTGGACATAGCACTATTTGAAGAAGAGCAGGGGAGTTCTCCCAATGTTCTGGAGAATATTTATCCCTCAACCCACATCACTAAAATAGATTATTTGGTCATTATCTCATTGCTGTTTGTGAGAGCATGTTGTGTACAAATTAGCGGCCGCTTTACAACAGTGACTACACTTCAAAAGTACTTCATTGTCCGAGAAGCAGTTTGGGATATCCTGAGGTTATGAAAGGCACTATATAAATGCAAGCACAACAAAAGAAAGACAATAGTCACACATGCCCCAGTAACTTGTTTTGAGGAAAAGAAAAAGTGCTTTAAAGCCTTCAATTTAACAGCTTGTTAGATACAATGGCCGTGAAATTCTGGTTGGAGGCTTCTTTAGAACGAACGTCTCCGACCGGAGAATTTTTACAAATTTACCTGGTGGTCCCAGAGGTGTGTGGGATTCCAGTGAGGAGGCCTTCTTTTCCCGCTGAGAAGCGCGCTCCCGTCCTCCAGGTTCCCATGCAGAAGGTGCAGTCATGTGTGGCTGCTCAGCCAATCAGGTACTGTATTGCATGGCATTCTCATTAATAGCAATGAGAACTCCGTATCTTTGAGTTCTCATTGCTATTAATGAGAAGAAAAAAAACACACAAAACACCATAATAAAAAATAAAAAACACGTCTCACATAATTAAAATTAATTGAAATTAAAGTTAATAAATGTTTTAGTAAGTTAAAAATAAACTTACCTTAGTGGGCAGGGTTTTTAACATTAAAATGTGTTTTTTTTGCTTTTACCAGGCGCAAGGACATTCACTGGGCAAGAGATGGGTAAATATCGCAATCTTGCCAATGTGAATGTCCTGGCTGTGGAAATAGCCAAAGCTTGACTGATCAGAAAAAACGGTTTTCGGCACATGCGCATTGCACGCCGAAAACCAGATTTTGTGATGCCTTCCCGGGTTCGTACACACTCCATCCTGTCCCAGGGAGGCTGGGATTTCTGCCCCAATATCTGGGATACCTGCCATTTTTTTCATGTGACTGTGGTGGACAGGGCCAGGAAATGGGACTTTTTTAAACACCCCTCAGCCAAGGATCAGCAGCATCCAATATGCCCATTCATTTATGGGTGAGAGTATTATAAGCATATTTAAATGAGGAAGTGCGTCATCTGTGGTGGAGGCTGGGAAGCTCACAAAAATTACATAAATGTCCTCCAACGATTGGGAAATCAACTGAGGTCAGGGGCACCTCTTTATGGCAGGCAGAATTCTCGCCAAACCCAAGATGCACCCCAAGGCTAAGGCAGAAAATCTAGGCTAACCACACTTTAGTGGCAAACAATAAATATACCTGTAATCGAGAGTGCCAAAAACTCAGGGGTGATTTTAACCCAACATGCCCAGCTGGAACTGGACAGTTGCTTAATTAAAATCGCCCAAAGTTACTTAGCCACCCCCCCCCAAACCTCCAGGAAATGACCATTCGTAATTTTAACCTGCTGAACTTAGCAGGCTGCAAGGTCAACCGCCTGAAAGCCGGCAGGGTCCTTTTTTACATTTGCATGTCGGATCCTGAGGATGTAATCGGAATCCGACTGCAATTTTTATTGTATTAAAAACAGATGCTGGAAATCTCAGCGGGTCATGCAGCATCTGTGGAGAGAGAAACAGAGTTCATGTTTCAGGTCGCTGACCCTTCATCAGAACTGCTTTTGCAATTTTTATTGGGCAACTTGAAAGGGAAGCAGCAGTGAGTTTTCAGCCGGGGAAGTGGGGAAGAGGATGGGGGCCAGAAGTGGCCCAAAGAGGGTAAGTTTCATTTACTGTACTTGTGGGACCAGGAAGAGCAGGTCTGTTGGTCAGTTCCTACAGGCCGCACAAGGAAAGCTGAAGCCAACCCTGCCTCATCTCCCCATCACACCACCCCCCTCACCAATTACAGGACCTCACAGGATGGCCCATCAGAGGACGATCTCCACAATGCACGATTTTTCTCTGCTTCCCGCCCAACATTTAAATGAGACTTGGCCGTTAAAATAGGATGGGTATTATTCTGCCACGGAGGGGAGGGAAATTAAATCACCAGCACGGTTTCCTGCCATAAACCAGCTGACAGTTTGAATTTAGATTCTCCTCCAGAAATGTTTCAGTCTCAAGCTTGTGTATGGCCAACGGCAGGAAGACAGTAACATCACATTGATTGGTTCTCCATCCCTCTCCCTAGCATCGATCAGACGTTAAACCGGACTGTTCGCAACCTAGGCGTCATATTTGACCCTGCAATGAGTTTCCGGCCACATATCCGCAGCATAACTAAAAGCGCCTTTTTCCACCTCCATAACATTGCCCTTCTCCGCCCCTGCCTCAGCTTTTCTGTTACTGAAACCCTCATTCATACCTTTGTTACCTCTAGACTTGACTACTGCAATTCACTCCTGGCTGGCCCCCCCACATTCTACTCTACGTAAACTTGAGGTCATCCAAAATTCAGCAGCTCATGTCCTAACTTGCACCAAGTCCTGATCACCCATCACCCCTGTGCTTGCTGACCTACATACCTACTCAAGTCACCTCCTATCTTTCCTCATCCCTTTATTCTTCTCCCCTTTCTTGAATAGCGTTCATCAAAGTGAAACTGTTTCTGATTCAATAAACCTCAAGTCACGCGTTCAATGAAGATCTAGAGATTGCTAATGGCTGTGAAAGTCATCAGACCCTGAACCTATTTTCCCTGGGGTTATCCTAGCAATTGATAGTAATATATGCCGTGTCAGGCAGTTTGCTGTGCACAGATCTGTCATGGAGTTAACAGATGCTCTATTCTGCTGGAATTTTTGTTCCAATGGGCAGCATGTTACAAGCATGCTGCCATTCAGGCCTCTGGCATATGATGCAGTGCCTCATATGAGTCGCAAGGAGTTTTACTCCATCAACCTACAGCTGATATATGATCACCAACAAAGAAACGCACACAGCGCCATCCTTTTAAAGCAAGGCAAAGGAAGACTTTAGGATTTTCAGTATCTCCTGCAGCCATGGTTCGAGATGCCTTTGCACCAATTATGGGCAAAGAGCAGAGTGCAGTATAAAAAGGTACATGCAGCTACCGGGATGATCATTGAGCATAGAGTTGTGATCCTGAAGCAGCGCTTCAAATGTCTGGTCTGATTGATGGAGAAGGGGAATGCTTTACAGTACAGCCTGTATTGGGTCTCAAGAATGATTATTGTCTGCCAAAGGCTACATAGTTGTACTTGGAAAGGTGGCCTCACTGTGCTTGACGTACAGCAGAATCCAGACTGAGAGTAACAACACAGAACTAGCTATGGAAATAAGACTAGTGCACCGGGCACTAAAACAATAGCCTTCAAATAAATACAGCAGATATCTCTTACACTTCAAAAAAAAGTACTTCATTGGCTTTAAAATGCTTTGGGACATCCAGAGGCTGTGAAAAGCACCGTATAAATTAAAGTCTTTCTTTCCATCATTCCACATATGCCTATGTCCCTTGCCCATATCACTTTCTTCTATACTTTCTTGCCCTGTCCTTCCCATATTATCGACTTCAATCTCTTGCTGTGATTCTGCTTTCGCCTGAGTACTGAAACATACTCTGCATTAAATATTAATCAGTCTCATGGTTTTACTTTTTTCATCCCGTATCCAGTGCTCATGTAGCTGCCTGCTCCTGTATGGTTTCCAGCATATCTATTATTACTTGTGCAGAATTCATTGGTGATGTTGTCCAAGGCACGCCGTGATTTTGATGACCGGGCGGCAGTGCTGTGTGGCGGGGTCACGTTGGTGGAGGATCTTTATCTTACAGATGTTTAATGCAAAGCCCATGCTTTCGTATGCCTCGGTGAAGATATGGACGAAGGCTAGGAGTTTGGCCTCTGAGTGTGCGCAGACGCAAGCGTCATCCGTATACTGTAGTTCGATGACAATCTCTCACCATCTCTCCTTCACCCCGACCTCGCCGCTCCTTTGCCCCGACATTGCCGCTCCTGCTGTACCTGCTCCACGATGACATGCAAGCCGTGATCCTGACAAACGGATCCACCACAGACCCAATCCATGTCTGGACTGGGGTCAAACAGGTCTGCATCATCGCACCAATGCACTTCTCGATCTTCCTTGATGCAATGCTCCATCTCAAACACAACAAGCTCCCTGCTGGACGGCCGCATGATCATTATACAAGTAGAAGCTCAGAATGTTGGGGGTCAGGGCTGTTTGAGGCCCACCACAACATACCACACCACTGGTGGCCTCCAAGCTATCCAAAAAAAGTTGCCAATTTATTTTCCAAAAGCATCTTTCCCTGTGCTGTTAATTGCCCTGAGATTGATTGCAAAAACTCTCCAGTTCTGAGGATTTTAACAGTCACTCCGTCACATAGCAATGTTGCAAATTAGGAACAAATAGGCATCCTTTCGGCACAAACGTGGCAGATACAGGCGGACACACAGGGGACAGGGGGACAATCAGGGGACAGGGGGACAAACAGGGGACAGGGGGACAATCAGGGGACAGGGGGACAATCAGGGGACAGAAGGACAATCAGGAGACAGGGGGACAATCAGGGGACAGGAGGACAATCAGGGGACAGGGGGACAATCAGGGGACAGGAGGACAATCAGGGGTCAGATGGACAATCAGGGGACAGGGGGACAATCAGGGGCCAGATGGACAATCAGGGGCCAGAGGGACAATCACGGGACAGGTGGACAATCATGGGACAGGCGGACAATCAGGGGACAGGAGGACAATCAGGGGCCAGATGGACAATCAGGGGCCAGAGGGACAATCGGGACAGGTGGACAATCATGGGACAGGAGGACAATCAGGGGACAGGTGGACAATCAGGGGACAGGAGGACAATCAGGTGACAGGGGGACAATCAGGGGACAGGGGGACAATCAGGGGACAGGGGGACAATCAGGGGACAGGGGGACAATCAGGGGACAGTAGGACAATCAGGGGACAGGGGGACAATCATGGGATAGGAGGTCAATCAGGGGACAGGAGGACAATCAGGGGACAGATGGACAATCAGGGGACAGGGGGACAATCAGGGGACAGGGGGACCATCAGGGGACAGGGGGACCATCAGGGGGACAATCAGGGGACAGGAGGACAATCAGGGGACAGGAGGACAATCAGGGGACAATCAGGGGACAAGGGGACAATCAGGGGAGAAGAGGACAATCAGGGGACAGAGGGACAATCAGGGGATAGGGGGACAATCAGGGGACAGGGGGACAATCAGGGGACAGGAGGACAATCAGGGGACAGGAGGACAATCAGGGGACAGGGGGACAATCAGGCGACAGGGGGACAATCAGGGGACAGGAGGACAATCAGGGGACAGGAGGACAATCAGGGGACAGGTGGACAATCAGGGGACAGGAGGACAATCAGGTGACAGGGGGACAATCAGGGGACAGGGGGACAATCAGGGGACAGGGGGACAATCGGGACAGGAGGACAATCAGGGGACAGTAGGACAATCAGGGGACAGGGGGACAATCATGGGACAGGAGGTCAATCAGGGGACAGGAGGACAATCAGGGGACAGATGGACAATCAGGGGACAGGGGGACAGACATGGGGACAATCAGGGGACAGGGGGACAATCAGGGAACAGGGGGACAATCAGGGGACAGGGGGACAATCAGGGGACAGGGGGACAATCAGGGGACAGGAGGACAAACAGCGGACAGAGGGACAATCAGGGGACAGGGGGACAATCAGGGGACAGGGGGACAATCAGGGGACAGGAGGACAATCAGGGGACAGGAGGACAATCAGGGGACAATCAGGGGACAAGGGGACAATCAGGGGACAGGAGGACAATCAGGGGACAATCAGGGGACAGGGGGACAATCAGGGGACAGGAGGACAATCAGGGGACAATCAGGGGACAGGAGGACAATCAGGGGACAGGAGGACAATCAGGGGACAATCAGGGGACAGGGGGACAATCAGGGGACAGGAGGACAATCAGGGGACAGGAGGACAATCAGGAGACAATCAGGGGAGAGGAGGACAATCAGGGGACAGGGGGACAATCAGGGGACAGGGGGACAATCAGGGGACAGAGGGACAATCAGGGGACAGGAGGACAATCAGGGGACAGGAGGACAATCAGGGGACAGGAGGACAATCAGGGGACAGGTGGACAATCATGGGACAGGAGGACAATCAGGGGACAGGTGGACAATCAGGGGACAGGAGGACAATCAGGGGACAGGGGGACAATCAGGGGACAGGGGGACAATTAGGGGACAGGAGGACAATCAGGGGACAGTAGGACAATCAGAGAACAGGGGGACAATCATGGGACAGGAGGTCAATCAGGGGACAGGAGGACAATCAGGGGACAGATGGACAATCAGGGGACAGGGGGACAATCAGGGGACAGGGGGACAATCAGGGGAGAGGAGGACAATCAGGGGACAGAGGGACAATCAGGGGACAGGGGGACAATCGGGACAGGAGGACAATCAGGGGACAGTAGGACAATCAGGGGACAGGGGGACAATCATGGGACAGGAGGTCAATCAGGGGACAGGAGGACAATCAGGGGACAGATGGATAATCAGGGGACAGGGGGACAGACATGGGGACAATCAGGGGACAGGGGGACAATCAGGGAACAGGGGGACAATCAGGGGACAATCAGGGGACAAGGGGACAATCAGGGGACAGGAGGACAATCAGGGGACAATCAGGGGACAGGGGGACAATCAGGGGACAGGAGGACAATCAGGGGACAATCAGGGGACAGGAGGACAATCAGGGGACAGGAGGACAATCAGGGGACAATCAGGGGACAGGGGGACAATCAGGGGACAGGAGGACAATCAGGGGACAGGAGGACAATCAGGGGACAATCAGGGGACAAGGGGACAATCAGGGGACAGGAGGACAATCAGGGGACAATCAGGGGACAGGGGGACAATCAGGGGACAGGAGGACAATCAGGGGACAATCAGGGGACAGGAGGACAATCAGGGGACAGGAGGACAATCAGGGGACAATCAGGGGACAGGGGGACAATCAGGGGACAGGAGGACAATCAGGGGACAGGAGGACAATCAGGGGACAATCAGGGGACAAGGGGACAATCAGGGGACAGGAGGACAATCAGGGGACAATCAGGGGACAGGGGGACAATCAGGGGACAGGAGGACAATCAGGGGACAATCAGGGGACAGGGGGACAATCAGGGGACAGGAGGACAATCAGGGGACAATCAGGGGACAGGAGGACAATCAGGGGACAGGAGGACAATCAGGGGACAATCAGGGGACAGGGGGACAATCAGGGGACAGGAGGACAATCAGGGGACAGGAGGACAATCAGGAGACAATCAGGGGAGAGGAGGACAATCAGGGGACAGGGGGACAATCAGGGGACAGGGGGACAATCAGGGGACAGAGGGACAATCAGGGGACAGGAGGACAATCAGGGGACAGGAGGACAATCAGGGGACAGGAGGACAATCAGGGGACAGGTGGACAATCATGGGACAGGAGGACAATCAGGGGACAGGTGGACAATCAGGGGACAGGAGGACAATCAGGGGACAGGGGGACAATCAGGGGACAGGGGGACAATTAGGGGACAGGAGGACAATCAGGGGACAGTAGGACAATCAGAGAACAGGGGGACAATCATGGGACAGGAGGTCAATCAGGGGACAGGAGGACAATCAGGGGACAGATGGACAATCAGGGGACAGGGGGACAATCAGGGGACAGGGGGACAATCAGGGGAGAGGAGGACAATCAGGGGACAGAGGGACAATCAGGGGACAGGGGGACAATCGGGACAGGAGGACAATCAGGGGACAGTAGGACAATCAGGGGACAGGGGGACAATCATGGGACAGGAGGTCAATCAGGGGACAGGAGGACAATCAGGGGACAGATGGATAATCAGGGGACAGGGGGACAGACATGGGGACAATCAGGGGACAGGGGGACAATCAGGGAACAGGGGGACAATCAGGGGACAATCAGGGGACAAGGGGACAATCAGGGGACAGGAGGACAATCAGGGGACAATCAGGGGACAGGGGGACAATCAGGGGACAGGAGGACAATCAGGGGACAATCAGGGGACAGGAGGACAATCAGGGGACAGGAGGACAATCAGGGGACAATCAGGGGACAGGGGGACAATCAGGGGACAGGAGGACAATCAGGGGACAGGAGGACAATCAGGAGACAATCAGGGGAGAGGAGGACAATCAGGGGACAGGGGGACAATCAGGGGACAGGGGGACAATCAGGGGACAGAGGGACAATCAGGGGACAGGAGGACAATCAGGGGACAGGAGGACAATCAGGGGACAGGAGGACAATCAGGGGACAGGTGGACAATCATGGGACAGGAGGACAATCAGGGGACAGGTGGACAATCAGGGGACAGGAGGACAATCAGGGGACAGGGGGACAATCAGGGGACAGGGGGACAATTAGGGGACAGGAGGACAATCAGGGGACAGTAGGACAATCAGAGAACAGGGGGACAATCATGGGACAGGAGGTCAATCAGGGGACAGGAGGACAATCAGGGGACAGATGGACAATCAGGGGACAGGGGGACAATCAGGGGACAGGGGGACAATCAGGGGAGAGGAGGACAATCAGGGGACAGAGGGACAATCAGGGGACAGGGGGACAATCGGGACAGGAGGACAATCAGGGGACAGTAGGACAATCAGGGGACAGGGGGACAATCATGGGACAGGAGGTCAATCAGGGGACAGGAGGACAATCAGGGGACAGATGGATAATCAGGGGACAGGGGGACAGACATGGGGACAATCAGGGGACAGGGGGACAATCAGGGAACAGGGGGACAATCAGGGGACAGGGGGACAATCAGGGGACAGGGGGACAATCAGGGGACAGGAGGACAAACAGCGGACAGAGGGACAATCAGGGGACAGGGGGACAATCAGGGGACAGGGGGACAATCAGGGGACAGGAGGACAATCAGGGGACAGGAGGACAATCAGGGGACAATCAGGGGACAAGGGGACAATCAGGGGACAGGAGGACAATCAGGGGACAATCAGGGGACAGGGGGACAATCAGGGGACAGGAGGACAATCAGGGGACAGGAGGACAATCAGGGGACAATCAGGGGACAGGAGGACAATCAGGGGACAGGAGGACAATCAGGGGACAATCAGGGGACAGGGGGACAATCAGGGGACAGGAGGACAATCAGGGGACAGGAGGACAATCAGGGGACAATCAGGGGAGAGGAGGGCAATCAGGGGACAGGGGGACAATCAGGGGACAGGGGGACAATCAGGGGACAGAGGGACAATCAGGGGACAGGAGGACAATCAGGGGACAGGAGGACAATCAGGGGACAGGAGGACAATCAGGGGACAGGTGGACAATCATGGGACAGGAGAACAATCAGGGGACAGGTTGACAATTAAGGGACAGGAGGACAATCAGGGGACAGGGGGACAATCAGGGGACAGGGGGACAATTAGGGGACAGGAGGACAATCAGGGGACAGTAGGACAATCAGAGAACAGGGGGACAATCATGGGACAGGAGGTCAATCAGGGGACAGGAGGACAATCAGGGGACAGATGGACAATCAGGGGACAGGGGGACAATCAGGGGACAGGGGGACAATCAGGGGAGAGGAGGACAATCAGGGGACAGAGGGACAATCAGGGGACAGGGGGACAATCAGGGAACAGGGGGACAATCAGGGGACAGGGGGACAATCAGGGGACAGGGGGACAATCAGGGGACAGGAGGACAAACAGGGGACAGGAGGACAATCAGGGGACAGGGGGACAATCAGGGGACAGGGGGACAATCAGGGGACAGGGGGACAATCAGGGGACAGAGGGACAATCAGGGGACAGGAGGACAATCAGGGGACAGGGGGACCATCAGGGGGACAATCAGGGGACAGGTGGACAATCAGGGGACAGGGGGACAATCAGGGGACAGAGGGACAATCAGGGGACAGGAGGACAATCAGGGGACAGGGGGACCATCAGGGGGACAATCAGGGAACAGATGGACAATCAGGGGACAGGGGGACAATCAGGGGACAGGGGGACAATCAGGGGAGAGGAGGACAATCAGGGGACAGAGGGACAATCAGGGGACAGGGGGACAATCAGGGGACAGGGGGACAATCAGGGGTCAGGGGGACAATCAGGGGACAGGGGGACAATCAGGGGACAGGAGGACAATCAGGGGACAGGAGGACAATCGGGGGACAATCAGGGGACAGAGGGACAATCAGGGGACAGTGGGACAATCAGGGGACTGGAGGACAATGAGGGGATAGGGGGACAATGATGGGACAGGAGGACAATCAGGGGACAGGAGGACAATCAGGGGACAGATGGACAATCAGGGGACAGGGGGACAATCAGGGGACAGGGGGACCATCAGGGGACAGGGGGACAATCAGGGAACAGGAGGACAATCAGGGAACAGGAGGACAATCAGGGGACAGGGGACAATCAGGGGACAGGGGGACAATCATGGGACAGGAGGACAGTCAGGGGACAGGAGGACAATCAGGGGACAGGGGGACAATCAGAGGACAGGGGGACAATCAGGGGACAGGGGGACAATCATGGGACAGGAGGACAATCAGGGGACAGGAGGACAATCAGGGGACAGATGGACAATCATGGGACAGGGGGACATTCAGGGGACAGGGGGACAATCAGGGGACAGGAGGACAATCAGGGGACAGGAGGACAATCAAGGGACAGGGGGACAATCATGGGACAGGAGGACAATCAGGGGACAGGAGGACAATCAGGGGACAGGTGGACAATCAGGGGACAGAAGGACAATCAGGGGACAGATGGACAATCAGAGGACAGGGGGACAATCAGGGGACAGGTGGACAATCAGGGGACAGGGGTACAATCAGGGGACAGGAGGACAATCAGGAGACAGGAGGACAATCAGGGGACATGGGGACAATCAGGGGACAGGAGGACAATCAGGGGAAAGGAGCGCAATCAGGGGACAGGGTGACAATCAGGGGACAGGGGGACAATCAGAGGACAGGGGGCAATCAGGGGACAGGAGGACAATCAGGGGACAGGACGGCAATCAGGGGACAGAGGGACAATCAGGGGACTGATAGACAATCAGGGGACAGAGGGACAATCAGGGGACAGCTGGACAATCAGGGGACACAGGGATAATCAGGGGACAGGAGGACAATCAGGGGACAGGAGGACAATGAGGGGACAGGTGGACAATCAGGGGACAGAGGGACAATCAGGGGACAGATGGACAATCAGGGGACAGGAGGACAATCAGGTGACAGGAGGACAATCAGGGTCAGGAGGACAATCAGGGGACAGGGGGAACAATCAGGGGACAGTGGGACAATCAGGGGACAGGAGGACAATCAGGGGACAGGAGGACAATCAGGGGACAGGAGGACAATCAGGGGACAGGGGGACAATTAGGGGACAGGGGGACAATCAATGGACAGGAGGGCAATCAGGGGACAGAGGGATTATCAGGGGACAGGAGGACAATCAGGGGACAGGGGGGCAATCAGGGGACAGAGGGGTAATCATTGGACAGGAGGACAATCAGGGGACAGAGGGACAATCAGGGGACTGATGGACAATCAGGGGACAGAGAGATAATCAGGGGACAGGAGGACAATCAGGGGACAGGGGGACAATCAGGGGACAGTGGACAATCAGGGGACAGGGGGACAATGAGGGGACAGGAGGACAATCAGGGGACAGGTGGACAATCAGGGGACAGGGGGACAATCAGGGGACAGGAGGGCAATCATGGGACAGAGGGACAATCAGGGGACAGGGGGACAATCAGGGGACACAGGGACAATCAGGGGACAGGAGGACAATCAGGGGACAGAGGGATAATCAGGGGACAGGGGGACAATCAGGGGAGAGGGGGACAATCAGGGGACAGGGGGACAATCAGGGGACAGAGGTACAATCAGGGGACAGGAGGACAATCAGGTGGACAGGAGGACCATCAGGGGACAGGGGGACAATCAGGGGACAGAGGGACAATCAGGGGACAGGAGGACAATCAGGGGACAGAGGGATAATCAGGGGACAGGGGGACAATCAGGGGACAGAGGGACAATCAGGGGACAGGAGGACAATCAGGGGACAGAGGGACAATCAGGGGACAGGGGGACAATCAGGGGACAGAGGGACAATCAGGGGACAGGGGGACAATCAGGGGACAGGAGGACAATCAGGTGGAAAGGAGGACAATCAGGGGACAGGGGGACAATCAGGGGACAGAGGGACAATCAGGGGACAGAGTGATAATCAGGAGACAGAGGAATAATCAGGGGACAGGGGGTCAATCAGGGGACAGGGGGACAATCAGGGGACAGGGGGACAATCAGGGGACAGGGGGACAATCAGGGGACAGGAGGACAATCAGGGGACAGAGGGATAATCAGGGCACAGGGGGACAATCAGGGGACAGGGGGACAATCAGGGGACAGAGGGATAATCAGGGGACAGGGGGACAATCAGGGGACAGGGGGACAAGCAGGGGACAGGGGGACAATCAGGGGACAGGAGGACAATCAGGGGACAGGGGGACAATTAGGGGACAGGGGGACAATCAATGGACAGGAGGGCAATCAGGGGACAGAGGAATTATCAGGGGACAGGAGGACAATCAGGGGACAGGGGGGCAATCAGGGGAGAGAGGGGTAATCAGTGGACAGGAGGACAATCAGGGGACAGAGGGACAATCAGGGGACTGATGGACAATCAGGGGACAGAGAGATAATCAGGGGACAGGAGGACAATCAGGGGACAGGGGGACAATCAGGGGACAGGGGGACAATCAGGGGACAGGAGGACAATCAGGGGACAGGAGGACAATCAGGGGACAGGGGGACAATCAGTGGACAGGAGGACAATCAGGGGACAGGAGGACAATCAGGGGACAGGAGGACAATCAGGGGACAGGGGGACAATCAGGGGACAGAGGGACAATCAGGGGACAGGAGGACAATCAGGGGACAGAGGGATAATCAGGGGACAGGGGGACAATCAGGGGACAGGAGGACAATCAGGGGACAGGAGGACAATCAGGGGACAGATGGACAATCAGGGGACAGGAGGTCAATCAGAGGACAGGGGGACAATCAGGGGACAGGGGGACAATCAGGGGATAGGAGGACAATCAGGGGACAGGAGGACAATCAGGGGACAGGAGGACAATCAGGGGACAGATGGACAATCAGGGGCCAGGGGGACAATCAGGGGACAGGAGGACAATCAGGGGACAGAGGAACAATCAGGGGACAGGGGGACAATCAGGGGACAGGAGGACAATCAGGGGACAGGAGGACAATCAGGGGACAGGAAGACAATCAGGGGACAGGGGGACAATCAGGGGAGAGGGGGACAATCATGGGACAGGAGGACAATCAGGGGACAGATGGACAATCAGGGGACAGGGGGACAATCAGGGGACAGGGGGACAATCAGGGGACAGGAGGACAATCAGGGGACAGGAGGACAATAAGGGGACAGGAAGACAATCAGGGGACAGGGGGAAAATCAGGGGACAGGGGGACAATCATGGGACAGGAGGACAATCAGGGGACAGATGGACAATCAGGGGACAGGGGGACAATCAGGGGACAGGGGGACAATCAGGGGACAGGAGGACAATCAGGGGACAGGAGGACAATCAGGGGACAGGAGGTCAATCAGAGGACAGGGGGACAATCAGGGGACAGGGGGACAATCAGGGGATAGGAGGACAATCAGGGGACAGGAGGACAATCAGGGGACAGGAGGACACTCAGGGGACAGGGGGACAATCAGGGGACAGGAGGACAATCAGGGGACAGGAGGACAATCAGGGGACAGGAGGACAATCAGGGGACAGGAAGACAATCAGGGGAAAGGGGGACAATCAAGGGACAGGAGGACAATCAGGGGACAGGAGGACAATAAGGGGACAGGAAGACAATCAGGGGACAGGAAGACAATCAGGGGAAAGGGGGACAATCAAGGGTCAGGAGGACAATCAGGGGACAGGGGGACAATCAGGGGACAGGGGGGCAATCAGGGGACAGAGGGATAATCAGGGGACAGGAGGACAATCAGGGGACCGAGGGACAACCAGGGGACAGAGGGACAATCAAAGGACAGGGGGACAATCAGGGGACAGGGGGACAATCAGGGGACAGGAGGACAATCAGGGGACAGGAGGACAATCAGGGGACAGGAGGACAATCAGGGGACAGGAGGACAATCAGGTGACAGGAGGACAATCAGGGTCAGGAGGACAATCAGGGGACAGGGGGCAATCAGGGGACAGGGGGACAATCAGGGGACAGGAGGACAATCAGGGGACAGGAGGACAATCAGGGAACAGGAGGACAATCAGGGGACTGTGGGACAATCAGGGGACAGAGGGACAATCAGGGGACAGGAGGACAATCAGGGGACAGAGGGATAATCAGGGGACAGGGGGACATTCAGGGGACAGGGGGACAATCAGGGGACAGGAGGACAATCAGGGGACAGGAGGACAATCAAGGGACAGGGGGACAATCATGGGACAGGAGGACAATCAGGGGACAGGAGGACAATCAGGGGACACGTGGACAATCAGGGGACAGAAGGACAATCAGGGGACAGATGGACAATCAGAGGACAGGGGGACAATCAGGGGACAGGTGGACAATCAGGGGACAGGGGTACAATCAGGGGACAGGAGGACAATCAGGAGACAGGAGGACAATCAGGGGACATGGGGACAATCAGGGGACAGGAGGACAATCAGGGGAAAGGAGCACAATCAGGGGACAGGGTGACAATCAGGGGACAGGGGGACAATCAGAGGACAGGGGGCAATCAGGGGACAGGAGGACAATCAGGGGACAGGACGGCAATCAGGGGACAGAGGGACAATCAGGGGACTGATAGACAATCAGGGGACAGAGGGACAATCAGGGGACAGCTGGACAATCAGGGGACACAGGGATAATCAGGGGACAGGAGGACAATCAGGGGACAGGAGGACAATGAGGGGACAGGTGGACAATCAGGGGACAGAGGGACAATCAGGGGACAGATGGACAATCAGGGGACAGGAGGACAATCAGGTGACAGGAGGACAATCAGGGTCAGGAGGACAATCAGGGGACAGGGGGAACAATCAGGGGACAGTGGGACAATCAGGGGACAGGAGGACAATCAGGGGACAGGAGGACAATCAGGGGACAGGAGGACAATCAGGGGACAGGGGGACAATTAGGGGACAGGGGGACAATCAATGGACAGGAGGGCAATCAGGGGACAGAGGGATTATCAGGGGACAGGAGGACAATCAGGGGACAGGGGGGCAATCAGGGGACAGAGGGGTAATCATTGGACAGGAGGACAATCAGGGGACAGAGGGACAATCAGGGGACTGATGGACAATCAGGGGACAGAGAGATAATCAGGGGACAGGAGGACAATCAGGGGACAGGGGGACAATCAGGGGACAGTGGACAATCAGGGGACAGGGGGACAATCAGGGGACAGGAGGACAATCAGGGGACAGGTGGACAATCAGGGGACAGGGGGACAATCAGGGGACAGGAGGGCAATCATGGGACAGAGGGACAATCAGGGGACAGGGGGACAATCAGGGGACACAGGGACAATCAGGGGACAGGAGGACAATCAGGGGACAGAGGGATAATCAGGGGACAGGGGGACAATCAGGGGAGAGGGGGACAATCAGGGTACAGGGGGACAATCAGGGGACAGAGGTACAATCAGGGGACAGGAGGACAATCAGGTGGACAGGAGGACAATCAGGGGACAGGGGGACAATCAGGGGACAGAGGGACAATCAGGGGACAGGAGGACAATCAGGGGACAGAGGGATAATCAGGGGACAGGGGGACAATCAGGGGACAGAGGGACAATCAGGGGACAGGAGGACAATCAGGGGACAGAGGGACAATCAGGGGACAGGGGGACAATCAGGGGACAGAGGGACAATCAGGGGACAGGGGGACAATCAGGGGACAGGAGGACAATCAGGTGGAAAGGAGGACAATCAGGGGACAGGGGGACAATCAGGGGACAGAGGGACAATCAGGGGACAGAGTGATAATCAGGAGACAGAGGAATAATCAGGGGACAGGGGGTCAATCAGGGGACAGGGGGACAATCAGGGGACAGGGGGACAATCAGGGGACAGGGGGACAATCAGGGGACAGGAGGACAATCAGGGGACAGAGGGATAATCAGGGCACAGGGGGACAATCAGGGGACAGGGGGACAATCAGGGGACAGAGGGATAATCAGGGGACAGGGGGACAATCAGGGGACAGGGGGACAAGCAGGGGACAGGGGGACAATCAGGGGACAGGAGGACAATCAGGGGACAGGGGGACAATTAGGGGACAGGGGGACAATCAATGGACAGGAGGGCAATCAGGGGACAGAGGAATTATCAGGGGACAGGAGGACAATCAGGGGACAGGGGGGCAATCAGGGGAGAGAGGGGTAATCAGTGGACAGGAGGACAATCAGGGGACAGAGGGACAATCAGGGGACTGATGGACAATCAGGGGACAGAGAGATAATCAGGGGACAGGAGGACAATCAGGGGACAGGGGGACAATCAGGGGACAGGGGGACAATCAGGGGACAGGAGGACAATCAGGGGACAGGAGGACAATCAGGGGACAGGGGGACAATCAGTGGACAGGAGGACAATCAGGGGACAGGAGGACAATCAGGGGACAGGAGGACAATCAGGGGACAGGGGGACAATCAGGGGACAGAGGGACAATCAGGGGACAGGAGGACAATCAGGGGACAGAGGGATAATCAGGGGACAGGGGGACAATCAGGGGACAGGAGGACAATCAGGGGACAGGAGGACAATCAGGGGACAGATGGACAATCAGGGGACAGGAGGTCAATCAGAGGACAGGGGGACAATCAGGGGACAGGGGGACAATCAGGGGATAGGAGGACAATCAGGGGACAGGAGGACAATCAGGGGACAGGAGGACACTCAGGGGACAGGGGGACAATCAGGGGACAGGAGGACAATCAGGGGACAGGAGGACAATCAGGGGACAGGAAGACAATCAGGGGAAAGGGGGACAATCAAGGGACAGGAGGACAATCAGGGGACAGGAGGACAATAAGGGGACAGGAAGACAATCAGGGGACAGGAAGACAATCAGGGGAAAGGGGGACAATCAAGGGTCAGGAGGACAATCAGGGGACAGGGGGACAATCAGGGGACAGGGGGGCAATCAGGGGACAGAGGGATAATCAGGGGACAGGAGGACAATCAGGGGACCGAGGGACAACCAGGGGACAGAGGGACAATCAAAGGACAGGGGGACAATCAGGGGACAGGGGGACAATCAGGGGACAGGAGGACAATCAGGGGACAGGAGGACAATCAGGGGACAGGAGGACAATCAGGTGACAGGAGGACAATCAGGGTCAGGAGGACAATCAGGGGACAGGGGGCAATCAGGGGACAGGGGGACAATCAGGGGACAGGAGGACAATCAGGGGACAGGAGGACAATCAGGGAACAGGAGGACAATCAGGGGACTGTGGGACAATCAGGGGACAGAGGGACAATCAGGGGACAGCAGGACAATCAGGGGACAGAGGGATAATCAGGGGACAGGGGGACATTCAGGGGACAGGGGGACAATCAGGGGACAGGAGGACAATCAGGGGACAGGAGGACAATCAAGGGACAGGGGGACAATCATGGGACAGGAGGACAATCAGGGGACAGGAGGACAATCAGGGGACAGGTGGACAATCAGGGGACAGAAGGACAATCAGGGGACAGATGGACAATCAGAGGACAGGGGGACAATCAGGGGACAGGTGGACAATCAGGGGACAGGGGTACAATCAGGGGACAGGAGGACAATCAGGAGACAGGAGGACAATCAGGGGACATGGGGACAATCAGGGGACAGGAGGACAATCAGGGGAAAGGAGCACAATCAGGGGACAGGGTGACAATCAGGGGACAGGGGGACAATCAGAGGACAGGGGGCAATCAGGGGACAGGAGGACAATCAGGGGACAGGACGGCAATCAGGGGACAGAGGGACAATCAGGGGACTGATAGACAATCAGGGGACAGAGGGACAATCAGGGGACAGCTGGACAATCAGGGGACACAGGGATAATCAGGGGACAGGAGGACAATCAGGGGACAGGAGGACAATGAGGGGACAGGTGGACAATCAGGGGACAGAGGGACAATCAGGGGACAGATGGACAATCAGGGGACAGGAGGACAATCAGGTGACAGGAGGACAATCAGGGTCAGGAGGACAATCAGGGGACAGGGGGAACAATCAGGGGACAGTGGGACAATCAGGGGACAGGAGGACAATCAGGGGACAGGAGGACAATCAGGGGACAGGAGGACAATCAGGGGCAGGGGGACAATTAGGGGACAGGGGGACAATCAATGGACAGGAGGGCAATCAGGGGACAGAGGGATTATCAGGGGACAGGAGGACAATCAGGGGACAGGGGGGCAATCAGGGGACAGAGGGGTAATCATTGGACAGGAGGACAATCAGGGGACAGAGGGACAATCAGGGGACTGATGGACAATCAGGGGACAGAGAGATAATCAGGGGACAGGAGGACAATCAGGGGACAGGGGGACAATCAGGGGACAGGGGGACAATCAGGGGACAGGGGGACAATCAGGGGACAGGAGGACAATCAGGGGACAGGTGGACAATCAGGGGACAGGGGGACAATCAGGGGACAGGAGGGCAATCATGGGACAGAGGGACAATCAGGGGACAGGGGGACAATCAGGGGACACAGGGACAATCAGGGGACAGGAGGACAATCAGGGGACAGAGGGATAATCAGGGGACAGGGGGACAATCAGGGGAGAGGGGGACAATCAGGGGACAGGGGGACAATCAGGGGACAGAGGTACAATCAGGGGACAGGAGGACAATCAGGTGGACAGGAGGACAATCAGGGGACAGGGGGACAATCAGGGGACAGAGGGACAATCAGGGGACAGGAGGACAATCAGGGGACAGAGGGATAATCAGGGGACAGGGGGACAATCAGGGGACAGAGGGACAATCAGGGGACAGGAGGACAATCAGGGGACAGAGGGACAATCAGGGGACAGGGGGACAATCAGGGGACAGAGGGACAATCAGGGGACAGGGGGACAATCAGGGGACAGGAGGACAATCAGGTGGAAAGGAGGACAATCAGGGGACAGGGGGACAATCAGGGGACAGAGGGACAATCAGGGGACAGAGTGATAATCAGGAGACAGAGGAATAATCAGGGGACAGGGGGTCAATCAGTGGACAGGGGGACAATCAGGGGACAGGGGGACAATCAGGGGACAGGGGGACAATCAGGGGACAGGAGGACAATCAGGGGACAGAGGGATAATCAGGGCACAGGGGGACAATCAGGGGACAGGGGGACAATCAGGGGACAGAGGGATAATCAGGGGACAGGGGGACAATCAGGGGACAGGGGGACAAGCAGGGGACAGGGGGACAATCAGGGGACAGGAGGACAATCAGGGGACAGGGGGACAATTAGGGGACAGGGGGACAATCAATGGACAGGAGGGCAATCAGGGGACAGAGGAATTATCAGGGGACAGGAGGACAATCAGGGGACAGGGGGGCAATCAGGGGAGAGAGGGGTAATCAGTGGACAGGAGGACAATCAGGGGACAGAGGGACAATCAGGGGACTGATGGACAATCAGGGGACAGAGAGATAATCAGGGGACAGGAGGACAATCAGGGGACAGGGGGACAATCAGGGGACAGGGGGACAATCAGGGGACAGGAGGACAATCAGGGGACAGGAGGACAATCAGGGGACAGGGGGACAATCAGTGGACAGGAGGACAATCAGGGGACAGGAGGACAATCAGGGGACAGGAGGACAATCAGGGGACAGGGGGACAATCAGGGGACAGAGGGACAATCAGGGGACAGGAGGACAATCAGGGGACAGAGGGATAATCAGGGGACAGGGGGACAATCAGGGGACAGGAGGACAATCAGGGGACAGGAGGACAATCAGGGGACAGATGGACAATCAGGGGCCAGGGGGACAATCAGGGGACAGGAGGACAATCAGGGGACAGAGGAACAATCAGGGGACAGGGGGACAATCAGGGGACAGGAGGACAATCAGGGGACAGGAGGACAATCAGTGGACAGGAAGACAATCAGGGGACAGGGGGACAATCAGGGGAGAGGGGGACAATCATGGGACAGGAGGACAATCAGGGGACAGATGGACAATCAGGGGACAGGGGGACAATCAGTGGACAGGTGGACAATCAGGGGACAGGAGGACAATCAGGGGACAGGAGGACAATCAGGGGACAGGGGGACAATCAGGGGACAGGGGGACAATCAGGGGACAGGGGGACAATCAGGGGACAGGAGGACAATCAGGGGGACAATCAGGGGACGGGGGACAATCATGGGACAGGAGGACAATCAGGGGACAGGAGGACAATCAGGGGACAGGAGGACAATCAGGGGACAGGGGGACAATCAGGGGACAGGTGGACAATCAGGGGACAGGGGGACAATCAGGGGACAGGAGGACAATCAGGGGACAGGAGGACAATAAGGGGACAGGAAGACAATCAGGGGACAGGGGGAAAATCAGGGGACAGGGGGACAATCATGGGACAGGAGGACAATCAGGGGACAGATGGACAATCAGGGGACAGGGGGACAATCAGGGGACAGGAGGTCAATCAGGGGACAGGGGGACAATCAGGGGACAGGGGGACAATCAGGGGATAGGAGGACAATCAGGGGACAGGAGGACAATCAGGGGACAGGAGGACACTCAGGGGACAGGGGGACAATCAGGGGACAGGAGGACAATCAGGGGACAGGAGGACAATCAGGGGACAGGAGGACAATCAGGGGACAGGAAGACAATCAGGGGAAAGGGGGATAATCAAGGGACAGGAGGACAATCAGGGGACAGGAGGACAATAAGGGGACAGGAAGACAATCAGGGGACAGGAAGACAATCAGGGGAAAGGGGGACAATCAAGGGTCAGGAGGACAATCAGGGGACAGGGGGACAATAAGGGGACAGGGGGGCAATCAGGGGACAGAGGGATAATCAGGGGACAGGAGGACAATCAGGGGACCGAGGGACAACCAGGGGACAGAGGGACAATCAAAGGACAGGGGGACAATCAGGGGACAGGGGGACAATTCTGGGACAGGAGGACAATCAGGGGACAGGAGGGCAATCGAGGGACAGATGGACAATCAGGGGACAGGGGGATAATCAGGGGACAGGAGGACAATCAGGGGACAGGAGGACAATCAGGGGACAGGAGGACAATCAGGGTCAGGAGGACAATCAGGGGACAGGGGGCAATCAGGGGACAGGGGGACAATCAGGGGACAGGAAGACAATCACGGGACAGGAGGACAATCAGGGGACAGGAGGACAATCAGGGGACTGTGGGACAATCAGGGGACAGAGGGACAATCAGGGGACAGGAGGACAATCAGGGGACAGAGGGATAATCAGGGGACAGGGGGACATTCAGGGGACAGGGGGACAATCAGGGGACAGGAGGACAATCAGGGGACAGGAGGACAATCAGGGGACAGGGGGACAATCATGGGACAGGAGGACAATCAGGGGACAGGAGGACAATCAGGGGACAGGTGGACAATCAGGGGACAGAGGGACAATCAGGGGACAGATGGACAATCAGAGGACAGGGGGACAATCAGGGGACAGGTGGACAATCAGGGGACAGGGGTACAATCAGGGGACAGGAGGACAATCAGGAGACAGGAGGACAATCAGGGGACATGGGGACAATCAGGGGACAGGAGGACAATCAGGGGAAAGGAGCACAATCAGAGGACAGGGGGACAATCAGGGGATAGGGGAACAATCAGAGGACAGGGGGACAATCAGGGGACAGGAGGACAATCAGGGGACAGGACGACAATCAGGGGCCAGAGGGACAATCAGGGGACTGATAGACAATCAGGGGACAGAGGGACAATCAGGGGACAGCTGGACAATCAGGGGACACAGGGATAATCAGGGGACAGGAGGACAATCAGGGGACAGGAGGACAATGAGGGGACAGGTGGACAATCAGGGGACAGAGGGACAATCAGGGGACAGATGGACAATCAGAGGACAGGGGGACAATCAGGGGACAGGAGGACAATCAGGTGACAGGAGGACAATCAGGGTCAGGAGGACAATCAGGGGACAGGGGGAACAATCAGGGGACAGTGGGACAATCAGGGGACAGGAGGACAATCAGGGGACAGGAGGACAATCAGGGGACAGGAGGACAATCAGGGGACAGGGGGACAATTAGGGGACAGGGGGACAATCAATGGACAGGAGGGCAATCAGGGGACAGAGGGATTATCAGGGGACAGGAGGACAATCAGGGGACAATCAGGGGACAGGGGGACAATCAGGGGACAGGAGGACAATCAGGGGACAGGAGGACAATCAGGGGACAGGAGGACAATCAGGGGACAATCAGGGGACAGGAGGACAATCAGGGGACAGGAGGACAATCAGGGGACAATCAGGGGACAGGGGGACAATCAGGGGACAGGAGGACAATCAGGGGACAGGAGGACAATCAGGAGACAATCAGGGGAGAGGAGGACAATCAGGGGACAGGGGGACAATCAGGGGACAGGGGGACAATCAGGGGACAGAGGGACAATCAGGGGACAGGAGGACAATCAGGGGACAGGAGGACAATCAGGGGACAGGAGGACAATCAGGGGACAGGTGGACAATCATGGGACAGGAGGACAATCAGGGGACAGGTGGACAATCAGGGGACAGGAGGACAATCAGGGGACAGGGGGACAATCAGGGGACAGGGGGACAATTAGGGGACAGGAGGACAATCAGGGGACAGTAGGACAATCAGAGAACAGGGGGACAATCATGGGACAGGAGGTCAATCAGGGGACAGGAGGACAATCAGGGGACAGATGGACAATCAGGGGACAGGGGGACAATCAGGGGACAGGGGGACAATCAGGGGAGAGGAGGACAATCAGGGGACAGAGGGACAATCAGGGGACAGGGGGACAATCGGGACAGGAGGACAATCAGGGGACAGTAGGACAATCAGGGGACAGGGGGACAATCATGGGACAGGAGGTCAATCAGGGGACAGGAGGACAATCAGGGGACAGATGGATAATCAGGGGACAGGGGGACAGACATGGGGACAATCAGGGGACAGGGGGACAATCAGGGAACAGGGGGACAATCAGGGGACAGGGGGACAATCAGGGGACAGGGGGACAATCAGGGGACAGGAGGACAAACAGCGGACAGAGGGACAATCAGGGGACAGGGGGACAATCAGGGGACAGGGGGACAATCAGGGGACAGGAGAACAATCAGGGGACAGGAGGACAATCAGGGGACAATCAGGGGACAAGGGGACAATCAGGGGACAGGAGGACAATCAGGGGACAATCAGGGGACAGGGGGACAATCAGGGGACAGGAGGACAATCAGGGGACAGGAGGACAATCAGGGGACAATCAGGGGACAGGAGGACAATCAGGGGACAGGAGGACAATCAGGGGACAATCAGGGGACAGGGGGACAATCAGGGGACAGGAGGACAATCAGGGGACAGGAGGACAATCAGGGGACAATCAGGGGAGAGGAGGGCAATCAGGGGACAGGGGGACAATCAGGGGACAGGGGGACAATCAGGGGACAGAGGGACAATCAGGGGACAGGAGGACAATCAGGGGACAGGAGGACAATCAGGGGACAGGAGGACAATCAGGGGACAGGTGGACAATCATGGGACAGGAGAACAATCAGGGGACAGGTTGACAATTAAGGGACAGGAGGACAATCAGGGGACAGGGGGACAATCAGGGGACAGGGGGACAATTAGGGGACAGGAGGACAATCAGGGGACAGTAGGACAATCAGAGAACAGGGGGACAATCATGGGACAGGAGGTCAATCAGGGGACAGGAGGACAATCAGGGGACAGATGGACAATCAGGGGACAGGGGGACAATCAGGGGACAGGGGGACAATCAGGGGAGAGGAGGACAATCAGGGGACAGAGGGACAATCAGGGGACAGGGGGACAATCAGGGAACAGGGGGACAATCAGGGGACAGGGGGACAATCAGGGGACAGGGGGACAATCAGGGGACAGGAGGACAAACAGGGGACAGGAGGACAATCAGGGGACAGGGGGACAATCAGGGGACAGGGGGACAATCAGGGGACAGGGGGACAATCAGGGGACAGAGGGACAATCAGGGGACAGGAGGACAATCAGGGGACAGGGGGACCATCAGGGGGACAATCAGGGGACAGGTGGACAATCAGGGGACAGGGGGACAATCAGGGGACAGAGGGACAATCAGGGGACAGGAGGACAATCAGGGGACAGGGGGACCATCAGGGGGACAATCAGGGAACAGATGGACAATCAGGGGACAGGGGGACAATCAGGGGACAGGGGGACAATCAGGGGAGAGGAGGACAATCAGGGGACAGAGGGACAATCAGGGGACAGGGGGACAATCAGGGGACAGGGGGACAATCAGGGGTCAGGGGGACAATCAGGGGACAGGGGGACAATCAGGGGACAGGAGGACAATCAGGGGACAGGAGGACAATCGGGGGACAATCAGGGGACAGAGGGACAATCAGGGGACAGTGGGACAATCAGGGGACTGGAGGACAATGAGGGGATAGGGGGACAATGATGGGACAGGAGGACAATCAGGGGACAGGAGGACAATCAGGGGACAGATGGACAATCAGGGGACAGGGGGACAATCAGGGGACAGGGGGACCATCAGGGGACAGGGGGACAATCAGGGAACAGGAGGACAATCAGGGAACAGGAGGACAATCAGGGGACAGGGGACAATCAGGGGACAGGGGGACAATCATGGGACAGGAGGACAGTCAGGGGACAGGAGGACAATCAGGGGACAGGGGGACAATCAGAGGACAGGGGGACAATCAGGGGACAGGGGGACAATCATGGGACAGGAGGACAATCAGGGGACAGGAGGACAATCAGGGGACAGATGGACAATCATGGGACAGGGGGACATTCAGGGGACAGGGGGACAATCAGGGGACAGGAGGACAATCAGGGGACAGGAGGACAATCAAGGGACAGGGGGACAATCATGGGACAGGAGGACAATCAGGGGACAGGAGGACAATCAGGGGACAGGTGGACAATCAGGGGACAGAAGGACAATCAGGGGACAGATGGACAATCAGAGGACAGGGGGACAATCAGGGGACAGGTGGACAATCAGGGGACAGGGGTACAATCAGGGGACAGGAGGACAATCAGGAGACAGGAGGACAATCAGGGGACATGGGGACAATCAGGGGACAGGAGGACAATCAGGGGAAAGGAGCGCAATCAGGGGACAGGGTGACAATCAGGGGACAGGGGGACAATCAGAGGACAGGGGGCAATCAGGGGACAGGAGGACAATCAGGGGACAGGACGGCAATCAGGGGACAGAGGGACAATCAGGGGACTGATAGACAATCAGGGGACAGAGGGACAATCAGGGGACAGCTGGACAATCAGGGGACACAGGGATAATCAGGGGACAGGAGGACAATCAGGGGACAGGAGGACAATGAGGGGACAGGTGGACAATCAGGGGACAGAGGGACAATCAGGGGACAGATGGACAATCAGGGGACAGGAGGACAATCAGGTGACAGGAGGACAATCAGGGTCAGGAGGACAATCAGGGGACAGGGGGAACAATCAGGGGACAGTGGGACAATCAGGGGACAGGAGGACAATCAGGGGACAGGAGGACAATCAGGGGACAGGAGGACAATCAGGGGACAGGGGGACAATTAGGGGACAGGGGGACAATCAATGGACAGGAGGGCAATCAGGGGACAGAGGGATTATCAGGGGACAGGAGGACAATCAGGGGACAGGGGGGCAATCAGGGGACAGAGGGGTAATCATTGGACAGGAGGACAATCAGGGGACAGAGGGACAATCAGGGGACTGATGGACAATCAGGGGACAGAGAGATAATCAGGGGACAGGAGGACAATCAGGGGACAGGGGGACAATCAGGGGACAGTGGACAATCAGGGGACAGGGGGACAATGAGGGGACAGGAGGACAATCAGGGGACAGGTGGACAATCAGGGGACAGGGGGACAATCAGGGGACAGGAGGGCAATCATGGGACAGAGGGACAATCAGGGGACAGGGGGACAATCAGGGGACACAGGGACAATCAGGGGACAGGAGGACAATCAGGGGACAGAGGGATAATCAGGGGACAGGGGGACAATCAGGGGAGAGGGGGACAATCAGGGGACAGGGGGACAATCAGGGGACAGAGGTACAATCAGGGGACAGGAGGACAATCAGGTGGACAGGAGGACCATCAGGGGACAGGGGGACAATCAGGGGACAGAGGGACAATCAGGGGACAGGAGGACAATCAGGGGACAGAGGGATAATCAGGGGACAGGGGGACAATCAGGGGACAGAGGGACAATCAGGGGACAGGAGGACAATCAGGGGACAGAGGGACAATCAGGGGACAGGGGGACAATCAGGGGACAGAGGGACAATCAGGGGACAGGGGGACAATCAGGGGACAGGAGGACAATCAGGTGGAAAGGAGGACAATCAGGGGACAGGGGGACAATCAGGGGACAGAGGGACAATCAGGGGACAGAGTGATAATCAGGAGACAGAGGAATAATCAGGGGACAGGGGGTCAATCAGGGGACAGGGGGACAATCAGGGGACAGGGGGACAATCAGGGGACAGGGGGACAATCAGGGGACAGGAGGACAATCAGGGGACAGAGGGATAATCAGGGCACAGGGGGACAATCAGGGGACAGGGGGACAATCAGGGGACAGAGGGATAATCAGGGGACAGGGGGACAATCAGGGGACAGGGGGACAAGCAGGGGACAGGGGGACAATCAGGGGACAGGAGGACAATCAGGGGACAGGGGGACAATTAGGGGACAGGGGGACAATCAATGGACAGGAGGGCAATCAGGGGACAGAGGAATTATCAGGGGACAGGAGGACAATCAGGGGACAGGGGGGCAATCAGGGGAGAGAGGGGTAATCAGTGGACAGGAGGACAATCAGGGGACAGAGGGACAATCAGGGGACTGATGGACAATCAGGGGACAGAGAGATAATCAGGGGACAGGAGGACAATCAGGGGACAGGGGGACAATCAGGGGACAGGGGGACAATCAGGGGACAGGAGGACAATCAGGGGACAGGAGGACAATCAGGGGACAGGGGGACAATCAGTGGACAGGAGGACAATCAGGGGACAGGAGGACAATCAGGGGACAGGAGGACAATCAGGGGACAGGGGGACAATCAGGGGACAGAGGGACAATCAGGGGACAGGAGGACAATCAGGGGACAGAGGGATAATCAGGGGACAGGGGGACAATCAGGGGACAGGAGGACAATCAGGGGACAGGAGGACAATCAGGGGACAGATGGACAATCAGGGGACAGGAGGTCAATCAGAGGACAGGGGGACAATCAGGGGACAGGGGGACAATCAGGGGATAGGAGGACAATCAGGGGACAGGAGGACAATCAGGGGACAGGAGGACAATCAGGGGACAGATGGACAATCAGGGGCCAGGGGGACAATCAGGGGACAGGAGGACAATCAGGGGACAGAGGAACAATCAGGGGACAGGGGGACAATCAGGGGACAGGAGGACAATCAGGGGACAGGAGGACAATCAGGGGACAGGAAGACAATCAGGGGACAGGGGGACAATCAGGGGAGAGGGGGACAATCATGGGACAGGAGGACAATCAGGGGACAGATGGACAATCAGGGGACAGGGGGACAATCAGGGGACAGGGGGACAATCAGGGGACAGGAGGACAATCAGGGGACAGGAGGACAATAAGGGGACAGGAAGACAATCAGGGGACAGGGGGAAAATCAGGGGACAGGGGGACAATCATGGGACAGGAGGACAATCAGGGGACAGATGGACAATCAGGGGACAGGGGGACAATCAGGGGACAGGGGGACAATCAGGGGACAGGAGGACAATCAGGGGACAGGAGGACAATCAGGGGACAGGAGGTCAATCAGAGGACAGGGGGACAATCAGGGGACAGGGGGACAATCAGGGGATAGGAGGACAATCAGGGGACAGGAGGACAATCAGGGGACAGGAGGACACTCAGGGGACAGGGGGACAATCAGGGGACAGGAGGACAATCAGGGGACAGGAGGACAATCAGGGGACAGGAGGACAATCAGGGGACAGGAAGACAATCAGGGGAAAGGGGGACAATCAAGGGACAGGAGGACAATCAGGGGACAGGAGGACAATAAGGGGACAGGAAGACAATCAGGGGACAGGAAGACAATCAGGGGAAAGGGGGACAATCAAGGGTCAGGAGGACAATCAGGGGACAGGGGGACAATCAGGGGACAGGGGGGCAATCAGGGGACAGAGGGATAATCAGGGGACAGGAGGACAATCAGGGGACCGAGGGACAACCAGGGGACAGAGGGACAATCAAAGGACAGGGGGACAATCAGGGGACAGGGGGACAATCAGGGGACAGGAGGACAATCAGGGGACAGGAGGACAATCAGGGGACAGGAGGACAATCAGGTGACAGGAGGACAATCAGGGTCAGGAGGACAATCAGGGGACAGGGGGCAATCAGGGGACAGGGGGACAATCAGGGGACAGGAGGACAATCAGGGGACAGGAGGACAATCAGGGAACAGGAGGACAATCAGGGGACTGTGGGACAATCAGGGGACAGAGGGACAATCAGGGGACAGGAGGACAATCAGGGGACAGAGGGATAATCAGGGGACAGGGGGACATTCAGGGGACAGGGGGACAATCAGGGGACAGGAGGACAATCAGGGGACAGGAGGACAATCAAGGGACAGGGGGACAATCATGGGACAGGAGGACAATCAGGGGACAGGAGGACAATCAGGGGACAGGTGGACAATCAGGGGACAGAAGGACAATCAGGGGACAGATGGACAATCAGAGGACAGGGGGACAATCAGGGGACAGGTGGACAATCAGGGGACAGGGGTACAATCAGGGGACAGGAGGACAATCAGGAGACAGGAGGACAATCAGGGGACATGGGGACAATCAGGGGACAGGAGGACAATCAGGGGAAAGGAGCACAATCAGGGGACAGGGTGACAATCAGGGGACAGGGGGACAATCAGAGGACAGGGGGCAATCAGGGGACAGGAGGACAATCAGGGGACAGGACGGCAATCAGGGGACAGAGGGACAATCAGGGGACTGATAGACAATCAGGGGACAGAGGGACAATCAGGGGACAGCTGGACAATCAGGGGACACAGGGATAATCAGGGGACAGGAGGACAATCAGGGGACAGGAGGACAATGAGGGGACAGGTGGACAATCAGGGGACAGAGGGACAATCAGGGGACAGATGGACAATCAGGGGACAGGAGGACAATCAGGTGACAGGAGGACAATCAGGGTCAGGAGGACAATCAGGGGACAGGGGGAACAATCAGGGGACAGTGGGACAATCAGGGGACAGGAGGACAATCAGGGGACAGGAGGACAATCAGGGGACAGGAGGACAATCAGGGGACAGGGGGACAATTAGGGGACAGGGGGACAATCAATGGACAGGAGGGCAATCAGGGGACAGAGGGATTATCAGGGGACAGGAGGACAATCAGGGGACAGGGGGGCAATCAGGGGACAGAGGGGTAATCATTGGACAGGAGGACAATCAGGGGACAGAGGGACAATCAGGGGACTGATGGACAATCAGGGGACAGAGAGATAATCAGGGGACAGGAGGACAATCAGGGGACAGGGGGACAATCAGGGGACAGTGGACAATCAGGGGACAGGGGGACAATCAGGGGACAGGAGGACAATCAGGGGACAGGTGGACAATCAGGGGACAGGGGGACAATCAGGGGACAGGAGGGCAATCATGGGACAGAGGGACAATCAGGGGACAGGGGGACAATCAGGGGACACAGGGACAATCAGGGGACAGGAGGACAATCAGGGGACAGAGGGATAATCAGGGGACAGGGGGACAATCAGGGGAGAGGGGGACAATCAGGGGACAGGGGGACAATCAGGGGACAGAGGTACAATCAGGGGACAGGAGGACAATCAGGTGGACAGGAGGACAATCAGGGGACAGGGGGACAATCAGGGGACAGAGGGACAATCAGGGGACAGGAGGACAATCAGGGGACAGAGGGATAATCAGGGGACAGGGGGACAATCAGGGGACAGAGGGACAATCAGGGGACAGGAGGACAATCAGGGGACAGAGGGACAATCAGGGGACAGGGGGACAATCAGGGGACAGAGGGACAATCAGGGGACAGGGGGACAATCAGGGGACAGGAGGACAATCAGGTGGAAAGGAGGACAATCAGGGGACAGGGGGACAATCAGGGGACAGAGGGACAATCAGGGGACAGAGTGATAATCAGGAGACAGAGGAATAATCAGGGGACAGGGGGTCAATCAGGGGACAGGGGGACAATCAGGGGACAGGGGGACAATCAGGGGACAGGGGGACAATCAGGGGACAGGAGGACAATCAGGGGACAGAGGGATAATCAGGGCACAGGGGGACAATCAGGGGACAGGGGGACAATCAGGGGACAGAGGGATAATCAGGGGACAGGGGGACAATCAGGGGACAGGGGGACAAGCAGGGGACAGGGGGACAATCAGGGGACAGGAGGACAATCAGGGGACAGGGGGACAATTAGGGGACAGGGGGACAATCAATGGACAGGAGGGCAATCAGGGGACAGAGGAATTATCAGGGGACAGGAGGACAATCAGGGGACAGGGGGGCAATCAGGGGAGAGAGGGGTAATCAGTGGACAGGAGGACAATCAGGGGACAGAGGGACAATCAGGGGACTGATGGACAATCAGGGGACAGAGAGATAATCAGGGGACAGGAGGACAATCAGGGGACAGGGGGACAATCAGGGGACAGGGGGACAATCAGGGGACAGGAGGACAATCAGGGGACAGGAGGACAATCAGGGGACAGGGGGACAATCAGTGGACAGGAGGACAATCAGGGGACAGGAGGACAATCAGGGGACAGGAGGACAATCAGGGGACAGGGGGACAATCAGGGGACAGAGGGACAATCAGGGGACAGGAGGACAATCAGGGGACAGAGGGATAATCAGGGGACAGGGGGACAATCAGGGGACAGGAGGACAATCAGGGGACAGGAGGACAATCAGGGGACAGATGGACAATCAGGGGACAGGAGGTCAATCAGAGGACAGGGGGACAATCAGGGGACAGGGGGACAATCAGGGGATAGGAGGACAATCAGGGGACAGGAGGACAATCAGGGGACAGGAGGACACTCAGGGGACAGGGGGACAATCAGGGGACAGGAGGACAATCAGGGGACAGGAGGACAATCAGGGGACAGGAAGACAATCAGGGGAAAGGGGGACAATCAAGGGACAGGAGGACAATCAGGGGACAGGAGGACAATAAGGGGACAGGAAGACAATCAGGGGACAGGAAGACAATCAGGGGAAAGGGGGACAATCAAGGGTCAGGAGGACAATCAGGGGACAGGGGGACAATCAGGGGACAGGGGGGCAATCAGGGGACAGAGGGATAATCAGGGGACAGGAGGACAATCAGGGGACCGAGGGACAACCAGGGGACAGAGGGACAATCAAAGGACAGGGGGACAATCAGGGGACAGGGGGACAATCAGGGGACAGGAGGACAATCAGGGGACAGGAGGACAATCAGGGGACAGGAGGACAATCAGGTGACAGGAGGACAATCAGGGTCAGGAGGACAATCAGGGGACAGGGGGCAATCAGGGGACAGGGGGACAATCAGGGGACAGGAGGACAATCAGGGGACAGGAGGACAATCAGGGAACAGGAGGACAATCAGGGGACTGTGGGACAATCAGGGGACAGAGGGACAATCAGGGGACAGCAGGACAATCAGGGGACAGAGGGATAATCAGGGGACAGGGGGACATTCAGGGGACAGGGGGACAATCAGGGGACAGGAGGACAATCAGGGGACAGGAGGACAATCAAGGGACAGGGGGACAATCATGGGACAGGAGGACAATCAGGGGACAGGAGGACAATCAGGGGACAGGTGGACAATCAGGGGACAGAAGGACAATCAGGGGACAGATGGACAATCAGAGGACAGGGGGACAATCAGGGGACAGGTGGACAATCAGGGGACAGGGGTACAATCAGGGGACAGGAGGACAATCAGGAGACAGGAGGACAATCAGGGGACATGGGGACAATCAGGGGACAGGAGGACAATCAGGGGAAAGGAGCACAATCAGGGGACAGGGTGACAATCAGGGGACAGGGGGACAATCAGAGGACAGGGGGCAATCAGGGGACAGGAGGACAATCAGGGGACAGGACGGCAATCAGGGGACAGAGGGACAATCAGGGGACTGATAGACAATCAGGGGACAGAGGGACAATCAGGGGACAGCTGGACAATCAGGGGACACAGGGATAATCAGGGGACAGGAGGACAATCAGGGGACAGGAGGACAATGAGGGGACAGGTGGACAATCAGGGGACAGAGGGACAATCAGGGGACAGATGGACAATCAGGGGACAGGAGGACAATCAGGTGACAGGAGGACAATCAGGGTCAGGAGGACAATCAGGGGACAGGGGGAACAATCAGGGGACAGTGGGACAATCAGGGGACAGGAGGACAATCAGGGGACAGGAGGACAATCAGGGGACAGGAGGACAATCAGGGGACAGGGGGACAATTAGGGGACAGGGGGACAATCAATGGACAGGAGGGCAATCAGGGGACAGAGGGATTATCAGGGGACAGGAGGACAATCAGGGGACAGGGGGGCAATCAGGGGACAGAGGGGTAATCATTGGACAGGAGGACAATCAGGGGACAGAGGGACAATCAGGGGACTGATGGACAATCAGGGGACAGAGAGATAATCAGGGGACAGGAGGACAATCAGGGGACAGGGGGACAATCAGGGGACAGGGGGACAATCAGGGGACAGGGGGACAATCAGGGGACAGGAGGACAATCAGGGGACAGGTGGACAATCAGGGGACAGGGGGACAATCAGGGGACAGGAGGGCAATCATGGGACAGAGGGACAATCAGGGGACAGGGGGACAATCAGGGAACACAGGGACAATCAGGGGACAGGAGGACAATCAGGGGACAGAGGGATAATCAGGGGACAGGGGGACAATCAGGGGAGAGGGGGACAATCAGGGGACAGGGGGACAATCAGGGGACAGAGGTACAATCAGGGGACAGGAGGACAATCAGGTGGACAGGAGGACAATCAGGGGACAGGGGGACAATCAGGGGACAGAGGGACAATCAGGGGACAGGAGGACAATCAGGGGACAGAGGGATAATCAGGGGACAGGGGGACAATCAGGGGACAGAGGGACAATCAGGGGACAGGAGGACAATCAGGGGACAGAGGGACAATCAGGGGACAGGGGGACAATCAGGGGACAGAGGGACAATCAGGGGACAGGGGGACAATCAGGGGACAGGAGGACAATCAGGTGGAAAGGAGGACAATCAGGGGACAGGGGGACAATCAGGGGACAGAGGGACAATCAGGGGACAGAGTGATAATCAGGAGACAGAGGAATAATCAGGGGACAGGGGGTCAATCAGTGGACAGGGGGACAATCAGGGGACAGGGGGACAATCAGGGGACAGGGGGACAATCAGGGGACAGGAGGACAATCAGGGGACAGAGGGATAATCAGGGCACAGGGGGACAATCAGGGGACAGTGGGACAATCAGGGGACAGAGGGATAATCAGGGGACAGGGGGACAATCAGGGGACAGGGGGACAAGCAGGGGACAGGGGGACAATCAGGGGACAGGAGGACAATCAGGGGACAGGGGGACAATTAGGGGACAGGGGGACAATCAATGGACAGGAGGGCAATCAGGGGACAGAGGAATTATCAGGGGACAGGAGGACAATCAGGGGACAGGGGGGCAATCAGGGGAGAGAGGGGTAATCAGTGGACAGGAGGACAATCAGGGGACAGAGGGACAATCAGGGGACTGATGGACAATCAGGGGACAGAGAGATAATCAGGGGACAGGAGGACAATCAGGGGACAGGGGGACAATCAGGGGACAGGGGGACAATCAGGGGACAGGAGGACAATCAGGGGACAGGAGGACAATCAGGGGACAGGGGGACAATCAGTGGACAGGAGGACAATCAGGGGACAGGAGGACAATCAGGGGACAGGAGGACAATCAGGGGACAGGGGGACAATCAGGGGACAGAGGGACAATCAGGGGACAGGAGGACAATCAGGGGACAGAGGGATAATCAGGGGACAGGGGGACAATCAGGGGACAGGAGGACAATCAGGGGACAGGAGGACAATCAGGGGACAGATGGACAATCAGGGGCCAGGGGGACAATCAGGGGACAGGAGGACAATCAGGGGACAGAGGAACAATCAGGGGACAGGGGGACAATCAGGGGACAGGAGGACAATCAGGGGACAGGAGGACAATCAGTGGACAGGAAGACAATCAGGGGACAGGGGGACAATCAGGGGAGAGGGGGACAATCATGGGACAGGAGGACAATCAGGGGACAGATGGACAATCAGGGGACAGGGGGACAATCAGTGGACAGGTGGACAATCAGGGGACAGGAGGACAATCAGGGGACAGGAGGACAATCAGGGGACAGGGGGACAATCAGGGGACAGGGGGACAATCAGGGGACAGGGGGACAATCAGGGGACAGGAGGACAATCAGGGGGACAATCAGGGGACGGGGGACAATCATGGGACAGGAGGACAATCAGGGGACAGGAGGACAATCAGGGGACAGGAGGACAATCAGGGGACAGGGGGACAATCAGGGGACAGGTGGACAATCAGGGGACAGGGGGACAATCAGGGGACAGGAGGACAATCAGGGGACAGGAGGACAATAAGGGGACAGGAAGACAATCAGGGGACAGGGGGAAAATCAGGGGACAGGGGGACAATCATGGGACAGGAGGACAATCAGGGGACAGATGGACAATCAGGGGACAGGGGGACAATCAGGGGACAGGAGGTCAATCAGGGGACAGGGGGACAATCAGGGGACAGGGGGACAATCAGGGGATAGGAGGACAATCAGGGGACAGGAGGACAATCAGGGGACAGGAGGACACTCAGGGGACAGGGGGACAATCAGGGGACAGGAGGACAATCAGGGGACAGGAGGACAATCAGGGGACAGGAGGACAATCAGGGGACAGGAAGACAATCAGGGGAAAGGGGGATAATCAAGGGACAGGAGGACAATCAGGGGACAGGAGGACAATAAGGGGACAGGAAGACAATCAGGGGACAGGAAGACAATCAGGGGAAAGGGGGACAATCAAGGGTCAGGAGGACAATCAGGGGACAGGGGGACAATAAGGGGACAGGGGGGCAATCAGGGGACAGAGGGATAATCAGGGGACAGGAGGACAATCAGGGGACCGAGGGACAACCAGGGGACAGAGGGACAATCAAAGGACAGGGGGACAATCAGGGGACAGGGGGACAATTCTGGGACAGGAGGACAATCAGGGGACAGGAGGGCAATCGAGGGACAGATGGACAATCAGGGGACAGGGGGATAATCAGGGGACAGGAGGACAATCAGGGGACAGGAGGACAATCAGGGGACAGGAGGACAATCAGGGTCAGGAGGACAATCAGGGGACAGGGGGCAATCAGGGGACAGGGGGACAATCAGGGGACAGGAAGACAATCACGGGACAGGAGGACAATCAGGGGACAGGAGGACAATCAGGGGACTGTGGGACAATCAGGGGACAGAGGGACAATCAGGGGACAGGAGGACAATCAGGGGACAGAGGGATAATCAGGGGACAGGGGGACATTCAGGGGACAGGGGGACAATCAGGGGACAGGAGGACAATCAGGGGACAGGAGGACAATCAGGGGACAGGGGGACAATCATGGGACAGGAGGACAATCAGGGGACAGGAGGACAATCAGGGGACAGGTGGACAATCAGGGGACAGAGGGACAATCAGGGGACAGATGGACAATCAGAGGACAGGGGGACAATCAGGGGACAGGTGGACAATCAGGGGACAGGGGTACAATCAGGGGACAGGAGGACAATCAGGAGACAGGAGGACAATCAGGGGACATGGGGACAATCAGGGGACAGGAGGACAATCAGGGGAAAGGAGCACAATCAGAGGACAGGGGGACAATCAGGGGATAGGGGAACAATCAGAGGACAGGGGGACAATCAGGGGACAGGAGGACAATCAGGGGACAGGACGACAATCAGGGGCCAGAGGGACAATCAGGGGACTGATAGACAATCAGGGGACAGAGGGACAATCAGGGGACAGCTGGACAATCAGGGGACACAGGGATAATCAGGGGACAGGAGGACAATCAGGGGACAGGAGGACAATGAGGGGACAGGTGGACAATCAGGGGACAGAGGGACAATCAGGGGACAGATGGACAATCAGAGGACAGGGGGACAATCAGGGGACAGGAGGACAATCAGGTGACAGGAGGACAATCAGGGTCAGGAGGACAATCAGGGGACAGGGGGAACAATCAGGGGACAGTGGGACAATCAGGGGACAGGAGGACAATCAGGGGACAGGAGGACAATCAGGGGACAGGAGGACAATCAGGGGACAGGGGGACAATTAGGGGACAGGGGGACAATCAATGGACAGGAGGGCAATCAGGGGACAGAGGGATTATCAGGGGACAGGAGGACAATCAGGGGACAGGGGGGCAATCAGGGGACAGAGGGGTAATCATTGGACAGGAGGACAATCAGGGGACAGAGGGACAATCAGGGGACTGATGGACAATCAGGGGACAGAGAGATAATCAGGGGACAGGAGGACAATCAGGGGACAGGGGGACAATCAGGGGAAAGGGGACAATCAGGGGACAGGGGGACAATCAGGGGACAGGAGGACAATCAGGGGACAGGTGGACAATCAGGGGACAGGGGGACAATCAGGGGACAGGAGGGCAATCATGGGACAGAGGGACAATCAGGGGACAGAGGGACAATCAGGGGACACAGGGACAATCAGGGGACAGGAGGACAATCAGGGGACAGAGGGATAATCAGGGGACAGGGGGACAATCAGGGGAGAGGGGGACAATCAGGGGACAGGGGGATAATCAGGGGACAGAGGTACAATCAGGGGACAGGAGGACAATCAGGTGGACAGGAGGACAATCAGGGGACAGGGGGACAATCAGGGGACAGGGGGACAATCAGGGGACAGGAGGACAATCAGGGGACAGGAGGACAATCAGGGGACAGGGGGACTATTAGGGGACAGTGGGGGCAATCAGGGGACAGGAGGGCAATCAGGGGACAGAGGGACAATCAGGGGACAGGGGGACAATCAGGGGACAGGGGGACAATCAGGGGACAGGAGGACAATCAGGGGACAGGAGGACAATCAGGGGACAGACGGACAATCAGGGGACAGATGGCCAATCAGGGGACAGAGAGGTAATCAGGGGACAGGGGGACAATCAGGGGACAGGGGGACAATCATGGGACAGGAGGACAATCAGGGGACAGGAGGACAATCAGGGGACAGATGGACAATCAGGGGATAGGGGGACAATCAGGGGACAGGGGGACAATCAGGGGACAGGGGGACAATCATGGGACAGGAGGACAATCAGGGGACAGGAGGACAATCAGGGGACAGGTGGACAATCAGGGGACAGAGGGACAATCAGGGGACAGATGGACAATCAGAGGACAGGGGGACAATCAGGGGACAGGTGGACAATCAGGGGACCGGGGTACAATCAGGGGACAGGAGGACAATCAGGAGACAGGAGGACAATCAGGGGACATGGGGACAATCAGGGGACAGGAGGACAATCAGGTGAAAGGAGCACAATCAGGGGACAGGGGGACAATCAGGGGACAGGGGGACAATCAGAGGACAGGGGGACAATCAGGGGACAGGAGGACAATCAGGGGACAGGACGACAATCAGGGGACAGAGGGACAATCAGGGGACTGATAGACAATCAGGGGACAGAGGGACAATCAGGGGACAGCTGGACAATCAGGGGACAGAGGGATAATCAGGGGACAGGAGGACAATCAGGGGACAGGAGGACAATGAGGGGACAGGTGGACAATCAGGGGACAGAGGGACAATCAGGGGACAGATGGACAATCAGAGGACAGGGGGACAATCAGGGGACAGGAGGACAATCAGGGGACAGGAGGACAATCAGGTGACAGGAGGACAATCAGGGTCAGGAGGACAATCAGGGGACAGGGGGAACAATCAGGGGACAGTGGGACAATCAGGGGACAGGAGGACAATCAGGGGACAGGAGGACAATCAGGGGACAGGAGGACAATCAGGGGACAGGGGGACAATTAGGGGACAGGGGGACAATCAATGGACAGGAGGGCAATCAGGGGACAGAGGGATTATCAGGGGAAAGGAGGACAATCAGGGGACAGGGGGGCAATCAGGGGACAGAGGGGTAATCAGTGGACAGGAGGACAATCAGGGAACAGAGGGACAATCAGGGGACTGATGGACAATCAGGGGACAGGGGAACAATCAGGGGAGAGGGGGACAATCAGGGGACAGGGGGACAATCAGGGGACAGAGGGACAATCAGGGGACAGGAGGACAATCAGGGGACAGGAGGACAATCAGGGGACAGGGGGACAATCAGGGGACAGAGGGACAATCAGGGGACAGGAGGTCAATCAGGGGACAGAGGGATAATCAGGGGACAGGGGGACAATCAGGGGACAGGGGGACAATCAGGGGACAGGAGGACAATCAGGTGGAAAGGAGGACAATCAGGGGACAGGGGGACAATCAGGGGACACAGGGACAATCAGGGGACAGAGTGATAATCAGGAGACAGAGGGATAATCAGGGGACAGGGGGACAATCAGGGGACAGGGGGACAATCAGGGGACAGGGGGACAATCAGGGGACAGGAGGACAATCAGGGGACAGGAGGACAATCAGGGGATAGGGGGACAATTAGGGGACAGGGGGGGCAATCAGGGGACAGGAGGGCAATCAGGGGACAGAGGGACAATCAGGGGACAGGGGGACAATCAGGGGACAGGGGGACAATCAGGGGACAGGAGGACAATCAGGGGACAGGAGGACAATCAGGGGACAGACGGACAATCAGGGGACAGATGGATAATCAGGGGACAGATGGACAATCAGGGGACAGAGGGATAATCAGGGGACAGGAGGACAATCAGGGGACAGGGGGACAATCAGGGGACAGGGGGACAATCATGGGACAGGAGGACAATCAGGGGACAGGAGGACAATCACGGGACAGATGGACAATCAGGGGACAGGGGGACAATCAGGGGACAGGGGGACAATCAGGGGACAGGGGGACAATCATGGGACAGGAGGACAATCAGGGGACAGGAGGACAATCAGGGGACAGGAGGACAATCAGGGGACAGAGGGACAATCAGGGGACTGATAGACAATCAGGGGACAGAGGGACAATCAGGGGACAGCTGGACAATCAGGGGACAGAGGGATAATCAGGGGACAGGAGGACAATCAGGGGACAGGGGGGCAATCAGGGGACAGAGGGATAATCAGGGGACATGAGGACAATCAGGGGACAGAGGGACAATCAGGGGACATGGGGACAATCAGGGGACAGGGGGACAATTCTGGGACAGGAGGACAATCAGGGGACAGGAGGGCAATCGAGGGATAGATGGACAATCAGGGGACAGGGGGACAATCAGGGGACAGGAGGACAATCAGGGGTCAGGGGGACAATCAGGGGACAGGAGGACAATCAGGGGACAGGAGGACAATCAGGTGACAGGAGGACAATCAGGGTCAGGAGGACAATCATGGGACATGGGGACAATCAGGGGAAAGGAGGACAATTAGGGGAAAGGAGGACAATCAGGGGACAGGAGGACAATCAGGGGACAGGAGGACAATCAGGGGACAGGGGGAACAATCAGGGGACAGTGGGACAATCAGGGGACAGAGGGACAATCAGGGGACAGGAGGACAATCAGGGGACAGAGGGATAATCAGGGGACAGGGGGACAATCAGGGGACAGGGGGACAATCAGGGGACAGGAGGACAATCAGGGGACAGGAGGACAATCAGGGGACAGGAGGACAATCAGGGGACAGGGGGACAATTAGGGGACAGGGGGACAATCAATGGACAGGAGGGCAATCAGGGGACAGAGGGATTATCAGGGAACAGGAGGTCAATCAGGGGACAGGGGGGCAATCAGGGGACAGAGGGGTAATCAGTGGACAGGAGGACAATCAGGGGACAGAGGGACAATCAGGGGACTGATGGACAATCAGGGGACAGAGAGATAATCAGGGGACAGGAGGACAATCAGGGGACAGGGGGACAATCAGGGGACAGGGGACAATCAGGGGACAGGGGGACAATCAGGGAACAGGAGGACAATCAGGGGACAGGTGGACAATCAGGGGACAGGGGAACAATCAGGGGACAGGAGGGCAATCATGGGACAGAGGGACAATCAGGGGACAGGGGGACAATCAGGGGACACAGGGACAATCAGGGGACAGGAGGACAATCAGGGGACAGAGGGATAATCAGGGGACAGGGGGACAATCAGGGGAGAGGGGGACAATCAGGGGACAGGGGGACAGTTAGGGGACAGAGGGACAATCAGGGGACAGGGGGACAATCAGGGGACAGGAGGACAATCAGGCGGACAGGAGGACAATCAGGGGACAGGGGGACAATCAGGGGACAGAGGGACAATCAGGGGATAGGAGGACAATCAGGGGACAGAGGGATAATCAGGGGACAGGGGGACAATCAGGGGACATGGGGACAATCAGTGGACAGGGGGACAATCAGTGGACAGGAGGACAATCAGGGGACAGGAGGACAATCAGCGGACAGGGGGACAATTAGGGGACAGGGGGGGCAATCAGGGGACAGGAGGGCAATCAGGGGACAGAGGGACAATCAGGGGACAGGGGGACAATCAGGGGACAGGGCGACAATCAGGGGACAGGGGGACAATCAGTGGACAGGAGGACAATCAGGGGACAGGAGGACAATCAGGGGACAGAGGAACAATCAGGGGACAGATGGACAATCAGGGGACAGAGGGACAATCAGGGGACAGATGGACAATCAGGGGACAGAGGGATTATCAGGGGACAGGAGGACAATCAGGGGACAGGGGGGCAATCAGGGGACAGAGGCATAATCAGTGGACAGGAGGACAATTAGGGGACAGAGGGACAATCAGGGGACAGAGGGATAATCAGGGGACAGGAGGACAATCAGGGGACAGGGGGACAATCAGGGGACAGGAGGACAATCAGGGGACAGGAGGACAATCAGGGGACAGAGGGACAATCAGGGGACTGATAGACAATCAGGGGACAGAGGGACAATCGGGGGACAGCTGGACAATCAGGGGACAGAGGGATAATCAGGGGACAGGAGGACAATCAGGGGACAGGGGGGCAATCAGGGGACAGAGGGATAATCAGGGGACATGAGGACAATCAGGGGACAGAGGGACAATCAGGGGACATGGGGACAATCAGGGGACAGGGGGACAATTCTGGGACAGGAGGACAATCAGGGGACAGGAGGGCAATCGATGGACAGATGGACAATCAGGGGACAGGGGGACAATCAGGGGACAGGAGGACAATCAGGGGTCAGGGGGACAATCAGGGGACAGGAGGACAATCAGGGGACAGGAGGACAATCAGGTGACAGGAGGACAATCAGGGTCAGGAGGACAATCATGGGACATGGGGACAATCAGGGGAAAGGAGGACAATTAGGGGAAAGGAGGACAATCAGGGGACAGGAGGACAATCAGGGGACAGGAGGACAATCAGGGGACAGGGGGAACAATCAGGGGACAGTGGGACAATCAGAGGACAGAGGGACAATCAGGGGACAGGAGGACAATCAGGGGACAGAGGGATAATCAGGGGACAGGGGGACAATCAGGGGACAGGGGGACAATCAGGGGACAGGAGGACAATCAGGGGACAGGAGGACAATCAGGGGACAGGAGGACAATCAGGGGACAGGGGGACAATTAGGGGACAGGGGGACAATCAATGGACAGGAGGGCAATCAGGGGACAGAGGGATTATCAGGGGACAGGAGGACAATCAGGGGACAGGAGGACAATCAGGGGACAGGAGGACAATCAGGGGACAGGGGGACAATCAGGGGACAGGGGACAATCAGGGGACAGGGGGACAATCAGGGAACAGGAGGACAATCAGGGGACAGGTGGACAATCAGGGGACAGGGGAACAATCAGGGGACAGGAGGGCAATCATGGGACAGAGGGACAATCAGGGGACAGGGGGACAATCAGGGGACACAGGGACAATCAGGGGACAGGAGGACAATCAGGGGACAGAGGGATAATCAGGGGACAGGGGGACAATCAGGGGAGAGGGGGACAATCAGGGGACAGGGGGACAGTTAGGGGACAGAGGGACAATCAGGGGACAGGGGGACAATCAGGGGACAGGAGGACAATCAGGCGGACAGGAGGACAATCAGGGGACAGGGGGACAATCAGGGGACAGAGGGACAATCAGGGGATAGGAGGACAATCAGGGGACAGAGGGATAATCAGGGGACAGGGGGACAATCAGGGGACAGGGGGACAATCAGGGGACAGGGGGACAATCAGTGGACAGGAGGACAATCAGGGGACAGGAGGACAATCAGGGGACAGGGGGACAATTAGGGGACAGGGGGGGCAATCAGGGGACAGGAGGGCAATCAGGGGACAGAGGGACAATCAGGGGACAGGGGGACAATCAGGGGACAGGGCGACAATCAGGGGACAGGGGGACAATCAGTGGACAGGAGGACAATCAGGGGACAGGAGGACAATCAGGGGACAGAGGAACAATCAGGGGACAGATGGACAATCAGGGGACAGAGGGACAATCAGGGAACAGATGGACAATCAGGGGACAGAGGGATTATCAGGGGACAGGAGGACAATCAGGGGACAGGGGGGCAATCAGGGGACAGAGGCATAATCAGTGGACAGGAGGACAATTAGGGGACAGAGGGACAATCAGGGGACAGAGGGATAATCAGGGGACAGGAGGACAATCAGGGGACAGGGGGACAATCAGGGGACAGGGGACAATCAGGGGACAGGGGGACAATCATGGGACAGGAGGACAATCAGGGGACAGAGGGACAATCAGGGGACAGGTGGACAATCGGGGACAGGGGGACAATCAGGGGACAGGAGGACAATCAGGGGACAGGAGGAAAATCAGGGGACAGGGGGACAATCAAGGGACAGGGGGACAATCAGGGGACAGAGGAACACTCAGGGGACAGGAGGACAATCAGGGGACAGAGGGATAATCAGGGGACAGGGGGACAATCAGGGGACAGGGGGACAATCAGGGGACAGGAGGACAATCAGGCGACAGATGTACAATCAGGGGACAGGAGGACAATCAGGGGACAGATGGACATTCAGGGGACAGGGGGACAATCAGGGGACAGGAGGACAATCAGGGGACAGGGGGACAATCAAGGGACAGGGGGACAATCAGGGGACAGAGGAACACCAGGGGACAGGAGGACAATCAGGGGGCAGAGGGATAATCAGGGGACAGGGGGACAATCAGGAGACAGGGGGACAATCAGGGGACAGGAGGACAATCAGGCGACAGATGTACAATCAGGGGACAGGTGGACAATCAGGGGACAGATGGACATTCAGGGGACAGGGGGACAATCAGGGGACAGGAGGACAATCAGGGGACAGGGGGACAATCAGGGGACAGGAGGGCAATCATGGGACAGAGGGACAATCAGGGGACAGGGTGACATTCAGGGGACAGGGGGACAATCAGGGGACAGGGGGACAATCAGGGGACAGGAGGACAATCAGGGGACAGGAGGACAATCAGGGGACAGAGGGACAATCAGGGGACTGATAGACAATCAGGGGACAGAGGGACAATCAGGGGACAGACGGACAATCAGGGGACAGGAGGACAATCAGGGGTCAGGAGGACAATCAGGGGACAGGAGGACAATCAGGGTCAGGAGGACAATCATGGGACATGGGGACAATCAGGGGAAAGGAGGACAATCAGGGGACAGGAGGACAATCAGGGGACAGGAGGACAATCAGGGGACAGGAGGACAATCAGGGGACAGGGGGACAATCAGGGGACAGGAGGACAATGAGGGGACAGGGGGACAATCAGGGGACAGGGGGACAATCAGGGGACAGGAGGACAATCAGGGGACAGAGGAACAATCAGGGGACAGATGGACAATCAGGGGACAGAGGGACAATCAGGGGACAGATAGACAATCAGGGGACAGAGGGATTATCAGGGGACAGGAGGACAATCAGGGGACAGGGGGACAATCAGGGGACAGGAGGACAATCAGGGGACAGGAGGACAATCAGGGGACAGAGGGACAATCAGGGGACTGATAGACAATCAGGGGACAGAGGGACAATCGGGGGACAGCTGGACAATCAGGGGACAGAGGGATAATCAGGGGACAGGAGGACAATCAGGGGACAGGGGGGCAATCAGGGGACAGAGGGATAATCAGGGGACATGAGGACAATCAGGGGACAGAGGGACAATCAGGGGACATGGGGACAAACAGGGGACAGGGGGACAATTCTGGGACAGGAGGACAATCAGGGGACAGGAGGGCAATCGAGGGACAGATGGACAATCAGGGGACAGGGGGACAATCAGGGGACAGGAGGACAATCAGGGGTCAGGGGGACAATCAGGGGACAGGAGGACAATCAGGGGACAGGGGGACAATCAGGGGACAGAGGGACAATCAGGGGACAGGAGGACAATCAGGGGACAGAGGGATAATCAGGGGACAGGGGGACAATCAGGGGACAGAGGGACAATCAGGGGACAGGAGGACAATCAGGGGACAGAGGGACAATCAGGGGACAGGGGGACAATCAGGGGACAGAGGGACAATCAGGGGACAGGGGGACAATCAGGGGACAGGAGGACAATCAGGTGGAAAGGAGGACAATCAGGGGACAGGGGGACAATCAGGGGACAGAGGGACAATCAGGGGACAGAGTGATAATCAGGAGACAGAGGAATAATCAGGGGACAGGGGGTCAATCAGTGGACAGGGGGACAATCAGGGGACAGGGGGACAATCAGGGGACAGGGGGACAATCAGGGGACAGGAGGACAATCAGGGGACAGAGGGATAATCAGGGCACAGGGGGACAATCAGGGGACAGGGGGACAATCAGGGGACAGAGGGATAATCAGGGGACAGGGGGACAATCAGGGGACAGGGGGACAAGCAGGGGACAGGGGGACAATCAGGGGACAGGAGGACAATCAGGGGACAGGGGGACAATTAGGGGACAGGGGGACAATCAATGGACAGGAGGGCAATCAGGGGACAGAGGAATTATCAGGGGACAGGAGGACAATCAGGGGACAGGGGGGCAATCAGGGGAGAGAGGGGTAATCAGTGGACAGGAGGACAATCAGGGGACAGAGGGACAATCAGGGGACTGATGGACAATCAGGGGACAGAGAGATAATCAGGGGACAGGAGGACAATCAGGGGACAGGGGGACAATCAGGGGACAGGGGGACAATCAGGGGACAGGAGGACAATCAGGGGACAGGAGGACAATCAGGGGACAGGGGGACAATCAGTGGACAGGAGGACAATCAGGGGACAGGAGGACAATCAGGGGACAGGAGGACAATCAGGGGACAGGGGGACAATCAGGGGACAGAGGGACAATCAGGGGACAGGAGGACAATCAGGGGACAGAGGGATAATCAGGGGACAGGGGGACAATCAGGGGACAGGAGGACAATCAGGGGACAGGAGGACAATCAGGGGACAGATGGACAATCAGGGGCCAGGGGGACAATCAGGGGACAGGAGGACAATCAGGGGACAGAGGAACAATCAGGGGACAGGGGGACAATCAGGGGACAGGAGGACAATCAGGGGACAGGAGGACAATCAGTGGACAGGAAGACAATCAGGGGACAGGGGGACAATCAGGGGAGAGGGGGACAATCATGGGACAGGAGGACAATCAGGGGACAGATGGACAATCAGGGGACAGGGGGACAATCAGTGGACAGGTGGACAATCAGGGGACAGGAGGACAATCAGGGGACAGGAGGACAATCAGGGGACAGGGGGACAATCAGGGGACAGGGGGACAATCAGGGGACAGGGGGACAATCAGGGGACAGGAGGACAATCAGGGGGACAATCAGGGGACGGGGGACAATCATGGGACAGGAGGACAATCAGGGGACAGGAGGACAATCAGGGGACAGGAGGACAATCAGGGGACAGGGGGACAATCAGGGGACAGGTGGACAATCAGGGGACAGGGGGACAATCAGGGGACAGGAGGACAATCAGGGGACAGGAGGACAATAAGGGGACAGGAAGACAATCAGGGGACAGGGGGAAAATCAGGGGACAGGGGGACAATCATGGGACAGGAGGACAATCAGGGGACAGATGGACAATCAGGGGACAGGGGGACAATCAGGGGACAGGAGGTCAATCAGGGGACAGGGGGACAATCAGGGGACAGGGGGACAATCAGGGGATAGGAGGACAATCAGGGGACAGGAGGACAATCAGGGGACAGGAGGACACTCAGGGGACAGGGGGACAATCAGGGGACAGGAGGACAATCAGGGGACAGGAGGACAATCAGGGGACAGGAGGACAATCAGGGGACAGGAAGACAATCAGGGGAAAGGGGGATAATCAAGGGACAGGAGGACAATCAGGGGACAGGAGGACAATAAGGGGACAGGAAGACAATCAGGGGACAGGAAGACAATCAGGGGAAAGGGGGACAATCAAGGGTCAGGAGGACAATCAGGGGACAGGGGGACAATAAGGGGACAGGGGGGCAATCAGGGGACAGAGGGATAATCAGGGGACAGGAGGACAATCAGGGGACCGAGGGACAACCAGGGGACAGAGGGACAATCAAAGGACAGGGGGACAATCAGGGGACAGGGGGACAATTCTGGGACAGGAGGACAATCAGGGGACAGGAGGGCAATCGAGGGACAGATGGACAATCAGGGGACAGGGGGACAATCAGGGGACAGGAGGACAATCAGGGGACAGGAGGACAATCAGGGGACAGGAGGACAATCAGGGTCAGGAGGACAATCAGGGGACAGGGGGCAATCAGGGGACAGGGGGACAATCAGGGGACAGGAAGACAATCACGGGACAGGAGGACAATCAGGGGACAGGAGGACAATCAGGGGACTGTGGGACAATCAGGGGACAGAGGGACAATCAGGGGACAGGAGGACAATCAGGGGACAGAGGGATAATCAGGGGACAGGGGGACATTCAGGGGACAGGGGGACAATCAGGGGACAGGAGGACAATCAGGGGACAGGAGGACAATCAGGGGACAGGGGGACAATCATGGGACAGGAGGACAATCAGGGGACAGGAGGACAATCAGGGGACAGGTGGACAATCAGGGGACAGAGGGACAATCAGGGGACAGATGGACAATCAGAGGACAGGGGGACAATCAGGGGACAGGTGGACAATCAGGGGACAGGGGTACAATCAGGGGACAGGAGGACAATCAGGAGACAGGAGGACAATCAGGGGACATGGGGACAATCAGGGGACAGGAGGACAATCAGGGGAAAGGAGCACAATCAGAGGACAGGGGGACAATCAGGGGATAGGGGAACAATCAGAGGACAGGGGGACAATCAGGGGACAGGAGGACAATCAGGGGACAGGACGACAATCAGGGGCCAGAGGGACAATCAGGGGACTGATAGACAATCAGGGGACAGAGGGACAATCAGGGGACAGCTGGACAATCAGGGGACACAGGGATAATCAGGGGACAGGAGGACAATCAGGGGACAGGAGGACAATGAGGGGACAGGTGGACAATCAGGGGACAGAGGGACAATCAGGGGACAGATGGACAATCAGAGGACAGGGGGACAATCAGGGGACAGGAGGACAATCAGGTGACAGGAGGACAATCAGGGTCAGGAGGACAATCAGGGGACAGGGGGAACAATCAGGGGACAGTGGGACAATCAGGGGACAGGAGGACAATCAGGGGACAGGAGGACAATCAGGGGACAGGAGGACAATCAGGGGACAGGGGGACAATTAGGGGACAGGGGGACAATCAATGGACAGGAGGGCAATCAGGGGACAGAGGGATTATCAGGGGACAGGAGGACAATCAGGGGACAGGGGGGCAATCAGGGGACAGAGGGGTAATCATTGGACAGGAGGACAATCAGGGGACAGAGGGACAATCAGGGGACTGATGGACAATCAGGGGACAGAGAGATAATCAGGGGACAGGAGGACAATCAGGGGACAGGGGGACAATCAGGGGACAGGGGACAATCAGGGGACAGGGGGACAATCAGGGGACAGGAGGACAATCAGGGGACAGGTGGACAATCAGGGGACAGGGGGACAATCAGGGGACAGGAGGGCAATCATGGGACAGAGGGACAATCAGGGGACAGAGGGACAATCAGGGGACACAGGGACAATCAGGGGACAGGAGGACAATCAGGGGACAGAGGGATAATCAGGGGACAGGGGGACAATCAGGGGAGAGGGGGACAATCAGGGGACAGGGGGATAATCAGGGGACAGAGGTACAATCAGGGGACAGGAGGACAATCAGGTGGACAGGAGGACAATCAGGGGACAGGGGGACAATCAGGGGACAGGGGGACAATCAGGGGACAGGAGGACAATCAGGGGACAGGAGGACAATCAGGGGACAGGGGGACTATTAGGGGACAGTGGGGGCAATCAGGGGACAGGAGGGCAATCAGGGGACAGAGGGACAATCAGGGGACAGGGGGACAATCAGGGGACAGGGGGACAATCAGGGGACAGGAGGACAATCAGGGGACAGACGGACAATCAGGGGACAGATAGATAATCAGGGGACAGATGGATAATCAGGGGACAGATGGCCAATCAGGGGACAGAGAGATAATCAGGGGACAGGAGGACAATCAGGGGACAGGGGGACAATCAGGGGACAGGGGGACAATCATGGGACAGGAGGACAATCAGGGGACAGGAGGACAATCAGGGGACAGATGGACAATCAGGGGATAGGGGGACAATCAGGGGACAGGGGGACAATCAGGGGACAGGGGGACAATCATGGGACAGGAGGACAATCAGGGGACAGGAGGACAATCAGGGGACAGGTGGACAATCAGGGGACAGAGGGACAATCAGGGGACAGATGGACAATCAGAGGACAGGGGGACAATCAGGGGACAGGTGGACAATCAGGGGACCGGGGTACAATCAGGGGACAGGAGGACAATCAGGAGACAGGAGGACAATCAGGGGACATGGGGACAATCAGGGGACAGGAGGACAATCAGGTGAAAGGAGCACGATCAGGGGACAGGGGGACAATCAGGGGACAGGGGGACAATCAGAGGACAGGGGGACAATCAGGGGACAGGAGGACAATCAGGGGACAGGACGACAATCAGGGGACAGAGGGACAATCAGGGGACTGATAGACAATCAGGGGACAGAGGGACAATCAGGGGACAGCTGGACAATCAGGGGACAGAGGGATAATCAGGGGACAGGAGGACAATCAGGGGACAGGAGGACAATGAGGGGACAGGTGGACAATCAGGGGACAGAGGGACAATCAGGGGACAGATGGACAATCAGAGGACAGGGGGACAATCAGGGGACAGGAGGACAATCAGGGGACAGGAGGACAATCAGGTGACAGGAGGACAATCAGGGTCAGAAGGACAATCAGGGGACAGGGGGAACAATCAGGGGACAGTGGGACAATCAGGGGACAGGAGGACAATCAGGGGACAGGAGGACAATCAGGGGACAGGAGGACAATCAGGGGACAGGGGGACAATTAGGGGACAGGGGGACAATCAATGGACAGGAGGGCAATCAGGGGTCAGAGGGATTATCAGGGGAAAGGAGGACAATCAGGGGACAGGGGGGCAATCAGGGGACAGAGGGGTAATCAGTGGACAGGAGGACAATCAGGGAACAGAGGGACAATCAGGGGACTGATGGACAATCAGGGGACAGGGGGACAATCAGGGGAGAGGGGGACAATCAGGGGACAGGGGGACAATCAGGGGACAGAGGGACAATCAGGGGACAGGAGGACAATCAGGGGACAGGAGGACAATCAGGGGACAGGGGGACAATCAGGGGACAGAGGGACAATCAGGGGACAGGAGGTCAATCAGGGGACAGAGGGATAATCAGGGGACAGGGGGACAATCAGGGGACAGGGGGACAATCAGGGGACAGGAGGACAATCAGGTGGAAAGGAGGACAATCAGGGGACAGGGGGACAATCAGGGGACACAGGGACAATCAGGGGACAGAGTGATAATCAGGAGACAGAGGGATAATCAGGGGACAGGGGGACAATCAGGGGACAGGGGGACAATCAGGGGACAGGGGGACAATCAGGGGACAGGAGGACAATCAGGGGACAGGAGGACAATCAGGGGATAGGGGGACAATTAGGGGACAGGGGGGGCAATCAGGGGACAGGAGGGCAATCAGGGGACAGAGGGACAATCAGGGGACAGGGGGACAATCAGGGGACAGGGGGACAATCAGGGGACAGGAGGACAATCAGGGGACAGGAGGACAATCAGGGGACAGACGGACAATCAGGGGACAGATGGATAATCAGGGGACAGATGGACAATCAGGGGACAGAGGGATAATCAGGGGACAGGAGGACAATCAGGGGACAGGGGGACAATCAGGGGACAGGGGGACAATCATGGGACAGGAGGACAATCAGGGGACAGGAGGACAATCACGGGACAGATGGACAATCAGGGGACAGGGGGACAATCAGGGGACAGGGGGACAATCAGGGGACAGGGGGACAATCATGGGACAGGAGGACAATCAGGGGACAGGAGGACAATCAGGGGACAGGTGGACAATCAGGGGACAGGGGAACAATCAGGGGACAGGAGGGCAATCAGGGGACAGAGGGACAATCAGGGGACAGATGGACAATCAGAGGACAGGGGGACAATCAGGGGACAGGTGGACAATCAGGGGACAGGGGTACAATCAGGGGACAGGAGGACAATCAGGGGACAGGAGGACATTCAGGGGACATGGGGACAATCAGGGGACAGGAGGACAATCAGGGGAAAGGAGCACAATCAGGGGACAGGGGGACAATCAGGGGACAGGGGGACAATCAGAGGACAGGGGGACAATCAGGGGACAGGAGGACAATCAGGGGACAGGAGGACAATCAGGGGACAGAGGGACAATCAGGGGACTGATAGACAATCAGGGGACAGAGGGACAATCAGGGGACAGCTGGACAATCAGGGGACAGAGGGATAATCAGGGGACAGGAGGACAATCAGGGGACAGGGGGGCAATCAGGGGACAGAGGGATAATCAGGGGACATGAGGACAATCAGGGGACAGAGGGACAATCAGGGGACATGGGGACAATCAGGGGACAGGGGGACAATTCTGGGACAGGAGGACAATCAGGGGACAGGAGGGCAATCGAGGGATAGATGGACAATCAGGGGACAGGGGGACAATCAGGGGACAGGAGGACAATCAGGGGTCAGGGGGACAATCAGGGGACAGGAGGACAATCAGGGGACAGGAGGACAATCAGGTGACAGGAGGACAATCAGGGTCAGGAGGACAATCATGGGACATGGGGACAATCAGGGGAAAGGAGGACAATTAGGGGAAAGGAGGACAATCAGGGGACAGGAGGACAATCAGGGGACAGGAGGACAATCAGGGGACAGGGGGAACAATCAGGGGACAGTGGGACAATCAGGGGACAGAGGGACAATCAGGGGACAGGAGGACAATCAGGGGACAGAGGGATAATCAGGGGACAGGGGGACAATCAGGGGACAGGGGGACAATCAGGGGACAGGAGGACAATCAGGGGACAGGAGGACAATCAGGGGACAGGAGGACAATCAGGGGACAGGGGGACAATTAGGGGACAGGGGGACAATCAATGGACAGGAGGGCAATCAGGGGACAGAGGGATTATCAGGGAACAGGAGGTCAATCAGGGGACAGGGGGGCAATCAGGGGACAGAGGGGTAATCAGTGGACAGGAGGACAATCAGGGGACAGAGGGACAATCAGGGGACTGATGGACAATCAGGGGACAGAGAGATAATCAGGGGACAGGAGGACAATCAGGGGACAGGGGGACAATCAGGGGACAGGGGACAATCAGGGGACAGGGGGACAATCAGGGAACAGGAGGACAATCAGGGGACAGGTGGACAATCAGGGGACAGGGGAACAATCAGGGGACAGGAGGGCAATCATGGGACAGAGGGACAATCAGGGGACAGGGGGACAATCAGGGGACACAGGGACAATCAGGGGACAGGAGGACAATCAGGGGACAGAGGGATAATCAGGGGACAGGGGGACAATCAGGGGAGAGGGGGACAATCAGGGGACAGGGGGACAGTTAGGGGACAGAGGGACAATCAGGGGACAGGGGGACAATCAGGGGACAGGAGGACAATCAGGCGGACAGGAGGACAATCAGGGGACAGGGGGACAATCAGGGGACAGAGGGACAATCAGGGGATAGGAGGACAATCAGGGGACAGAGGGATAATCAGGGGACAGGGGGACAATCAGGGGACATGGGGACAATCAGTGGACAGGGGGACAATCAGTGGACAGGAGGACAATCAGGGGACAGGAGGACAATCAGGGGACAGGGGGACAATTAGGGGACAGGGGGGGCAATCAGGGGACAGGAGGGCAATCAGGGGACAGAGGGACAATCAGGGGACAGGGGGACAATCAGGGGACAGGGCGACAATCAGGGGACAGGGGGACAATCAGTGGACAGGAGGACAATCAGGGGACAGGAGGACAATCAGGGGACAGAGGAACAATCAGGGGACAGATGGACAATCAGGGGACAGAGGGACAATCAGGGGACAGATGGACAATCAGGGGACAGAGGGATTATCAGCGGACAGGAGGACAATCAGGGGACAGGGGGGCAATCAGGGGACAGAGGCATAATCAGTGGACAGGAGGACAATTAGGGGACAGAGGGACAATCAGGGGACAGAGGGATAATCAGGGGACAGGAGGACAATCAGGGGACAGGGGGACAATCAGGGGACAGGAGGACAATCAGGGGACAGGAGGACAATCAGGGGACAGAGGGACAATCAGGGGACTGATAGACAATCAGGGGACAGAGGGACAATCGGGGGACAGCTGGACAATCAGGGGACAGAGGGATAATCAGGGGACAGGAGGACAATCAGGGGACAGGGGGGCAATCAGGGGACAGAGGGATAATCAGGGGACATGAGGACAATCAGGGGACAGAGGGACAATCAGGGGACATGGGGACAATCAGGGGACAGGGGGACAATTCTGGGACAGGAGGACAATCAGGGGACAGGAGGGCAATCGATGGACAGATGGACAATCAGGGGACAGGGGGACAATCAGGGGACAGGAGGACAATCAGGGGTCAGGGGGACAATCAGGGGACAGGAGGACAATCAGGGGACAGGAGGACAATCAGGTGACAGGAGGACAATCAGGGTCAGGAGGACAATCATGGGACATGGGGACAATCAGGGGAAAGGAGGACAATTAGGGGAAAGGAGGACAATCAGGGGACAGGAGGACAATCAGGGGACAGGAGGACAATCAGGGGACAGGGGGAACAATCAGGGGACAGTGGGACAATCAGAGGACAGAGGGACAATCAGGGGACAGGAGGACAATCAGGGGACAGAGGGATAATCAGGGGACAGGGGGACAATCAGGGGACAGGGGGACAATCAGGGGACAGGAGGACAATCAGGGGACAGGAGGACAATCAGGGGACAGGAGGACAATCAGGGGACAGGGGGACAATTAGGGGACAGGGGGACAATCAGGGGACAGGGGGACAATCAGGGAACAGGAGGACAATCAGGGGACAGGTGGACAATCAGGGGACAGGGGAACAATCAGGGGACAGGAGGGCAATCATGGGACAGAGGGACAATCAGGGGACAGGGGGACAATCAGGGGACACAGGGACAATCAGGGGACAGGAGGACAATCAGGGGACAGAGGGATAATCAGGGGACAGGGGGACAATCAGGGGAGAGGGGGACAATCAGGGGACAGGGGGACAGTTAGGGGACAGAGGGACAATCAGGGGACAGGGGGACAATCAGGGGACAGGAGGACAATCAGGCGGACAGGAGGACAATCAGGGGACAGGGGGACAATCAGGGGACAGAGGGACAATCAGGGGATAGGAGGACAATCAGGGGACAGAGGGATAATCAGGGGACAGGGGGACAATCAGGGGACAGGGGGACAATCAGGGGACAGGGGGACAATCAGTGGACAGGAGGACAATCAGGGGACAGGAGGACAATCAGGGGACAGGGGGACAATTAGGGGACAGGGGGGGCAATCAGGGGACAGGAGGGCAATCAGGGGACAGAGGGACAATCAGGGGACAGGGGGACAATCAGGGGACAGGGCGACAATCAGGGGACAGGGGGACAATCAGTGGACAGGAGGACAATCAGGGGACAGGAGGACAATCAGGGGACAGAGGAACAATCAGGGGACAGATGGACAATCAGGGGACAGAGGGACAATCAGGGAACAGATGGACAATCAGGGGACAGAGGGATTATCAGGGGACAGGAGGACAATCAGGGGACAGGGGGGCAATCAGGGGACAGAGGCATAATCAGTGGACAGGAGGACAATTAGGGGACAGAGGGACAATCAGGGGACAGAGGGATAATCAGGGGACAGGAGGACAATCAGGGGACAGGGGGACAATCAGGGGACAGGGGACAATCAGGGGACAGGGGGACAATCATGGGACAGGAGGACAATCAGGGGACAGAGGGACAATCAGGGGACAGGTGGACAATCGGGGACAGGGGGACAATCAGGGGACAGGAGGACAATCAGGGGACAGGAGGAAAATCAGGGGACAGGGGGACAATCAAGGGACAGGGGGACAATCAGGGGACAGAGGAACACTCAGGGGACAGGAGGACAATCAGGGGACAGAGGGATAATCAGGGGACAGGGGGACAATCAGGGGACAGGGGGACAATCAGGGGACAGGAGGACAATCAGGCGACAGATGTACAATCAGGGGACAGGAGGACAATCAGGGGACAGATGGACATTCAGGGGACAGGGGGACAATCAGGGGACAGGAGGACAATCAGGGGACAGGGGGACAATCAAGGGACAGGGGGACAATCAGGGGACAGAGGAACACCAGGGGACAGGAGGACAATCAGGGGGCAGAGGGATAATCAGGGGACAGGGGGACAATCAGGAGACAGGGGGACAATCAGGGGACAGGAGGACAATCAGGCGACAGATGTACAATCAGGGGACAGGTGGACAATCAGGGGACAGATGGACATTCAGGGGACAGGGGGACAATCAGGGGACAGGAGGACAATCAGGGGACAGGGGGACAATCAGGGGACAGGAGGGCAATCATGGGACAGAGGGACAATCAGGGGACAGGGTGACATTCAGGGGACAGGGGGACAATCAGGGGACAGGGGGACAATCAGGGGACAGGAGGACAATCAGGGGACAGGAGGACAATCAGGGGACAGAGGGACAATCAGGGGACTGATAGACAATCAGGGGACAGAGGGACAATCAGGGGACAGACGGACAATCAGGGGACAGGAGGACAATCAGGGGTCAGGAGGACAATCAGGGGACAGGAGGACAATCAGGGTCAGGAGGACAATCATGGGACATGGGGACAATCAGGGGAAAGGAGGACAATCAGGGGACAGGAGGACAATCAGGGGACAGGAGGACAATCAGGGGACAGGAGGACAATCAGGGGACAGGGGGACAATCAGGGGACAGGAGGACAATGAGGGGACAGGGGGACAATCAGGGGACAGGGGGACAATCAGGGGACAGGAGGACAATCAGGGGACAGAGGAACAATCAGGGGACAGATGGACAATCAGGGGACAGAGGGACAATCAGGGGACAGATGGACAATCAGGGGACAGAGGGATTATCAGGGGACAGGAGGACAATCAGGGGACAGGGGGACAATCAGGGGACAGGAGGACAATCAGGGGACAGGAGGACAATCAGGGGACAGAGGGACAATCAGGGGACTGATAGACAATCAGGGGACAGAGGGACAATCGGGGGACAGCTGGACAATCAGGGGACAGAGGGATAATCAGGGGACAGGAGGACAATCAGGGGACAGGGGGGCAATCAGGGGACAGAGGGATAATCAGGGGACATGAGGACAATCAGGGGACAGAGGGACAATCAGGGGACATGGGGACAAACAGGGGACAGGGGGACAATTCTGGGACAGGAGGACAATCAGGGGACAGGAGGGCAATCGAGGGACAGATGGACAATCAGGGGACAGGGGGACAATCAGGGGACAGGAGGACAATCAGGGGTCAGGGGGACAATCAGGGGACAGGAGGACAATCAGGGGACAGGAGGACAATCAGGTGACAGGAGGACAATCAGGGTCAGGAGGACAATCATGGGACATGGGGACAATCAGGGGAAAGGAGGACAATTAGGGGAAAGGAGGACAATCAGGGGACAGGAGGACAATCAGGGGACAGGAGGACAATCAGGGGACAGGGGGAACAATCAGGGGACAGTGGGACAATCAGGGGACAGAGGGACAATCAGGGGACAGGAGGACAATCAGGGGACAGAGGGATAATCAGGGGACAGGGGGACAATCAGGGGACAGGGGGACAATCAGGGGACAGGAGGACAATCAGGGGACAGGAGGACAATCAGGGGACAGGAGGACAATCAGGGGACAGGGGGACAATTAGGGGACAGGGGGACAATCAATGGACAGGAGGGCAATCAGGGGACAGAGGGATTATCAGGGGACAGGAGGACAATCAGGGGACAGGGGGAACAATCAGGGGACAGTGGGACAATCAGTGGACAGGAGGACAATTAGGGGACAGAGGGACAATCAGGGGACAGAGGGATAATCAGGGGACAGGAGGACAATCAGGGGACAGGGGGACAATCAGGGGACAGGGGACAATCAGGGGACAGGGGGACAATCATGGGACAGGAGGACAATCAGGGGACAGAGGGACAATCAGGGGACAGGTGGACAATCGGGGACAGGGGGACAATCAGGGGACAGGAGGACAATCAGGGGACAGGAGGAAAATCAGGGGACAGGGGGACAATCAAGGGACAGGGGGACAATCAGGGGACAGAGGAACACTCAGGGGACAGGAGGACAATCAGGGGACAGAGGGATAATCAGGGGACAGGGGGACAATCAGGGGACAGGGGGACAATCAGGGGACAGGAGGACAATCAGGCGACAGATGTACAATCAGGGGACAGGAGGACAATCAGGGGACAGATGGACATTCAGGGGACAGGGGGACAATCAGGGGACAGGAGGACAATCAGGGGACAGGGGGACAATCAAGGGACAGGGGGACAATCAGGGGACAGAGGAACACTCAGGGGACAGGAGGACAATCAGGGGACAGCGGGGCAATCAGGGGACAGAGGGGTAATCAGTGGACAGGAGGACAATCAGGGGACAGAGGGACAATCAGGGGACGGATGGACAATCAGGGGACAGAGAGATAATCAGGGGACAGGAGGACAACCAGGGGACAGGGGGACAATCAGGGGACAGGGGGACAATCAGGGGACAGGAGGACAATCAGGGGACAGGAGGACAATCAGGGAACAGGGGGACAATCATGGGACAGGAGGGCAATCATGGGACAGAGGGACAATCAGGGGACAGGGGGACAATCAGGGGACAGGGGGACAATCAGGGGACAGGAGGACAATCAGGGGACAGGAGGACAATCGGGGACAGAGGGACAATCAGGAGACTGATAGACAATCAGGGGACAGAGGGACAATCAGGGGACAGATGGACAATCAGGGGACAGAGGGATAATCAGGGGACAGGAGGACAATCAGGGGACAGAGGGACAATCAGGGGACAGAGGGACAATCAGGGGACATAGGGACAATCAGGGGACAGGGGGACAATTCTGGGACAGGAGGACAATCAGGGGACAGGAGGGCAATCAGGGAACAGGAGGACAATCAGGGGACAGGTGGACAATCAGGGGACAGGGGAACAATCAGGGGACAGGAGGGCAATCATGGGACAGAGGGACAATCAGGGGACAGGGGGACAATCAGGGGACACAGGGACAATCAGGGGACAGGAGGACAATCAGGGGACAGAGGGATAATCAGGGGACAGGGGGACAATCAGGTGAGAGGGGGACAATCAGGGGACAGGGGGACAGTTAGGGGACAGAGGGACAATCAGGGGACAGGGGGACAATCAGGGGACAGGAGGACAATCAGGCGGACAGGAGGACAATCAGGGGACAGGGGGACAATCAGGGGACAGAGGGACAATCAGGGGATAGGAGGACAATCAGGGGACAGAGGGATAATCAGGGGACAGGGGGACAATCAGGGGACAGGGGGACAATCAGGGGACAGGGGGACAATCAGTGGACAGGAGGACAATCAGGGGACAGGAGGACAATCAGGGGACAGGGGGACAATTAGGGGACAGGGGGGGCAATCAGGGGACAGGAGGGCAATCAGGGGACAGAGGGACAATCAGGGGACAGAGGGACAATCAGGGGACAGGGCGACA